>NC_085120.1:10253032-10870798 GCF_030269925.1 Bombyx mori | reverse complement strand
CACCAGTCGACATGCCGTTGACGGCTTCACAAGTCTTCCATGCATTTCGCGGCGATTTAAATCGTAGCAAATATTACAGTAGATCCACCGCGAGTGTCGATAGAGCCTGAAAACAAAACCATTGACGCTGGAGAGGATCTGAACGTGACATGCACGGTGGTCAGCGAAGCGTCGTTTCTTAAACACCGACTGGTCTTCAAAGGGGACAACTTCGAAAACTGTATGTATGTTTTAGCTGTTTTTCAAGATCAGTTTCAAAATTAGCTTTTGCAAGAGATGTAGTTTCTAATGACGTATATTTTCAGAGAACCTTGTATTAAAATTTACGAGTATTTCTAGGTTTTAGTAGTGGTAGGGCGTATTGTAAGCACCCACGGCTAGGTAACATAATCCCGTCTATTTATGTCAGTCACGCATTCCAGTTTGAAGGGTGGGACAGACATTGTACAATATAATTAAGACCTCAACATCATGTTTCAAGGTGAGTGGCGGTATTCTAAATTGTAAAGTATAGATACGAGGGGGGAGCGAGGAGTATCCGGTAACCATTGATCACTAAGCGGGGCGTGAGCTCAACGCAATAGAAAATAAATAAATTTATCAAAAGGCGACCAATATGTTTTACAGCCTCCGAAATACCCCCAGAACCGGATACGGGAGGACGTCACTCTTTCAGTGTTATCATACGCAACGTCACGGAGAAGTACACTGGGAACTATACGTGCTCAGCAATTAATGCAGGTTTGAAATTATTATCTTATAATTTTTTAATGGCAATTTAGTCATTATACAAAATATATAAGGTTTTCAGAAAACGTTCATGAAATAACTTACATATTAATATTAAACTAAACAAAACCAATGGGGAAGACAGGACGTAACATCAACATCTCGTAGCTGCGTAATACGTAACGTGAATTTTCACAGGCAGAAATTTATTGTAGGTATATACATGTCCGATATCATAATGTTGGTCGAGCGGCTGCTGCTGAGAAGGGTGTCGCCGCACATCCTTCTCAGACCCGAGCAATTCGGGTTTTGCAGCGGTCACTCGACAGCGCTGCAATTGGTCCGCGTTATGCATCACTTGGCAGATTGGTCCAACGCGCGTCAGTACGGCATGCGGGACTGATCTACAAGCTGTTGCAGAGCATGGACCTCCAGCACGCCCACCTGTGACTGCTGGGATCGTATCTGGAGGGAAGATCCTTCCTTGTCGCGGTCGAGGGCGCTAAGTCGTCGGTGCGCCCAGTCACGGCTGGAGTTCCTCAGGGAAGCGTCCTGGCACCATTCCTCTACGCTCTCTACACTAACGACATTCTCACGCTCCAGGGCAATCTTCAAGCATAGGAAGTCGATGTGAAGTTGGCGCTGTTTGCCGACGACAGCGCCTACTTCACGTCATCAAATTTCCCCTCTGCGGCTGTTTCTAGAATGCAGAGGCTATTGGATCTACTGCCCCAGTAGCTGGACCCATGGAGGGTCGTTTTAATATTAAATTGTCATCGGTCCTTAATAAGTATACCAAATTTCGAGTTAATCCGACGTTTTGAAGGGGGTAAAAATCATGTTCAAAGATTCCGTTACATACTAACAACATACATACGTCTGAAGCTAATAAAAGCGTATTAAAAACACGCTAGTTTTATAAATTACTTTAACTTTCTTCCAGGAGGTGAAACGAACAAAACAACCTACATCAAGATAAACCCAAAACTGAAATCCCAAATATTAGGTCCGCACGCGCTGTTCCCACAACTGAACACTGATGTGCAGCTCGTGTGTCATGTCGACAACGCGGAGTCCGTGCAGTGGCTGGCTCCCAACGGGACTGCGGTAAGGGAGCGGTCCGTGGACCACAGCTCTGATGATGTTCTCGACGTGAGGAGCGTTAGTGAAGATGGGCTGTGGACTTGTGTGGCCCGTCGAGGAAACCTTAATGGTAGGTTATGTGTCTGCTTGGGTTTCAGATTTTATCTAACTAAGCAGCCTGATTATCTTCGATTGTTATTATGTATTATATTATTGGGGCACACACTGTATAAGCTACAGGTTGCTTTAGTTCCGTTTGTTTAAACGAAGACAGTTCTTTTTTTTTTATGAAGGAAGGATTATTGTTGGCTGGAAGGCATTTTCAGTTTCAAGCAAAGACAGGTGCAAGTGCTAACCAATGTTTCTTATATTGCGCGCAATGTAACAGAAATGAGCCGACTGGGGTCAATGTCCCCACAATAACGCCATAGAAACTCGTTTAGAGAGGAGAGCCGTGGTCTCTTCGAATTAGACGGTAAACGACACTTGCCAGTACACACTTAGATTTTAGTACGTGGGAGAAAGAAATATGTATATATTTTTTTAACCATAGTTTGCGTTTGTATTTTGCGACTTGGATTTTTATTGCCTTCAGAGGTAGACTGAATCTGCTAATACATAAAATTACGGTATGATCATTACTGATCATTTTGAGCCACTGACCGTGTAAGGACATAAAATTTTAGAAAATAGTTATATTATGCCTATATTTTGTAAAATCCTGTAAAAATTAGATTAAATAAAAAAAATTACGTCACGTCTGACTTCACATAAATCTTTAATACATACAAAATTTACAATAAAATTATATTTACTTTTACTATCGACAATATCAATCGGAAAGTTCGTTTCAGTGTCAGATTCGGTGTCAATAAGCGTTCAAATTAAACCAAGGGTGACTATAATTGGATTAAAGAACATTACCATATTAAATGGGACGACCTATGACGTCACATGTGAAGTACTAGCCAAGCCTCCTCCTAGAGTTCTATGGCACCGGGAGACAGATAAGTTTCTGAACTGCAGCGTAAGTTTACTTGACTTTTTATGAAATAGGTACTTAATATAAGCGACGAAGAAACATACGTAAAGAACCCCGACTTTGAAATCCCGCAATGAAATAACTAAACAAAACAAGTTCTATTACATAAACCAGGGGTTTCCAAACTTATTTTGTCTACTGCCCGCTTTGAGAATAAATTATTTTTGAGCGCCCCCATTTTTTCACCTACAAAAACCACTATAGCGAGAGCTCAGTCGGTGTCTAAGAGTCCTCCTAGATGAAGTTTCAAATCGCGTGCCAACGCCCCCTTTTTTTTCTGGATCTCTTACCGCTCCCCTTTAAGCATGCAGCGCCCACAAGGGGGCTTTATCGCCCACTTTGGGAAAGGCTGACATAAACGAACGACGAAATAAAGCGATCAATAAGTCAAGAGAAGATCAATAAGTTTTTTGAAAACTAAAACATATTCCAGACGTCACTGATTGCGTCTAATTTATATCGGAGCGTGCTGCGTCTGGACAGCAGCAAAGAGCCAGTGAACGGCACGTACTTCTGCTTCGGAGAGAACGCCGACGGTATATCCCAGGACAGCGTCGCCGTGCGCGTCCGGACACGGATGCGTCTGCGCCACGGATTCAATAGTGAGACTGACTTACTCATTAATCTAGTTAGTTATCTCCGTCATTGTTAAATATTCGCACGAAAGCTTTTAAATATTAAATATATAAGCTATAAGTCTTCAACGCATTATAAAACTATTGTGTATAATAAAGCTAACAAGTTATTGTTTTCAGATACGCAATTACAATTGTATTCGCAAATGGATCTCCGATGTGACGTGGATTCGCTTCCGGCGCCCGTAATGAGATGGTTCCACAACCGAACCGAGCTGCAGAACGACACCAACACGATCATCTCGAGCGACAACTCGTCTCTACATATCAACAGAATGGATTTCTCCAACTTCGGACGGTACACTTGTGTAGCCGACAATGGATATGAAACAATGTCAGTTGATGGCACTATGAGCGCAATTATAGGTAAGGAATTCGTTATGTTTATAATTGAAAGTCGTAGTGGATTTAACGAGAAGATGTACTTACTTCGAGCAATTAATATGGTGTTCAAATCTCACAGGCAGACTATTACAGATATTTTTTAGAAAATAAAAGGATATCATGTAGTTTAAATCAAATACGCTCGCTGTCTGCCCGCTTGGGAAGTGCAGGCCCGTGTCCTTGTCGCAAAGATAGGACCGGACTTGTCGCTGCCTGGCGTCGTGGCGTCGATGTTTGGCGGCGACGAGTCCTGGAAGGCTACGCTCGACTTCTGCGAGTGCACCATCTCGCAGAAGGAGGCGGCGGGGCGAGTTAGGCAAGGCTTTTCTCACTACGCAGCAATCCGCCGCCGCCGAGCAGGGGTCGGGACCGGGGTCGCATCCGTCACCCGGCCCCCTAAGGGCTTCGGGCTCCACCCGCTTTGAGCGGGGAGGGACCCAGGCGTGGGGCGAGGTGCTTTGCACACTCGCCCGCAATAGGAAGCCGGATGATGGTAGACCGCGTTCCCCCTACCGCTCCGGGGGAAGGTGTAGCGTGGCGCTACCAAGGCGGGCTCCCGGCCCGTCGACCGAGGGAACCGGTGATCGTGTCGCCGGCAGCCGCCGCCGACATTTCCCGAATGACATAAAACGAGTCTTGCCTAAATGTCTCGCCTTGAAACCGTGTTCACCCAATGCTGAGTGCAGGTCCCTTCACATGCACTCCATTTCCTTCGGTCTCTTGCCTTTGGCATCCAGTCCCTATCATCTATATTGGCCAGGTCGTCAGTCCATAGCATTGGTTGTCTGTCCAAGTTACGACGAGGTACGTACTCTTTCCAGTACGAGGTCCCCACTCCAGTACTTTTGCGCCTCACCGATTGTCAATGCGACGGTTAATTGATGTAAGTGTGATGACGGTCAATTCCGGACGTCAAATATCTTAGGAGCACATCCAAGATGTCTACTATCAAAGGCTCTTTGTAAGCTATACCTACTTTAAGAAGCACATGTCACGAGTCCACATACCGTTGACGGCTTCTCAAGTCTTCCATGCATTTCGAGGCGATTTAAATGGTAACAAATATTACAGTAGATCCTCCACGAGTGTCGATACAGCCTGAAAACAAAACCATTGACGCTGGAGAGGATCTGAACGTGACATGCACGGTGGTCAGCGAAGCGTCGTTTCTTAAACACCGACTGGTCTTCAAAGGGGACAACTTCGAAAACTGTATGTATGTTTTAGCTGTTTTTCAAGATCAGTTTCAAAATTAGCTTTTGCAAGAGATGTAGTTTCTAATGAGGTATATTTTCAGAGAACTTTGTATTAAAATTTACGAGTATTTCCTGGTTTTAGTAGTGGTAGGGCGTATTGTAAGCACCCACGGCAAGGTAACATAATCCCGCCTATTTATGTCAGTCACGCATTCCAGTTTGAAGGGTGGGACAGACATTGTACAATATAATTAAGACCTCAACATCATGTTTCAAGGTGAGTGGCGGTATTATAAATTGTAAAGTATAGATACTAGGGGGGGAGCGAGGAGTATCCGGTAACCATTGAGCACTAAGCGGGGCGTGAGCTCAACGCAATAGAAAATAAATAAATTTATCAAAAGGCGACCAATATGCTTTACAGCCTCCGAAATACCCCCAGAACCGGACACGGGGGGACGTCACTCTTTCAGTGTTATCATACGCAACGTCACGGAGAAGTACACTGGGAACTATACGTGCTCAGCAATTAATGCAGGTTTGAAATGATTATCTTATAATTATTTAATTGCAACTTAGTCATTATACAAACATAATAAGGTTTTCAGAAAATGTTTATGAAATAGCTTACATATGAATATTAAACTAAGCAAAACCAATGGGGACGGCAGGACTTAACATCAACATCTCGTAGCTGCGTAAATCGTAACGTGAATTTACACAGGCAGAAACGTATTGTAGGTACATACATGTCCGATATCATAATGTTGGTCGAGCGGCTGCTGCTGAGAAGGGTGTCGCCGCACATCTTTCTCAGACCCGAGTTTCGCAGCGGTCACTCGACAACGCTGCAATTGGTCCGCGTTATGCATCACTTGGCGGATCGGTCCAACGCGCGCCAGTACACGGCCGCAGTGTTTCTCGATATCGAGAAGGCCTTCGACCGTGTCTGGCATGCAGGACTGATCTACAAGCTGTTGCATAACACTCACCTCCAGCACGCCTACATGTGACTGCTGGGGTCGTACCCGGAGGGAAGATCCTTCCTTGTCGCGATCGAGGGCGCCAAGTCGCCGGTGCGCCCAGTCACGGCCGGAGTTCCTCAGGGAATCGTCCTGGCATCATTCCTCTACGCTCTCTACACTACGCTCCAGGGTAATCTCCAAGCATAGGAAGTCGATGTGTGGCGCATTTACGTTATAGATGTCTATGGGCTCCAGTAACCACTTAACACCAGGTGGGCTGTGAGCTCGTCCACACATCTCAGCAATAAAAAATAAATAAAAAAAAAGTTGGCGCTGTTTGCCGACGACAACGCCTACTTTACGTCATCAAATTTCCCCTCTGCGGCTATTTCTAGAATGAAGAGGCTATTGGACCTACTGCCCCCGTAGCTGGACCCGTGGAGGGTCGTTTAAATATTAAATTGTCATCGGTCCTTAATAAGTATACCAAATTTCGAGTTAATCCGACGTTTTGAAGGGGGTAAAAATCATGTTCAAAGATTCCGTTACATACTAACAACATACATACGTCTGAAGCTAATAAAAGCGTATTAAAAACACGCTAGTTTTATAAATTACTTTAACTTTCTTCCAGGAGGTGAAACGAACAAAACAACCTACATCAAGATAAACCCAAAACTGAAATCCCAAATATTAGGTCCGCACGCGCTGTCCCCACAACTGAACACTGATGTGCAGCTCGTGTGTCATGTCGACAACGCGGAGTCCGTGCAGTGGCTGGCTCCCAACGGGACTGTGGTGAGGAAGCGGTCCATGGACCACAGCTCTGATGACGTTCTGGACGTGAGGAGTGTTAGTGAAGATGGGCTGTGGACTTGTGTGGCCCGTCGAGGAAACCTTAATGGTATGTTAAGTGTCTGCTTGGGTTTCAGATTTTATTTAACTAGCAGCCTGATTATCTTCGACTGTTATTATGTATCGTATGGATAATTGGAAGGAATAACAGCGTGTAATAAAAATCAAACCCGCAAAATTATAATTTGCGCAATTATTGGTGGTAGGACCTCTTGTGCGGACGCACGGGTAGATACCACCACCCACGGAATAGATAAATAAGGTTGGAATGGTAATGTAGGCGGGGCAAGCGTGCCACAGTTATGATTGTACAAACATAACTCGACCGATTCGTTCATTCACCGCGTTTAGTGCGCTTCGGACTACTTGGGCGAACAGATCTCCGCTTTATAATGCCTGTTGTGCAATTATAACTTGTAAAACAAAAAGTCAGACCTCAAGTATAGAGCGAGGAGGTATATCTTTCGATCGGTAAGTCGAAATTACCATTTAATTACAATATTATTTGTCTAAAACATATGAAATTCCAAACATTAACAATATTATTGCAACAAGTTATAAATAGCATACATTGCGCGATGTGTACTCGCCCAATGAACGCAATGACCAAGTCCGCTTCCAATGTACTACATGCATTGCGTTCTCTACACTTCAATCTTTGAAATTTCGGCCTTTGCCCTGATTGGACGGCGCTAGTTTGTCGATAGTGAGGTGACCATGTGGTGAAATAAAATCATCGACAGAATTCTCGACTATATTTACATTTGACATGGATAATTTTTGTATTATTTTATATTTAATTAATGATACCTAGTATATTCTTAGTGAGACGTATTTTGAGTAAAATAAATATGTATTATTATTATTGAATTATTATCATTGAATTAATGTGAAGGTATAATATAAAGGGACATGTAGACCTCTCATTTACGGGTATTTACTATATTGTCTAAGATTGATTAAAATATAAGTAAAATAATATTTGACTTATGCATTAAATTAAAAATTTTAGGTTTCCTAAAGAACCTAACGCCAGGGAACAATGGATTGACGTGACAGGTAGAGGAAGCTGGAGACAAAGACGAGTACTATTGGCTCTAAACATTTTATTAAAAATGATTTTACCATAAAACACTTTGTTTTGAAAAATTCATTCGCAATTAATAGCAAGCGCCAACTGCTTAACAAATACTTTTTATTCCAGGGACAGTGATTATTTGTAATTAATAAAAGTAAAAAAGTTTTTTTTCAATATTTATTTCGTGTTTCATTTTTCCCCTTTCATTCATCAGATAATTTATCGTTAAAGAATATCGGTTTTATCAAGCACTAGCGTGTATGAACATTTTTATTGCCTTTTTGCGTGTGTGAGTGTTTTTTTTTTTTTGCCTACAGGAGTTTTGTGCTAGTTTGCGAACGAATATCTGCCCTGAGATTTATGTGTGGGTGTTTTTGTTGTGTGCGAAATACTTGTAATGACAGTATGTGTATGTGTAGAAATTAAAATAGTGGGGATGAAGCGGCGACACTGGTTCTAATACAAAATTAGAGCAAAGGCCTTTCCAACCTTATTTATCTATTCCGTGCCACCACCCTGCCTATTTCTGCCGTGAAGCAGTAATGCGTTTGGGTTTGGGTTTGAAGTGGGACAGCCGTTGTAACTATGGCCGCCGGTAACCACTTAACACCAGGTGGGCTGTGAGCTCGTCCACTCATCTTAGCAATAAATAAAAAACAAAAAAAAAATTAAAAAATTTACGTCACATGAATCTTTAATACATTATAATAAAATTTACAATAAAACTATATTAACTTTAGTTATCGATAATATCAATCGGAAACTTCGTTTCAGTGTCAGATTCGGTGTTAATAAACGTTCAAATTAAACCGAGGGTGACTATAATTGGATCCAAGAACATTACCATAGTAAACGGCTCGACCTATGACGTCACTTGTGAAGTACTAGCCAAGCCTCCCCCTAGAGTTGTATGGCACAGGGAGACAGAGAAGTTTCTAAACTGCAGCGTAAGTTATTTTCTGTTTATAAATTTACAAAATCTAAAAATGATGTATACTGTGAAATAAACATAAGAGTTTAATAATAAAAAATAACCGAAATCGTATGGTATTTTGCAATGTCAGTTAGCATTTTAAGAACAGTAATAACTCGGGGTTTTTATAAAACAAAAAGAAGTTTATAGAATATCCGTTTGTTTTGCTGACCGTACTTTTTATTCTTTCAGTATTTTAACTTAAGACAACGAAATATTAGTTAGAGAAGTCTTGAAACTTAACATCTTTGTTTCCTAAGCTCTTTCCATCCATCCATTTCGCTTTGCGCGATTCTTATAGCTCTGTTAAAGGTCTAACTGCAACGCAAACATTCTCGTAATTCAGCTTATTGATTAAATTGATGAATTCTAGCTGAAGCGACGAAGAAACGTACACTAAAAGAATTCCAACTTTGAGAGCTCCCAACGAAACAACTAAATAAAAACAACTATTGCAACATAACTGAATCTATACTTCTATACTATAATATAGAGGAGTTTATTATTTTTATAGTATAGATATATATATATATAATAATAAAGAGGAAATATTTGTTTGTTTGTTTGTATCTAATAGGCTCCGAAGCTACTGAACCGATTTGAAAAATTATTTCACTATTTTGAAGCTACACTATTCCAGAGGGACATAGGCCATAATCTTTTTTGAAAAAAATTAGGGATCCTTACCAAAACTCCAATTATGCCGCAATAAGTGTTCTTTTATTTAAAAAAAAACGTCAAATATCGTTGAAATTTTTGTTAAAGACCCGAGCGGAGTCGGAGCGGACCACTTGTAGCAGTTATTTTGAAAACTAAATCATATTCCAGACGTCACTGATGGTGTCTAATCTATATCGGAGCGTGCTGCGTCTGGACAGCAGCAAAGAGCCAGTGAACGGCACGTACTTCTGCTTCGGAGAGAACTCCGACGGTATATCCCAAGACAGCGTCTCCGTGCGCGTCCGGACACGGATGCGTCTGCGCCATGGATTCAATGGTGAGAATCAATAACTTACTTTCAAATTAGTTAGCAATTTTTCTTTTTTATATCAGACACATTTCATACCAAATGGTATAAAATGTGTCAGATATAAAAGAAAAATTATAGATAGAATATTAGATATAAAAGTCTGATATAAAAAATTCAGACTGTATTTAGAGTCGGAATTTTTATTTATTTATAGAAATCTAAATTTAAAATATTTAGATAAGTATGTATTTTGTGCCTAATTTGGCTACCTGATTGGCCTTGGCAATGCTACTCAATATCCGAAGCGCATAAACACACACTGTAATTCGTGTTTCTAAACGGTAATAAACTATTGGTTTTTTCTAAACTTATGTTTTTGATAGTTCAAGAATCCTTTTATCCACTGGCAAAAAGATAATCAAAAAATAAATAAATTAAATAAATTTCCTGAGCTTAGGCGAAAACTTGAAATCCTTGAAAAGTATTTCCCTTTCTTTGTTCATATGTCTCTGTAGCATAGGTACATAAAAATATGATAAGGTATTTCCTAAAACCTGTAGTAATAATAGTTCATCGAATGGGTCTTTCGTAATTTTGTGTGATATATTAAATACATACTGTCTGAAAAACAACAATAAAACAATTCAAATCCAGTATCTTCCTAAATATAAATCAGAACTGTTCTAGTGGCCGTTATACTCATTTGGCTAGCTGGTAATTTAGAAAACACCTAATCTAGAGACCAAAGCAAACAAGTAAGATATTAATTCGCCGTTGAGAAAGACGTTAGTCAGAACATCGAACATACCAAACTGAACTCTAAACTTTATCCCAACCATTATTTTGAAAAAAAAAAAAATTCTCTTGCAAGCTTGTGTATCATTACGTTATCGTGTGTATTATGAAATAATAAATATTAATAATATTTTATTACTTTTCACACATATTTAGATTGTTATACGTAAATAAAAGGCAATGTAGTATAAATAATACTTTCAGATACGCAATTACAATTGTATTCGCAAATGGATCTCCGATGTGACGTGGATTCGCTTCCGGCGCCCGTAACGAGATGGTTCCACAACCGAACCGAGCTGCAGAACGACACCAACACGATCATCTCGAGCGACAACTCTTCTCTACATATCAACAGAATGGATTTCTCCAACTTCGGACGGTACACTTGTGTAGCCGACAATGGATATGAAACAATGTCAGTTGATGCTACAGTAACGGTCACTGGGTTAGGTAAGAAGAGATATCAAAAACGTTGTTAAACTGTTACGCCTTAAAACAAATAGTTTTTATACTCAGTTCAGAAATATCGAATGTATAATCTTATGAAAAAAAAATATTTAGGAAAAAAAAGGCAAGTGTAGTAACCCTAAGTTTAGGGGGTAGAGCAACCGGTTGGCGGTGTATTGCGTCCCGACCCGGCGCAGGCTGGTTCTGCGGGGTATTCCGGGACACCAGCGGCACCGTCTGGGTGGCCTGACGGGCTGCGATACCCAGACGGCCGACCTTCCAGAGCCCTCGATTCGCCTCGAAGGCTCCCTCGGCCGGGCGTCCTTGGGGTGAGCTGCGCCGTCTGGTTGTAGTGTTGACCGCGGTAACCCCGTTACCTCATACGGGTTCTGACCTCGGAGGGGATCGGATGCTTTGGCGAAGAGTGCAGGGGAGTCGTTTAGTGGGTAGGGCCCTGAAAACAATCTTGGGCCCGCGGTCACGCAGTTGCGGACCAGTCCCACATACCCTGCGCGCCCCTAGATGCGGGGACCTAGGAGGAGGTTCGGATTTAGTTGTTATTCAAGGTTTCTCGCCGGATCTTCTCAGTGGGTCGCGATTCCGATTCGGTGGTAGATTCTGCAAAGCACTACTCTTGTTAAGGCTAGTGTTATCAAACGTTAGACTAGAGCCTAAACTAAGCTCAACTAAGCTCACTTACTCGTTTGGTGAATCTAGCACGACCCCTCGAGGTCACATTGCCAAATTGGGTAGTTCGAACCGGGTAACGAATATCATAGACTAATGATGAAAAATTATATTCGAAACCATTTATTTTTAGTAGTCGAATTGTATGATATTATGAATGCAGGTGATCGCGCGGCGAGAGGTAATTGTATCGATTAGGGTCATGTTTTCTCATGTTCCCTTAGACTAAGCTATTAAATACTTCATATTATTAAAGTATGGATGTGGTATCAAATGTCCACTCGCTTAACCTAAACATTAACTGGTATAAAACATCACCCTGTATAGTGTATACAGTGTATACAGAGTGATTTTTTTTACTTTTTGTCTTTTGTTTTTGTCTTCTGACGCTCACTAAATATTTTGTCATGAATCTGGTAAAGAGTATATAGTTTCTATTAACGCGTCAACTTAAGTGACGTTGTCAATTACATTTGAATGGATCTCAGATCTATCGTAAGGTTTTTGTCACCAGAATTTCCCGTAATATCGAAAAGGATCAAGAGCCAGGCTGTCCGTAAAGGAAATTCAACAGATATCACATGTAGGTAAGGTTGTTAATGGTTTTATATGTAATGCTCCCCCACTTAGTTAAACTTCAGTTAAAGTTTGCACAAGTTTCATAATGGTTATATAAATTGAAGATTTTGCCTGGTAATGAGTAGTCGCCGAGCCCGCGGATATCAGAATATGAATACCACCATACCACCAAGGAATTATGCTCCAGAAGTTAGACTACTTGGTGATAGTTCAAGGTGGACGTAATACCTTATGTTGATTTCAACTCCAGCTGCGCAAAGCATTCCCCGCTGTATTTGAAAGTCCGCGATGACTATTATTATTTGTTTGGTTAAACATTATTATTTGCTTAGTATGGTACGGCAGGTGGATATATAAAAATACTTTTTGGCTGGAGTGATTCAAATTGAACTTTGAGTGTCAAAAGGATATTCTTTATAAATTTAAAATTCGAGAACTGCTTCATTAAAATTTAAATTGATGTACTATTTTTTTGTTATTATCTTTGTACGAGCATACGGTTTACCTGGTGGTGAGTGGTTACTCCTTCTTATGGGCCTTAACATTGCCACGCAGGCAGCCAAGCCCCTGTAAAGTCAAGTACTGTAATAATGGAGACCTTAGAACTAATGTCTCAAGGTGGGGGTGGCATTTACGTTGTTGATGTCTATGGGCTCCGGTAACTACTTAACACCAGGTAGGCCGTGAGCTCGTTCACCTATCTAAGCAATAAAAACATATAAAAAGCCGTTGCGTACCACTCAGTGCTTTCCGGAAACCTCGTTTGAATAAAGAATTGTGCTGTGCGCTCAGAAAACACTGAGGAGGGAAGTTTATTTCAAAACCCGAATTCTATATCTTATCCTTCGATGGTAGCTTCCACAAAGAGATCTCAATCTCTCAAATAGGCCACACTCATATCACTGAAACGTGGATTCAATGTTAAAGGCTTTAGCCGATGAATTTTTCCAAAAGCAATTTTATTGTGGTTCTGATGCAACTGAATTTTCTGGATATGCCATAAGGCACACTTCCCAATGTGGTGCTCGCGGGTTTACCGTGAGCTACTCTCCCTGTTGTATTATGGTAATAGAGTGTGAACTGTATTTATTGATTTAAGATATATATAAAATTAAAGACTTAATATAAAAGAAATATAAAATCAATGCGTTGCTCTTGGCGGTTGGATTGGTGTCATGGCGGATGACGCCGGTCACCGTCCTCGTCGAACCTGTCGCTTGCGACGAAGGGCTCGACGAGCGAATTAACCCACAGACACAGCCCACTGAGTTTCTCGCCGGATCTTCTCAGTGGGTCGCGTTTCCGACCCGGTGGTAGATTCTGCGAAGCACTGCTCTTACTAGGGTCAGTGTTAGCAATTCTCCGGTTTGAGCCCCGCGAGCTCACCTACACACGCTAGTGTAAGCTGAAATAGCCTCTCAAGGCTATCAGCATAGGTAGGAAAAAAAAAAGCGGATGACGCTCGCTGACATTTTGCCGTTCAGAAACTGAACACTCCCCACTTAAGTTATTTTAAACAAATAAAGTTTTTTTACAGTGTCTTAAAAGGAAGTCCGGTTCCAACTATAACGTGGATGTACAAAAACGATACTACGAATGGATTCGTCAACTTGCCCACGGACGGTATCGATCGGGGAAATTTAAGTATTTCAAATGTCACGTTGGAACATTCTGGCATCTATAGATGTGTCGCTGAAAACGTTATAGGACAAGATACGCACAAAATCGAATTGGTGGTTCAGTGTAAGTTGTCTACTTATCGTTTCGGTTTGAAGGGTGGGGAAGCCGTTGTAACTATACTGAGACCTTAGAACTTATATCTTATGGTGGGTGGCGCATTTACGTTGTAGGTGTCTATGGGCTCCAGTAACCAGTTAATACCAGGTGGGCTGTGAGCTCGTCCACCCATCTAAGCAATAAAAAAAATTTGCGTCCTTGTATTTTCAAACTTATGGAACTACTTTTCCTATTAGTTAATGGAGATATTTGAAAAGTTATCATTTTTTTAATGCCAACCATGACATATAGTCACAATGCCATAGTGTTATGTGGATTATTTATATATTATTATATATGTATATTGTGGTTTTTGAAAGCCCCTGGCGTACGAATGCGTTAACATTCCTGATAGAAATAAGCAAGAGCCAAGAAGCTCAGAGACATATTACTACGTGAACGCTGGCAAGTTAAATCGAAATATGGATGCAGGTTGTATTAACATCAGGGAGACAGTAGACAAGAAGCATTCCTGGCATCATATAGTATAAGATCTTAGGCTTAATCACAATGAGTGAAGCGACCATTACAGTGTTTCAATCAACATTTTGCACAATATATAAATATCTAACACGCGATTTGATATACTTCTGTAGCGAGTAAGTCATGTGTTCCGATTTTAATGTTTAACAGCTTTTATATAATACAGCTGAGACTTTGATCTAACGTGTCAAGGCGACATCTAGTGACTTCGATAACCAGATGATCCGTGAGCTGTTGGTTGATAATAAAAAAACGTCCTTTTCACCAATTAAGTCCCATTCCTTTATATTTTAGATGCTCCTCAATTGGCTCCACTGATAGGTGAGGTAGGAGACGGGCCACGCGTAGTAGAAGTCGGTAAACGAGTTGTGTTCTCGTGTAACGTAACTGGCTTCCCTCCGCCGGTCGTAGTGTGGACGAGAAATGGACTACCCGTTGTTTATTCGAAAAATGTGTGAGTATTTTGTATAAGCGAGTGTGACGTCACGCGAAAAATTACCGAAAACCGTGGGCTATGATATGTACTTCTATGTACTTCTTCAAATTAGTTCGAAAAGTGCCCTGGAAATTAGCAGTCTGGTTGTGCCATAAGCATAGCTGAAAATCCATTCGAACCGAAATGTATGACAACATAAATAAATTTTTGAAGTGAAACTTCTTAGGCGCGTTGAAAGTAAAATTTAACACGCGATAGATCTGTTACGGCTAGAGACAAAAGATACAAATTAGGCAGGGCGAGAGTGAGAAAATAGACAGAGCGTCTCGCGAACCATTCGAACGTCGATAGGGAAAGGACAAAGCGATCTAGGTCATTTCTCTTATACACAGCATTCCCTATTGCAATAGAAATTTGATTTAAGGATGAAAAACTAAGAAAACCACAATACTACACACCGCAAAAGAAGTTTCACTTCTTTCACGTGCACTAAGTTGCACGCGCACCATTTTTAGCGCTTACATGTTTATGTTTTACATGAACTACGACAGATAAGTAATTCAATTAATGCAAAGACTTAATTTACAGCCATTTAAATGAATCCCAAGCTTTGATAATAGAAAATGCGACAGACCACGAAGCCGGCTCGTACATTTGCAATGCGACCAGCGCGCTGGGATCGACTCACAGAAATTTCACGCTCAAAGTTTATGGTGAGAGAAATTTTAATCTTGTCCTTTTATAACAATATTAAATTAATTATAATAAATAATAATAAATAAAATCATTTATTGCCTTTCACATTAAATTAAAAAAAAGACAAATAGAGGTGGCTCAGCTAATGCTATTCAAAGTCGATAAATCGAACAGCGCTGATTTTCAGTCACCCGTGTTTCCCTTTGGTTCATTGCGGGTATGAAGGCTAGGTACGTGTGTACAGACTTAGAACATGGTAAAATATAAACTAGTATAAAAATAAGAAAAAACAATACAAATATCAAATTAAATGGTGAACCCGAATACAAAACATACATAAGCACAGTAATAGCACAGTAAATTAAAAAATAGTAAACTGAACAACAAGTAAATCATATTTGTATTTATAAGTTAATACTTTTAGTGTATATAGTTTTTTCGGACCCTACGGGGAAGTTACCTGCTATATTCCGCAACGAGGCGTAAGTTATGATGCGGGGTAGAGCAAAAGGCTTTTTAAAAAGAAACTACAGAGTTTACCGTTCAAGGCAGAGGATGGTTAAAGACTGCTTTATTCTTTTTTTTTCCTACCTAAGCTGATAGCCTTCAGAGGCTATGTCAGCGTAACCGAGCGAGTAGGTGAGCTCTCGGGGCTCAAACCGGGAGTGTTGCTAACACTGGCCCTAGCAAGAGTGCTTCGCAGAATTTACCACCGGGTCGGAAACACGACCCACTGAGAAGATCCGACGAGAAACTTAGTGGGCTGTGTCTATGGGTCAATTAACTCGTCGAGCCCTTCGCTTTAGCGACGGGTTCGACGAGGACGGTGACCGGTGCTTTATTCATAAGCACGTTGTGCTTATATACTATGTTACAAACAAGGGGTGTTTTTCTTATTCTATTTCTTGGTATAGAATACAGTGAACATTATACTGTTATCTAATCCTAATTACCAAAGTAAAACAATGATGATGTTATGAACGTTATCTAGTTAGAAAGCGCTATTGTGTAATAGGTTCATTATAGCTACGTAACTCGTAGCTTTATTTTTTTTAATAATATCATCTGCGATTAATAAATTTTCAGTGAGTCCAAAGATCTTACCGATAAATTCGGAACCTATACAGCAATTCTTAGAAGGCCAACTGGTAGAGTTGCCGTGTAAATCAAAGGGCCTGCCGGTGCCGCGGGTGGAGTGGACCCACAACGGAGACACGATACTTGATGATAAAAGACACATCGACGAAGATGGACTTAGGTATGGTGGCACATTTTTTGCAAGATATCTAGTCGGCATCCTTGTCAATCAATACACCCAAATAGAGATGATACACAATTGAAATTTATTTAGTGTAATTTTTTTTACATTTATTTTTATACTCTTGTGTTTCAAAAATGCTAACTCATCTATATACTATACGAGGGCGGGATGATAAGTAACTAGCCTCTGCTATTTAAAAAGTTAAAATTCAAAAATTAAATATGTCATTTGTAAATTCGTCTCTCTGGCCACCTGTGTTCTAAATTTCAATTTGGTGGCGTGAAAATTTTATTGATTTTTTGTCATTTGAAAATATATTTCGTCAAGTGTTTTCAAAATGGATAAATTTGAACAAAGATCGGTGATAAAGTTTCTTCATATGAAGGGCATGAAGGGGAAAGATATCTATGACGAGTTAAAGAATGTTTTGGGTAAATGTGCTCCTTCTTATGCCACAGTAAAAAACTGGGTGTATGAGTTTAAACGCGGTCGTACATGTGTCCAAGATGAAGCCCACCCCGGACGTCCAAAAAGCGTCACGACACCGGAAATGGTCGTGAAAGTACATGATATGGTTTTAACAGATCGACGATTGAAGTTATCTGAAATAGCTGACACTACAGGTATCTCAAAAGACCGGGTACATCATATCCTAAGTGAGGAATTAAATATGAAAAAGTCATCGGCCCGTTGGGTGCCGCGATTGCTTACGCACGATCAAAAATGGATTCGAGTGCAAAACTCAAAAGAATGTTTGGACCGTTTCAGAGTAATAAAGCCGATTTTTTACGTCGATTTGTAACAGCAGATGAAACATGGGTTCATTATTACACGCTAGAATCAAAAATTCAATCAAAACAGTGGACGCAATCGGGATGGTCGGCTCCAAAAAAGGTCATGGCTGTAAAGTCGGCTGGATAAGTCATGGCTTCCGTCTTTTGGGATGCAGTTGGGATCTTGATGATAGATTACCTTCCTAGAGGTCAAACAATTAACAGATAATACTACACTAATCTTCTAGATAATCTTCATCAATGTATTCAGTAAAAACGACCAGATTTGGCGGAAAAAAAAACATTTTCCACCCTAGGATCACACATGTGTTAAAGCTATGGCAAAAATCAACGAATTGAAGTAAGATTTGCTGCCCCACCCACCTTATTCGCCTGATCTAGCGCCATCAGACTTCCACTTATTCCCTAAGCTCAAAACTTTTTTGGGCGGACAGAAATTTGCCACAAATGATGAAGTCATAGCCGCTGTAGAGGAGTATTTTACAGGCCTCGAAAGAAATTATTTTATGGAAGGCATTACTGCTTTAGAACGAAGATGGAATAAGTGCGTAGAGGTTCACGGAGACTATGTCGAAAAATAAAATTAATTTTATAATGGAAAGTTAAGTGTTTCATTATTAGGCTAGGTACTTATCATCCCGCCCTTGTATATATAAATCTACAGTGGTTTTTATGGAAGTTCCGTTATAACTACTGAACCGTGCATCCGATTGACTTGAAACTTGGTATCCAAGTAGAAAATATATGCACTTAATCGGCTAATATTTATATGAGTGTTGGACTCCCTACACCAGTTGCGGGGGCGTTAATGATTAGAATCTTTGTGGGGGTGAGAAATAATAATGTTAATTTTAACTGCCAAGCGAAGCGGACGGGTACAGCTAGGCTCTTATAAGGCAAAATAAATATTGCGTGCCTGAACATTTCTCGGAAAAGTCGTAGGCGAGAAGTAAACAAATCGCGTGCTACCGACCACTAATGCGACCAATGAATAGAATTAATTCGATGGAAAATCTTTAATGTATAAAAAAGATTGCTAATGATTTTGGTAACTAAAGCACATTGATTTTCAATACACAACAAAAAAAAAAAGATAGCCGGTTGACAAAAAACAGAATGATACTGAACTGTTTTTATTTTTGCGTATTTATGTATAGGTCACATAGCCAAACTCGGCTCGCTCTGTTTGCGGGTCTTTGACTTGGATCCGAACCTTGGATGAAGAGTTCCTAAAACAATCGGTCCAGTTAGCCGGAATATAACATTAAAACATATAAAAAAAAACACATCGACTTTTAAATACTTTTTTTTTTTTTATTGCTTAGATGTGTGGACGAGCTCACAGCCCACCTGGTGTTAAGTGGTTACTGGAGCCCATAGACGTCTACAACGTAAATGCACCACACACCTTGAGATATAGTTCTAAGGTCTCAGTATAGTCACAACGGCTGCCTCACCCTTCAAACCGAAACGCATTACTGCTTCACGGCAGAAATAGGCGGGGCGGTGGTACCTACCCGTGCGGACACACAAGAGGTCCTACCACCAGTAAAAAACATATACAGATTATCACTGTTCTAAATAATCTGTGTAATCTGTGTTTGGTTTATTTCAGGTTCGTGGCGAATATAACGGACTTCGGGAATTACACGTGTGTTGCCAGGAATGAATATGGAAGCGATTCGATATCGTATTCTTTGTTTATTTGGGGTGAGTGTGTCTTTGATTTTTGATAGTATACCATAAATAATACCATAGATAATATACACTTCATAAATAATGCCATAGATAATATACTTACACTTAATATTTAAGAAAACTGACAAGTCGATGTTTTGGCGGGACGAGAATCGAAGTTGTGATCTTTTACTTTGTTTATTTATGTTTAAAGGCTGTTTAAAGTCTGTGAAAATGCACAAGTTTGCGATAATGAAAGAAAGTCGCTGAGCTTCTTGTGTTTTCCATCTGAAGTCTCAGTCATTGTAAATTCTCATGATTTATGTTTCATTTGATTTCATTCCAATAGATTACAATCTCCAAATTTACCTCATTCCAAATCATATCATTTTTCATATAAGTTCAGTATATTTATTTACCAATATCATATACTTACATATAGTTGAATAAAACATTTGAATATTTATAAAAACTTGACACTGGCAACAATGGCATCACAATAACTCGATTATAATAACCGGCAAGCTTCTTGAGCATTTGTTGACGTAGTGGGGGTAAGTTTGCGCATGGTACACTCACGTGCAAAAACATTATTTACTCTGCGTCATAATGCTATTAAATTATTAAAATCAACATATGTATTTATTTATATATTTATTAGAACATCAACAAAACATATAGGTTAATAATTGTAATAATTTAATCTTGGGGTAAAATAGATATTCCTTCTATTAAGTCAAAACTAGAGCTGTTGCCAGGTCTTGGTTCAGTTGAAGCGAAGCTGGTATTTGTAATTTTTTTTTCGTTATCGTAATCTTGACCATCATCATCATCACTGTTTTCATCACCCGAGTCGCTATCATCGTGATGAGTCGAAATAGGGCTCATCGGCGTAGTTTACAACTCGGTCGATTCGGTCTTCTTTTTTGTCTATTATTAATTATTTTTTGAAGATATTCGATTCGTAGTAATCGAATGTTACTTTTTTCATTTACCAGCTTCCGATTATTTTCTGTTCTTTTTTTCCATCTGAAGCCTAGCTCTTTCATAATTCGTCGTAAGCTCGGAATGACCGAGCCATTAAAATTTATATATCCTTTAAATTTTTCGAAGCCTTTCTACGGTACGGAGTTTCGCTGCTTGTTATGTAGTTATTATGATTACATCTTTTTATTACAGATTGAACGAAACTATCCATTCCGGTAACTTTCTTCTTCCCTGATCTTTTCTTACCCGGAGTCCGAAACACGGCGAGCAAGCCAGAGCCTTTAGCTTCGTTAATAATGCACCTAACAGTACTCACTGATGTTTTTGTTGCTTCCGAAGTCTGTTTTAATTTTTCCATATCATTCTTCCCCTGTTTTATAATGAAGCAATATACGTCGTACACCAAATTTATACCCTTTCTTTTAAGTACTACACCAGTTTGTCACGGCATAAGTATGTTTTATAAAAAATCAACAAACACTCAACAAATAGCAATGGCAATAAAGTCCACAAGCAATTATAACAAATAACTTAACGATTAATAACGATAGACTTTCCACTGTACGCAAGCGTACTTTTGGGAGCAAGCGGAATGAGGGCGCGGTGCGGGACGCAAGGTTCGACTGATCTACCAATAACGCGCTCGATACGATTTCCCCTGCCGTCGCGCCTCACCCTCACCACCAAAGTGATCTAAAATTCGGTTCTGCGCAGTCAAGGTCATTTGCTCAAGAAGTTTGCCGATTACTATACCATCTGAAAAAAAGAAGAAGTCGGTCTTATTGAATATTTTTATTTTTTCACTAACAAGAAACGGCTCACCTAGTATTAAACTTTTGTGAGAGTCCATAGACATAATAAAGGCCGTCACCCAGAAGCAACGTCTCTCGCCTTAAATTTAGAACCTCCTTATTTTATACTTGAAGTCGGTTGAACAATTTTCGCTTGCAGTGACACCGAGAATAGAGCCTCCGCTTGAGACGATGAAACAAGTACTGTCAGGTGACAATGTGACGTTACAGTGTGACGTCATGGGCTTCCCCATCCCTAATGTAATATGGGAGTATGAAGGGAAATCTCTCACTGAAAATACAACAACGTTAAGGTAAACCAGTAGAAATATAAGGTCCTTACATATTATTATGAAATTAGCGTTTTGTACAGGAGGAAAATAATTTGTTGGGACTTCCTTTTCCTTATTTCTTCCTCAATCCGTTATCTACGCCATCTGTTGACACTAAATAAAAACTACGCGTGTGAAAACGGCGCGAAGAGTGTGTGAAAAAAAAACTAAAACACGGGGCCAGTGCAAAAACGATAAAATTGTGATTTGTTGATGAATCGACACATATAACTCTCGCAAGTGAGAAAATAGAAAAGTCCATCAACGAACTACGGAGTGAGTCCTAAAACTTATCCTTTTCTCAGTCCCAAAACATATTTAAATTCAAAACCTGTACATATTTTGTTTACCTATTAAACATAAAAAATAAGTACTAAAATTTCGGTTATTCCCACATATTGTGTGCTCATTCTGCATAATGTTATTTTCTAAATAATTATAAGCAAAAATCTCGTTATTGTGTTGTACAAGTACTAGGTATGGTTTTAAAGAGGTTTTTGGGAAATATTTCTTTTCATTTTTTTTTTTTTTTATGATTGAAGGATTACTGGTGGCCTGGAGGCCTTTCCAGTTTCACCAGGACAGGTGGGCGAGCAAAGGCTCAGCCAGGAGCGGTGGGATTTGCTAACAGCTACCCGAGCGCCTCCGAAGGAGACCTAACAGCTCAAGAGTAGCTGCTTCGCGAATGAATCTACTACCGGATCGTAATCGCGACCCGCTGAGAAGATCCGGCGAGAAACTCAGCGAGCTGATCCATGGGTTAGGTTGCACGGCGAACTCTTTGTCGAGTTCGACGAGTACGGTTACCGGGGTCCCTAAGCCTGCTCCTAGTGTTAGAGCTGAAGGCGTCTAATGCAAAGGTTATTGGATCTGATGGATCCGTAAGGACGTGTTTCTTTTCATATTAGAGTGGAATCGTGTTGTAAAATACCGTGTTATGTGAGAGTTACATGTATGTAATTGAAAACTTGTTTGTCCTAACTCTGTGTGTGTTTGCCAACCAAGCATATACAGGGTGTAACGAATTAAAAAAGCAAACTAAATTGTTTTTCCCTTACTTTTTCTGTTGGTAGGCCTTAATGTAAGCCCAAATGGATAGGTGTCACCATCATGTCTTTTTCTCCCGCGAAACCTATACGCGTTCTGGTTGGAAGGGTCTTTATATACTACAATTGAGACTACGATATCTTGTCTTGAGGTGGTTCACGCTCGTGGCAATGTCGATAGTCTCCAGCTTTTCAGATGGAACGTAATATCCATACTCGGTTATGTAAATAAAAGTTAATTAGGTCAATTATTCAGGTTTCCTTGCGAAGACATGCCAACAAAAAACTATGTTTCATTCCAGTTTCAATGACTACGGTAATCTGTACATAGTGAACGCTAGTGTCCAAACAGAAGGAGTTTACAGTTGCATCGCTGGTAACATCGCCGGTGTTGCCGTGAAGACGATTTTCCTTAGCGTTAATGGTATGTTCTTTTTTTATTTTTTTTATTGCTTAGATGTGTGGACGAGCTCACAGCCCACCTGGTGTTAAGTGGTTACTGGAGCCCATAGACATTTACAACGTAAATGTGGCACACACCTTGAGATATAGTTCTAAGGTCTCAGTATAGTTACAACGGCTGCCCCACCCTTCAAACCGAAACGCATTACTGCTTCACGGCAGAAATAGGCAGGGCGGTGGTACTTACCCGTGCCGACTCACAAGAGGTTCTACCACCAGTATGTAAAAAAAACAGTTTAAAATTTACCCGTGTCGCATTTTTACAAATTATAAGTTTCTTTTTTCAAACATTCGAATGAAATAAATACTTAATACGGAAATGTAGGTAGTATCGGGGCTTATGAATCTGTCAAACTAGCGACACGCGTTGCAAGGTACTCTCCATCGCTTCATCCCCTTCTAACTCTTACGTAAGAGAGAGATAGAAAACTTGCAGGATTTGCACACACAGCGCCTAAGATTCATGTTGTTTAGGATTTGGATGTTTCAGACTAGTTAATCTTTGATATACCAGTTCGTTTGTGCAGTAAAACAAAATTATATTCAACATTTTGCGGCAAGCAAGCACAGACACAGCATGCCTCTCGATTACTTTCTGCTTTTTTTGTTGTTTTTTTTTTTGCGGACATGGATGAGAAAGCCCATTGACTACAAAAATGTGGATACACAAAAATGTGGATACCGTCACCCACATGAAGTTCAAGTTGAAGTCTCAATTATATCATATATTGTATTTTATTGTAAATTGTCTATTACATATCGTATATCGACTGCCCCACTCTTCAAATCGGAACTCATTAGTGCTTCAACATAAGCATATACAGGATTACGGTAGCTGTTATTGTGTGTGGGCCCAGTAAAACATTTTTCCCTTATTCTTAACTCACACTTACTCTCAATTTGTTTTTTGTCTCAATTCACACTCAAACTTAACGAGGGGGATCCCTGGCTAGGTGGTGCGATGACCTTCGAAGGATAACCGGCAAGAGGTCGATGGGGAGAGTCGAAAACGGTGTGAATGGGAAGAGGCCCATGTCCAGCAGTGGACGACTGTGGGCTGATGATGATGAGGATGATGACAATTTGTTCAGTATCAAACATACAAGTCAACTATACTGGCTCGTTGATATTCGAGGCTGCAAGTTTACTATCTCTCTTTTACGTATGAGTTAGAAAGGGATGAAGCGATGGAGACTAATTCGACTAACATATTCGAAGAATCTTTTTTTTTCTAGCACCACCGAAAATTCTAGAAGATAATTATACCGGCTCGTATGTGGCCACCGATATGGATCATTCATTGACAATATATTGTTCCGCAACCGGCAAACCTAAGCCGTATGTCCTTTGGTCTAAGGACGAGTTTTATTTGAATCACGGTGAGATATATGACAATGATCTAATTACTTTTTCTTGACTTCGTTGCGTTTCAAGAAACATGCAGTTGTCTTCAGTATTTTCTTTAAGAATACAAAATCTTGTCTTTTACATTAAATACAATTAAATTTCTTGATTAAGCAATAACAAAAAGCAAAGTAACGAGAATAATAAATCTCTACTAATATTATAAAGCTGAAGAGTTTGTTTGTTTGAACGCGCTAATCTCAGGAACTATTGGTCCGATTTGAAAAATTCTTTCAGTGTTAGATAGGCCATTTATTGAGGAAGGTTATAGGCTATATAACATCACATATATGAAGTCGTCATGGCCTAAAAGATAAGACGTCCGGTGCATTCGTGTTAAAGCGATGCACCGGTGTTCGATCCCGCAGGCGGGTACCAATTTTTCTAATGAAATACGTACTCAACAAATGTTCATGATTGACTTCCACGGTGAAGGAATAACATCGTGTTATAAAAGAGAAACCCGCAAAATTATAATTTGCGTAATTACTGGTGGTAGGACCTGTTGTGAGTCCGCTCGGGTAGGTACCACCGCCCTGCCTATTTCTGCCGTGAAGCAGTAATGCGTTTCGGTTTGAAGGGTGGGGCAGCCGTTGTAACTATACTAAGACCTTACAACTTATATCTCAAGGTGAGTGGAGCATTTACGTTGTAGATGTCTATGGGCTCCAGTAACCACTTAACATCAGGTGGGCTGTGAGCTCGTCCACCCATATAAGCGATAAAAAAAAAAAAAAACTAAGACCAATACAGGTGGAGCACCAATAAAGAATGTTTCAAAATAGGGGTTTAAATAGCTTCTTAACAATCTATATTAATTCAAAAATATTTTCATTTTCTATGTAGGTAAATGAAGTTGCGGATAAAATTTAGCGTTATGCCAAAATAACTATTCCACGCGGACGAAGTCGCGGGCAAAAGCTAGTATATTATAATTAGAATTATTAATAGAATACATATTGCTGTAATGAAAGCATTATCTAAGACATGGGTTTAGTTTTTGTTTCACTCACATATCACACCCTGTATTAACTCTGATTTTATGGTCCCAAAAAAGAAGGAAGTACTTGTATTTGTAAGACTCATTGACGTTTGCAGATCCTCGTTACGACGTGGACTTCAATGGTAGGCTAACGATACAGTCGCCCGCCGAGGAGCTAAGCGGAAACTACACTTGCGAAGCCAGAAACAAGTTCGGGTATACGAACAAGACAGTCGAAGTAAACATTTATTGTGAGTTAAGTTTTGCTGGTAACATCGCGAGGACGACCTTCTCTTTATGGCGGGAACGCGAGGAATGAAGTTGTGTGATTTGTTTTATTTTGTCTATTTATTTAGTGTTACTTCAGGTTCAAGTGTGTAATAACGGTGGCTTATTAACTGTTTAGTATCTATGAAAGTGCACAAATGTGAGAAAATGAAACAAAGCCGCTGAACGTAACTTCTCGGGATCCTCCAAAAAGTCTACTGAAAAATCTCAGTAAATGACCACCATTTTACTGTAATTATATGTCATCCCCTATCATCTCATCTCATTGCGTTTAATTTCATCCTAGTTGATTAATGTCTCAAATTAATCATCTTCATTTCATTTCATTTCATTTCCCTCCATATTATCATTTTTCATAAAAATAAGAATATAAATTTAAAATAAGACATAAATTAAAGGTCTTAGTTACCAGGTCATAAAATCTCTTTAAAAAAAAACTCGTGGATGGAGGTGGTCGCGATCTTCAAGCATGAGGACTACGACTGAAGGAAAGAAAAAGCTCGTCGTGGTCTGGTTTTTTCTTCTTCTCAGTCGTTTCACTCTTGACAGTCTAGTTGGGGTCGTTAAATAGCCTTGAAGGAGACAGACATGACCCCTCACACCTCGAAGTGATAACAATTAGTTATGATGGCTACAAGCTTTGGTAACCATTTAACAACAGTTGGTTCATCAATTCGCTCACTCATCTAAGCAATAGATAAATAAATAAATAAGCATAAATCTATTTTGCTATCCACGTGTGGGGCGGTGTATGTAATACGCTCTGCGCCAACCCTGTCCCGCCGTCTCAATAGCTCTGACTAGGCTCTGGCCTGGTCCAAGGTTGGGCGCCGGCTTTGAGCGGCAGGAGTTTTTGAGGAGATTCAACTTCCACACAGCGTGCGGTGCGGTGGGTAGGATTCCGGTGATTTTGTACTGTATATAAAATAAAATAAACTATCCATGTTTAAGGGTCATCTAAACTCCAAACGAAATCATAAACTACATGTTATCGCTTGCAGTGTACATGTACTTGCATACATATGTATGAACGCTTTTCCAGCCGTGCCGAAACAAGTACAATCAGCCGAAAGCTATGCGAAGGTGACAGCACTCGAAGGAACCGACATTGTCATCGCGTGTCCCATCCGAGCTACAAACGTGCGATCAATATCATGGTACAAGGTTCGACGGTGACTATATTAAATTGTAAATTATTGTTGAATTTTAAAACGTTGTCAAAGATCAATAAACCACTGATACAATAGTTATGTGAATTTAAAAAAGATTAAACTGTTTGCAGGAAGCAAAATTAATATCAAAAGGTGATCTTCAGCTAAAAAACGTTTCGCGAAATGACACGTCCGTGTACGCGTGCGTCGCGACGAACACTGCGGGCAGCGCGCACGCGTCCGTAGCGCTCGACGTGCAATGGCCGCCCGCGTTCGTGACGAGGGTAGACGGAAATATTGAGGTCATCAAAGGAGAGGACGCGTGGTTCAGCTGTGCAGTCGACGCTAAACCTTTGGCTAAGGTTGGTCATGATTATTTATCTTTAATGTTACTGTTTTTTTTATATCTATGTATTTGATTGTTAAGGGTGATTAAGCACACGACCCTCCAGTTTAGTTGTTACTGAATCTCATAGAGATCACCACGTGTATCTAATCGCACCCAGCTCCAAACGTGAAATCGATATAACGGCTTGAAGGATGGGCTTCAAATTGGAACGCATCTCTGCTTCGCGCTAAAATACGCAAAACGGTGGTACCTACCCACTCAAGCTATATAATGCTCCTTACTACCGATTTGTCAATAGCAAGTCAGTTGTTTCTAGTTTTAGTTTTGTATGTCGAATATTCTGGAACGTTTTAGACAGAATGCCTGATGCGGATGCTATGAAAGCGTGATCGTAGACAATATGAAGACACTTCTATTCATAGCGAAGCAACTTTTGGATCACCTCTACAAAGCGAAGATGTGAATAATGATAGTGGAGTCTACCTTAATAGTCGTAATAATTATATATAGTTTTAATTAGTAATTCAATGAAGAGTTTTAATAATCTTGAGCTATACCTCATAGCAATATTATCATTTGCTTTTATAATTGTATTAATTTCAGATAAAATGGTTATTCAATTCTAAGCCATTGATCTTCGAGGATAAGGATGTTTTTAAAGTATTAAACGCACAACAAAGAAACGCGGGCGTTTATAAATGTGTTGTTAGCAACATTCATGGAACTATAATCAAGGCGTTCAAATTGTCCGTCCTGGGTGAGTCTTTGAACAGAAATTTAAGGTTCTTAAGGTATGATGAATAATAATAATGAGATTTACCTGTAGGTACTCCTATACTTTAAACTGAGGGTAGTCGAAAATATGTAAATCACAAGACATTATCATCTACAAAAAAAAATGAATTTTTGATGCTTTCACAATATGAGCCTATGATTAGTAGAGTCATTTATTTCTATAAATAAACAAGAAAGTCACCAACAAACCTTTAAATCATTACTTATGACCTGTATAATCAACATACTGTTGTACATACTTTTTTATTAAAGTAAAAATGTGAGTCAACCCTAAATGTTTTTTTTATAATTACGATTCAATCCTATCGTGGTTCATAAAATACATGTACCTCCAAAATTCAGTAACAGTATGCAGCGTCTTGAACTTGTCCTGTGTCATTGCTGACATCCCCGAGTGATGCTGACTATTCGCCGTTAGGTAGACCGTACGCTCATCTACTTACAGTTGCAATAAAAAAGGAACATCTATACAATGATATTTTAGGACGCTTAAATAAAAGCGGCTCTAAATAAAATAATAAAATGTTTACCTATTTTAAGTAAAAATGTACAATGCTTTTTTGTTAAAATGGCGGAGATCATGGCTTCCTAGATTTCTTCAGTCGCGCATGCGCGTGACGAGACCAAATTTTTCGCCACACCATCCCCCCCACGGAGACAAATAAATCAGTAGCAAAACAATTTAAATTACTTATGTCCTGAATCTAACCTGCCTGCCTGATCGAGTGGTATATTGTGGTGGTTATTACAGCGAGTGATGGAGGCAATAGTTGTGACACTAGTTTTTTATCAAGTATTAAGTTTATTATTTATTAATTTCGCCATAATATTAAGTTCTAATTGGAAGATTGTTGAGTCTATTCCCACTACGTTCCCATATGTTAGGTATCTTTTTTTCTCTCTCTCTCTCTCTCTCTCTCTCTTCCTAGCTATTAATCCCATATGGTATTGGAGTGAACGTTCCTTATTTTTCTCCCCCATTTCTCGCTGTCTTCAACATCTTCGTCAGTAACATTGGATTCCCTTTTGGCCCTCAGCACTATATATCTTTTCACCTTGTCTTGCTTGAGTCTTCCTCTAGATCTCCGACTGCAATCCGTCAAGCTGCAGTACCAAATTCCCGACCTAGTATTTTATGTGTTATGCCTACCTGTATGAATAGAAAAACAAATTTTCAGAGCCTCCATACCTAATGGAGTTTGACTTTTTGGATGTATTGCTGAAGGAAGGGAGTAATGCTACACTTGAGTGTGTGGCTAAAGGAGTTCCCGCACCGACTGTCCAATGGATCTACAAGTAAGTCGATTTGAAGAAATCTATAAAACGTTACTAATTTTTTTTTCTACCTATGCTGATAGCCTTGAGAGACTATTTCAGCTTCACCCTAACGTGTGTAGGTGAGCTCACAGGGCTCAAACCGGAGTGATGCTAACACTGGCCCTAGCAAGAGCCGTGCTTCGCAGAGTCTACCACAAGATCGGAAACGCGACCCAATGAGAAGATCCGGCGAAAAACTCAGTAGACTGTGTCTATGGGTTAATTATGACCAAGCTTTGCTAGGTTTTTTTTTATAATTTGTATCTTGTAGAAATTAAATTTAAATACGAATTACATATAGATAAAATGATGAAATATGAATAATATTTTTTCTATCTTACCGACAGAATAATAAAAAAATATGAACTGGTTATTTAAAGAAAAAAATCAAAATTATCGATAAAGTTGATTATTGAAAACACGTATAAAACAATATTTCCTCAAAATAAATCGTAGCTAGATCGATTTATCGCCCCCGAAATCCCCTGTATACTAAATTTTATAAAAATCGTTGGAGCCGTTTCCGAGATTCAGATTAAATATGTGCAAGAAGTGTACAAGTAAATACAAGAATTGCTCCTTTAAAGATAACTATATATATAATAATAAAACGTTATAAGTCATACAACAAGCTAGGTTGTTTGTTTCTTTGCCTTTAGTGGAACTTTCTTGCCATTAGTGGAACTTAAAACACAAACCACATCCAAAACCAGGAAAATAAAAACGTTGAGGTTCCATTAAATAAAATTAGCCTGTTTGATATTTTACATTTCGTTTCAAAGCTTCCCTGTACTTAATGATTAGCTGCCCGTTTTGGATGCTGCGCAAGAATCCATCTGTACAATTGAAATTAAATAAAATTACATTCAATCGTAATAATAATTCTGATTGCAATTACGTATTTGCTCTAAAATAAATTAGTATATCATTACAGTTTATAATTAGAAGTATGTGTTTGTATGTATATACAATATGAAAGTTTCTTCAAATCGTTATAGTATACTTAGAATAGAATTATTTTTTACATACTATGAACGATAAGTACGTAGGTAACGATGTATGTGATTAGAAGATGTATGGAAATGGTAGTGCAAGGTAGAGGGGGAAGAGGTCGACTGAAGAAGACATGGATGGAGTGTGTGAATGACGATATGAGAGAGAGAGAGAGAGAGAGGAGTGAGTGTTGAGATGATGGCTGATAAAAGAGAACGGAAGAGAAAATTAGCTGTACCGACATCACCCAGTGGGATAAGGTGGAGAAAAAGAAGAAGATACTATGAACGATAAGGTTACATGTTAAAAAATGTATGGTGATATTTCACCGTAAATCCGACTTAGGTTGGTGATGCTTGTACCTCGCGACCGATAGCTGAGGACGTTGAGGTCCTATATGGTGCGCTCTCTACTCTAGCAACACTCAGTGGGTGGCAGACGGTCCAGCCATAACCAGCACGAATACAACAACGGAAGCGGAAGGCCTGTATCGGTGCGAGGCTGCGAACAAAGCCGGAAGCGCGCACGTGGTCTACAGGGTGGTGGTGCTCGCGGCGCCGTCTGTGCTCCACGTCACGTCCTACAGCGACGGACGAGGGAGCACCGTCGACGAAGCCGTCGAAGTTATTGTGAGAATCTTAATTAGAATAGGAATTCGAATTCGTATAGGAATTGTGGTCGTTATCTGATGCTAAAGGAAGATTCTAAACTTTTTCCTTTTTTATTTAAATTTGCGTAAGCCCCACTGTGGTTGTGGCGGTAGCCATCATAAAATATAAGATATTTGACAGATGGCGTCAGCCCAATCGTGGTTGTGGAGGTAGCAATCATACAACACAAGATATTTGACAGATGTTTGAATCTCGCTAACGACAGTTTCAATATAAGCTCGCTTAGATACAAATTCCGAACGAGAACATTCGGGTCGTCGGTCTACCAATCAATATCACCTGCTCGGTAAAAGATCATCCCTTCATCATAATCTTCCAAAGTGGTTTTACCGAATTTCTTCTATTTGGGAATAAATCTCCTTACATTGCTTTGTACTTTTTTCATTGCGTAGATGAACGACCTCATTGCTCACCGTAAATCACATATCGCAGCATCGTCATCAGTTACGAGATTTAAGTTGGAAATCTCAATTGAATTAGTGTAATATTTCTAGCAGTAGTTCGGTTTGGTTTGAAGGGTGGGGCAGCCGTTGCACTGAAAACTGAGACTTAGAACTCATGGCTCAAGGTGGGTGGCGGTATTTGCGTTGTTGATGTCTTTGGGCTCCGGTGATCACTTAACCTGGCACTGGACCTGGACTGTATGAGCGTCCACCAATCTTAGCCAAAAAAAAAAGTTAGTTGGAGATCATAGTACGCTGTACTGCACATAAATTTTAGCACAATATAGTAACTAAATGTGGTGGGGAAGACGTCGTTGTGTACCACCCATGTATAACATTTTTGCTACAGCTCAACAAACGTGCCAGAATATCGTGTAAAGCAAAAGGGAGACCGGAACCCATCATACAGTGGTTCAAGAACGGTCGCGTCGTTGGTCAAAATCTACCTGGAATTAGCAGCGCCGATGTGGTACTGGATAGCGTGCAGGCCTCACATGCCGGGGCCTACACGTGTGTCGCCACTAATGAAGGCGGTAGTGATCAGAAGCGAATCAGACTTGAGGTCTTAGGTTGGTGTTTAATGTTCTCTCTCTCTCTCTCTCCCTCTGTCTCTCTCTCTCTTTCCCTCTCTCTGTCTCTCTCTTTTTAAGCGGCAGGCAGCGGCTATCTATCTATGCTAAGCTATATGCTGATTTATTTTCTAGAGGGATGAAAAATAAAGTAGGCGATGAGTGGTTCTAATTACAGAAAATGCAATATGTATCATTAAAGGGACTTGTTAGGTTACGCTGACATAGCCTCTCAAGGCTATCAGCTTAGGTAGGGAAAAAAAATGGATTCTGTTCTTGTCCGACAGCTCGTGAGTCGGTATAGAACATGTTGTTTTAGAACGATGACGTCATTGTACTAATCCTTACTTAATTTTCATCGTTTTTGAACAGATATTCATTTTCTGATTCTTGTTTTCATGTTTTTTATTCAAGATTTGTTGATGCATAAAAAAGTTACTTTGGTAGCGAGCCGAATCTTGTTCTTGCGTGCTCTATACATAATAGCAAATAGACACCACGGATTCGGACAGGTCGAAGTTTCAATTGGTTTGTATCAAAGCCCTACCACCTTTGAAACTTTAAAGAGTTGAGCAGTTTTACTGTGTCCTTAACACTGTCGATATCCATGAGCAATGGTGACCGTCCACCGTTAACCGGACCGTATGCTCGTCTGCCATTGAAGGCGATCGGATATCGTGACTGTTTTCCGACAGGAATAGGTAATACTCGAGTTGGAGCTCAGAATACGCGCCATCGTCATCGTAAGAAGTCAAGAAAATTTGCTAACTTGTGTATAGTTCGATAGACTAATAGCATTTAGAATTCACATCATTAGCCTATAGAAGTCCACTGCTGGACATAGGCCTGTCCAATTCCACGTCACCAAGCATGATCCTCGGCTTCTCTAATCTAGGACTCTAATCGCTAAATAGGACTAGCTTTCGCCCACGACTCCGCCCGCGTGAAATAGTTACTGTGGCATAACACTAAATTTTACCCCCACTTCATTTTTACGTAGAAAGTGAAAATATTTTTCGAATTCTAGAATGAACACCTATTTTGAAACATTCTTTATTAGTGCTCCACTTGTATTGTTCCCACCGTAATGTTATATATAGCCTTCCTCAATAAATGGGCTATCTAACACTGAAAGAATTTTTCAAATCGGACCAGTAGTTTCTGAGATTAGCGCGTTCAAACAAACAAACTCTTCGGCTTTATAATATTAGTATAGATTCACATATTAATGTAATGTTTTTTTTTTAGAAAAACCAAACATATTCCGCACTATTTTCCAAAGCGAAAACATAACGAGTAACACGATTAAATTAGACGTGTTAGTGGGGCAAGCGTTTTATATCCACTGCCACCCGACGGGCAGCCCGCCGCCGGACATCTACTGGTTCAAAGACGGGCTCCCGCTGATGCTGTACGATGACACTATGGTCTCGACTGAATTCAACGAGGTCTTAGTCTCGAAGGCCGCTCTGGAGGACCAGGCCGGGAACTATACTTGCATCGTGAGGAATAAGGTTGGCAATAACAGCGTCAATTATCTAGTCGACGTCTTAGGTGAGTCGTGTTCTCGGAAATTGAAGGTTGTAAATTATTTTAATATACTGATGAAAGTGCTTTTTTTTGTATTGCTTAGATAGGTGGACGAGCTCTCAGGCTACCTTAAATGGTTACTGGAGCCCATATGCATCTACGATGCAAATGCGCTACCCACCTTGAGATATAAGTTATAAGGTCTCAAGTATATTTACGACGGCTGCCCCACCCTTCAAACCGAAACGCATAACTGCTTCACGACAGGAATAGGTAGGGTGGTGGTACCTACCCGCGCGGACTCACAAGAGGTCCTACCATCAGTAAATTAATATAACTATAATTTAAAACGTCAATACAAAGAGAAAAAAAGCGTAAACATAAACCTTTTTATTTTATTTTTTCACAAACGAAAGACATAATTTACATACAAAAGGGTATTTTAGTTGATCATACAGAAAATCGTAAATGTTTGAACAACTAATAGTTAACAGACTGTTAGTGTTCTGTGCGACAGAGACAACGCTCTACAAAGTTGAAATTAGCATTAGCTGATTGTCTCTTTTCAAATGCCGATGTGCAAGTTTATCGCCAAGTACTGCAATTTTTATAAATAAATTAGCTGACCCGGCAGACTTCGTAGTGCCTCAAACGATAAATAAAAGACCTAAGCTTTTGTATAAAATAAACTTAAAACAAACAAAAGGAGTACGTCCGACAGGGGATACATCCAAGGAAAAACAAAATTGTTATTTTTATTTAATTCCGAGCATTTTCATATTTATCTACCCTTTTAAACCTTCTCAGGACTTCTACAAATAGTTGAAGACCAAAATTGGCCAAATCGGTCCAGCAGTTCTCGAGTTTTAGCGAACAGCGATTCATTTTATTTTTTTATATAAATAAACACTTTTGGTACACTACTTTCAGTGCCTCCGCCAATACAGAAAGAGAAAACGAAACGGGTGTCAGCTCGACTGGGAATGTCTGTGGTATTGACATGTCCGGTGGAGGGCAGTCCCCTACCAGACGTGATGTGGATTAAACACCCTTACACCGAAATAGCCGAGGGCTCTGATAAAATGTCGCTCTCTGATGACAATGTTACTCTGGTGTGTATGAATTGAAAGACAATCACGATATAAATAGACACTTGAACACATTAAGTCCCATCAAACAATTGATTAAGGAGCATAATTTATACGATTAGTTATCTGGTTAATTGTCTGTTATCTGATTAATCTGTGTTTAGGGTTATATCTCTAATTAGTAGTATATACAAAATGTTGCATTATCTATGTTTAAAATCTGGTATTTATATGTAATTTGTGTACTCATTTTTAAAGTAGTCATATTATCATCAAATCATGTATATTTTTATATACGTAATTTATTGTCCTTGTAGGTAGAGGAGCATACGGCACACCTGATGGTGAGTGGTAACCGTCGCCCATGGACATCAGCAATGCCAGGGGCAGTGTTAAGCCGCTGCCTACCGTTAAAAAATATATTTCAATAAAAAAAATTATAAATGATTGTTGTTCACCTGATGGTTATCTGGAAGAGACGTTGTACTTTTATATTTAACGTTTTGCAGTTTTATTAATGTATGTTTTGATATACCTACAAAATAACATACTCTACACTAATTATATTCATTTACTAAGTCGATTTTCTCGCCTATTTCTGACATCGAGCAGTTAAGGGTTCCAATTTTGAGTGTGGAACGACTGTTATACATCACAACTATGAGTCCGACCTCATATCTCAAGGTTGATAGTGTTACGTTGTGAAGTCTATGGGTTCCGGGTAATACCTTACTGGGGGCGGGGCGTGTGCTTCACGGGGGAGAAAAAGACCAGGGTACTTAGTTAAAGAATTTTGTCCTAAAATACCATAACATTTATTTTAATCGTATATAATTCTAATCACACAATCTAAACAATTAAGAGACAAAAAATCGTAGCGAACGTGAATACTGGCGATTTTGTAGAAAAAAAAAACAAATTCGAATTTATGGTTTGATTTTCGAACGATTTTTTTTTTGCAGATAATAAACAACACTGACGTATCGGATACCGGGAAATACTCGTGCGTTATGACAAACAAGGTTGGCACCACTGAAGTTGTGTTCGACGTGATCATATTGAAGGCGCCGTCCATTGCCGCTAATGTAGGAGGTAGCGCGATAGAAAGACACGTTGTACCATTGAAAAGGAGCGTTGTACTCAAATGCGAAGCGGACGGTCACCCGACACCGAAAATTACCTGGTTAAAGGTATGTATTTCAATTAATATTATTTTCATTCGAATAAAAAATAAACAATCAAAATGTTAAAACTCTTGATTGGTTTTAGAATTTATATTTTATTTTGATTCGCGACGGAAAAATATGAGAATATAATACGGGATAAAGTTCCTTGATAAAAGTTTCTTACATAATGTAGGTAGTTTTAGATAGAAAACCAACTATAATCCACTTTTTCTTCTTGTATAATATAAACGAGCACATGGCCCACCTGATGTTAAGTGGTTACCGAATGATATATGGAAGTATTAGTAATCATAACGTGAACACCGACACCCACCTTTTTTTTGTCGACGTTGCCCTAAGCGCGTCGTTACGGATCCGCCTGATCCATTGAACAGTGCTTTTAGGTAACTCAAGCACCGGTCACTAACCTCATCGAACCCGTCGCTTGCGATGATGGGCTTGGCAAGCAAATTAACCCATAGACACAGCCCAAACACCACTGAGTTTCTTGCCGGATCTTCTCAGTGGGTCGCGTTTCCGAACCGGTGGTAGAGACTCTGCGAACTCTCTTGCTAGGGCTAGTGTTAGCAACTTCTCCAGATTAGAGCCCCTTGTGGTCACCTACTCGTTCGGTGAATCTAGTATGACTCTATGAATTTAAAGCATCATTGTATTGTAATAAATGAATTGAATTCATAAACTTTGCCACAATAATTTCTAACCAACTAAATCAGCCTTTCTGAAAGTGGGCGAGAACGCCCCCTTGTGGGCGCTGCAGGCCTAAAGGGGGGCGGTAAAAAACAAAAAAAAATAATGGGGGCGTTGTGTAGAGGCATGGGAGGCGATTTGTAATTTCATCTAGGAGGAACCTTAGACACCGACTAAGCTCTCGCTATAGTGGTTTTTAGGTGAAAAAATGGGGGCGCTAAAAATAATTTATTCTCAAAGTAGGCAGTAGACAAAATAAGTTTGGGAACCCCTGAACTAAGTGAACTATGAGTGAGTGTGCCGGTTGCAGGACACGCAGCGTCTGAGCGAGAGTGCGTCGAACGTCGTGCGCGTCCTCGGCAACAGCTTGCTCTACGTCCGGGGCGGGTCCTCCCGCGACGCCGGCCACTACATCTGCGTGGCGGAGAACGAGGCCGGCACCGCGCACCGGAGGTACAACCTCGCCGTGCAGGGTACGGTCACAGTACGAACGTCACACACAACTAGGGTTGCCACTTTTTGCAGATAAAGTACAATAGTTATTATAGGTAGGAAAAAAAGGATACAGTATTAAAATGAAGTACTTTTATATATACCTAGTCAGGTCATAAGTATTGTCACACAGTAAAAACTTTTCTTTTAGAATGGTGGCCACAAAAAAGTTTATTGAATTCGAATTTCGAATTGTTCATGAAAATAAAAATGTATACTTTATAGAATTTTACTCATTTTTAAATATCGAGTAGACGCTTAAAGAAGACCGTGTTGCAGTTATTGCGTTGCATCGTTGCGGTTACGCATAAATTTTTAACATACTGAAAAATTTGAATGTAACCAAAAGATTCGTTTATCGTACCATCAAACGATACAATGAAGACTCTAGTGTAGATGACAGGTCAAGAAGTGGTCGCCCTCGGTCTGTTAGGACTCCAGCAGTGATAAAAGCTGTGAAGGCGCGAATTCAAAGAAATCCCAAACGTAAGCAGAAACTGTTGGCCCTTCAGATAGGGTTAAGCAGAACCACGGTGAAAAGGGTGTTAAATGAAGACTTAGGGCTTCGGGCATATCGAAGAAAAACAGGACATCGTTTGAATGCTCGTCTAATGGACCTGAGACTGAAGAGATGCCGCGCTTTGTTGAAGCGGTACGAGGGATAAAAATATCGAGAAATTCTTTTTTCGGATGAAAAATTTTTTACCGTAGAAGAGAGCTACAACAAACAAAATGATAAGGTATACGCACACAGTAGTGAAGAAGCGAGCAACCGTATTCCGCGTGTCCAACGAGGTCATTTTCCATCCTCGCTCATGGTATGGTTGGGAGTTTCTTATTGGGGCTTAACAGAGGTACATTTTTGTGAGAAAGGTGTAAAAACGAATGCAGTTGTGTATCAAAATACAGTCCTGACGAACCTTGTGGAACCTGTTTCTCATACCATGTTCAAAAACAGGCACTGGGTATTCCAACAAGATTCGGCGCCAGCTCATAGAGCGAAGAGCACACAAGACTGGCTGGCAGCGCGTGAAATCGACTTCATCCGGCACGAAGACTGCTCCCTCCTCCAGTCCAGATCTGAATCCGTTAGATTACAAGATATGGCAACACTTGGAGGAAAAGGCGTGCTCAAAGCCTCATCCCAATTTGGAGTCACTCAAGACATCCTTGATTAAGGCAGCCGCCGATATTGACATGGACCTCGTTCGTGCTGCGATAGACGACTGGCCGCGCAGATTGAAGGCCTGTATTCAAAATCACGGAGGTCATTTTGAATAAACTTTAGTGTCATAAGAATCTATGTTTCGTTAAGTTCATTTTGGTATATAAATGGTTACATAATGAATAAACTTGTTTCAATTATTTTACATTAAACATGTGACAGAATTTATGACCTGACTAGGTATTTATTATATATTTTTTTTATTTGTTTAAATGTATATTTTAATTACAATTGAATAAATTAAACACGAAATTGTGACAATTAATGACAGTGACATTTGTTAATGTTACTATAATTGAGGTTAAATTGCGCTCAGAATTAATTGTTAAAAAACGAGTACATAAACTCTAATCCAATTACGAAGTCCCATTTGACAGATGTCAATAATCAAGTAATAGGTTTTTTATAGGTGATGTGGCGTTAGCGAATGGCGACATCGATTGAGCAATCGATGTATTTCGCTTAACGAAAAAATACATGTGACTAAACTTTTCAAAATCTCAAAAAAACTAAATCATTCCAAGCAAAGTACAATTACCTTAAATAACGTACAATATTATAAAGTACGGGTGGCAACCTTACACACAACTATAGCCACTGTACTTTATAGACTACATTCGGAGGGTAGACTAGAACTAATTAGAGCTCTCTATCTCAGACTCTAGACACAAGACTATAAGGGTCCTTTTGAGGTTCAGAAAACTAGAAACGAATGAACTATTGTAAAGTGGAATACCGACAGTTAGGTGGTGAAGTCGAAAGAGATTCTTAGATAACTTTAAGCTCTGTTTGTGGACAAATTTGTTTAATTGTTAGTATTTCTTCAGGTTTATACGTGGAATAATAGCGACTTACTAACCGTTTAGTATCTGGATGTAAAATATCTAGAAGTATTGGCTAGGGTTCTTCCAAAAAATCCACTATGGCCCCTGTAAATAATTTTTGAGATTTTTTTTCATCTCATCTCTTTTCAATCCATTTCGTTACAAATTATTAGATAATTTTTTTCTACCTAAGCGAATAGCCTTGAGAGACTATTTCAGCGTAATCTTAGTTAGTAGGTGAGCTCACGGGGCTCAAACTGGTGTGATGCTAATACTGACCCTAGCAAGAGCAGTGTTTCGCAGAATCTACCACCGGATCGGAAATGCGACCCACTGCAAATTTCCGGCGAGAAACTCAGTGGGCAGAATTTCATACAAATTACTCCGCTCAATATAATTATTCGCATAGCCATGTTGTGCACATGTGTAAAATTTGGAAAGTAAATAAACTCGATGCTGGCAACAATAGCATCTTTTCCCTATTCGTTGGTAACTTATGGGACTATTCCGGCTACGCGCGACCAGATATTTGAGCTCACGGGCTCAACCTGAAAGAGTTTGCTAACACTAGCTCTAGCAAGAGCAGTGCTTCACAGAACCAGCGGATTGGAAACACGACCCACTGAGAAGATCCGCCGAGAAAATCAGTAGATATAGCATCTTAAGAAACCAATTCCCATATTAAGCATAAGAGGAAGAAGGACTCGTATCTACAGTTGGTAAAGGAGTGCGTATGCTGTAATCTGTTTCGCTTTCGAGCTAATGTCCTTGGTTTACTTCAGTTCCGGGCAAATGGAGCGATTGGTCTAAATGGTCTTACTGCAACGTCACGTGCGGCCCTGGATACCAGTTCCGGTCCAGATCGTGTCACTACATCGACGAATACAACAACACCATAGGTAGGTTTATAGAGGGTGGATTCCTAACACAAGAAATCTTCTAATTGTTATGCACATAGCATTAGGGAATTTAACAGAACTAATGAATTGTACAATTATATTGCGTAAATTATTAATCGAAATTTTATTTCGTTACGTAAATGTTCAACGAGCTCACGGCTCGCCTAGTGTGAAATGGCTGTGAGAGTCCATGGACATCACCAAGCAAAAGTAGCCACTTGATACGAGGTCGATGTCTCAACTGTATCGTAGAGTGGATGTCCCGCTAATCGAACAAAAACCTCTAATTCACTTTCGAAATAGGCAGAAATACGATGCATCTAACTCTTCTATGTAGAATCGACAGGTTGCGTCGTCAGTCCGATTCATTAGAGATGGAAATTATAAACTGGAACTAGAAATGAAACTTGTTATTAAAACATAAGTTGATAAATTGTCAATAAATCTTACACAACAAAAATACGGTGAATTGTGTGAAAATAGACGTATTTTATTGGTAGCTGAAACGCATCTACTAACAGGCTCAAGACATGCTCCACTACTTAAACTGTCAATAACAGCACATATCCAGGAATCCGAATTTTCCAGATTCATAAACTTCCATGTTTCTGAACCTAGAGGGCGTTAGCAGACTAGACCGGTGGCTCTCAACCACCGTATTGTAATGCGAATTTGTAATGAGTATATTAGTGCGTCGCCGAGTAAAAAAGATTGAGAGCCGCTGAGCTAGACACTGACAAACTTTTATTTTTTCCAAATAATTTCTAATACGAACGGAACGTGCTATTATTGACTATCAATGTTTGACATGGCAGCTTATTGGCAATGGATTATTACGAAGGGGTTCATAAAAATAAAATTTCCTTATTTGGTGAGATTAATTAACCGTTTACAGATAATACAACTCAGTCGGACACGGTCATAGTTGACGAGAGCGCGTGCAAGGGAGAGAGTGGGGACAAACGAAAATGCAGGATGCCACAATGTGAGGTAACTATGCGACACGTATATAATATACTATATATGTATGTGTTTTACATATGTACATATGTGAGTATATATTTTATATGTTTTGTACCATATGTTCCATGCCTTAAAACCGAAACGCACCACTGATTTACGGCAAAAATAGACAGGACCCACCCGTGCCAGTTAAAGGGCGCCCCACCACCACTAAAGATTATTAAATTATTAAGATCATTATTATTATCTAGTATTAATTTATTTTTACTTTCTTTTCTTTTATGGCACACCCCAGAAGAGACGTTTACGTTTTTACTGGTGGTAGGACCTCTTGTGAGTCCCCACGGGTTGGTACCACCACCCTGCCTATTTCTGCCGTGAAGCAGTAATGGGTTTAGATTTGAAGGGTGGGGCAGCCGTTGTAACTAAGCTAAGACCTTAGAACTCATATGTCAAGGTGGGTGGCGCATTTACGTTATAGATGTTTATGGGCTAAATAACTACTTAACACCAGGTGGGCTGTGAGCTCGTCCATCCATCTATGAAATAAAAAAATAAAAAAGAGACGTGGCCTGATATACCAGATAGCTAGCTACACACAGCTGGGTTGAATGATCAATAAACTTGACGGTTCGTTTTAGGATGAAGAGAGCCATCCGAAGTGGTCAGTGTGGTCGCGCTGGTCGCAGTGCAGCTCGAGCTGCGGCTCCGGGACGCAGACCAGGACAAGACGGTGCCGGACCAAGGTCAAATGTACCGGGGACAATGTTCAAGTGAGGACATTTTACTACTTACTGCTTTAAAAGATCGGACGACACGCACTCGATGTCGGGTTGTCACCATAGATTATATATACACTTAATATATATGTTGTCAATGTCACTGAAGGCCCATAGACAATAAATGTCGCCGTCCAACTTGTTTTTTTTTTTCGGAGCTAAATTGGTAGCTTCCTGGGGTTGCACGATAGCTGAGTTTTATTGATTGTTAAAGTTTCAAAGAAATACAGACTAACTGCTCAAGATTTCACGACCCACTTTTTCAAATGTTGCACGAGCTGCGACAACGTGTGACGCTAGTGTCGCGCTCAGTAGACGCGCGAGTACCGGGCAAGATGGCGGGAGATTTCAAAAGCGAACAGGGGCTATGCGAGCGTAGCCTAATTAACGCCCATCTTGAAACGCGCCGAAGTTACATTTCTATAATATAAGGGTGGACGGTCAAGTGCGTTATAAGGCCACACAGCAATTTTTTATGTACATATGTGTACGATAAGGTATTATTGCTCGGCGCGGACAACCCGGGACCGGTCTGTGGCGAGCCTTGGGAGAAGCCCATGCCCGGCTGTGGACATCTGTGGGCTGATAGTAGGAGCAGAGAGTTTTATTACTACGCCATGACTCAGCAAATCATTCATAACGTTGAGATTAATAATGGTGAACACAATATTTACCATCATATTTTATCATATCTAACTTCGATCAACAATAGTTACTATTGTTGATCGAAGATATCTAAATATTTTGTAAAATTATAGTCATATAATTAATTATTTTATTATTATTTATTAAACTACAAAATGTACTCCAATGGAACGTATACAAAAGCGTTTTCCCAATATGTAATTAAATTAATATTTAAAATAAAGTAATGTTCAGGTTAGGAAATGTCCCGATCTACCGAAATGCGATAATACGGCGGATACGACGAGTACTTCTGACAATGACGTTTTGGACAGACATTCACACCACAACGACGATGTAAGTAGAGAAATATTTCATCAAATTGTGTTAATAAATTAAAGGAAGCTATTTAAAATTGTATGTATTTTTTATGCTGACAATAGCTTGTACGTGTTTGTAATTTAAGAAGCTTGAATAAATATTATTATTATTACTAGCTGACCCGGCAGACTTCGGAGTGCCTCAATCGATAAATAAAAGACCTAAACTTTTGTATAAAATAAACTTAAAACAATCAAAAGGAATCCGTCCGACGGGGGACACATCAAAGGAAAAACAAAATTGTTATTTTTATTTAATTTTGATCATTTTCATATTTATCTACCTTTTAAACCTTCTCTGGACTTCCACAGATAATTCAAGACCAAAATTAGCCAAATCGGTCCAGCCGTTCTCGAGTTTTAGCGAGACTAACGAACAGCAATTCATTTTTATATAAATAGATTATTTGTCGACAGGAAGTGTATACGCCGGAGGCAGTCTACGAAATGGAACCAGAGATAATAAAATCTAAATATTCGCCTAACGTTGAACAGTTCTACGTGGCGGCGGGTACGTTTTGCATTCAATATACCATATCATACGTCTATAGCGAACTACGTCATCATCAAATAGAAGTCGTCGTGGCCTAAAGGATAAGACGTCCGGTGCATTCGTATGGAGCGATTCACCGGTGTTCGAATCCCAGGCGGGTACCATTTTTTCTAATGTAATACGTACTCAACGAATGTTCACGATTGACTTCAACGATGAAGGAATAACATCATAAGATCAATGTGCTTAATACTAGTTTTTTTCACTTCTCGTTTAAACGCAGGGACGCTGTTCCAACTCCATACAAATTTGAGTTAACTTTTACGCGATCGAGAAGTTAAAAAACGTGCACTAAGCACACGGGTGAGCTTTGAGCCTCGTCCATCTAGGGTAGATAGATCTATACGAACCAACGCAAATTTAACAGTGATTTATTTAACAAAGGAACACGAGCGACGACAGCCTACTATGACGTCAACGTCACCAGCAACCTCGACCGAAGCGAGAGAGGCCGCTGCAACCCAGGGTACACGTACGAGCGGACCACGGACACGTGCCACGGTAATCTTATCTATCTCTTCGATTTGCAAAAATCGGTGAAAATTGTTGAAAAATATACGACTATCACCCCTCTAATTTTGATGGCAGAAACATTCCCTGGAGTGCCAGGCAGAGCCGGTGCTGAAGATTCATTGTAATCGTGTTTTTTTCCCGTACCTATTAGCTTTTCCAGCTACGTGCGGACTGGTAGGGGAGCTCACGGGCTCAACCCGAGAAAGTTTGCTAACACTAGTCCTAGCAAGAGCAGTGCCTCGAAGAATCTACCACCGGATCGGAATCGCGGCCCACTGAGAAGATCCGGCGAGAAAGTAACCACGATTAGCCCATTGAATCCCGCGATTCCGATTCAGTGGTAGATTCTGCGAAGCACTGCTCTTGTAGCTAATAGCCCCTGGCTACCAGCAATAACATAGGGGATAAAAACATAATGGAGGAACTAAAGATAAAAGATGCGAATGTAAAAAGTAATCGATCGATTTATTCGTCGTCGAAGTCGTCGTGACCTAAAGGATAAGACGTCCGGTGCATACGTATCTAGCGATGCAGCGGTGTTTGATTCTCAGGCGGGTACCAATTTTTCTAATGAAATACGTACTCAACAAATTTTCACATTATAATTTGCGTAATAAATGGTGGTAGGGCCACTTGTGAGTCCGCGCGGGTAGGTACCACCGCCCTGTCTATTTCTGCCGTGAAGCAGTAATGCGTTTCGGTTTGAAGAATGGGGCAGCCATTGTAACTATAGAACTTATATCTCAAGGTGGGTGGCGCATTTACGTTGTAGATGTTTATGGGCTCCAGTAACCACTTAACACCAGGTGGGGTGTGAGTTCGTCCACCCACCTAAGCAGTAAAAAAAATGCAATCGATCGATTTATTTGTTTTATTTACTAGACATAGACGAGTGCAAGATCGACTACAATGAATGCCACGCGACCCAGTACTGCGTGAACACGGCGGGCGCCTACCGTTGCACGTGTCCCGCCGGCTACCTCGCACTGGGGCTCGGACAACGCTGTCTAGGTATTTATTCCTGATTTTATTGATAGCTGGGTGCTCAAAGAAAATCCCGGTTCGCCAGAACGGGTGGACGAGCACGGCCTCAGCCAGGAAGGTATTACCTGCTGCCAGAACGTCTCCTAACGAGATCTGTGTGCTTATTGCGAGTTTCTTAACGTTCTCGATAGCGTAAAAGTTAACCTATTTTTGTATGCAATTGGAACAGCGCCCCTAGCGGCAAACGTACGCAAACGATCCCATTCCATACAAATATGAGCTAACTTTTACGCTATCGAGAACGTTAAAAAACTCGCACTAAGCACACTGACACCTCTTGCTTCACAAATCTTCTACTACCGGATCGGAATAGCATCCTGCTGAGAAACTCAACGGGCTGATGCTATAGGCTAGGTTTCACAGTATGTTATATGACACAGTACTGCGCGATTACTTACTTCCATCTACTGAGTTTTTTTTTTATTGCGTAGATGGGTGAACGAGCTCACAGCCCACCTGATGTTAAGTGGTTACTAAAGTCCATAGACATCTACAATGTAAACGCGCCACCTACTTTGAGATATAAGTTCTAAGGTCTCAAGTATAGTTACAACGGCTACCCCACCCTTCAAACCGAAACGCATTACTGCTTCACGGCAGAAATAGGCAGGGCGGTGGTACCTACCCCCGCGAACTCACAAAAGGTCCTACCACCAGTTTCTCGGATGTTCTTAATGGGTCGCGATTCAGATTCGGTAATAGATTCAGCGAAGCACTGCTCCTGCTAAGGCCAGTATTAACAAGTCCTCTCAGGTGAGTAGCCGGAATAGTCCTTAGGTTACCAGCGAAAACGAAAACTCGCTTTGTAGCTCATCTTCTATCTCTTTCTGTCGTACCAGATATAAACGAGTGCGTCCAAGGTATAGCTGGATGCGAGTTCGCGTGCGTGAACACGGCCGGCGGCTACGTGTGCGCCTGCCCCAAGCACCTGCGGCTGCACATCGACAAACACAGATGCGTGCCCCGTGAGTCCAACTGACCTCAACGTTCTATAAGCTAGTTTTTTTTTTGTTGCTTAGATGTGTGAACGAGCTCACAGCCCACCTGGAGTCCATAGACATCACAACGTAAATGCTCCACCCACCTTGAGATATAAGTTCCAAGGTCTCAGTATAGTCACAACGACTGCCCCACCCTTCAAACCGAAACGCATTACTGCTTCACGGCAGAAATAGGCGGGGTTGTGGTACCTACCCGGGTGGACTCACAAGAGGGCCTACCAGCAGTAAATGTATGAAATTTAAGTTCTGTGTGCTTAATGCGAGTTCTTTAACGTTGTCGATCGCGTAAAAGTTAACTCAAATTTGTATGGAGTTTGAACAGCGCCCCTAGCGGCAAAAGAAGGGAAATTGTTCCAACTCCATACAAATTTGAAATAAAAAACTCGCACTAAGGACACTGTTGTTTTAACGTATGTTACAGCGCCTTCATACAATGACCCATATTCATAGAGTTACTATTCTAACTGGAGTGCTTACTTCGTTTGACATAAAAACTAAAAATATACTTTATCTCTATGGCTTAAAGTTTATTTTTAAATAGCAAAAGATGTAAGGAAAAACGGTCTGAAAAGAGAATGATTATTAAGTGGTGGTGTCCCTCTCGCACATTTTACAAACAAAAAGCAGTGTTGCTAGCTTAGAGGATTTTCCATAAAATCTCGGAATTTGGACCCCGTCTTCGTTATCAAAAATGGCTTTTAGTGGTTAGTGGATTTTTTAGTAGCTTGGGTGTTGTTGAAAATTATCGAAAAGTTTAAAATCAATCCACTTTACAGGATTTTAAACATTTTATGACAATAATATATCTAAATACATATTATTTAAACGAAGTGACTTAAACTTAACTAGAAAATGTTGCGAGAATTTAGAATTTCCATCAACGTCAAAAATTAAATTGGTTCAAAATAAACGTACAAAGTTATGGTGAAATTAGTTTCTGATGATGACAATTTATTAAAATAAATTATATAAGAAGTATTGATTATATGATATATATTGATTTTTAATAGAACATCATATATTAATAAAGCTTATTAACAAAAAAATTATTGTTCTATGTTAATAAGAACTCTGTTTAATGGAAAATTTAATGGTAGGTACGTAGATTTCTGATGGTTTTCATGTTGAATTTGGTGGGAAGCCAGATTAATTGTTGGCATCACCGAAAAAGAGCTATGAATGGATTAAAAGAAAAATGGCGTCTATTTACGTTTGTAGTGCGAAGTTAAAATGGCACTGATACAGCTTGTGGCTTGTTTTTTTTTCGAAAATCGTGAAAGTTTCCGTGTAATCATGGTGAACACTTTTAATGTAAGTGGTTTTAAGCGAGAATCGTCTCCAGTTTGTGGAATATCCTTCCATATGTCAGATTCATTGATAAATTTTTACTAGTGTGAGCATATATTTTTAAAATGTGAGATATTTTTTCTCATTATAATATTTAATACCATTTGTCTTGTAAATTGTACTTAATCTATGTCATATACTAAATTTGAAAAAACAATCGTGAAAACTATAATTTTGCAATGTATTTTTCATATTATAAGAGCCATCACGTGGTATTTTTTGAACTTTTTTTATTGTATTGAATAGCGTCGCACGGAAGCATGTATATCATTTGCCTGACGTTAAGCGAACGAGTAGGATCTTCTAGTAAATATGACGTTGGAATTTCTGGAAAATGTCCTATATAAAGGTCAAACAAGAAGAATCAAGTACTCAAACGCAAGAAATAAAAAATACCCCGAGAAAAGCAAAATTACGACAAGATGTTAAGGTATTGAAACAAAAACTTAAAAGTCGCGAAATAGTGATTGTAAATATAAAGTCGATTTTAGATTTATTAAAGAAAAATGGCGATTTTTAATTGAATTGAAATTTAAATTGCGAAATTTTAATGATACTCATGGTCCACTTAGATATTGATTAAAATAAATTATGTATTTCGTTGAAAAAAAAGAATTTACTTAAAATAGAGGAAATGTTATATTATAAGACTACAGAAAATTAACTGAACTTAATAATAATAATATGTATAACCAATATTTTGTAAATAGAGATCAAGTACTATGTGTATCGTGTTATGTGTATTGACTTGTCATTTAAGAGTTATTTAATTGTCTACATATAACAAATAAATGAATTTCAGTTCATTTCATTTTATTACCCATTGTGTTTTATTTCCTAAAATGTAACTAGTAGACTTAATATACACGTGTCATTAAAATAGCACAGAAGTAAAAATACAAACAATTTTAAATCAATTGAAGATGTGAATGTAGGAAAAGAGCACCCGATACGCGCAGACCATGTGTGTTGCAGTGTCTCACTCAGTATGTCAAATATTAATTTGCACGGCCCACTTAGCCAGTACATTAAAGTAGGAATTGCGTAATTAAGTTCAACATAATATATTATTTAAGTCGCGGTTGAGTATTCGGACGTTAAACACGAGTTTGAGGAAGTTTAAGTAATAGAACTGAGGTAATGATGTTTGTAATAAAACTCAGTGCTAGATTTTCGACAACGCAGCAATTTCCAAAAAAAACCGTCGAAAAAAAGTCACCATGACGACGAAGCAATGTTTAGAATTGAATTTACATAAATAAAAGGTTGCAAGCACGTGTTTTGTATTTACATAGGGTTACACAGAATTACTTAAGGTAAATTCAAAACTTATGCATGTGTATAATTTTGTCCTATAATTAAATTATATATGGTCACCACATTAGACAAGGACACCGCGACCAAAAAGTATTCTCTTTCGAGACCGATTTCTCGGCATTAGACAGCACTCCAGTTGTAGGTACTTATTAACTCCATGCCCATATTATACGGATGAAAACGAAGACTACTATAGCACGGCCACAGATTATCCTACAAGATACGTAACGAGGAAGAGAAATTAATAAAAAAATATTACGTACATACAACTGTGCTTTATTATTTATTTTCTCTAAGAAATATTAACTAAGTTAGAGTATGCAATAGTATTACATACCTTCAGCTTAAGGTACGTGTTGAATATTGAAAACTTTTGAATGATTTTTTCATCTAACTAAATTTGATTTAAAAAACATAAATATTTTTAATAAATGTTAATTAATAACTATAATTTATATTATTAACAATGATTTATATTATTAACAATAATTTATAGACAGTTTCTATACAATAATTTTATATTGTACTATTTTAAAATCAAAACTACAATGTTTAGGTTGCACAACTTCCTAATTCCGTATGAAGCTATTTTTAAAGTTAGTCGGTTGTGTCAGGAAAGGAAGGAGATAAGGAATTCAAAAACTGCGAATAATATTGCTGATTCTTTTCTAATACTAGAACAACCTAATTGGAAGTGTATTACTTTTTATTAATTAATCTACACGAAAAAATTCTTTAATCCAAAATTATTCCTAATGCGAAATGCTTACAAACGGTATTTAATGATTTCACGTAGATTTTATCACCACTTAATATGTAAAAAAAAAAAATTGGTAAGTTAATTGTATCTAATATAATGTTGATAATAATCATTAAGGGTAATTAAAGTTTAATAAAATTAAGACTTGACAATCTGACTTCTTCGTGGGTGAAAAACGTTTTTGACAGTTGACAGTTAATTCAACTTCAAATTTACGCGGGAAATTTGCTAAGTCGTTATAGGCGGCAATAGTTCGTTACCAATCATCTTCTTTATTGGTCCCCGCTTTGGGTCGAACACTCTTTCGTCATTCTTCCGAGTAAAATTCCTGGAACAAAAGACCCAAAGTACAAAATAATTATATGAGCATTGAAATTCTAATCGAATTTTTAGTTTTCTTTAAAGAATGGTAAAAAATTTATAATAGATTATCTCTATGAGATTTTCACTGGTGGTAGGACCTCTTGGGAGTCCGCACGGGTAGGTACCACCACCCCGCCTATTTCCGCCGTGAAGCAGCAATGCGTTTCGGTTCGAAGGGTGGGGTAGCCGTTGTAACTATACATGAGACCTTAGAACTTGTATTTCGAGGTGGGTGGCGCATTTACGTTGTAGATGTCTATGGGCTCCAGTAACCACTTAACACCAGGTGGGCTGTGAGCTCGTCCATCCACCTAAGTAATAAAAAAAGGGATTTATTAATTTTGAAATTACCAAGATCATGTTGCTTAAAGGTCTCCTCCGACCGTCCCTCTTCCTTCCTGCCCTGTACAAGTTCCATTCATTCTCCACCGGCTACTTTCATTTTATACCGATACAAAGAATACTTACTGCCAATACCCTCCATTCTTTTGCAGTCTCATGATATTGTTCTGGCATATCATCAACTCGTTTTGTAAATATGTCCGTTGATCGTTCACTCTCACGAACAGCTGTTGACGGTAAATATTGTTTGACATTTAATTTTATTATCTATACGATAACTTAATATTATCTGTGCTTTGATTTGTCCAATGTTGGCATCCCTTAAGAACTATGAAAATACGACAGCGGCGAATCTTGTAAGCAAATGTATGTCTTAATATTAAAGGCCGTCAAACCAAAGCTGGTTAAGTTAGTTACATATTTTTTGGTGACTGCCCACCACTGAATACTCTCCATGTACTTAATACGAAAAAGTACATTTTATAACGGTCAGGAAATACCATGAAGGGTAGTTCATTCCAAAACCGGATGGTACGTGGTAAAATAAATCTCTGAAAACTCCCTGCAGATAAATACAGCTTTAGTGGCGGACGGTGCGATGCTAATAAAGCGATGTAAAGTCAAATTAGATTGGCAAATGGTTTTGTTCTTTTTTACCTTTGACTCCGAATCCAAACGCCATTCTTTACTGCGCAGTGTACTTATCAAATCAGTTTTGAGCCTTTCAAATCTTTTCACTGTACGCAACAGTTCTGCCTGCAAATAGTGGCTTCTCTAAGATTAAGTTAACCAATTTACTTGCATCTTCCTTTGTATTTTTAAATAAACAATAATATAAGAAAAAAATATGAGAGACTTCTATATTAATGTTGGGGCGTAATACGAAATCCCACGAGTGGGAACATTCTACTTACTTCTGATATTATATATAGTATTGCGGCTTATTGCGCTCTGAAGCATAGAATAACTATAATTTGAAATATACTATATAACTACTATATACTATACAAAAATAGCGACTTAAAATTTCCATCTCATTGAAGGTGGGAAACGGCTTTCTCTATTTGATGCATAGATAGGTTTCCTACTTCAGTGATTTGATGTCTATAGCGGATAGCCCTGCCTCTCAATCGAATGTAATAAAATAATAAGAATAACATTTACGTACCGGGGTTAAAAGATCTAAATTTATATTTAAATCGTCATGTTTCAGTTTACAATCTGAAACAAAGCACAACAAAATCAGTTTGATTAAAATAGAAGTAATTATAGATGTCGCTAGTAGCCCGTAGCTCAAAAACCCACCAGGACCGCACATTTTTGCATTTTTAATTTTCTCCTTCAATAACGGAAGTTGCTCCTTCAAAGTATCTATAGCGTCTAAGAGTTGTTTGTGTTTAGAGCTTTCTCTAGACAGAGCATCGTCATGATCCCATGGGTATTCTGGTTTGCGTAGTTCTTCTTGCATTTGCATAATTTGTTTTTCAATTTCTCCATTTTGCCAGGATGCGGATTCTCTGAAGTGAAAACAAACTGCCAGTGAACATACAATCTTCGAAAATTTCAACTATTATTTTAAAATAAGTTGAAGAATTAAAAACAAAGTATAGTTAGTAGTACAAAATATAGTAACAAAGTACGTAGCTGACTGATTTGGTATTTATCATAATTAATTTATCTTAATAAAGCTAATACATAAAATATATTAAAGAAAAAAGATAAATTGGCCAATAAAGTACTGAAAAAAAATCTGGAAAACATTGAGAAATAAAGCTTTGTTTCAAAATCGAAGTCCAACTTAAAATAGGCTTAAAAGAGATAATAGCAATAAAGTTTCGTAATTTTTGCGAAACAGAAAACAGAAAATAAAATTACAGAATATGCTGTTTCTTTTCTATACAGCATATTTTGGCATAATGTTTGTTAGACGAACGTAAATATTAACATCAGTATTCAAAATCTACTGTATCCTCCTCTACTCTTTTGAAAATCAAATCTTACTTATTTAACTTCTGTGATTGATAGAAGACTGAAAAAATCATATCAGCCGATCCTTAAATTATACTTTGGCCAATAATTATATTCGAATATACTTATGTAAGTAATCTAGTTTATGTTGCATTAAAATAGTAAATCATGGTAACAGAATTAGAGAAAATGCGCTTAGTCTATTATGCATAGGCTTAGCTAGTGGATCATTAGGAATTGGAGAAAAAATATTTCCTTCATATATTCTCTGAATCTAGAGGTGCACTAGGGGGCGTTTTTAGAAGCTATACATATCTCTAAATTGGTCGTCAAAATTCTGTAAAGATATTGCGCGAGAAATTTACTTGCGTTAGTTTACTCATTAGAAAGAAAAATACTTGAGCTTGTGTATTTTTATACCAAATAAATACAGCTTAAGTCTCGTCACTAACCTACAATTTTTTTCATGCTCTAGTTCATTTTTCAGCGATTCTATTTCCATATCGTTCATTTTAATAGTTTCCTTAAAAACACAGTTCCATAAATGTGTTTGTGACTAGTGATTACACAGAAATTATGCCCTTGAGTAAAATTGATTTTACAACTCCTTAGCAACAAAATGCTAAATAGTTGGTACCACCTGCGCTCACCACGATTTTTTTTTTATCGTAGCTGCGTGGTGCATGAAAATGATGATCAATTTACATGTCGCCTTGACCCGTATTTTATTTCTAAAAGTACTTTTGACTGTAGAGCAAACAGAGGTCACCGTATTAGTACAGAAGTTATAATCAATTGTAACTGTGTAAGAATTTCATTACTATAGACTGAATCAGAAAATTAAGGAATCAATCTGCTCGTTAGTCAAAATCACAGCGCAAACTTTACGAAATCTGCTGAACAGGGGTTTAGTATTCGTCCCTTGGAGCGAAAATTTACGAAAAGCTAACCGTAAACCATAGTACTACTTTTTATTGCAATTTTAGCTTAAATGGGTTCACGGTCCACCTGGGTCCAACACCCATCTTGAGATACGAGTTCTAATTAACAGTTCTTTTGTCATAATTCTAACCAATCGAGTTTCAAAGTCGAACATCATAGATAATACACATAAATATAACGGATGTGTATTTATTAACTATGGAAGCGATTAATACCATAGATAATACACTTATGAATGTATGTACCTACTTAAAATTTGAATTATTTTGAGAGACTTTTTGGCGGGAACGCGAGGAGTGAAGTTGTGTGATTTGTTTTATTTTGTCTATTTAGTGTTTCTTCGGGTTTAAATGTGTAATAATGGTGGTTTATTAACCGTTTAATATCTGTGAAAGTGCACAAATGTGGGAAAATGAAACAAAGCCCCTGGACGTAACTTCTCGGGATCCTCCAAAAAGTCCACTGAAAAATCTTAGTAAATGACCACCATTTTACTGAGATTAGACGTCATCTCATATCATCTCATTTAATTTCATCCTAGTTGATTAATGTCTCAAATTAATCATTTTCATTTCATTTCACTCCATAATATCATTTTTCATAAAATTAAGAATATAGATTAAAATAAGACATGACTTAAAGGTCTCAGTTACCAGGTCATAAAATCTCTTAAAAAAAAAGAACTATTTTGAATTTCCCGTGACGGGTATTTAATAAAACTGTAGATGTACATAATTTTATTTATTCCCTGGTGTTTAATATCGAAATAAATATTCAATTTCATTTAATTTAATAGGTTAAAAGGTACCAAAGATACCAAATCTTCAATTACGCAAAACTATTAAATTGAAATGTAAAATTTTAAATAGGACCCTAGTCATTCTACTCTACGTACATAGAAACTTAGCTACCGCATTCTATGAAACATGAGTCTAGTAAGTTGTGCAGTTTCAGAAGAAGCCAACAAAATTAATAGTGATAATGTAAAGAAATATCAACATGAACTTTTACCGAAACTGAAGGATTTGACTGAGCGAGTACAACTTTTATCGTGGGCTCTCCAACAGAATGTGATAGATACATACATTAATTACACTGTAACGAAGAGTCTAGAACAATTGAATTTTAAAAGTCGTAAATTGAAAATTGATAATGACTATAATACACTAGAAGAAGAATTAAGAACTTTCACTGAAGATTTTAATGATAACGATGGAATTATGAAGAACGCGGAAGCATTGCACAAATCCTACCATATTTTAAAGGATTTATGTGTTTTAGGGGAAGCTAAAAGTGTTATAAATCGAGCAAATCACGAATTTAACAGATATAACTATTCTGAAGCAATGTTGTCTTTAAAAAACTTAAAAGGTCAGTTAGATAATGTTAAAGCGGATGGGAATGTTGCTAAAGTAGTTCTTAACTTATATGATCATGTTGAGAATCAACTAGCACTTTTTACCGCGCATTTAAGCATTGAATGGGAAGACGTATTCACTTGGAGCGAGAAAAAAGGTTTAAATTTCTTGATTTACTCATTATCAGTGCAACAAAGTGATCAGGTGCTGTTACAGAGGATCTTAAATACATTGTATGTTACTGACAGAATGAAGGCTGAGCTCTGGTCTTTCTCTGATTTCTTCATAAATAAACTAGTACATAATGTTATAAGACATAATTGTGATATATTTACTGAAGATCACATTGGTGCTATAGTCTTCAACATAAAGATTGATTTAAGTGACAACACTAAGCCAAATTATCAAACCATATTTAACAACTTAACTGCCATATTTGAATTTCTGCAATCAACATTAGGTTCTCAGTTTCAAAGCGATGAGACATTCACTCAGATATTTGCAAAGTCAATAAAAAGTGATTTCTTTGATAAAATTATAGAAGACTGTGTAAGAAGTAATTTGCAGTCTTATGATGGCAGCTATCAAAGTTACAAAAACATTGTCATAGAACTTGATTCGTTCAATAAATTTTTAATTGAAATTAAATTTGTCGATCCCGATGATTCACCTCTGAACAGCTACATAGAGAACACAGAATGTTTACTTTACAACAAGAAATGTGAAAAGTTATTGATCAACGTTAGAAGTTTAATTTCCCAGAGTTTATCATATGATTCAATTGAAGTAGGCTCCACATTAAATGACAATAAGACAGATCAATCTAATAATGAAATACCATGGGATCTAAATGCACCAGTATACTTACCAAAATGTATGATTTCACGAAATGTTAAAACAATAATGACACTGATAAAGGATCATTTGGAAGAAAGCTCAAAACTTCCAGAAAAGTACAGTATGAAGTTTGTGTCTTATATTAAAGATATTGCAGTAATGTATCAATGTGTTGTACCAAGAAAATTCAAAATTAACTTGGAAAGCTGCCCATCTGATATTGGTATGAATGACAATTATCCTCTTATCAAAGTGTTAATTCACAGAATTTTGCTCACATCTATGGTTAATTTTTTTACAGCACTATTCTTTAATAACTGCTACTATCTGGCACATGGGCTTGTTGGCCCACCATGGTGTACGACTCTCCCACAGGACTTAGCTGATCGTCTTGTACTGGTACTCTTTGAATGCATCCAAGATCTTAGAGTTTTGGGATTGGAGAAGCTATCACTGTACTTACAACAACAGAAAACTGTTATTCAAGAGGGCATTCAGCCTAAAGGTACCTTTAAAATCATTTTAAATTAATAAAAAAAGGCTCAGAGCTCTTAAATAGAGATAGAAAACCTTGTGACCTGAAAAATATGAAATTTGATACTGAAGATACAAGTGTAAGGTATTGTTGGCATTCTACAAAACAATTGATTTCGACCTCATGTCTTAATGCAAGTATGCCATAAATTTACCGAGGACGTCTCACCTTCCGAGCGACGCAGGTGCTCACGGGACACGGCTGTTTCGGTCGCTACCTGCACCTCGTCGCCCGGAGGAAGCCGACGCCGAAGTGCTACCACTGCAGTGGCTGCAACGAGGACACGGCGGAGCACACGTTCGCGGAGCAGCGCCGCATCCTCGTTGCAAAAATAGGACCGGACTTGTCGCTTCCTCGGGGTGGCGCCGCGTGCCTGGTTGTAGTGTTGACCGCGGGAACCCCACTACTCTGACCGGGTTTTGACCCCGGACGGAGATCGGACGCCGGGTGTAAGAGTGCAGAGGAGTCGTTTAGTGGGTGGGCCCTAAATTCCTTGGGCCCGCGGTCTGCACTCAACACCTGCAGATCGTTGAGTCTCACATACCCCGCGCGCCCCCTAGGTGCGGGGACCTCGTAGGAGGTTCGGCAATCGGCCCAAAAAAAAAAAAAAAAACGTATGCCATAAATTTGCCTGTCTGCATAGAGCAAGAAAAAGGTACCTATTCCAAATAGTTCATAAGTTAAAATTTTTACAGAATCAACATCTTGGACCCATGAAGAGTTTGAGCACTTTGACTGTGGTATCAATCGAGCTATGACCCTAATGAAAGAACTAAAGACCTCATGGCTCCACATACTGCCGTCTCGGATGTACGTTATGTCTATGTGTACCCTTATTGAGGTAAGAAATCTAAGTATATTTATTGATTGATGTTATTTTGATGTTTACGTTAATTTTCTGATGTCACGTCTAATGTATGGTGCATACAAATAGAACAGCAAGCAGTAATAATTGGAAATTCTATTTCGTCATTCCCATATACTATTATAAAACATTCAGGGCCTCTTATGGAACGTCTATCTTTTGAATTGCCAATTATTGTGTATATAAAAAGAAGGTTTTTGGTTTACTTTCTTATTAAATGTTTATTTTAATATCTCTAATGGTATGTACGTAATGTTAAGTTTAATCAATTTTATCGGTATAATCTTGTGTCATTGTATTTTTCCCTCCATTACTGCTACAAAATTTTACAGTTTGTTTGTGTCTAATAAAGTGATGTTTAATAAATTCTACTATCCAACTTATTATTTAAATACGACAATGTCGGTGAACAAACACCTAACTATTAAAGGTGGTCCTCAAATATGATACATAGCGTTTACTGTCCAGAACTGTACATTTATTTATTATTATGACTTCTTGTAGATTATTATCAGCTGACTTGCTATTTCAGGTTTTATGTGAAACTGTATTAAACCGTATTTTCTGCGACATCAAGCATGTCAGTGAAGATTTGGTATACTTGATTGCCACTAGAATTGAGGATACTTTAGAGGAAGTTGTCACATTGTTTGAGGTTAGTATTATCAAGACAACACCCCGATATTTTAGTTTTATACTAAGGCTTTAATTGTAGTACCAGCCTATATTGAACGGAAAACCTTACAGAAGGAAACTGTTAGCTGTAACTGATGGATTCTGCACAATACTTAATATAATATTATTATTGCTTAAGTCATGTGTTGCAGATAGTGCAAAAGACACAGTAAAATATAATTTTTTTTTTTTTTTTTTTTTTTTTTTTTTTTTTTTTTTTTTTTTTTTTTTTTTTTTTTTTTTTTTTTTTTTTTTATCTACAATCAGTATCCAGTACTTTTATTAGATGAGTTGAAATTTTCTAAGTCAGTAAGAGCGTGACTCCAGCGAGCCATCTACTCTAAATTTAAGCTTTGTCATTGAACTATATGACGTCTTTTCTCTTGAGCCGTTTACCGTAACTACGTTTTTTCAAGGCGGCAGCCAGATTGTTTGGGTGCTTTTCCAGTCTTTCGTGGTGTTTTTGTTTAAATTTTATGATTTCCTGCAATATTGTAGGCATCCCTAGTTCTTTGTGTATTTCAGTGTTTGTGACCAACCACGGAACACCACTTATGGAGCGCAAGATACAGTTTTGCATTCTTTGTATAATACTGATATTCGAATTGCAGGCGCTACCCCATAATTCGATTCCGTACAGCCAAACTGGCTTAAGGATAACTTTGTAAATTAAAAGTTTGTTGTCAACACTCAGCTTGCTGTTACGTCCCAACAGCCAATGGAGATTTTTGTATCGGATGTTTAGTTCCTGTCTCTTAGTTTGAATGTGGTGTTTCCATGTTAGGCGGCGGTCCAAGTGCATTCCCAGGTATCTTACATTATCTTGATGAGGCAATATAGCGTTATTAACATGGACAGGTGGACAATCACCTTTTCGCAATGTGAATGTAACATGTACCGACTTGTTTGCACTGGCTCTTATTCGCCACTTGTGTAGCCATGTGGATATTTTATCAAGACCTTTTTGCAATCTCTGTGATGCTACAAAACGATCCGTGTGACTCGCCAATATTGCAGTATCATCGGCGAATGTTGCAGTGGTAACATCATTAACCTCAGGTAGGTCAGCAGTGTATATAGTATATAATAGTGGTCCCAGGACTGATCCCTGTGGTACACCTGCTGAGATATCACAGAATCGTGACAAAGAATCCCCTTCTTTCACCTGGAATATTCTGTCTCCGAGATACGATTTTAGCAGACAATAATACTGATGAGGTAGCGCTGCCTTTAATTTATACAGGAGGCCTTTATGCCAAACTTTATCAAAGGCCTGCTGTATATCTAGAAACGCCGAGGAGCAGTAGAGTTTTTCTTCCAAACTTTTGCGTATTTTTTCACAGACTCTGTGAACTTGTTCGACCGTGCCATGATTTCGTCTAAACCCAAATTGATGATCAGGAATGATTTTTTCGTCATTGAGGATTGGGACAAGTCTACCTTTCAGGAGCTTCTCGAAAACTTTGGAAAGTATTGGCAGCAAGCTTATAGGTCGGTATGAAGATACTTCATTGGGTGGTTTGCCCATCTTGTGAATCATAATTATGTGAGATACTTTCCAGGCCATTGGAAAATACTGGACTCTTAGTATGCTATTATAGAGTGAAGTCAGGAACACTACCACCTTCCTTGGAATTTGTTTTAATATCTCCTTGGTTATAAGATCATATCCGGGAGCCTTTTTATCCTGTAGTTTTGATATAACTCTCCAAACTTCGCGTACTGTGACTGGCCGCTGTGGGGGTAGCATTTGGAAGTCTTGTAGCAGAATTTCATTGATATGTTCCTCATGTACTAAATCTATGTCAGCATTTGGTTTAAAAACTGATTCAAGATGTTGAGCGAATGCGTTTGCTTTTTCTTGAGATGTTCGCGCCCAACCATTCATGGTTTTTATCGGAGGTTTGAATGACTGAGGTCTGCTATAATTCTTGGTGAATTTCCACAACGAGTAATTAGTTGCTGCAGTGGCTGTTAGTGTCACGAGACGATCCTCCAACGTTTTATTGTGCCAGTTGTTCAGTATTTCTTTTAGTTGAACCGCACTCCTATACAGCGCTTTCTTGTCTGCTTCTAATCTGCTTTGGTGCCAGACTCTTCTAAGCCTCCTCTTTTCCAGTACTGCCTTTTTGACTTCCAATGGATAGTTTATACGAGTTTTTACGGACTCTTCTTCAGGCGTGGACATCCAGCATGCTTCTTGGATCAGATTAGTTATGTATCTAGTCGCATTTTCAATATCATCAGGTGTTTTCAGAGATACTTTCAGGTCAATTTTTTCATCAAGGGTTTCCCTGAACGAGTTCCAGTCAGTGCTTTTATTACTCAATTTTTCAGGTGTCGTATATTCTATCACCATTGTACTCAAATTTAGCAGGACTGGAGTGTGGTCTGTGGAGCTGTCATAGCACGACTCAGATTTGATATAGTGTGTTGAAAACCCTTTCAAAATAAAGAAGTCCAATAGGTCTGGAATTTTATTTGGGTCTGAGGGCCAGTAAGTCGGTTCCCCAGTTGAAACTGTGTTTAATTTGCAATCATCCACACAGAGCTTCAACTGTCGTCCTCTTGTGGTCGTTAGTCTCGAGCCCCAGTAAGTGCATTTTGCGTTCCAGTCTCCACCCACGACAAAGCGATTTCCGAGACTTTGGAAGAAATCTATGAACATATCCCCCATGATTTTATGCTTTGGCGGACAGTATATTGCTGACAAGTTAAAACAACCACTTTTGTCTTCAATTAGTATTGTAGTGGCTTGAATGTGATCGGTTTTGTAGCCAGGCATTGGGTGGTGTTTAATTGATTTTCGTACTATTATTGCTGTTCCTGCATGTCCAGTACCATCAGGGTGAGTAGTGACGTAACACACATAGTTTTTGAATTTTATACTAGAGGACGCGGTACAGTGAGCCTCGGAGATTAGCAGCACGTCTAAATTATGCTGAGTCATAAGTAGTTCCGCTTCGTTCTTATTAGGGGCCAGGCCGTTAATGTTCCACGCAGCTATTCTTAACGAAGTCATTTTGAGATCTTATTAATGAGTTTATTTATGAGCATCATTAATGCGCTCATTTGTTGTAGGATGAGGTCGTATTTCTCTGTTTGTTTGAGAAGTAATTGTTCTATTGGTAAAGAGACCGGTGGCTGCAAATTAGGAGAGTCATCAGTCTGTTGTGTGCTGTTAGATCTTATGGCTTCCGCATATGTGTTGTGTATTTGGGTTCTTTGTCTTGGGTATGCAGTCTTAAATTGCTCCCCTTTAATGGATGGTGGATTTTCAAGTATCTTTCTTTTAGTTGTTGGCGGCTTCATCCTTCGTGCAAGGATTTCTCTGTATACCTCGCATCCTTTATAGTTGGCTGGATGTGGTCCACTACAGAGTGCACAAAGCGCAGGTGTATTACGATCTTTTTTATCGCAATCGGAGGTCTTATGGGATTGGCCGCATTTAACACAACGAGGAGGTCGCATACAGTAATTCTTAGAGTGCCCGTATTGCTGGCATCTGTGACATTGGATTATAGACCTTCTTTTCCTCGGGTCTTCGATAACAACAGACTGATGGTATATAAATTTAAGGTCTTTAGCAGCTTTATTGTTTGGGCCGGGCAAGAGATTCACGAAAAAGGTGGAAGTAGGCTTCTTTTCGGGGCCGAATTTCGCATTAATTATTTCTCCCTTAACAATATTTCCGGTGGCTTCTACTTCTTCTTTGATAATGTCAATGGGTGTAGAAGGGTGTAAGTTCCGTATGACAATTCTGAGGCATCTTTCATCCTTTCGATTGAAAGTGTGGCCTATTAGCCCCTTTTCTCTCACTAGGGTAAGGATTCTTTTATACACATCCATGTTAACACAGTTCATCCTTAGTTGGTTTCGATTAGTGATCTTGAATGTGAACTCTGTCACGTCCGCGACAGTTTCTAGCATTTCAGTAAGTTTGTTAATATCGTCGACCCCATATAGAATAATTGGGGGTGGTTTACTTGTTTTTTTAACCGTGGTAGTTTCAGAGTCTTCGTCTGTTAGATCAATTTGAAGACCACTAAATTTATTTGAGGTTATCACAGATTCTGGGACTGGACCGTAAGATGTTTTCTTTCTTTTGACACCTCTGCTTACAGGAACTCTTTGCCATGGTGGTGGGCATGTGGTATCTCTTAGCGTTTCGGCAGAGTCCTCAGAGCTTTGACTACATTTTTCTTTAGCAGACGCTTGGTTCGAAAGACTTCCTAGGGACGAACTTCTTGGCCGATTTAAAAAGAGGCTAGGATGGAATGCCTGCTGAACTAACTTCTTTTGACCAGTAGCATTTACTGGCATAGAAGCCTGGGTTGCCACTTCTATGCCGTCTTCGGTAGCAGATTTCACACCCTCCGGCCCGGGTACCAGAGGGCGCCGGGGGTTAGCCGGGGCGCATGACAAATCACACTCATTACTCTGACTTTCCATATTTTTATAAAGGGGTTGGGAGAAATACTAATGATACTTTCCCAAGGTACCATCGCCACTCTTATTGAGGGAATTTAGTCCTCATGGTTTGTGGTTACCATTATTCAGGTTAATTAACCGCCGCCTGTAGCTCGGCGTTGTTGCTCATTTTGCACCACCCGGAGGGCACGTGTAGGGAGGGTCTAGGAAAAGATGGTAATCCTACGGACGCGAGCAACATCTACCCCCCAAAATATAAATTGATTATTTTATTATTAGTAATGGGTTTTGTTGTTGCTTAGATAGATGGACGAGCTCATGGCCCACCTATCGTTCTCGTCGAACCCGTCGCTTGCGACGAAGGGCTCGACGAATAAATTAACCCACAGACACAGCCCACTGAGTTTCTCGCCGGATCATCTCAGTGTGTCGCGTTTCCGATCCGGTGGTAGATTCTGCGAAGCACGGCTCTTGCTAGGGTTCGTATTAGCAACGTCGTCAGGTTTGAGCCCCGTGAGCTCACCTACTAGTTAAGGTTACGCTGAAATAGCCTCTCAAGGCTATCAGAAACAAAAAAAGGCCCACTTAGTATTAAGTGATTACCGGAATCCATAGACATCATCACATCATTTTCCTGACGAAATCTTTTTTTTTTTCAGGAACCAATTGAATTAGAAGAACAAATATCTATTTGGATAAAGTTTTCAAGAATGCCCCTGTTACTGAAGGCCCAACTTCTAGAAATTTCCGAACTATGGAACAAGGATCGTGAATTATTCAGCGATTACACTTGCGAGGAATTCAGACATGTCGTGAAAATGCGCTTCGCCGATGATAAATATAGATTGAAAATATTGAAAGAAATACAATAAATAATTTTGAGCATTTGTTTTTTTTTAATCTTTCATTTTAATTCGTAAATACAGGTTGTATTGGAATCGTTCCCGAAAACGAAGACAGATGGCGGTAGTTTGAGATTCTAATATGCAACTAGTAATTTTTTTCACTTCGGGCAAAAGGAAACGTAAATCTACTTTATTCCCTCTACACTCTACACTTACCGGACCTCAAAGAATGAGTTCTTATGAGTATTCTTCAAGCACAGGTCAACGTGTTCGTCGAATTCATCTATTATTTTGACGGGAGAACTAACCCATAGACAGAGTCCGACTCCGATCCGGTTGTAGATTTGTGAACCACTACTGCTGGGGCTAGTGTTAGCAGATTCTCTCAGCTTGAGCCCGTGAGCTGACCTACCTTAAGTGTATAATCTATGGACCTACCCGTTCGCACGTAGCTGGCATAGCCTCAAGCTAACAGCGAATAGGTAGTTAAATTTTTTTTTCCTAATCTGATAGCCTTGAGAGGCTATTTCAGCGTAACCTTAACTAGTAGGTGAACTCACGGGGCTCAAACCTAACGACGTTGCTAACACGAACCCTAGCAAGAGCCGTGCTTCGCAGAATCTACCACCGGATCGGAAACGCGACCCACTGAGAACATCTGGCGAGAAACTCAGTGGGATGTGTCTGAGGGTTGTTAAAAAAAAAAGAAATCACGTTCATTAAACCATAGACAAGTGAACGATCAAGCGCAATCGAAAATAGTTTTAATCAAAAATAGAAGCTCAAAGCCGTCTCACACATGTTACACATTCGTTTCCTTGCTTCCGTTCTTCCGCACAGAAAATAGCTTATACTACTAATTACTAATTACGCAACAATACTATTCGACACGCTATTCGTTAGTTATATGCTACATTTGTTCCCGATACCGATTAAGTAGGTATGTTACGAAATATGAGTCGTCTATTATCAAAGGTGGCAATCTGTGCATTTGGACAAAAAAATGTTATTGATATGTCAATACAGATTGATTTGAATATAATCTCAAATATATTAAGTGTATAATCTATGAATATAATTGTCTCCTTCAAAGAATACGGTTCAAAACCTGAATTAAATAAAGGTTAATACTTAACCTGTTATTTATCTAAGATGTCGTTCAGAAGAGTTTTGTGACTGCCAATGGAATACAAAGTCAATAATTAGTTTTTCTGATTTACCAGTAATTGTCCAAAAGTCACATTGCCGGCTTTGATACTAGTCGACTCATATATAACATTAGTGGAGCCGTGAATACCACTAACTTTTTTTTTTATGAATGAGTATTTACTGGTGGCCCAGAGACCTTTCCAGTTTCAGCAGGACAGGTGGGCGAGCAAAGGCTCAGCCAGGGTTGGGATTTGCTAACAGCTGCCCGAGCGCCTCCAAAGGAGACCTAACAATTCAAGAGCAACTGCTACGCGAGTGAAAGCACTAACTGCGTGGAATACATTTGTTGTAACTACTCGTGCGCCACCTGTCGTACGTTGATGGTACTATGCTAAGCTACGCTCAGGCTTAAGGGAAAAATTTACTAAATTTGATTGCTACAGCACGAACGGTATCGTAACGCATAAAATACGAACAAAGTTTGATTAATACGCTTTTATTAGCTTCAGACGCATGTATGTATGTTTGTAACGGAATCTTTGAACATGTTTTTGACCCCCTTCAAAATGTCGGATTAACTCGAAATTTGATATACTTATTAAGGACTGATGACAATTCAATATTAAAACTAAAAATATAAAAAAATTGAAATTCAACTAAAAAATGAAAAATAAATAATAGTTTACAAAAACTAACAAAATACCTACGCTTTTATAGAAAATCCAACTAAAAAAAATTGAAAAAAATTTTTAATAAATTTTAATTAAAAATAGTGTAAGAATAAATGATTTTATTGTAAAAAAAGCGTGCGGTGCATGGTATCAGTAGTTAAAAATATTTTATGAAACAGATATGAGTAGAAGGGTTATTTTGATAATATCCGGAAATGCACCCCACGTTTTTTTTACAATTATTAAAAAAAAAATTAAATTTTTTTTTAGATGGGTTTTCTATAAATGCGTATTTGGTGAGTTTTTTTAAACTATTATTTTTTTATTCAGATTTTAGATGTCTTGACATTACCAGCCTGAAGTCGAATTCAGTAGCCGCTGTAAGCCAGGTAGGTGAGAGCTCGTACACCAGGTAATGCAAATAAACGAAAAAAAAACTTATTAAATTACGGGTATGACAATAAACATTAGTAAAATGTTATTAATGCTTAATTCTAATTTATTCAAGAAACATAAATAATTTTTAAGTTTAAAAATAATTAAACCGGATGTCACGGAACTAATGACAAGGAGAAACGTCCACGAGCAACGGTAACCACTCACCATCAAGTGGGCCGTTTGCTCGTCTGCGTAAAAGGGCAATAAAATAAATAAGGGATGAAGTCCACGAGCAACGGTAACCACTCACCATCAAGTGGGCCGTATGCTCGTCTGCGTAAAAGGGCAATAAAAAAAACTTATACTATAAATCCTGCACATCATGTTAATGGTAGGTAGTTTAATGTTATTTCAATAGTAGTAAACAAATTACTTAATGTAACATATTTTACCTACATACCTACCTACTAAGCTATGATTTGATTTTCTCTATACTAAATAGGTACCTATCTATGAGTCAAAAACTTCTAGAAGAATATCATGTTGTTATTTTATGGTTTTTACTGGATGATATTTGCAGAGAAAGTAGTTGTCCCGAAACGCAACCACCCATTACGCGAATGCTATATAAGTGAGTGCGTTTTTCTTGTACCTGTTATTACGTACATGACCGCGACGATAAATCGATATCGCATTATGAACTACTTATCGGTGGGTACTAATTAAAATTATAAGAAAAAAAAACATTCGAAAATGGAACGTTTAAAATAGTGGCGGGAAAGTGTTTTTTTTTTCTATGTTCCTAGAAATATAGTTGCGGAGATGTGGTATAAGGGTTTACCAATGCGATTAAGAAAATCGATTAAAGTGATAAAGTCAGTGATATTAAAACGAAAAGTGCAGTTCGTAAAGTTCTGAACTTCGTGTTCTTCCGAAATTTTACAGAGCAAAATTAATATTATTGAAATTTTAATGTTAAAATGGGCACAAATGTTCTTTGCTGATATTTAAATTGAAACATTTCACATAATTCCATTCCTTATAACTTACTCCTAGATCGGCCAGAAGTTCTGAAAATACATTTTGTAAACTTGTTCTTGTATATGGTGTACTATTTATGGTTTAAAATTTACAACCAATGTACCCAGATTTATTCTAAAGTTTAATAATTTAATTCGTTGTCAAAATTAAAATAATTAAGTGAAGTAGACATAAAAAACATTAAAATTCTAAACATAAATAGCGAGGCATATTAAATTCTAATTATGAACATAACTACAAAGATGGATAATTAATGTTTATTTTTCTTCTATCAAATATCCACCATGTTGCGTGACCTTAAATTGTTTTTGTTTGTCCGATATACGTTTCCTATACGTATTAGTAAAAGCAATACATACCTAAATATTTTTTGCGACGCGGAACTCCCGTGCACGCATTTACGCATACAACACGCAAAATGAACCATAAATTAGTTTTTCTGAACAGGCAAATACAATATTTCATACACAAGCCGCAAATGAATAAATCGTCAATCGGCGTTTTTTAATGCAAGCATGTTTCCGGCCTCACGTTATCCTGTGTGGTCTACGTTGGTCATAGACATCGCCAATGCCAGGGTCACAGTCAAATCGCTACCTACAAAGATGTTGATGTATTAACTTGTGCATGTGCTTGTAATGTTTATAAATTGTATTTCCATTTTACAGACGGCACTCGTTATCACTGTCTTAGTGATCGTCGTCCATCAAGGAAATGGCGTGGCGGCATATGACGATGGCAGAGTCGACCAAATAGCGGAAGAGGCGAAAAACAGAGCAGTTACAATCATTGACGGTCCAAAGTACGTAGAACCGCCGAGGTCTGTTGATGTACTCCTGAACACAAGCAATCCTGCTCCAAATACGAATAACAACAATTCAAACGTAAATGTCCAACATCCGAACAACACAAAGCCAGAACAACGCCCGCCGAGCAAACCACCGATCACACCAGACAAACCGGGAAAACAAATATACTTCCCCAAAATGCCGCGACCAACATATTACGCACACATACAAAAGATACCGCAGCCTCGTCACCATCACCAGCCGCCTTTCAAATACTATCACTCACCAAACTCTATATACAAGTTTCCTAGAGTGATACCGCTGCCGCCGCATCTAAGAAACCATTACTATTTGAAGTCGCAACCGCTCATGTTCGCCGCATCTACTGGGAAACCTTCAATAGTGAAGAGCCCGAAATTCAGTTTACCGGTTCAAACTATTAACGGTATTCGAACAGAGTTCGTCAGACCACCCAAATTTTGGAACATAACATCAACGACGACAACAACAACCACCACCACAGAAGCCACAACAACAACCAAAGCTCTGAGAACGAAACGTATTTGGCCTAAACGAACTTCAGAACTAGACAACTCGACACTTTCCAATGCAACTGTACTCGATAACTCATCATTAAGCAACTCTTCCAATGAAGACTACCTCGAAACATCGGCCACATTTCGCCGATTTAGATACGCATACAAAAACGCGACGACCACGTCTACAACTCAATCTCCAACGCTTCGGAGCTACCGGCCAGTAACACGAATTCCTAAAATCAAATCAACGACCCCCACTATTAATTTCACAGCTATCGGGCCAAACGACTGGGTACCTATAGTACCTTCTCATTTTCCTAAATTAAGAACACTACTAGCGCCGATACCGACGCCAATAAACAAACGTTCGGATTTCATTACGAACTCGGAAACGCCTCCAGAAAAACAAATGATGTACCTGCAAAGTTTTGGTTTGGTCCCCGTATCGAAGAACTCCGAGACAGCCATGACCAGAAAAAAGATGGTTTTCTTTAAAAGGAAACGACAATTGAACCCGTATTATTCTGGTTACAGCCCGAGGCCGGGGAAGCCGCTGAAAGGGGTGATATACGGGGACCAAGAGACCGACGAGAGCCACAGCCATCCCAGAGTTGTCACTAAAATAAAACATCATCATCATCACCATCACCACAGATACATTAAAACCGTCGAGAAACCAGTGAAAGTTCCATATAAGGTGGAAATACCGAAACCCTATCCTGTGACGGTTGAGAAGAAGGTCCCATATCCAGTGGAGAAAATAAAATTCGTCGACAAGCCAGTACCATATCCCGTTACCGTAGAAAAAAGGATTCCCTACCCTATCGGTATAAAAGTTCCTCATCCGGTCCCGGTGAAGGTTGTCGAAAAGGAATACGTCCCAAAGCCTTACCCGATTGTTCATCACGTTCCTGTTGTGAAACATGTGCAAGTGAAGGTTCCGCATCCGGTGCCTGTGCCCGTGGAAAAAAAGGTTCCCTACCCTGTTGAAGTCAAAGTACCGGTAGACAGACCCGTACCGGTTCGTGTGACGGTCGAGAAAAAAGTACCGTACCCAGTTCCAGTCAAAGTTTTAGTCCCGCAACCGTATCCGGTGGAAACTAAAGTGCCTTATCCGGTAGAAGTCAAAGTTAAGGAGCCTGTCGAAGTTATAAGGCACGTCCCTGTAAAAGTTCCAGTGCCGCAGCCGTATCCCGTAAAAGTGCCTGTAAGAGTAACCGTGGAAAAGAAGGTACCGTACCCAGTGGAGGTTGAAAAGAAGATACCGGTGCCAGTTGAAGTTTACATACCGCAAAAAGTAGAGGTCGAGAAGAAAATACCCGTTTACGTACCTAAACCTTACCCGGTGGAGAAGAAGGTACCAGTGCCGGTCAAAGTGCCTTATCCTGTAAAAGTTCCGGTTCAAGTGCCCATCGAAGTGCCGATTTACATTCACCATCCTTATCAAATCGAAAGTGCTGATTATATAAGTAATGTGCAGCAATACGATCCGCAGAACGTCGGTCAATATTTTTCTAACATTGCCAGTCAATTTTTTTCTAATACTAACAAGGGGGAACAGCGGATCTTTGGCACAATTTCAGCAGAAGTATCAACAAATTCGCCTCAACACACGGTCACTGCTCACGGTAATTCAGGATTTGCAGGTTTTCACTCTCGATCCGGCACTGATACACTAACTACGACGGCAGCCACGACCATATAAAAGAGGTTTTGATATTTTCGAACATAAAATCACCAATTTAATCATTTAAATTTTATTAAGTTATTTTTGTTTATCATGTTAGCATCTGTGTAATATTAAGTAAATGAAAACTGTTTGTTGTCGATTGTGTTATTTCACTAAACCCAATAGGTACGTACATATTCTCGTGCGACAAAATTAAGGCTAGGGTATTTGAAAGAGCTGTTGTTAAAGTTCTGTGTGGTAACATTAAAGAAGGAAAAAAAATAGGCATCGGCAGTATTGTAAAGAAATCCTAATAATATAAGAGACTGATCTAGATTGTAAAAAACACAATTATAAAGTTAATATTCTAAGGTAAAAACAGAAAAGCGAGCTTTATATATTTGAGTCTCATTTCAATTGCCTGTTAGCCGGTAGGCCTGTTGCCCTAGTTTGCCCCCCATTCATCTTCAAATTGAAATTTGCTTCGAGGCAGCTTGCAAAATATACCCTACTGTCAATATTTTGAAACATCAATGTGCTGTTTTGCTGTGTACTCTTGAAAAAAGGAATGAAGCTCGATTTGGAAAAACGGTATCATTGGATCATCCTTACAAAGAAAAATAAATTTAGCATAGGAATATTCTTACAAAACGTAACACAGTAAACTAACGATTTCATAATTATCGTTAACGGACTAGGAAACGAGCGCGAAAGTGTAGTCACAGTTGAATTGCGCGCGAAATGATGAGAACGAAAGTTATTCGCACATATTACGTGAGTCAATGAAAATTCATAGGCATTCTTTGAATTAAAAAACGCCTGGCGTAGCTAAGGTTTAATTTTATTAAGTTTTATAAGTCTGTTTCTTTACCTATCCGACACAGGCGACGGGGCGACGTCCTGTCATCGTTCTCGTCGAACCCATCGCTTGCGACGAAGGGTTCGACCACGGAATAGATTACTTATCTATTCCGTGGGTTCGACGAGTAAATTAACCCACAGACACAGCCCACTAAGTTTCTTGCCGGATCTTCTCAGTGGGTCGCGTTTCCGATCCGGTGGTAGATTCTGCGAAGCACGGCTCTTGCTAGGGTTCGTGTTAGCAACGTCGTCAGGTGTGAGCCCCGTGAGCTCACCTATTAGTTAAGGTTACGCTGAAATAGCCTCTCAAGGCTATCAGCTTAGGTAGGAAAAAAGGGGCGACGCAAAGCTGCCGTCGCTCGTAATGTGTTTTGTCGGATCAACGGATTCTCTCTCATTGCTTTTAGGCCCTTCTAGCATCGGTCAACGTCCTCGTCGAACTCGTCCACTACAACGACTGAACTAATCCTAAAGACAGAGCCCATTGAGTTTCTCGCCAAATCTTCTCAATGGGTCGCCTGCGAAGCACTGCTCTTGCTAGAGCTAGTGTTAGTAAATTCTCTCATTTTGAGCCCTTGAGTTCACTTACCCATCCGGACGTAACTGGAATAGCCCCCTAGGCTACCAGTGAATAAGTGGAGAAAAAAGACTTTCTGCTATGAAGCAATTAAGCTTTTATAGAATAGGTAAATAATGTATGTATAGCCCGTACGAAAGACTGACTCAACGTGAGCAGTAACCTCTCTAGTGTTTATCAATGTCCTCTGTTTAACACCTAAGATCAAGGAGTCCATGATTTACTTCACCGTTACGAAGTAAAACTATATCCAAAGCTAAAAATTGTTCAGTTTTATTATTAAGTACAAAACTTTAGTTAATCATTGAACAGTCGGTTCATTCTTTTGTGATCTATTTTATATACATATGACAACGGTCAATTCGTTCCTTGTCGTCTCGTTTGTCCCGTCTTTTAGGAAGTCAAAAACGTACTGCCTGCCACTAGTCACGTATGCCCTCGTTCCATTTCTCTTTATTTTTGAATTCGTGTCGAGTGTTTGTCTTAGTCTGTGTTTATGTCTAGTCATTGTAGATCCTATTAAAGAGGTTTGTTCACGACGTTAAGGGCGAGAGAGGGGACGGGGGAAGGCAGCGGGAGGAGGATGCGCCCGCGGCCTAGGATTCGTGTTGGTCGACCAGCAGGGTGACACGCGTCAACATTTGTTAAATAATATAATTTACAAGTATTTAAATAAAACTATCAGAATTGCGAAAGAAATCTCATGCGTGGTTTCTTCTTTACCATCCTCATGAACAGGTTGCATACCACAAAAATCATTTTAAAACATGATAGATCTTAATTTTAGAAAAAAAAGACCATTAAAAAAGAGAACAATTTAATAAAAATTTAAACATAACTTAATCTAATATTGAACATTCATCAAATCATTTGACTTTAATGAACTGCCACTCTAGTTCGTAAACACCAACCGATGCCTGGTTCTTCTCATCATAGTCCACCCACTCTTTCTCAGTTAAGTCCACATCCTCAAATTTCTTCCCTGAAAATTATTAAAATAACTAAAGAATTGTATACCTCATTTTCCATATTCAGTAACACCACCTGATACCAGAGACTAATAGGATTGCATTGTACATAAACATAAATAATATATAAATTTTTGCTTTCCACTCAATCTACCCTCATTACAGCTTTAATAGATTATACAAACCATTATTCTCAGCTTCGGCAATCCATCCTGATTTTGGTTCAAAGTCAACAGGTTCTACCCCTCTACAGTCAAACGTCACTATGGTCTTAAATTTGTTTCCGTCGTCACTTGTGAATTTCCCTAAAAAAACAACATTTGTTGCCCTGAGTTCGGTAAATATAACTTTATTTCCTTTTTCTTAATGGATGTTCATCTGAATGGTTCTATAAAAACAAAAGTGTATTACTGCAATGCATGTACAGCATGCACCCACTTAACTATAATTCCACACAACAAACTTCAAAATGGTCAGTCACATGAGGCACCTAGCCATATTAATATCAAATAAATGAAAGTTTGGATTTTTACAAAACTTTAACGAATAAGAAAACATATTTCCACAAAATAAAAATAGAATATCATCAATAGAGTTGAAGGCAATTATATCTGCATTATTAAGGATAACACAAAAATTACATAGTCAGGTCATGGTATAATTTAAATCGGACCATATGAGAAGCACCACCTTTCAAATGAAAAAGTATTATCAAGTACTTTTGAGGTCTATTAACAGTAATAGATGTATATGAGAACTATCAACTAAGAATTAATTTCAAAAACATTAGGTAGTCCAAATATAGAGCTAATAAAAGCAATAATGTATAAATTAATGTAGCTTTCGTTTGAATTACTATTATTAAATAATATTATTAAAATCTATTAAAGGTTATGTTTCCTTACCATTGCTGCCCTCAATTACATCGATGCTGTTTTCTCTCGAGCAAAGCTTACATTTTATTAGCAAATTAGTTTCAGACCGGTTGTGCTTCTGCGGAACTCTATCGGCTTCAGTGAGATCATGAAACTTCTCGGACACTTCACCGCAACTGCCGCATTTTAATTTTAAGAACCATTGATAGTGTGGATGGTTCGTATATAATTTTTCTATAGATTCTAGTGTGGCTTTAATTTGAAGTGCGATTTTCACCATTGTTATTGTTCCAGTCCTTTTCTTGATGGGCTTTTCAATCAAAATAGGGATATTTTTTTTAAAGGATTTTGTGACCCGGTAACTAAGACTTTTAAGTCATGTCTTATTTTAATTTATATTCTTACTTTTATGAAAAGTGATAGTAATGAAATGAAGATGATTAATTTGAGACGTTAATCAACTGGGATGAATGAAATGAGATAGGATGAAATATAATCTCAGTAAAATGGTGGTCATTTACTGAGATTTTTTCAGTGGACTTTTTGGAGGATCACGAGAAATTACGTCCAGCGGCTTTGTTTCATTTTCCCACATTTGTGCACTTTCACAGTTATTAAACAGTTAATAAACCACCATTATTGCACATTTAAAACCGAAGAAACACTAAATAGACAAAATAAAACAAGTCACACAACTTCACACCTCGCGTTCCCGCCAAAAAGTCCTCAAAATAGGGATCAAATCTGAGATAATAATATATAGATTGTGCTTAATGCGAGTTTTTTAACGTTCTCGATAGCATAAAAGTTAGCTCTTATTTGTATGGAATGGGATCGTTTGCGTACGTTTGCTGCTAGGGGCGTTGTTCCAACTGCATACAAAATTGGCTTAACTTTTACGCTATCGAGAACGTTCAGAAACTCGCATTAAGCAAACCGGCCGCAATTTTTAACCAATATCACGATCGTTTTAAACCAGAGATTTTATTCAATGAGGCGCGTTATACTAAGGCACAACAGTTAGTTTTGTCCGTGTATACAGTTCGCTTAAGTCAGTACAAACATTAGGTTATGTAGACCATAGCAACCCACTGAATTTCTCGCTGAATCTTCTCAGTGGGTCGCGAATCCAATCCGGTGGTAGATTCAGTGAAGTACTGCTCTTGCTAGGGCTAGTGTTAGCAAACTCTTTCAGGCTAAACTTGTCAACCAGCCATGGGTAAGTCAGATAGACCCCTCGAGGCTACGAGGTAGGCAATACATATCTTATATACACTTAATAATATAGTTAAAATCAATAGAATAAGTTATGTTTATAACATAAAATTATGATTTATTTCCAATAGATACATATCACAACTCTAAGAGAATCTTGTTTAGCTTTTATGTAAACACACAAAATCACAATACATTATGACTTTAAGTAAGGATTGGCCAGATTTACGGTCGTGGCAAAGGCATTATCTTGATAGAGTTGTTTTGTGAGTCGGTGGAAAGCGTCAAACCCATTTCTTGGAGTACTTCATTGTCGACTGGACCTTGGAGTGTAGTCTTTGCGATAACTTCCTGTAATAGTATTAAATAAGAAAAAAATGTAGCGTTATCAGGTAATAAACCCGAAAGTGCTATTTTGAGACACTGGGTTCATATACATGCCCATGTACCTGGTGCCTCAAAGCAATGCAGATTTATGAATTAAATGTTTTAATAATTTTGATAAATTTAATTTTAATTTTAATTTTACTAACATAGTTTACTCTACTAACAACATATGGACTTATAATGGTCTCAATTAAATGATTTGCATTTTTTTTTATTAGTGTTTTTTTTTAATAAATCCCTCCAACACCTTTGGCATTGATTCTGCCAATGTCACAGTATAAACAAAAATGATCGGTAATTAGAGATTTTTTTTTATCTAAATACGAATAAATTTGACCAATTTTTCTATTAGTAATAGTCTAAGCATTTCTATCTCATCGCAGTATCCTCTACTTAATTTCGTTCTCCTTCCTAATTTATTTATTTGCAATTTTTTTTAAAAGGTTTTTAACGGTTTATTATGGTCTGGTAACGAGACCTTTAGGCCTGTTCTAATATTTTCTTCTCACATTCTGTTGTCATAAGAAAAATAGTATGAAGCGAAATGAGATGAAGTTGATTGACTAGAGACTTTAATCAATTGGGATGAAATTAAATGAAACGAGATGAGATGAGGTGGAATGAAATAATGTTTCTAAAAGTAAAATGGTGGTTATGTACTGAAATTTTTTCTGTTCCCGGCGTAGTCATTTTATATAATTCTATGCAATTCATAGCCTACACATAATAAGGATATTTGTGTTTATCTATACATGTGGATATGACATTCAAACGTATATATTAATATATATCAGTCTCTGGTGTCCATAGCACAAGGAATTGATTAAGATCGCATTACCGTCCTCCTCAAACCTCCTTGCATTACTGTCCAGTAGGATATGATGGAAGACGGTAATGCGGGGAGGTCTAATAGCGTCCTAAATAGTCTTGGATGGACGTTATGTAAGAGGATATGCGAGGGAAGAGTGTGGGTGCAGAGATGACGTATGAAGACCTAAATGGAAACAAATCCCAAATTGTGGGACAAAGGCAAGAAGGTTTGGTACAATAGCGATGGACTTACCTGATTTTCCGGACAGTTTTCACACAACGTGCGGATGGCGAATATGACCCATTGCATTATAACTGTTTTCTTTAATAAGGATATTACTATCAAGATTAACCATTCAATTATTGTCTTCAGAACGACTTACATGAACTAGTCGATGACACTGTTCACATAATTTTTGCCTAGACCGGTTGACGAGTTCGCTGACCATCTGGGGTTATGTGACACTTCCCATTACTGGTGGTAGGACCTCTTGTGAGTCCGCGCGGGTAGGTACCACCACCCGCCTATTTCTGCCATGAAGCAGTAATGCGTTTCGGTTTGAAGGGCGGGGCAGCCGTTGTAACTATATTTGAGACCTTAGAACTTATATCTCAAGGTGGGTGGCGCATTTACGTTGTAGATGTCTATGGACTCCAATAACCACTTCACAACAGGTGGGCTGTGAGCTCGACCACGCATCTAAGCAATTAAAAAAAATTAAGACTTCAATGTGCTTAGTCCGAGATTTTTAACGTTCTCGATAGAGTAAAAGTTAACTCTAATTTGCATGGAGTCAGAACGTTTGCCTACGTTTGCCGCTAGGGGCGCTGTTCCAACTGCATACAAATTTCAGTTAACTTTTACGCTATCGAGAACGTTAAAAATCTCGCTTTTTTCCTTCCTAAGCTGATAGCCTTTGGAGGCTATTTCAGCGTAACCGTGGCTAGTAGGTGAGCTCACGGGGCTCAAACCTGATGACGATGCTAACACGAACCCTAGCAAGGGCCGTGCTTCGCAGAATCTACCACCGGATCGGAAACGCGACCCACTGAGAAGATCCGGCGAGAAACTCAGTGGGCTGTGTCTGAGAGTTAATTTACTCGTCGAGCCCTTCGTCACAAGCGACGGGTTCGACGAGAACGGTGACCGGTACTTGAAGTACCTAAAAGCACCGTTAGTGGATCGGGAGGATCCGAGATGACGTGTTTTGGGCGACGTCGACTGCTTTCCATTCTGTCCGCAGGATCGGGAATGATAATCTCGCACTAAGCACACAGGACCATTGTTTCAATTGTATAGTAAAAGCAAGTTTATATTAATGGGGGTTCGTTTTTTTTTACTTGAGCTACTTCTGATGCCAAACACGTCCTAACAAAAGCAATGAAAAGAAGGATCCCAAAATTATGTTTAAAACGAAACGAAATTTACAATACATAGATTTTTTTTTTAAATTTGTTTTAACCCGTATGTAAAGGATACGAGGATTGCGAGCGTCGATATTGCAACAGTCCAATAGCACAGGAATAACGTCCAAGTCTCGCATCTGCAAAATCAAACTACATTAAAAAAATTCTATTACGAAAACTAATTTAATCGTTTGAATCCGAAGTGGTGTGATAGAGCTTTTTTTTAAATTTATGTTCAGAAATACCAAGCGGCACGATCGTATCCTACTAATAATATAAACGCGGAAGTTTGTAAGAATGTATGTTTGTTAGTCTTTGAAGCAAAAACTATTGAATGGATTTTTATTTTTATGAAACTTTACAATAATATAGTTTACACATCAGATGAACATATAGGCATATAACATTTATAAAGGTTAAGTTAGAATTACCTAAAATATAATGATATGTGTCAAGTAAGTAGGTAAAAAAATCATCTTATTTTCATAATCAGCAATGAATTACAGTTCCCGAAGCGAACCGAGAGCGGGTCGCTAGTATATGTATCTTGAAATTCTTGTTTAATCTGAATCTCGGAAACGGCTCCAACGATTTTTATCAAATTTAGTATACAGGTGATTTCGGGGGCGATAAATCGATCTAGCTACGATTTATTTTCAGAAAATGTTGTTTTATTCGTGTTTTCAATAATAAACTTTATCGATAATCAACTTTATGACTTTTCCTGACATATATTGGCGAATAATAATACTATTTTTCATAATTGAGAGCAACTTATTGCTTTAAAGACACAATAACACTAAAGCTATTTCAGCAGATGGCGTTGTTAAGCCACCCGAGGCCAATGAGTGTTTGGTTTAAGGTTAGACCAAGAAAATGAATTGTTTATTTATATTATTTGTGTCTTTTGAACTCACGTGTTCACGTTAAAAATGCCTAAACGGTCTTGGAATATTTCATCATTTTATCAATATGTAATTCGTCTAGTATAGAAAATGCGCGATTGCGCTGTCTGGAATTCTTCGACAACGTTTTTTCAATACCATCTAGGATACAAACGTGTCAAGTTAATTTTCAGATTAGCTAATAAATGAACGCTCGCCTGTTTTTTGTTCTCCTGGTTCTTCCAGCACAAGTTCGCCAAGGTCCTGACCAGGCGCGCCTTGAAGCCAAACGCGACGTGTCTCTCGACCGTCTCCACGCAAGTTACCGTCTTCTTCGGTGTGGTCATGTCGACAGCGCCAAGCCTGTGAATACATTTGAGTCAATATTAGAAGTAAGCAGCTACGTTTCCTTTGCATCACCTATTTTTGGGTATCACGTAGATCGATCTCTGCACGATAGCCGTAGGAGCACCGTGGTACGTGGGGAATGTAGATCTAAACGATGATCTAAATTTAGTACCGATAAGTATCTTAAGGAAGCGTCGGAACGCTACTTTAAAAAGCAGCGCGGCACGATAACCCTCTTGTCGTGGCCGCCGCTTTTATTACTTAGATGGGTGGACGAGCTCACAGCCCACCTGGTGTTAAGTGGTTACTGGAGCCCATAGACATCTACAACGTAAATGCGCCACCCTCCTTGAGATGTAAGTTGTTAAGTTGTTAAGCTTACCTTGTCTTTTGTGTTTCAGGCGAATCAATTTTCACGGAAGGTACTTTAGTCGCAACATTCTCTTCAGAAATCTTCACTTCTTTAACTGGCTCGCTCTTTTTCTCCGCATTTGATTCACCTCTAGTTTTCTCTGATGAAATACCTAATATTTTCTGTAGCTGCTCACTGAGATCGAAATCTGTAGATAGATTCTGACTCTTCTTTATCTCTTTCGGAGTATCGGGTGACTGTTTTTGGGAGTCAGGATCTTGAGCCACATCAGCTAGAGGCGGGGAGATTTCGCTCGGCGAAGCCTTAACTTCGCATTGCACTTCATCCTTTGGCATATGAATCTCTGTTGGTGGGTCATTCGGTGAACTATCTTGGGAATCAGTTGTACTGCTCGGTTGTATGTCTAGCCTGGGTTGTAGGGCCACTGGTATGACCTCGGCTATAGTATTCATGCTACCGTCTGGAGAAGTAGAATCTATGATCAACGGTGGCTCTGTATCATCACCCATATCGATTTTATGTTCGAGACTGATACGTCTGGTTGGTAATGACATTTTATCATCATTTTTAGGTACAGAGCTACTTCTTTTGTATGCAATTCTAGACATATCTGATTCAATCTTGACTGAGTTGCTTCTAGTGCTCTTGATTTCCGGAGCAGATTCAACATATCTCAGTGGTTGTTCCGGAGATATTTCTATCCTGTCAGGGAAAGGAGGTATTTCACTGCATTCAAAGTACTGCTCACTACTCTCAGATTCCGTGCATTCTGAAGTTGTTTCATTGCAAGATAGCATGTTTTCGGCTGAATCATTTTTCGTTAACGGATCTGTAACATTTATTTATAGAGTCAAATGTACAGTGAGTAATGTGAGTGAGGTCGATTGTGATGTTAAGTGGTTTCCGTGTTAATAGACATTACATACCTTTGTGGTAATAGAAGCAGTAAAAGTACCTTCTGTGTTCCCTAAATGTCATTGTTAATTATTTATTACTATGGTTATTGCACATTTCCGTTACGAATTACAAGTTGGTTTTACTGATAAGCCTTATTACTACTAATTAAACTAATTATAAGCTTTATTTGAAAATACTTTAATATGTTTCTGGCATTTTAGTTTAGAATAGAATCAGTCCATCTCTTACCAAATTCAAATTTAAAATTCAAAATTTATCTATTATCTATAATTTTATATTTATTATAAAACTCAATTGATATTTCGATAATGTCTCAAGGACGGTGATAGCATTTACACTTTTTTTGTTTACTATAAAATAAAATAGAAAATTAATAATTATCTGTTTTCAATAACTTACTCTCTGTTTGAATGCTGGTGTTATCAATCATGTTTTCATCATTAATTAGATGCTTTCCTGTTGTTTCGTACAGTTTATTTAAAGATGAAAAGAAATTTTCACTCTCTTTGCCAAGTTTGTGTATTGCTCGAAGAAGGACTAGTGAATAAAAAATAGAACCAAGTTAGGGTAACAAATCAATGTTTGATGATCTTATGTGACCAATATTTTTTGGTTTTAGGAATTAGTACAAGTTTTTTTTTATTGCCCTTGTAGGCAGACGAACATACGGCCCACCTGATGGTGAGTGGTTACCGACGCCCATGGACTTCAGCAATGCCAGGGGCAGAGCCAACCCTAGTCCTATATCTCAACAATGCCCTGTACCTTTAGTGAAAATATGCTTGAGCAAAATGGCAAACATATTCTAGAATAAACCAATTTTATTTTTGTAAATAATTATTGTAAGAATATCATTAATGAACTCCAAGGGTTTACATCTTAAGATAACGTGAAATGATTTTTTTATTCAGAATTATTGTCAAAAAATAAGTAAATTAGTAAGTACTTACATGCACAATTAATAAATAAAGAAGTATCGCTCTGCAAACAGTCCATGTAGGCATCCATACTGGATGCCGTTGCAATAATTTCAAGCAAAAAAACGACCTCTTGTGGTTCTATTGTATTAACATATTTATCAACGGTCTTCAATATACAATCAGACTTGCTTTTGAACTCGTGAGCCATAAACTTTACGAAATTAACAGATACATTAATATCTTGAGAATCTGTGGCCATTAAAATATTATAGGCTAGATTCAGAACTAGCATTCGACACTCTGGTTCTAGTTTTGAATATAACTTTTCTATATATGTGTTTTCAACACCAATCAGGTATTCTATAATCAAATGTGGATATTCTGCATTGCCATTATTATACATGTATGCTAAGGAATTCAATAAAAAAACATCATCAGGCAAAAGGTTTGGTTGACCTAATAGTATGTTGTACACTATCATGGCTGCTGCTGTTGCTATTTTATCATTTGGCCCCACCAAACAGTTCAGTATCACAGCATCAAATTTGTTCCATATCATTATTTGGTTGAATGGATTATTGACGACAAGGTTGCCTAGTGTCTGTACAAGAACAGTCATGCATTTTTGTAGTTCTTCATTTAAAAAATCAACACGTGGATGTTGGTACTCTGTGGCTAATACCAGCATTGAATCCAATATTGACAGTTCTTTAGATATATAAGTTTGCATTTTAGTTCCAGCTGCGGCACACGACCGCACCAGACGTAAGCACTGTTCAGCTACCGCTATTGTGCTACGATTGTGAGTAGCTTGCTCTACATCCAAATGCATAATATGTAGAACTTCAGCGATGAGTCTTAAAGTGTATTCTGAGGCTTTTTTACTGTAAAAAACGAAAGTAAATATAAAACTCGTCACTGTTTGTCTAATACTGTAGTATTCACGTGGTCTTAAAAGGATCTTTAGTTGACTGTAATATTGACTTCATATTTAAAGACAGTCCTCAGCGGCAAGTAGCTCCTTGGTTGTTCTCCTGGCATTATTGATGCATGAGCTATGGCACCCAGTTACCATCAGATCGACAATTTGCTAGCTTGCTTTGTAGAACGATTTATTTAAATGAATTAAGATGTGACCATGCACCTATTGTTTTATTTATTTAATTACTATATGTAACTTACGGTCAGGGAGTAATTAATTGTGACAGGGAGGTGGTCAGGAGGGCCCAGATGTCAAAATCAGCCGTGAAGCAATTGGAGAAGATTTGGAGAAATCGCAGCATAAACAAAAAAACTAAGATAAAGCTCATGAGAACCCTTATCTTCTCCATATTCTTGTACGCTTCTGAGACGTGGACCCTCAAGGGCCGTACCCGATCGAGAATTGACGCATTTGAAATGTGGTGTTGGCGCAAAATGTTGGGCGTATCATGGACGGAGCGCCGAACAAATGTGTCAATTCTCGAGGAGCTAAACGTCAAGACCCGTCTATCTACAATCTGCATGCAGCGTCTCCTCAAGTACTTCGGACACGTGGCCCGACAAAATCCCGAGAACTTGGAAAAATTAATAGTTGTAGGTCACGTGGAAGGAAAGAGAAGTCCAGGAAGATTGCCAACCAGGTGGACGGACATTATCAAGGAGGCTACAAACACCAGCGTCCCGGGCGCCATTAAGCAGGCCGAATGCAGGCAGCATTGGAGGAAGCTGGTGCAAAAACTGGACCAAGGTGGTCACGACCCTCAGCAATGAGGAAACGACAGAGAAGAAGAAGAACTTACGGTCTTAGCCTTCCAGTCTCTACGTCCCGTGAAAGTTGGGCTTCCGCTCGGAGCATCTCCTCAACGGCATCCCATTCACCTGACTCCAATTGAAAGTTTATCAATTTAGCATCTAATAATATTTCTTCGGCAAACCACACGCTTTTATCTCGCGACATTTTATTTATTAATGTTTTAATGTTATTTTCTAATTCACAAAGATCAGCAAAACTTACGAAAAAGTACTTTAAAGAAGTGCTATTTGCCTAAGTGCCCTCAGATTAAGTTTAGTACCAGGTAGGTACTTGTTTTGGTTTCAGTTCCACGAATGTAAATAGGTTCGTTCCGAAACAAATATAGGAAGCACTTGTTATTTAAGAGAAACACTAACATAGGTATTAAATATTTACACGAAACACGAGAAATACAATTTGGTTTTCAATTTAGCGTGAAACTTTTGACCGATACAGTCTTTTATTTCTTTCGACTATTTATGTACAGAAGTCGTACTTCTTCAATTTGATACCGCAATTATGGTGAAATTGACTTGCAGTGCAGAAAGTAGGTACGGTAGGTACCCTAGCTCATAGATTAAACAGTATTATACACTTATTATATTTGCCCTAGCTACTAACGTGCTACTAACTAGTACTAGTATGGATTATGACAGCTGACATTCAACTACAGCTGTTTTTTTTTTTTTTTTTTTTTTCCTTTATGGCAATAGTTTTAACTTTATGCCAGTTTCAAGTGAAAGGTAGGGAAACTACACGCGACAAAGTCATCAAAAGGAAACAAAAGGATAAGCTAGTTAAAAACAAGACATGGAAAATAATTAATAAAAATAAATTAAATATATTAAATCTTAATATTATTATTGATTATGAAAGAGGATAATACATTATAATACAATAAAGGATAAAGCAAAAGGCAGGAGATTTTAGTCGGAAACGGAACCTGTAGTAATTGTAAGGAATTCATAAAGGAGGTGCGGTCATATTGGGAGCAAGAAAAGAAAATATGGTCGAGATCACCAATATCTTCTCCACACTCACAAATATTGCTATCAACAATACGAAGCCTTGCTAAATGATGAGGTGTACATACATGTCCTAAACGCATTCTGGAAATGATAGAAGTGACAATTTTAGAACTTTTAGCTTTAAAGAACCATGGTTTACTGGAAATCGTGGGTTGAATTTCAGCATAAAGTTTGCCTTTGAACTTGCTGCTTCTCAACCAAACATCATTCCATGACTCCCAAAGATAGGTTTTGGGAAGAGCAGTCAAATCATGACAATAATTAATGTATGGGACTATGTCTCCATCCTTTATAGCTTCTTTGGCAAGCTGATCGGCTTTCTCGTTCCCTTTAATCCCACAGTGACTTGGAATCCATGCAAAGATAATGGTGTGATTTCTTTGAGAACATATCAAAAGCTTATCACGTATTTCGCATATAATAGGATAACAAGGTTTCATTTGGAATGGAAATTTTTCAATAGTTCGTAGTGCACTTTTTGAGTCGGAAAATATGATTGTTCTTTTAGATTTTAATAAAATAACTAGTTCTACAGCTTTTAAAAGAGCAAAACACTCTCCAGTAAAAACAGAGGATTCAGGAGGAAGTTTAATCTTTTGTATTATTTTATGTTGCCAATGAACTAGACCGACTCCAACACAATCATCAATAGAGATTTTAGAGGCATCTGTAAAAATATAATCCCATCCACTCCAATTTTGTTCCTCAACGCTACTCATGAAACGAATATTTGTCTCCAGAATATCTTGTTTACCGACACCTATATCATATCTTATATCCGGAGCTAGAATTAAAGAATTGAATTGTGTCATAAATATGGATAATGATGGAGATCGATGAATGTGGCTGTGTATTGTTAAAAATTTACGAAAGCTTTTTATTAGACATGGTAACGATTTGTGACGCCAATAACGGGATGTCTGAATAATATTGTTCAATTCATGCAGTTTTCCATGAAGAGTATGGTCAGAAAACTGCATAGATTTGAACAAGTATCGATCGCTTAGAAATTGCCTTCTTAATTTTAAAGGAGGATCGCAGCATTCTACTTGTAATGCATTGGTTGGGCAAGATTTCATCACTCCTGTCACAATTCTCAAAGCTTTTGACTGAATGACATCAAGTTTTTTACTCCCCAAGACACTTCCACCATCTAATAGAAATGTGCCATAATCTAGAACAGATCTTACAAGAGCGTTATACACAAGTTTCATAGAAAACGGATGAGCACCCCACCATACACCTGAGAGGCATTTCATGATATTAAGTAGCTGTGCACATTTCATATCAATATGTTCATAATGGGCAAGTCCAGACAATTTTGAATCTAATATAACTCCTAAAAATTTAATTTTTGTTTTATATGGCAAAGATTGACCATTGAAGGTCACATTTATGATAGGAGTTGTACGTTTTTTAGAAAATACGACTATTGAACTTTTGGATACGGATAAATTTAAGTCATTTTTAACCAACCACACATTTAAACTATTAAGTGAATTAGACATGAAATTGCAAGCGATATCTATAGATTTATTTACGGAATAAAAAAGCAGATCATCTGCATATTGTAGCACATTTATGTGGGAATATAAAGATGATTCTAAATCATATGTATAAATGTTATATAAAAGTGGGCTAAGTACTGAACCTTGGGGAAGGCCTTTAAAAACTGTACGCTTTAACTCAGTAGTATTACCGTCTTTCTGAACGAATAATGATATGTATCTACAGGATAGTAAATTGATGATAAAATGTATTAATAATGTAGGAACCTGTAGCTCTAATAATTTGCGTTGTAAAATAGGAATGTTCACATTATCATAAGCGGCAGCGATGTCCAAAAAGGCAGCTACAATATCTTCATCGCGCGAAAAAGCTAAGCGAATATCTGTGGTTAATATAGCTAAATTGTCTATTGTAGATTTTGACTTCCGGAAACCGTATTGACTATTGGCTATGAAATTATTGTTTTCAATAAACCATTCCAAACGATTCTTCACAAGATGTTCAGCAACCTTAGTTAAAACAGAGGACAGCGCAATAGGCCTATATGAGGCAACATCATTGGTAGGTTTGTTAGGTTTTTTAATCGCTATAACTTCTTGTGACTTCCATGTTTCAGGAATATTACCTGTGACCATGACTGAATTTATTAAATTTAAAAAATACATTAAAGCACTATTACCAAGATGAGATAAAAATGAGTACATAATACCATCCTGACCTGGAGATGAATCTTTAACATGTGAAAGCACACCTTTTAATTCATGTAGTGAAAAAGGAGAGTTTAAAGAGGAAGAGTCATCTGTCAAAGATGATTCTAAAGGAAAGTAGATCGATTCATCAACTGATGGAGGAGCTAATCTGTCTAAAAAGGCATTTGTTAAAGAAGGGGGAAGTGAAGATGATGATAAAGATTCTTTGAAAGCAGACCGAAATCGTTTAATACTGCGCCAAACTTCTGTAGGGCACGTAGAAGGAGATAAAGAAGTACAAAATGTTTTCCAGCCTTCCTGCTTTTTATCTCTGAGGAATTTACGTGTAATACAAATAACTTCATTGAGAATATCTAAGTTTTCATTGGACATGTCCTCAGCATAGACTCTCTCAGCTACCTTTCTTTTACTTACAGCATCCATACATTCTCTATCCCACCATGGAGGATATGGAATCTTATTAGATGGATTTCGTTTAACAGAAAAAATCTGATCGGCAGATTCTATTAAACATGTAGCCAAAGCTCTAGAAGAATTGGTCTCACCACCGCAAACTAATTCAGGCAAATCTTTTATTTTAGATTCGACAAGGTTCTTAAATGCAGACCAATCAGCATTATTTAATTTATATTTCACACGAGGTTCTCGTTTTTGATAAGGAGGGCGTCTAATAGGAGAGGATATGATAATCGGGAAATGATCACTGCCAAAAGTAGATGATGAGGTGTACCAAGAATGAGAAGAAGCAAGATCTGGAGTACAAATTGATAAGTCAACTGCACTAGGCTTCTCATTAGGCTTTGTGCGTCTGGTTGGTGAGCCAGTATTAAGTAAACACAAGTTTTGTAAATCTAATATTTCTACTAAATGTACACCATTGGTGTCAGTGGTGCCACAACCAAACATTTGGTGATGACAGTTAAAGTCACCTAATAGTAGGAATGGATCACTAAGTGAAGAGAGTAAATTATTAATGCTATTGAGAATAATAAAAGAGGAACGAGCGAGATAAATGGAAACTATAGAAATATTATAAATTTTGATGCCGACAATATTAATGGCATCATTAGAGATTAATGAAGAAAACGATATTCTAGAAAAATCAATTGAGTTCCTGACGAGTAATGCTACACCACCATAGCCATCGTATCTATCATCACGTAAGCAGGTATATCCAGGGACCTTAAATAGGTATCCTGGCTTTAACCACGTCTCGGATAATGCGACAACAACAGGAGAATGTTTATTTAACAAATATATTAAATCATGTTTCTTTGGAACAATACTCCTGCAATTCCATTGAATTATTTTGCAATCCATTATTTTTATTAACATTAATTGATTTTATTTTTTCATTAATAGAGGCAACGTGGGACGGTTTTAGTAAGTTTGAGTTTATTAAAGTACTTAATAAAGCAAGTATCATTTCTAAGACATCAGAGTTTTCTTCCTCTTTACTTTTATCTACCAGAGCACAGCCATTTTTAGGCTCTGAAACCTGGAAATCTTTTAATAAATTTTTATGAACAACACGATCATAACCATATTGATGCTTAGGAGGAGAGCGAGGTTTTAAAAATACTGTCTTTTTATAAGATGAATTAATAAAATTGTTACGAGATGCAGACTTCGGTGTGGGAACATATGCAGGTTTCGGTACTTCTGGAATTGTTGAGCTTAGTGCATCTGCGTATGAAGGCTTAACAGAAGGAAAACATTTACTGGCTTCTGCGTAAGACATGCAGCTCTGAGCCATTTTAAGTTTGATTTCTGTCTGTCTCACAAACTCTGGACATGACTTGTCTATTGCTGAATGAGACCCTTCAACTTTACACATTACACAGTATAGAGGATCTTCATCTGACCTGTCACATGAGACACCTGCATGTTGACCTCCACAGTTATAACATATTGGAGTCTTAGAACGACATTGTACTTTGGTATGACCATAACGACAGCATTTATAGCATTGTATTGTAGGAAAAATATATATCTCTACTGGAAGAGCATTATAGCACATAAAAATCCGTTTTGGTAAAACTTGCCCATCAAACGTTATTACAACGGATTCAGAGGGTTTCCAAGAAACCGAGTCATTAATTTTCACCTTGCGATTCAAACGTCTTATTTTAAGTATTTTGCCGCAGCCTAAAGGAACGGATACATTTCGTTGAACTTCCTCTACACTCCAATCTACAGGTACCCCACGAACTAGCCCCATCCTTGTTACGTTGAAAGTCGGAATGAAGGCTTTTAACTTTTTCGTTTCCAAAAGATTGCAGTTAAGAAAGTTATTGGCGTCTTTGTAATCGGAAAAGCCAACTACGCACCTATTTCTTCCTATACGTTTTACACTACCGGGAATAATATTTTCAAATTTGTTCTGCTTTAAAAAATTGCCAAAAGTTATAGGATGGAGAACGGTCCCGTCATCAGGTGAACTTTGTATACGTTGAACGTGTATCAAATAAGGGGAAACATCAGTAAGAACATATTCAGTCCGGCCGATCCAACGAGAGTCTGTATTGGTTACTGTAGTTTTAGTGTTATTTGAATTTCCCGCGTTAGAGTCTTGAAAGATATTTGAATTTCCCGCGTTAGAGTCTTGAGAGATATTTGAATTTTCCGTATAAGATGTTGATGGTTGAGGGGACGTTTTATGTGAATTATTATTATTTTGCGAGTGTGAAGATGACGTCGATTGAGATATAGGTTTAGAACTTTTAGAAGTAATCTTTTTTATTAAAATTGACTCATCTTCCATATTGCATAAACTTTCGCACTGACAGTAATCACCGCTAGAACCACCTTTCTTATTTCTCCTTTTCGTACACTGCCGACAAAGGCGTAGATAACGTGTTCGTTTACGACTTCCTTCACCTGTCTGAGATGATAACGAACAATCCGTATCCATTTTATCAAATTCATCTTGTGAAACAACAGTTACATATGATCCCACGGGGAGATTCAGGCCAACATAGCCATCATCCCCCCGATCGAGATCGGGGGGCTCGTTCATACAATATTTACAAAAATTATAAAAACTTACCAACTATACGATGACACTATACACAAATATGATACAAAGATTACATATATTACTAAAACTTACACTACCAGCTTATCCTCCGCGTTTTACCTATAAAATTAAATTAAATTTTCACCACCGTGAAAAATACGTCTACCATAAACGAAGTTTCCCGCGCTTTTTTTTCCCTACAGCTGTTTTCTAGTTGACATTTGCAACCTTTTTTTTTGAAGCTTTATTGGTCCTGTAATGAGACTTTTATGCCAAATCTTATATTTGTCTATTTTCTGCTTTTTTGCTATTTTGCTATTTTGCTTCGTTCCTCTGTCTGTATCACATAGTGTATTTCATTTCATCAAACGTTTCAAAACTTGAAAGTATAAACAAACGTGGAAATTTTGGAATGATAGTGGTTCAAGTTATGAAGCCGCAGAAATGAGCTTAATCGATCTTCAGTAAAAATATATCCCTTTATATTTTACTGCGGATGAGTAGAAGTCAGTAAATGATAAGAATAGAAGATAGAGAAGAATAGAAGAAGAATAGAAGAAGATAAGAAAAGAAAATAAGTATCATATTTTACCAAAAATACCGGAAAGCTTGGGTATCTTATATAAATTTACTGCTTAAGGGGAATAGTGGGCAATGCATGATACATAAATGAAATAAGAGAAAACCTTTACTGAATATAAGGTTTTAATAAGCTAAAATTAACAGTAAAATTTGCTTTGATTACATTAGATACATTGACAATTATCGAATAAAACAGATTGACAATGACGTCAACTTATGGCTGATAATTTCAACTAAGAAGTTTACATCATTCTCCCGCACTATTTTAAAATATAATCTTTCAAAAATCCTGGCGTTTTATGGACGCGACCAGATCTACGAAGTGTTGGCTCCGGCGGTGGTGATGATGGTAATTCTGTCTCTAGCTCTCTGCTATTATCAAGTACCACAGGTCCCGTTTCATTAGATGAAGGAATCTCCAAGTTTTGGTCTTCTGTTTCCGGAAGTGGTTCTGCGACGTTATGATAATTAATAGTGTGTTCATTATCTATTCGCAGATCTACCCTTTCTGAACCCAATGGTGCTAGATGACGATTCGACACTGTTGTTTCTCGGCCATCTGGAAGCCGAACGTATGAAAAGTCAGGATTGCTGTGTATCAATTCAACCTCTTCTACTAATGGCTGATATTTATTTGTACGATTAAATTTCTTCATCAAGACTTGTCCAGAATTTGTAAGCCACGATGGAACAGAAGTGCCGTTAGTAGATCTTCGAGGGTGTCGAAACATTCTTTCATGTGGAGTGCAATTTATGGTTGTACAAAGTAATGATCGAATTGAATGTAAAGCTTGTGGTAATACTTGTTCCCAATTTTCTATCGAAAGATTCTTCGTCTTCAGGGCCAAAAGAATCGTTCTCCAAAGAGTAGAATTCAATTTTTCTACTTGACCGTTACCTTGAGGGTTATAAGCTGTAGTTCTACTAGTGGCAATACCTCGAACATGTAAAAATTCCTGTACTTCAGCAGAAAGAAATGCTGTTCCGCGATCTGAATGAACGTAAGAAGGCATGCCAAATATCATAAACAAGTTGTTAAGATGTTTAATCACTGTTTTCGAGCTTACATCTGAGCATGGGAATGCAAACGGGAAACGTGAAAATTCGTCAATCACGGTAAGTATGAATTTGTTATTATTATTTGTTGGAACTGGTCCTTTAAAATCTATGCTAAGGCGTTCAAAAGCAGCCGTCGCTTTAACAAGTTTCCTCTGATCATCAAAGGTATTTCGGAAGAATCTAGGTTTTATTTCAGAGCAGGTTCGACAAGATTTTGTCATTATTCTGACTTCTTCAATAGAATAGGGAAGGTTTTTAGAGCGAACCCAGTGAAACATTCTTGTTACCCCTGGATGACAAAGAGCCTCATGCAGCGAGAAAAGTTTTGCAGTACGTGTTTCTACAGTGGCACAAACTCGGGATAGTGCATCAGCAGCATAGTTCTCTTTCCCCGGTCTGTATATAATATCGTATTTGAAAGCAGCAAGTTCCAGTCGCCATCTTTGAATCTTTTCATTCTTTATCTTACTTGAATGTTTCATATTAAACATAAAAGAAACCGAGCGTTGGTCAGTTACCAACTTAAAGTGTCTACCAATAAGGAAATGTCTCCATTTCTTCAATGATTCCACAATGGCGTACGCTTCTTTTTCAATGGCGGAATGGTTTTGTTCGCTTGAATTTAACGTTCTTGAGAAAAACGCCACTGGTCTAGAATTTTGCGTAAGTACTGCTGCAATGGAATGATCGGAAGCGTCAGTTTCCACTGTAAAAGGTATATTTTCATCAATTGCATGTATAGAAGACTTTGCGATATCATTTTTCAAGCTTTCGAAACATTTAATTTGCTCGCTTGTGAGTGGAAAAATCGTCGTATTAGCAAGTGAGTGGATCCGTTCAGAAAATTTTGGAATCCACTTAGAATAATGTGCGAACATGCCGAGTGTCCTTCTTAAGGTCGATAAATCGCTTGGTGGAGGTAAATTAATCAGTGGCTTGAGTCGCTCATTGTCAGGTTTAATTATGTGGTTTTGAATATTATTATATTATATATAGCCTAGAATATTAATTGACTTTTGAGAAAATTTGCATTTTTGTATACTCAGTGTTAAACCGTATTTCTTTGCGGCATTCATAAAACTTTCTAAGTTATAATCGTGTTCTTCAAGAGTACGGCCAGAAATAGTTATATCATCAAGATACGCATATGTGTTTTGAAGCTTCTCTTTTCTTATAATCCAATCGATTGTTCGCTGGAAGCTCGAAACACCATTTGTTACTCCAAAAGGAATACGCCTGAATTGGTACAAATTTCCCAGTGCTTCAAAAGCGGTAAATTTCCTTTCTTCGGGTAGTATAGGTACTTGATGGTACGCGTTTTTCAGGTCTATTAGGCTGAAAAATGTATTCTTTGCCACTTTCGAAACTAAGTCCTCAATGTTTGGTAAAGGGTACGCGTCGAGTTCTGTGTAACGATTAATTGTCTGAGAGTAATCAATTACAAGGCGTTTTTTATGAGTTTCGCTTTTTGTTATTAGTACTTGGGCCCTCCACGGTGATTTACTTTCTTCAATCACGCCCTCTGCTATAAGGTTTCTGATTTCTTCTTTAATAAATTCACTATCCTCTTTGTTGTGCCTTCGAGACTTTATAGCAATAGGTTTGCAGTTGGGAGATACATTCGCAAAAAGCGGTACAGCTGGTACTGATGCTTCAGCTACGTTACATACTTGAAGTGGATGTTTTGGCCCACCGAAAGAGAACTCTAGCGATGAATGTTCTTCGAGGACGTCATGGCCGATAATTATATCAGCACAAAGATTTTTCACGATAAGAAGATTCACATTATCATATCTATGATTTCCGATTTTCAGGGTTTGCCAAGTTTTTTCAAAGGCAGGGCAGTTCTTACGAGGATGTATTTGACCCCCACAAAAGAAACATTTTTGCCGTCGAGGATTATTAACAGAAGAGCAAGTCTCGTTGTACAGAGTTTGTGATTTCGAAGAGACTAATGTTGGTTCTTTTGGAGCAACAGCATTTAAAGAGACAGTATTGAAGTTTTGAGAGTTGATCTCTGCAGTTTCTAGAGAGAGTGCTTGGTTGTAAGCTTGATCAAGTGTTAGAGTTAAGTTTTCTAAAAGCCTTTGTCTGATTTTATGCGATGATATACCGGATATGAAAGCATCGCGTACGCTATCGTTTTTGTTTGTTTCTGCATCAACAGCCACAAAATCACAATCTTTGGAAAGTAGTTTCAAAGCTTGTAAATATGTGTCAATACTTTCTTCTGGTCGTTGTTTCCTTGTTGCTAACATATGTCTAGCAAAAATCAGATTTTTCGGTTTTACATACAGTTTTTGCAGTATTGTGATCGCTTCTTCGTAGTTCGTAGCTTCGCTTATATATGTGTAGATATTTGGTGATATATGGTTTACCAAAAGTTGAAACTTTATGCTGTCCCATTTTTCTGGCGGACGAAAAAATATTTAGTGTCACTGTTGGAGTTTGAATATAAATGTAATGGTAGGCAACACATGATTACAGATTTCGAATATCAGAATTATTTTAAATGTTTAAAAAACAGATGATTGTCTTCTCGTAAGAAAAAGTCAGGACTTCTCATCTAGACACGGTCAAGGAAACATGTAAGAGTTTTATAAAAAATATAAAGATAATAATTTTATAATGGTGTAACAGTGTTCAAACTATCTGCAATATAATTATAATGAAGCAGTGTGTTTTTAAATAGCCCCTCATCACCTACAGAACCCAATCCTCTCAAATTTAACCGTCCAACAGTCACTCCCTAGAAAAATTTAAAATCTGCACGTTTTGGTATCGAAGTAGTATTCCAGGTTGGAATTGCTTTGAGTGAGGAAGAATTGGAATGGGGACACTATTCACTGTCTTGTGCTTCTGTACTCTTGTCATTGTCTCTTGCACTAAAGCTCTCCTTGTTAGAATTTCTAAGCCTTTCTAAGCTTGCCCCTTGACTCCAGGTCATATCGGTAGTCATCTCGCTCTCCACGTTACGTCGCCATGTATGTACAGGGTGACCAGGTCTTCTCCTGCCAAGCGGTTGCCACTCAAACGCAATTGATGCTGCGTTGAGTCCACTGCGCCGTAGAGTTTGTCCTATCCAACGCCATTTCCGATAGGCAATGCCTTGTGCGATGGGGGTTGAATGATGAATAAAAAAATAAAATTATTGACCGATGTTGATGAAAGGCATAAGATATCGTAAGTAGCACCTCTCGCTTTTTACCATAACATGATTTGTTTTTTAAATATATACTCAATTTTTTTCTTGAACTCATAGGAAATTATTATCAAAATTTTTGTCCAGTTAGTTTTACGATAGGCAATGCCTTGTGCGATGGGGGTTGAATGAAGAATAAAAAAATAAAATTATTGACCGATGCTGATGAAAGGCATAAGATATAAGTAACACCCCTCGCTTTTTACGATAACATGATTTGTTTTTTAAATATATACTAAAAAAAAATCTTGAACTCATAGGAAATTATTATTTAAATTTTTGTTCAGTTAGCTACAAAAGCGTGTCTTTTGGTAACTGTTATCTAATTTAGCTTTTCTTAGCCTTTAACTATCACAATTTTTCAAGGAAGGATCGGTTTCATAATGCACCTAAAATATTATTAAATTATTGTATTGTTATTGGACATTGAGCAGTGTACAGAGTTTTCAGTTCCATTTGACGCTTTAAACTGGGTGAAAATCACGTTACATACTAAGCCAATAAAAACGAGTTAACTAACAAAATAAAACAGTCCTTCATTCCTCAAGCTTCTCCCGTAAAATCCAAATAGTACATATTTACTACGCAGACGGATTTCCAATTAATTGATCAACTCCTAAAAACACCGGTAGTCAAGTCTCGTTTAAAAATGAATGTGAAGATAGTGAAGTTGCTTCAGCTTACACCCGCCCCACCGTCGCCCGTTTCCCCCATCTCACCGTCGTCGGTCGAATGATTAAACGGCGAGAATGGCATTTGTGCGTGAAAATAAATGAGTTTTTGTGTTAACAAGTGCATATTTCTTACGACAACGAATTCTCTCTGTGACCTTTAGTTCAGTAGCTCAATTGTAAAACACAAAGTGCATCATTATGTGCTGCTTTCGTGCGTTTTTGTGCAGGAAATTTTTGAAGTGACCTGTTCAGGGTGGTATCCCGTGGTTTAGGTTTCGCTGCGTCGTGCAATAATGGACAGTCTTCCCGCTAACATCGTTGGAATTTAAAATATTTGGTGAGTCATCAGCATTTAGATCGTTTTTAGCTGAACAGACTAAACAGCTCAATAGTGCATTTTCTAAAAATATAGTCCTAATCTTCTAATACATTTCGATGTTGCGTCTTAAACGCTATTTTTACCGAATTGTTTCTTTATTTCCGTCGCTTCCGCATTCTCTGTCTTTGAAAGATCGTAAACATTTAATTTAAGTTAAAAGTATCTATTTTGAACATAACTGAAACGTAATCCGCATACCCAGAAAGTTAGAATAGCTTAAATAATTTAAACACATTATTTTAAAAACATTATTTAAACCCATTATATTAAAAGTATTTGGATTTTCCAAATTCGATATCTTTAAAAGTGTTTTGAGATATGAGATATAACCTATCACCGATATCTAAATGTCCTTGCACACTTTCACTCCAGTCTTGCACAATAATTATCAATAAACTTACAAAAAAAAAACGAATAAATAAAAAATAAAAACTGAATAAGAAGACGAGGGCATTCTCATATGTAGTCAATGGAAATGCTTTTTAAAATATTCAATTTGAATAAAACATTTAATATTATTATTTAAACTTTATAAAACTATAAATTACCATGCTTTCTATTACTAGTCAATATAATATCAAAATATTTAATCAATTAAAACAGTTATGTAGTTTGTCCATATTAAATATATATCACGATATTATTCTGTGCACCTATACTAATAAATACAATAAAAAAATGTTTTGAATTTATAGTCTTAGAAATGAGATTGGTTTACAACTACTTAAATTTTACTGCACTTCCAATCCAGAATTTTAGTAAATAGTGAAGTTAATTAATATTACTAAATTTATACTAAATACAAACTCTCAAATGACTAAGACCATGATGTATAAGTAATGGTCAACATACACATCAGCTTAATCCACAAAGTAGACTTCAAGTTTATAAAAGTTAATATTGTTTTTTTGAATGTTGATATAATTCTTTTTCTCTTTACTGGCTATAAGTTACATATCTGAAATGGCCTTTTAGGATACCAGGGAATAGGTAGTGATTTTTTTTTCATACACTAAATATGCAGTAGCTTATATACAATGAAGTTGAATAAGGTACCTAATTGTCCCATCTCATTATGCATTGTAACTGTCGCTTATAGATGTCAACAATACTAGGAGCAGTGATAGACTAGACCTAAATGCCTTTTAATTCATTAAAATGAAATATTAAAAGTTATTCAGATTTAAAAAAATCTATCTTTCTATATTTTCTATCATCAATCTGTCGATTTGTCTCTCATGTGACCCAGTAATTGTTGTTGGCTGGTAGTGATTGCACCAGTCTGCTTGTCACCATGGGACCTGTGAAATGTCCTTACACGTGCATAAAATTTATTGTTTGACAGTTTATTCACATTCATATCTGAAAGCACTGTAAAATTTATTGACTGAGATTTTTTGGAAAGTTTTTGTCAAGTAGAAAAAGAGAAGAACTAAATACATGGTTCAAAAGTTATGTTGGTAGTTTTGGAAAGGTTTGTGGCTTTCAATACATATAAAATATAATAAAATATTTTAATAGCAGGTCCTTATAGCATAGATCATGTCTATTTTGGACTTGAACAGAGCAAGGGTGTTTTTTTTTCTTGTGCACAAACATCCACCTTATTTCTGTGGTGAATCAGTCATTATTCAGTCATTATGATATTTCAAATAAGAGGAACACTGAGGACTAACCAGCTAATAGTGCAAACTCTTACAAAAAAATTACCTAGCAAATTAACTTTTCTTCTTCTCAATCGTTTCCCTCTTGACATAGTGGTGGTGATAATCATGTAGTGTTGGAGGGAGCAGAATTAATACGTCTCATAGTGTCCCACCATCTCTCTCTGCTCAATTTCATGCTACTGTACTTGTTTAGGGGACCTCCCACTGTAGTTTTAATTTTAGCAATCCCTCAAGTAATTATTAGAAAATAGAATTAATATAATAATTAATCAAATTAATGGAAAATTAACTAATTTTACATATTTTCAGGTTTAAAAACGGAATGGATGAAGGTCTGTTGAACGACCTGCTCGAGTGCTCCGTTTGTCTGGAGCGGCTCGATACATCTTCAAGAGTTCTACCCTGCCAACACACTTTCTGTCTTAAATGTTTAAAGGTAAGCATTAAAACCGGACATATTGTATTTTGAAGAGGTTACCAACAAAGTAATTCAAATTTATAAATTTGTCTTTGCTGGAGTACATCATCTCTTACCACCTAGGTTCAGAAATTAGGAAGTTTTGTTGGAAGACAGTGTAGATATGGTATGGATCAAATTCAGTAGCAGTAACAGGCATAGGCATGGCTCCGATACCCGTATTTTTCGATTCATTGTATAATAGACGTTTCCCATGATTTCAATCTCTTGATGTTTGTAATTCAAAAACATTAAAACGGTTGCATTTACCCGAAATAAAGAACTGTTTAGATCACTGCCTGATCCATCATAATGTACAAACTATTTTTGTGCTAAATTTCTTGTTGTGTGATTATTTAAAAACACATACAAATTTTCAAATTTATTATGTTAGTGTATAATAATATTATTATCATCATTAAGATCCTCTCAGACCTCAATGACACTATTACATCGTATTTTTATGTAAATACTCTTCGGTTTTACTTGTATGTATGCCTTCAGTTATTTTAAAGTTATACATCAACATAAGTTCACTTACACAACACAGTTCCTAGTAAATCGACGTGTGTACAATGCATTACTGGCGATATCCGGCGATCATTGCAATCGATAATGTAACAAGACGTTTTTTTGCATACTTTTGTGTCCCTATTCAGTCTTATTCAGTTTTGATTCGGTTTTTATTTATTTAGTTTGAATAATCCTATATTGAATATTCCTATGTTCAACCGGTAATAATGGGAGTGCTAGACCTAGGTCTAAATAGTCTTGTATTGTAAGCAATAGAAGACTGAGGGGAAGGAGTTTTGTAACCACACAAGCTAGTAAAATCGTGCCGTCCATATCTATTCGAATTGAAACTTCGATGTCACTAGATGAGTGGCGTCTACTTTAAAGGTCTATGGTGGGGTCGTTTAGGTTGTGAGTTCTTGACGTCAAAATATGTTTCATGTGTTTACTGGTGGTAGGACCTCTTGTGAGTCCGCACGGGTAGGTACCACCGCCCCGCCTATTTCTGTCGTGAAGCAGTAATGCGTTTCGGTTTGAAGGGTGGGGCAGCCGTTGTAACTATACTGAGACCTTAGAACTTATATCTCAAGGTGAGCGGCGCATTTACGTTGTAGATGTCTATTGGCTCCAGTAACCACTTAATATCAGGTGGGCTGTGAGCTAGTCCACCCATCTAAGCAATTTAAAAAAAAAATATTTAAAAAAAATGACGTAAAATTTGTTTCTCATAAGATGTCATTGTGTATTGTGTGCTCATACGAGTGTTGATATTGTAACATACTGTAACAACGGAGTCATCTGCCGTGTGTCTGTCCAGTCGATACTCACGAATTAGGACGTCCTTACACAAACAAACACTACCGTACGGTCGCGCAAGAAAGTGTTCAGAAACATTTTAAAATCAATAGGCCAATAGACTTTCGAGCAATCTAACGATTTGCTCGCGACATTGACGCAACACTACCGACGTTCTAAGAAAATACGAAATAATGATAAGTAAAACTAAGTCAAGGCTTTCTTGATTTTATTTAAAAATTTATTCAGCACCCTGATGATTCACGCAGAATTCGCAAAACTGTAATATTAATAATATACGCACAGCAGGATATAATTAAGTTAGCTCGGATTAATAGCACTATTCAGAACGTTCGCTGCGTCGACGAACTGAATTTTTGTTTGTTACACAGTGTTCGATTCGAACCCAGCGACCTCGTGGCAGCCTAGGGCTACGGAAACCAGCACGAGGTGCGCGTCGAACATGTGCCGCGATTCGCGGCGCCGTATGTACTATTTTAACAAAATATCATGCAATCACTCACCGGAACCGATGCCTTCGTCTTCTCACGCCGTATCACTTAGGGAGAAGGGTATAGGGCAGGAATGGATAAGGATTAGCGATGATACAATAATTTAGCGTAGACCGTCAATACACAGGTACCGTCCCGTTCGAGAAGCAAGACAAAGTGACAGATGTCAAATCGCGACGGCACCGTCAAATCGCGACCCGTGTTGCCGTGGTAAGAATTCAAAAACTAACGGATTGGTTTCGAACAGTCACCCGCCCGGACAGGTCCCCTACCTGTCCCTAATCAACTGGCAGCCGGGACAACGTTGTGACCGCTCGTTTGAGAACCGAGTCCCCGACCAGAACCTCTGCAGACCGAGGGGTCCCATCCTTACCGGGAAACAGATTAACAATGCGCCCCCTACGCCAACGCAGTGGCGGCAGGTTAGCATCCTTAACCAACACAAGGTCACCGACGTGAGGGGGACTGGTTCTATCCGTCCACTTAAAGCGCTGCTGGAGCAGATGTAAATACTCAAGGGACCAACGTTTCCAAAAATCTTGGGACATCTGCTGCAACATCTGGTATCGCCTCAACCGTCCAGGCTTGATATCCGAGAGGGGATACTCCGGCAACGCATTGAGTGGCTGTCCTATCAAGAAATGGCCTGGAGTTAACGACTCCAAGTCATTCGGGTCTGAACTGAGCGGGCACAACGGCCGCGAATTAAGTACCGCTTCAATTTTACAAAATACCGTAGTTAACTCCTCAAAGGTGAGCGAGGTTTGCCCTATCACGCGCATCAAGTGAGTCTTAGCCGATTTTACTACTGCCTCGAAAATTCCACCCCAGTGGGGGCATCCTGGAGGACTGAAGGTCCACCGAATACCGCGACGAGAGAGGGCCGTTTCAATATCCACCTGGTTATTGTTCAAGAAATTCACTACATCCCGCAAGTAACGGTCCGCACCTACAAAATTCGTTCCGTTATCGGAGCGTATCAATTCGGGTAAGCCTCGACGGGACACAAATCTATCCAAGCTCGCAATAAAGGCTTCAATTGTAAGGTCGGCAACAACTTCAAGATGTACAGCTTTGGTTGAAAGGCAGACAAAAACGCACAGATAAGCCTTAATTAACCTAACATTCCGCAAACGTGAAGCCTTGATCATGAAAGGCCCAGCGAAGTCCGTACCAACTCCAGAAAACGGCCTCATCTTCTTCACTCTGTCTGGAGGCAGATCTCCCATCTGAGGCTGCATCGTAGACGCCTTAAGCCGATAACAGGGTAAACACCGGAAAAGGACGCTCCGAACCGTACGACGCCCTGACAGAATCCAAAATTCCCTCTGGAGGGATGCCAACAGCGCATTGCAACCGGAATGCGAATTTGCGATGTGGCGATCCACCACCAACAGGTCAACTAACTGGCTCTTCTTGGGAAGTAAAAGAGGATGGCGCGCCGAATAAGGTAAATTGGAGTTACTTAATCTACCTCCCACTCGAATCAGCCCCTGGCCGTCTACAAAGGGGCTAAGACGAGCGATAGCTCCACGAAGCTTAGGGCGCTTAGTCCTTAGCGCCTTCAATTCTGAATGAAAGCTGGTGGCTTGCACAACTTCAATTAATTTCAGCAGCGCCTTCTTCCGCTCGATGGGACACACAACAGGTGTCATATTGCGTTGAGACACCGACAAACGACAATTCCGAATAAACCTCAAAATCCAGGCGGTAACCTTAACCAGCTTGTCCAAGGAGCTATAACGGTTGATGAGCAGATCCAAATCCAACCCCTGAATCACTCCTCGATCCTCGAACTGCGCCGGTGCAGCCACGAGACCTGGAGGAACTTCTATGCGAGAGGGAGGCCACTGAGAAGCTTTCTTGGTGAGCCACTGGGGACCCCACCATAACTGATGATCAACTATTTCCGATGCTAAGCATCCCCGAGAAGCGCAGTCCGCCGGATTGAGCTCACCAGGCACGTGTCTCCATGTTAGAGGGACCTCAGAACCTTGAATCTGGGAGACACGGTTGGCCACGAAAACTTCAAGTGTATGAACCGAAGCCTTCAACCAGCACAACACTATCTGGCTGTCTGTCCAAGCATAGACAGTGTTTTCTAAATCAATAACCGACCGTAAACTAGTAGCTGTATGGTTTAACAACCTAGTCAACAGAGCGGCACCAGACAACTCGAGCTTCGGAATCGTCATGCGTGTCCGAAGCGGAGCGACCTTACTCTTAGCTAACACCAACCGTATATCAACCCTTCCAGTTGAAGAAACCGTTCGCAAGTATACCGCAGCTGCGAATCCGCGTTCCGAGGCATCCGAAAACCCGTGGAGAGACGCCTTGTATTTGCCCGCAGGAACCAGCTTCCGAGGTATTGACACGTGGTTAATATCAGGGAGAGACGAGAAAAAGTTCAACCAATCCTTCAATAGGTCACCAGCAATCCCCTCGTCCCATGACAGGTTAGCAGACCACAGTCGCTGCATGAAGCACTTTAAGAGAAAAGTGACAGGAGCGATCCAACCGTTTGGATCGAAGGTTCGAGCAATTGTGGAAAGCACCGTTCGCTTAGACCATACCTTTGGATTTTCCAACTCCACCCGATAGGTAAATTCGTCTTGAATCGGACGATATTGAATCCCTAGGACCGACAGCATGTTAGGGTTATCGACATTCTCGAAAAGATGGGGATCCTGTTGAAACTCCGTTGGCAAACCAGTCAACAACTCAGGACAGTTAGACAGCCATTTTCTCAACTCGTACCCGCCCCTGCTCAAAAGGCGGATCAGTTCATCCTTGCGTGATAAGGCCTCTTCGACACTGTCGGCGCCCGTACATACGTCATCGACATATAGGTCCCGTTCCAAAATGTCCGCAGCACGAGGGTAGTGCAACCGTTCCCTCACTGCCAGCTCCCGCAAAGAACGAACCGCCAAATATGGACTCGACCGCAACCCGTAAGTGTTCCTGTTCAGTTCATAAATTTTTATGGGCTCATCTGAGCTTTCACGCCAGAGAATGAGTTGATACCGCCTATCCTCCGGATGAATCACCGTTTGCCTGAACATCATACGGATGTCTGCCACGAAAACGATCTGGTGCCGGCGGAAGCTCGTCAGTATGTCTGAAATGTCCCGGTTCAGCTTTGGACCCGAATGGAGACACTGATTTAACGAGACGCCGGAGGAGGTCGTGACCGAACCGTCAAACACGACCCTAATTTTCCCGTTAGGAGTTTTCAAAACCGCATGATGAGGCAGGAAACAGTGCTCTGTAGCACTCCAATCTACCTTGGAAACCGACATGTGACCTAAGGATTCATACTCCCGCATAAACTCTATATATTTCTGCCGGAACACCGCGTCGCGCCTCATGCGTCTCTCCATTGACAAAAGTCTAGTCTCTGCTGCCTTCCTCGAACTGCCTAGCAGTGGGCGATTCGCCCGAAAAGGAAGTCTTAACAAGAACCGGCCCGAATAGAGACGACCCGTATTATTCTGGTAAAACAGCTCACATTCCTCCTCATCCGGGTTAACTCGATAAGCTGTAGGAGGTTCTTCTAGTTCCCAAAACCGTTGGACTACTTCCGAAAGCGTAGACCCGACCAGAAAATTGTCCGATTTCCTCGCAGCGACCGGCCGGAACGCAGGACCCAACAATACATGCCCTAATTTTGTGTCCATTGCAACCAAACCCTCCGCATGAAGAACGCGCTTCCCAGTCAGGAGCAGCTTCCCTAGTACATCCGCCCCAAGTAGTACGTCTACTGGCCCCGGGGTGTCAAACTTGGGGTCCGCTAGCCGTAAGTCTGAAGTCAATGACCGTATGTAACTGTTTACCTTCACCGGAGGGTGACGACCTATCACCTCAGGCATCACCAAAGCTGAGACTCTAAACTGTAAGCGAGGGTTGGGATTCGATGAGAAAATAAATGAAGTGTGACCGATCACGTCCGAAATTCTAACATTGCCCACTCCACGAATAGAATAAGAAGACTTGTAAATAGGATTGCCCAACCGTACTGCAAGGTTGCTCGACATAATACTGCCCTGTGCGCCGGAATCCAACAGAGCTCGAGCAAACACAGTGTTGCCATCCGAATCCAACACCCGAACAGAAGCGGTAGGAAGTAAAACAGCTTCTGGGGCTGGGGCAACACTGCAGTGAGCGGCAATTTCCTAGCGGGGGCCCGGGTCCCCGCTATCCCGGTCGGCGCGCGACGGAAGGTCGTAGCGTGCCAGCGGATCCCACGCTCCCACATAAGGCCCTCGTTTCCCGTCCCGCCTCATATACCTCCGCGTACGATGGCCAAACGGGCCAAACACTGGAGGGAGTCGCTCCAGCGTCGGCCGCTCCCTCAGCGGAGGAGAAAACCGTACTTCTGAGGGAGGGGGAGACGAGTGAGCAGGGCTACTCGATCCAGCAGGCGAACACGGCCCCGCACGGGGGGACAACGTGGCCACCCCGGCGTAGCTAGTGGGCATCCGCTGGCACCCACCCGCAGTACCCAACCCGACGCCTCCCTGCGAAGCCTCTTCCCGAGGGTCCACGCCGCCGAATTGGCGAGGGCTACGACCGGTGCGCTCACCGGTCGGCGAGGCTGGATGACTGCATCCGGATGACCTCGGAGTGGCGGCAGACTCCAGACACAGGAGGGCATGGTGCCGACCGTCGCAATTAGGGCACAATTGTGGCTGTGGACAGACGCTCGCCGTGTGCGGCCCAAAACAAAAAAAGCACCATCGCCGCTGGGCAACGATGTTGCGTCTACCCCTGATGCGCGTCGACCGGAACCTCGGACAGGTGGCTACGTCGTGCCCGCTCTCATGACAGAAGGCACACCGTGGGCCTCCCACCGCTGCCATGAGCGCAGTCAGTCGTTGAGACGGCCCCCTCTTATCCCCTCCCCCTCCCCTCTGAGCAACCGAAACGGCGTGGCCGGAAGCCGGCACACGCGACCCAGAGGAGGAGGGTGGTGGCATAATCTCGTGTCTGCGACTTTCGGCTTCTAAAAATGCCAGCAGATTGGCCAGGGTAGGCAGTTCGTCCCTACCTGCGTTGTCCTGCTGCTCGAAGCGAGTGAGCACCTCAACCGGCAGCCTACCTGCAACAATATAAAAGAGCAGATATGACCATTGGTCTACTGGTAGACCCAAATTGCCCAAGGCCTTAGTGGCCACCGTAACTGGATTCAGTACCTCGGTTCTGATATCGGACGCCCGAGAAAGTTTGGGTATCGCAAACAGCCTGGCCAGCTGAGCGTCTACCAACCGTCGTTGATTTTGATATCGGTCGAAAAGGATCTGGCGTGCGACCGCATAATTGTCGTTGGTGATAGGCAAGTGTGCCACCAATTCACCAGGTTCACCTCGCAGAGCACCCCGAAGCTGAGCCATCTTATAAGAGGCAGTCAAGTCCGACCGACCATGGACCAGGCTGTCAAACAAATTTATAAAGCCGACCCACTCGTTCAGATCACCGTGGAAGATCGGCAGGTCGATGGAGGGGAGGCGTGATATGACGCCTGACGTAGTTCCCGAACCTCCATTACCACCGGATGACGACTGCTTCTTAATATCGGCCACCCGTTGCAGAATGGCATCAGCGTACTCCTGACACTGGTCCACGTCAAGACCGATGGCATGGATCACCTCCTTCTCCACTTCGGACCCCAAAGCAACGAGGTCAGACAACCGATCGTACACTACCTCCAACCGTTCGTGCACCTGAGACGCCCTATCGAGCAATGCCGCATCCCTATCTGTTCTGTCAATCAAAGCATGAGCTGATGCGAACCATCGGAGCTCACTAGTCACCTTCCCGCGAATGTAGGATACCGACATGTTACTTGCAGTTTACAACAAGACCAAAAAAAAACTCAAAAAAAAAAAATCAAAAAAAAAATTCAAAAAAAAATAAAAAAAAGTAAAAAAAAAAAATAAAATTCAAATAAAAAAAAATAACAAAGGAATTATTTAAAGGAGTGTACGAGTGAGCCCACCAAAATATTCCTACTCCTAAGTATTTAGGTAACCTAGACCTCACCACTGTACCAAGGACACCCCAACAAATAAGAACAAACTTAAAATTAAAAGTTATAAGATAGAAAATTGCTGATACCAGGTTTTGAGTTGCAACTAAACTCAAGCGCACCTAGCCTCTAGACTATAACTAGAAGCTAGTCACCAAACAGGACCCAATCAACAATTTACTATCACAAAGTATTCACACCGTTCAACGGGTAAGTCAAATAACAAAATTAAAATTAAAAATTAATTATATGATAGCAAATTGCTGATAAAAATTTGTGAATTAATTTTCAAACACTGATGGCCTCAGGACTATACCAAAGCCAGTCACCAAGCAGGGCCCACAGTCAGCAATCCACTACCACAAATTCAAACAAGTAATTTAAATTTAGAACAAATTAAAACAAATAACAAAAAATATATATAATAGCAAATTGCTGGGATAAGTTTTGAAATGACACTCATACACCGTTGGCCTCTGGACTATAACTAAGCTAGTCTCCAAACAGGGCCCAACCAGCAATCTACTACTACAAGTTCAACAAGTACTCCAGTTATATTCAATTACAAATGTGTTGCAGCTCAATTATACTAAAATATAAGTAGGAAGTGAGCTACAATCATACACAAATTAATAATAAATTATAAACCCCAACTGTAATAACATTCAGATTGTTACACACAACTATGCTTAAATAGATGTGGTAATCTACTGCTATGATGAGCAGAATTAACATAAATCTGTAGTAATAGTATGAAAATAGCTGACCACTGTAGCAGCTGTGTGCTAGGTCATAAACTCAGCCAGCACAGCTGTCCAACTCACGTACAATTAGTCAGCTATGCGCAGTGGAAGCTAATAAATCAGTCTTACTATTACTAACTATTACTACTCACTAATTTTCTTAACCAGGTGGATAGAAACACACTAAACGACCTGACCTAGGTCAGCAGAATGATAGTTTAAACAGAACCGAACCCTATGCCTACACTACTTCTGCTGACTAGTAACAAAATTAAGTGAGGTTAGACGTAAAAAATTTTACATTCGTGGTAATTACTATAGATTTCAGAAATCTAACCACGCTCTGCTACCAGAAATTGTTCGATTCGAACCCAGCGACCTCGTGGCAGCCTAGGGCTACGGAAACCAGCACGAGGTGCGCGTCGAACATGTGCCGCGATTCGCGGCGCCGTATGTACTATTTTAACAAAATATCATGCAATCACTCACCGGAACCGATGCCTTCGTCTTCTCACGCCGTATCACTTAGGGAGAAGGGTATAGGGCAGGAATGGATAAGGATTAGCGATGATACAATAATTTAGCGTAGACCGTCAATACACAGGTACCGTCCCGTTCGAGAAGCAAGACAAAGTGACAGATGTCAAATCGCGACGGCACCGTCAAATCGCGACCCGTGTTGCCGTGGTAAGAATTCAAAAACTAACGGATTGGTTTCGAACACACAGTGTGCACAACAAAAGACTAGTATTTTTTCCCCTATCACTATATATGTATTCGCTGATAGCATAAGGAACTATTCCAGTTTCTCGTAGTCAGGTAGGTGAACTCACGTGCTCAACCTAAGAGAATTTGCTAACACTAGCCCTAGCAAGAGCAGTGCTTCGCAGAATCTACCACCGCATCGAAATCTCGACCCACTGAGAAGAATTTAAAAATTAGTCAATAAAACTCTGATTGCGAATTTAAACCGAAATCATCGCGTATTGGAAAAACCAAAATTCACTCCGGTGTTCGCTGTTGAAACCGGTTTTTTCACACTCTGTCTACCATATACCATGCCATTAGTAAAAAGTATTCTTTGAAAGCGAAAATAAATAAAACAATTCAGTTTTCTACTCAACAGTACTGCGTCACGTTAACATCCTGCGCTCTCCCTGCTCTATCGTAAATAAACATAGCTTATTGCCACATTCAATCTAAACGGGCAGGAATTTTACTTTGACTCACCGATTGTCCCGTTCACTCATTAATTTATGACTTTTATCGTCTTATCACTAATCAGTGTTGTGTTTATTTATGAACTCAAATGAACTTTCGTGTATGAATGAATTCAAATTTAAATTTATTGGTATTTTTTTTTTATAGCTTAGATGGGTGTGTTCATAGCCCACCTGGTGTTAAGTGGTTACTGGAGCCCGTGGACATCTACAACGTAAATGCGCCACCCACCTTGAGACATAATTTCTAAGGTCTCAGTACAGTTACAAACGGCTGCCCTGCCCTTCAAACCGAAACGCATTACTGCTTCACGTCAGAAATAGGCAGGGTGGTGGCACCTACCCGCGCGGACTCACAAGAGGTCCTACCACCAGTAAATTCGATTGTAAGTCGCAACGAAGTCAATGGTACAATAATTGTTTCTGGCTCGGTGATGAGTTTTTAAACTTTTGAGCTATGCGGTTCGCGTTAAGTTGCCGCAGAGATCGGTGGAGCGTTTGAATCGATTCTTAAGAGCTCACAATCGGCTCTGTGTGCTTGGTGCGAGTTTTTTAACGTTCTCGATAGCGTAAAAGTTAGCTCATATTTGTATGAAATGGGATCGTTTGCCTACGTTTGCCGCTAGGGGCGCTGTTCCAACTGCATACAAAATTGGCTTAACTTTTACGTTATCGAGAACGTTAAGAAACTCGCACTTAGCACACTGCTCTATAAATCTCTTGCAGGTTCAATATGCCCTATCACCTATAATATCCGGATTTCTATTCGATGAACACGATATTTGTATGGAATGGGATCGTTTGCGTACGTTTGCCGCTAGGGGCGCTGTTCCAACTGCATACAAAATTGGCTTAACTTTTACGTTATCGAGAACGTTAAGAAACTCGCACTAAGCACACTGCTCTATAAATCTCTTGCAGGTTCAATATGCCCTATAATATCCGGATTTCTATTCGATGAACACGATATCCGTTTCCTAAAACATCGAGCCGTAGCAACAATTAAGCGGATGGTGACAAGCCCGTTCTGATGTCAACGTTCCACATTTATCGATCGCCATCAATATAGGCCGTTACCTCGTCTGCTTATCTTCACCTACAACGAGAACTGTCTCATTTTGGTTAATCATTCCGATTAAATATTAAATTTGAAATCACGCACGTAGGTAGGTACACTATAAAATTTATTTGATGTTTTTAGTCTTCGTAAATAAAGGAGGTGTCTTTCCCGTATACTTTTGACTAGAAAGAGTAAAGAGGACCGATCGTGCTAATCTTATAGGACACTGAAAAGATCGCGCGGCATTTGCTAGTCCTCGAAGGCAAAGATTAGGTGACAGTTGCGCGTTATTGTTAAAATTTATTTTCTATTTTTTAGTTCGATCTTCTATAAAAGCGTATTTTTTTAGTTTTTTAAACTATTATTTATTTTTCATATTTTAGTTGAATTTAAATTTTTTCAATTATTATTTTTTAATATTGAATTGTCATCGGTCCTTAATAAGTATACCAAATTTCGAGTTAATCCGACGTTTTGAATGGGGTCAAAATCATGTTCAAAGATTCCGTTACAAACATACTGTTACAAAATATACAACTGGTGGTAGGACCTCTTTTGAGTCCGCGCGGGTAGGTACCACCACCCTGCCTATTTCGGCCGTGAATCAGTAATGCGTTTCGGTTTGAAGGGTGGGGCAGCCGTTGTAACTATACTTGAGGCCTTATAACTTATATCTCTAGGTGGGTGGCGCATTTACGTCGTAGATGTCTATGGGCTCCAGTAACTTAACACCAGGTGGGCTGTGAGCTCGTCCACCCATCCAAGCAATAAAAAAAAAAAAACATACGTCTGAAGCTAATAAAAGCGTATTAAAAACAAAACAATTTCCCTTTCGAAGACAACATATATTTGTATTCATGTTTAATCATAAAAGTGTTGATTTAATTGAAATGTACAAGCAGCAGTACCGCACGAGGCTTGCGTGTCCACTTTTAATTCTCTCAAGCGTGAACATAGAAAATATGTGATAGCATTAGTGTCGTGACACTAAATTACGGCTAATGTTTTTATGTCCACTCAATTGTGGTGAGTCGCCGTCTCATCTCTACCTCTAAGTCTACGGGCACGAAATTTGCGATGGCTGAGCGATGGCGGCAGCGGGGCGACGCGACACGGAGCGGGTAGGCAGCGATATCTCGCGCGGGCACGAAACAAGCTGGCGGGCAGTCGCGCTTGAGCAGTGTTGTGCGAATCATGAGTTTACGTCGAAGAGAACTATTGGAGCCTAGTCTCCTATTGAGAGAATTATTATTACCCAGAGATGGTGTTCATCCAATAAATCAACGAAGACGCAATTTGGGAGAATTTTCTACGCTTTATTACGAGCTAAGGTGTCATTCAATGAAATTTTAAATTCCTTGTTAAATTATAAATTCCTCATTATCAATTTCCATTACTAAAATAATAACTGAACACAACTCTGTGTACCCGCGCAAGCGACGAAACCAAAGTAGTTTGTTCTCGTCGCTTCCGCGTCGCCGTCGCCCCATCATCGCCCGTACATCGCTCGATCGCCCCGCTCCGCCATCGCCCGTTTCGTGCCCGTCCCCATACTGTGCAATGCTTTTGTATACATCGCCGTCGCGCCGCTGTCGCCATCGCTCGGCCATCGCAAGTTTCGTGTCCGTAGACTTAGAGGACGCAGATCCGAGACTAGGCGCGTTCCTCGTGGATTCAGTGAAAGTCGTAAAAACTTTATTTATGATCGAATGCTTACTGGTAATCCGGAGGCCTTTCCAGTTTCACCAGGACAGGTGGGCGAGCAAAGGCTCAGCCAGGAGGGGTGGGATTTGCTAACAGCTGCCCGAGCGCAAGTCGTAAGAACGCAGCGTGGTGTTTAAAAGTAAATATTCGACAAGTTAAAGTAAACGATTGGCATTCCTTAGAGACGATGTTTTGGGCCAAATTGTGAATGGTTTTTGGAGTGCGATTATGTTAGCCCACTGAGTTTCTTGCCGGATCTTCTCGTGATTCCGATTCTGTGGTACATTCTGCTTAGCTCTTGCTAGGGCTAATGTTAGCAAATTGTCTCAGGTTGAACCCGTGAGCGGACTACCTGTCTGCGCTTAGCTGGAATAGGCTCTTAGGCTACCAGGCTATAGGTAGAGGAAAAAAAGCGATAATCCTGTCGACGTTAATGTGCCGCGCAATTTTACTGAAATGGCGTCTGCGTCACGCGTCACCCGCCTGCCTGCGTCTCGATTGTTCGATTCACCTGTCACTGTAAGATTTAGGAGAGGTTTTCGACAAAAATAGGAAACGCATATTATAGTAATCTCTCTCTCTTCCCAGCTATTTATCCCACATGGTGGAGGGGTCAGCTTTCCTCACTTTACCCCTCCACTTCGCTCTGTCTTCGACATCCTCGTCAGCAACATTGCATTCTCTTTTGTCCTTCAGCATATTATAGTAATCTGTGCGATCTTAATCCGCACTGTCATCGGTGACCACTGTCAAGAGAATAATAGTGTTTGTTTTGTACTATTCAAAACATCTTAATTTATTAAATAAGTTACTTTATTAAATTAGCGTACATGCACGACAGTGTTTCTAAATGTGATTGCCCTCTTTACCGACAAAACTCTTCTTTAAGCTTTCATATTGCGTATTAGTCCACAACAGAAACTGACAGTTGGAATAGCAATCCATGTCTCCAGTGATCGGTTGATTCTTCCTTATTTTCTTCCACAGTGAGTACATATTCGTAAGCGTTTGCGGCTACCGCTAATTACCCTTTAGATGTGGGCAAACTATTTCCATTTGAGTGTCAGTAAATCAATTATACTATTTTCATACAAATTTTATAGTTGAATACTTTTAGTAATCGTTAACGCATGCAATTTAAAACTGATAAAATCGTTCAAATAATACGGAGTATGTCATCGCGAAAATGTGCCAAATAATGTTATCGAAATAGAGCAGCTCGTTCATGTACTGTAGTGCCAAACATTGTTTAATTTAGAAAATTGAAAATTGCGCCTTGACATTAAAAATTGTTAAGAAATTAGAATAATTAATTCTTCCGCCACTCCTTTTACTGTGAGATACAATTTACAATTTAGGGTTTAGTTAGTAGATGGGTGGACGAGCTCACAGTCCACCTGGTGTTAAGTGGTTACTGGAGCCCATGGACATCTACAACGTAAATGCGCCACATATTGAGACATAAGTTCTAAGGTCTCAGTACAGTTACAAACGGCTGCCCTGCCCTTCAAACCGAAACGCATTACTGCTTCACGGCAGAAATAGGCAGGGTGGTGGCACCTACCCGCGCGGACTCACAAGAGGTCCTACCACCAGTAAATTCGATTGTAAGTCGCAACAAAGTCAATGGTACAATAATTGTTTCTGGCTTGGTGATGAGTTTTTAAACTTTTGAGCTATGCGGTTCGCGTTAAGTTGCCGCAGAGATCGGTGGAGCGTTTGAATCAATTCTTAAGAGCTCACAATCGGCTCTGTGTGCTTTGTGCGAGTTTTTTAACGTTCTCGATAGCGTAAAAGTTAGCTCATATTTGTATGGAATGGGATGGTTTGCGTACGTTTGCCGCTAGGGGCGCTGTTCCAACTGCATACAAAATTGGCTTAACTTTTACGTTATCGAGAACGTTAAGAAACTCGCACTAAGCACACTGCTCTATAAATCTCTTGCAGGTTCAATATGCCCTATCACCTATAATATCCGGATTTCTATTCGATGAACACGATATCCGTTTCCTAAAACATCGAGCCGTAGCAACAACGAAGCGGATGGTGACAAGCCCGTTCTGATGTCAACGTTCCACATTTATCGATCGCCATCAATACAGGCCGTTACCTCGTCTGCTTATCTTCACCTACAACGAGAACTGTCTCATTTTGGTTAATCATTCGGATTAAATATTAAATTCGAAATCACGCACGTAGGTAGGTGGTAGGTAGGTACACTATAAAATTTATTTGATGTTTTTAGTCTTCGTAAATACAGGAGGTGTCTTTCCTGTATACTTTTGACTAGAAAGAGTAAATAGGACCGATCGTGCTAATCTTATAGGACACTGAAAAGATCGCGCGGCATTTGCTAGTCCTCGAAGGCAAAGATTAGGTGACCGTTGCGCGTTATTGTTAAAATTTATTATCTATTTTTTAGTTCGATCTTCTATAAAAGCGTATTTTTTTAGTTTTTTAAACTATTATTTATTTATCATTTTTTAGTTGAATTTCAAGTTTTTCAATTATTATTTTGTAATATTGAATTGTCATCGGTCCTTAACAAGTATACCAAATTTCGAGTTAATCCGACGTTTTGAATGAGGTCAAAATCATGTTCAAAGATTCCGTTACAAACATACATACTGTTACAAATATACCACTGGTGGTAGGACCTCTTGTGAGTCCGCGCGGGTAGGTACCACCACCCTGCCTGTTTCTGCCGTGAAGCAGTAATACGTTTCGGTTTGAAGGGTGGGGCAGCCGTTGTAACTATACTTGAGACCTTAGAACTTATATCTCAAGGTGGGTGGCGCATTTACGTCATAGATGTCTATGGGCTCCAGTAACTTAACACCAGGTGGTCTGTGAGCTCGTCCACCCATCCAAGCAATAAAAAAATAAATAAAAACATACGTCTGAAGGTAATAAAAGCGTATTAAAAACAAAACAATTTCCCTTTCGAAGACAACATATATTTGTATTCATGTTTAATCATAAAAGTGTTGATTTAATTGAAACTTACAAGCAGCAGTACCGCACGAGGCTTGCGTGTCCACTTTTAATTCTCTCGAGCGTGAACGTAGAAAATATGTGGATAGCATTAGTGTCGTGACACGAAATTACGGCTAATGTTTTTATGCCCACTCAATTGTGGTGAGTCGCCGTCTCATCTCTACCTCTAAGAGGACGCAGATCCGAGACTAGGCGCGTTCCTCGTGGATTCAGTGAAAGTCGTAAGAACTTTTTTTTATGATCGAATGCTTACTGCTGGCCCGGAGGCCTTTCCAGTTTCACTAGGACAGGTGGGCGAGCAAAGGCTCAGCCAGGAGGGGTGGGATTTGCTAACAGCTACCCGAGCGCAAGTCGTAAGAACGCAGCGTGGTGTTTAAAAGTATATATTCGACAAGTACAAGTAAACGATTGGCATTCCTTAGAGACGATGTTTTAGGCCAAATTGTGGATTGGTTTTTGGAGCGCGATTATGTTAGCACTGAGTTTCTTACCGGATTTTCTCGCGATTCCGATCCTGTGGTAGATTCTGCGAAGCTCTTGCTAGGGCTAGTGTTAGGAAATTCTCTCAGATGGAACCCGTGAGGCGGACTACCTGTCTGCGCTTAGCTGGAATAGGCTCTTAGGCTACCAGGCTATAGGTAGAGAAAAAAAGCGATAATGCTGTCGACGTTAATGTGCCGCGCAATTTTACTAAAATGGCGCCTGCATCACGCGTCACCCGCCTGCCGGCGTTCTCGATTGTTCGATTCACCTGTCACTGTAAGGTTTAGGAGAGGTTTTCCACAAAAATAGGAAACGCATATTATAGTAATATCTCTCTCTCTCTCTCTCTCTCTCTCTCTCTCTCTCTCTCTCTCTCAGCTATTTATCCCAAATGGTGGTGGGGTCAGCTTTCCTCACTTTACCCCTCCACTTCGCTCTGTCTTCGACATCCTCGTCGGCAACATTGCATTCTCTTTTGTCCTTCAGCATATTATAGTATTTTGTGCGATCTTAATCCGCACTGTCATCGGTGACCACTGTCAAGAGAATAATAGTGTTTGTTTTGTACTATTCAAAACATCTTAATTTATTAAATAAGTTACTTTATTAAATTAGCGTACATGTACGACAGTGTTTTTTAAATGTGATTGCCCCCTTTACCGACAAAACTCTTCTTTAAGCTTTCATATTGCGTATTAGTCCAGAACAGAGACAGAGAGAGTTGGAATAGCAATCCATGTCTCCAGTGATCGGTTGATTCTTCCTTATTCTCTTCCACAGTGAGTACACATTCGTAAGCGTTTGCGGCTACCGCTAATTACCCTTTAGATGTGGGCAGACTATTTCCATATGAGTGTCAGTAAATCAATTATACTATTTTCATACAAATTTTATAGTTGAATACTTTTAGTAATCGTTAACGCATGCAATTTAAAACTGATAAAATCGTTCAAATAATACGGAGTATGTCATCGCGAAAATGTGCCAAATAATGTTATCGAAATAGAGCAGCTCGTTCATGTACTGTAGTGCCAAACATTGTTTAATTTAGAAAATTGAAAATTGCGCCTTGACATTAAAAATTGTTAAGAAATTAGAATAATTAATTCTTCCGCCACTCCTTTTACTGTGAGATACAATTTACAATTTAGGGTTTAGTTTGTATGTTTTAAGTCGCAGCAGACTGCCGACCGCGTGTTTTTCTAAGATGTTCAAGATATATTGGTCAGGCGACATATCTCTCAGGCTGAAGCTCGTGAGCTCACCAACCTAGGTAAAGCCAGAATAGCCCCTTGAGGCTACTGGCACATAGGCAGGAGCAAAAAGGTTGGCGGCCCGTCTTAATTTTTACAAAAAAAAAAAACTTTGAATACACTCGAAACAATTCCATTTTGCAAATCTATTGAAACATTTTGAAGTGCATGATAAATAGTAAAAAGCATTTTAAATTCTATTTTATACTTTTCTATACATACTGAATCTGAAGATCTCTCTGTCATGCTGAATTTTGCTGAAATGCAGCCCTCTTCGATGTTATTAACAGTACCAATCGTTGCCATTAGCCATAAGCACTCACTAACATACACACGATGAGTTTCGTTTTTATCGATCACCATCAGGCTTATCGAATTCTCTTTGGCGCGGTTTCTCTAACGCTCTTATTGTCTTTTCTATTGGCCGTCCTCCTGGCATTGCCGATGGCCATGAACGATTGACGATTGACGTTACTATTTTATATAGAAAAAAACTTAACGTGATGACCAATTTCGGATGTGTTTATGGTACATCCTCGCTCTATCTGGCCGACGTGGCCGATATGGAGAAAACCGGGATCCACGGCACTAATCGGAAAAAAACTATGTCCAGCCGTGGATCAGTATTGGTTTTATTATAATTATTGAAGCGCATAGAGTTCATTACGGCTCACATGAAATCGGTCATCGCATCAAATAACATTAGGCCTGGAACTAAAAAGAACCATTCGTATCTTTCAGTTTGAATCATTCCTGAGAGTGTTCCGTTTGGCATTAATTATAAATAAACAAAAACGACCCTCAGCTTCCGAGCCAGACACGTAGGTCGACTATTTATATCGACACATCACCCCGACAAGGAAAGCAATGTACACACAACATCTAGAAATTAAAGGGTAATATTATTATTGTATCCAAAAAATAGCTCAAGTTGTGATTTTATTCGAGGTAGTTAGGCACATGGGTAAGGGCTATCAATAAAACTAAGTGATTTTTTCAGGCTATTGTTTTTCTGAAAAAAGGAGGTACTTTGATTTTTGTTACGGCTTAGATAGGTGGACGAGATCACAGCCCACCTGATGTTAAGTGGTTGCTGGAGCCCATAGACATCTATCTACGACGTAAATGCGCCACCCACCTTGAGACATAAGTTCTAAGGTCTCAAGTATAGTTACAACGGCTGCCCCACCTTTCAAACCGAATCGCATTACGGCCCACCCGCGCGGCCTCACTAGAGGTCCTACCACCAGTAATTAAATTCGATTAGATGAACCTTCTCGAATTTTAGGTGTTAACAGATCACCTTTTTAATTAATTTCAAATAGTTATATATTGTGGATTATTTAATAGAAGTCGTTTTTCTTTGTGATTATTTGATTTTATCGGAAGACCCTTTTTTTTCCCAACCTATTTGCTGATTGCCTAAGGGGCTATTTCAGCTACGCGCGGACGGTCAGCCGTAGCTTTAGTTAGAGCAGTCAGAATCTACCACCGGATCGGAATCACGACCCACCGAGAAGACCCGGCGAGTCCTTAGTGGGTCTCGGAAGAACTGTATCCCTTCACCCTTACACGTGGCTCTCTTTTCTTCATCGTTCCCTCACTGCTGAGGATCGCGACCACATGTGACTTTCCTCCATAGTGTTCGATCATGGGTGGCATGGACCGTATGGTATAGACTACCACCAACATCTTGCTTTACCAGATCTGACCATCTGGCTGGTCTTGTGCCCACGGCGTGCTTGTCCCCTATGCGTCCCTAAATTATGAGCTTCTCTAATTCATGTCTGGGAGACCGCATGATGTGTCCGAAGGAGCTCATAACACGTTCGCGGCTGGTTGCACGTAATTTGTGACGCTTATGTCCACTACCACATATTGCTGTATGACATTGCGTATAAGCAGACATTCCACATTTGGTTACCGTAAATTTAATTACAAACAAACAAAAAAACAACACAAATCTAGGCCGAAACACACTCGGAAGTCATTGAAAAGCAAATATTATTTACCTTGACTCACAAAGTAATTGATAAAAATCGTTTGATAAGATTAAAGCTTCACAGCTGATGTTAACTTATCATTAATGTATTATGCATATTGATATTTTATCATACAGGTAGATAATGATTGTTGGTTCAGTAAACATGTCTTGTAATGTTTTGGCAAAAAGGCCTTGGCTGGCTGTGAAGTGTGGGGAAATTAAAAGGTGGTGGCTGTATACTTAGGACAATCGTACTATAGCGGTAGAGACTTTATCCTTGACGTTTAAGTTGGGAGATTGCATTGATCAGGGTTCGCTTTTTTTTTATTGCTTAGGTGAGCGGACGAACTCACAGCCGACCTGGTGTTAAGTGGTTACTGCAGCCCATAGACATCTACAACGTAAATGCGCCACCCACCTTTAGATACAAGTTCTAAGGTCTCAGTATAGTTACTTTTTTTTTTTATCCTACCTATGCTGATAGCCTTGAGAGGCTATTCCAGCGTAACCTTAACTAGTAGGTGAGCTCACGGGGCTCAAACCTGACGACGTTGCTAATACGAACCCTAGCAAGAGCAGTGCTTCGCAGAATCTACCACCGGATCGTAAACGCGACCCACTGAGAAGATCCGGCGAGAAACTCAGTGGGCTGTGTCTGAGGGTTAATTTACTCGTCGAGCCCTTCGTCGCAAGCGACGGGTTCGACCAGAACGGTGACCGGTGCTTGAAGTACCTAAAAGCACGGTTATATAGTTACAACGGCTGTCCCACCCTTCAAACCGAAACTGCTTCAGGGCAGAAATAGGCAGGGCGGTAGTACCTTCCCGCGCGGACTCACAAGACGCCCTACCACCAGTAAAAAAAGCTTAAAGGTGGTGTGGTTCGTTGGTTCAAAATAAATCTTCACCCTAACTTGCCCATAAAAGCTTGGTACGTGGTTTCTATATTGGCCGCTACTAAATTCAGTCGTTGACAGCCGTGGTTGATACCATGACTGATAAATTGACCTTTACCGCGTATATGTCTGTATGTGTACTACACGGATAACCTACACGTGACCTTTTGCTTCATAAAATGTTATCGCCGCCAAACGAGTACGAGAATAGACTTTTTTTTTATTTCCGTTCTAAACGCTTTAGGGCTGTGAAAACATTAAATAAACAGCTATTCTGAAAGTATTGCTGTTATTGGTGGTAGGACCACATGTGAGTCCGCGCGGATAAGTACCACCGCCCTGCCTATTTCTGCCGTGAAGCAGTAATGCGTTTCGGTTTGAAGGGTGGGGCAGCCGTTGTAACTATACTGAGACTGTATCTCAAGGTGGGTGGCGCGTCTACGTTGTAGATGTTTATGGGCTCCAGTAACCACTTAACACCAGGTGGGCTGTGAGCTCGTCCACCCATCTAAGCAATAAAAAAAAAGGTATAAATTTAGAAGAAAAATACTTAAATTAACACAAATATCTGTTAGCCATTCTTTTTCACGTTTAAATTATTTTAACCTTTTTGTTCATCATATGTGGTGTTTCAATGTCAAATTAAAGCTATTCCATTCTATCTTTGTATTTTACACTTCACCTCATATAGTATATTATGTATATATGTATATAGATAATTTTTTTTTTTTTTTTTAAATATATGTGTAATGAGTGGTGGCATTTGCCCTCCCTTACTCTATGATGTCTATGGACACCGGTTTTATATCGGATTGATAGTGAGTAGACACACATCTAAGCCAATTATACAAAAACATTGCAACTACTATGATGAATAATGAAACAATGTCTCTATCCGACCCTGTTGACTCTATATGAATCTCTGCCAGTAATTTTCATTATCTGTTATTACAACATTGTATTTTAAAATCAGTAATACACTTTGATTCAGCTGCAATTATTAACATCAAATTGACAGGCATTTCGGATCTTATGCCAATCCCTAGCCGGATAACTGGATGTTTTTTATTTGTCACAATCCGCAGCTAAACGCGACTACATTACGTGGAACGTGATTTGGGGCCAAGAGAAATGACTATCTCACCTTAGATGATACACTACTGATATGATACATACATCACGCTATGTAATCGATTAGATATTATGAATTTAATTTAAGATCTCAGACTCATAATCACTCAAAATCAGAATCATTCTCAGATCAGACTTATAAAATTCCTTACGAATTTTTTCATCATCGGTGTCCGGTAGCCCATTTTGACGATTGATGATGAAGAGAGGATAGATATCAAATAGGCCCAAGATGCTTTAAGGCGTTTAAAATGTTTCTAATTAGGCGTCCAAGTGGTCAGTATCAAAAAATAAACTAATAAGACTCATTTTTTTATTTAAAATAAGAAATGTTTTATATTTTATGTATTTAATCAGATTTTTATTTATTAATTAATTAATGAAAAAAAAAAATTAAAAGAAAAAAAATATTGAATGTGTATATTTTTTACGAACATTTGTATGTTGAATTTATACTTTCTTTATTCATAAGAAGTGTTTCTAATTATATGACCATCGCTGTATATACTTATGTATATTTAAATAATATTACAGTAAGTGTAGGTTTAGGAAAAAATACATTTCCGTTTTTGAATGGTAGTATTATGATATGATAATGTAATATAACATTTATCGCTTGGTCATAATAGCTCGGCATCACACACAAGCTCACAAATGTGTGTATAAGTTTGATAACAAAAATGTATACAAAAAGTGAATAAATTATGAACAAGTTGTCTTCTATTACAACCTACACTTAATGATGGTCACATGTAGCAATTGTTCAGGAAACATTGAGGATCCACAAGTCATCATTCATCAGCAGAAGCAAGTCGTCATTGGCATGGAATGCATCATTCATTTATTGATAACTAGCTTTTTCCCGCGACTTCGTCCGCGTGGAATAGTTCACAAATAATGCTTTATTTTAGAACAAATTTGGTTAGCATAAAAAACGTTATAGTAAGCCAACCTTAACATATAGCCATGCTGTCGCAGACTTTTTTTTAGATCTTTTAAAGGGGAACAATTCTGTCATACATTATTTTAGCGTTTAACCGTTTCGGAAGCGGAAGCTCTCAAAAGGCAAAAAACCCCGATTTTGAAACATTCTTTATTAGGCTCCGCTTGTATTGGTCTTAGCGTGACGTTATATAGCCTATAGCCTTCCCCAATAACTGAGCTATCTGACAATGAAATAATTCAAATCGGACCAGTAGTTCCTGAGATTAGCGTGTTCAAACAAACAAACTCTTCAGCTTTATAATATTAGTATAGATTACGCATTATGATAATAAACATCTTATTTATTTATTTATTTATTTAATAAGTTGCACCAACAAAGTGATCATCAATACAAAACATTGACAAATTGACAAAAGTTCATGGCAGATGTCACCTCAATTATAGGTGCAATCGACAGTGCATTAACATCAAAAATAAAAAATATATATATACAGCTAAGATTTGAATACATTTATCTTTTTTTTATTGCTTATATGGGTGGAAAAGCTCACGGCCCACCTGGTGTTAAGTGGTTACCGGAGCCCATAGACATCTATCTAGAACGTAAAGGCCGCCACCCACCTTGAGGTAAGAGTTCTAAGGTCTCAGTATAGTTACAAAGGCTGGCCCAATTATCAATCAATTGATGACTTATAACAAAATAACAAAATGTATCGTTCCGTTATTTTCAGGTGATAGTAGAATCACATAAAGAACTCCGTTGTCCAGAATGTCGGATCCTGGTCGAAACGAAGGTCGAGGACTTGCCTCCGAACGTCCTCCTCATGAGGATACTCGAGGGTATGAGGAATTCAGCCCCGAAGAAGGTGGTCGGCGTCGGACAGCGGATAAGAGCGGGACACCTCCAAGTAAGTTAATGAATTCATCTATTAGATTATGTTTAGTACTTTTTTTATTTATTGCTTAGATGGGTGGACGAGCTCACAGCCCACCTGGTGTTTTTTTTTTTTTTTTTTTTTTTTTATTGCTTAGATGGATGGACGAGCTCATAAGTGGTTACTGGAGCCCATAGACATCTACAACGTAAACGCGCCACCCATCTTGAGATATAAGTTCTAAGATCTCAGTATAATTACAACGGCTGCCCTACCCTTCAGACCGAAACGCGTTACTGCTTCACGGCAGAAATAGGTAGGGCGGTGGTACCTACCCGCGTGGACTCACAAGAGGTCCTACCACCAGTAAACAAAATGTACTGGAAAATGGGCTCAGAATATGTGGTATTATAATTGAACGATGATGTAAATGACTTTTGTAGCGTCTTTTCTGATGATCGCAAAAGTTTTTAAGGAGAAGATAAATGTAGTTTTAGTTCATCTATAGCTAACTATTATACACAAAAAAGAATACCCAGTGACAAACCAACGAGAAAAGGGCATTGAACTTTTGTTTTTGCTTATATAAACTCGTATAGATAATTATGTTAACCTCTTCAGGGACGATTTGTTTAAAGTACAAATAAACATGTATTTAATTTATTCTTTATTGCGATTTGTTTATTTGAATAAGTAAAAAAAAATCCATCCAATTAAGTATAAAAAAATGTATAAATATAAAAAAAGGTACTTATACATATGGGCCAATGTTGCTCCAAAGGGTTAACAGCTCATATTGAAACCAATAAAATAGGAAATTTATATCGTCATTTGACTACCGTGACTTTGTCCGGTCATCGTTCTCGTCGAGCCCTTCGTTGCAAGCGACGGTTTCGACGAGTAAATTAACCCTCAGACACAGCCCACTGAGTTTCTCGCCGGATCTTCTCAGTGGGTCGCGTTTCCGATCCGGTGGTAGATTCTGCGAAGCACGGCTCTTGCTAGGGTTTGTGTTAGCGACGTCGTCAGGTTTGAGCCCCGTGAGCTCACCTACTAGATAAGGTTATGCTGATATAGCCTCTCAAGGGTCTCAGCTTAGGTAGAAAAACAAAGTGACTTTGACTGGACTTTGTGTTTAAGAACAATCTCGCATGCATCCTGCACAGCTTACAATTGATTGAATGTGATGCATGTTTTTTTTTAAATTGCGCTTTGATTCCAGGTACAGCAGGGATCTCTCTCAGCACGTGACGGTAAACAGTTGCCGCCACACGCCAGAGCCGTGTACGATTACATTTCCAAGGAGCCTGGGTGAGTACAGTGAGAAAAAAAAAGTTAATAATAACTATAAAAATGTACGGTCATCCGTGTGTTTAGTGCGAGTTTTTTTAACGTTCTCGATAGCGTAAAAGTTAACTCAAATTTGTATGCAGTTAGAACAGCGCCTCTAGCGGCCAACGTAGGCAAACGTTTGAGTTAACTTTTACGCTATCGAGAACGTTAAAAAACTCGCACTACGCACACCAGACCCTAATTAGAATTCCATGCATTATGAGTACCAGAGACTGACATGCATACTTATATACGTTTAAATATATACATATATAAATAATGAACACCCAGATGTAGAGGAAATAGATCTGTTCGTCACACCAATGTTTGCCCGGTGTGAGAATCGAACCCTCGGCTCAACAATCAGGCGCGTTAACTAATGCCTCACTAAGTCAGTTTATAAAAACTTGAAAGTCAGGACAGGAATTCTCATCTTCGGGGGCCACACTAAATTGTGTTTGTTATATTGACATCAGTGTTGACATGGAAGGCTGCAAACCTTAGAGATAAGTAGATACGTAGATACGGAAAGCAGATCTTTAGATGGCCTCTGACTCCAAGCCCTTAGACCTCGCTAAACTTAACTCTCCTCGTTGTGCGGGGAAGGGTTGATGGCACAAGACCGCGCGGGAGGTCACCAATGCGGTGGACCGACCAAATTAAAACTGCAGTGGGAAATCCCATAAATTAGTGCAGTAGAATGGCCTCGAACAAGGAGAGATGGCAAATTTGCTCCTTCCAACACAACATGACGACCACGACCACTCTGTCAAGAGTGACACGACTGAGAAGAAGAAACTAATCTAATCTATAGTTACACCAAGTCCCTTTTTATTTTTCAGAGATCTGTCATTCAAGAAAGGCGAAATAATACTCTTGCAGAAGAAACTGGACGCGTTTTGGTATCAAGGAGAATGCTCCGGAAGAACTGGAATGTTTCCAATCACTTTTGTGCAGGTCGGCAGTGTTTTGTTGAATCTTTAATTTTAGAAATTTTAATTTTGGACTTCCTTAACAAAATCGGGGCTGGAAACCACAATAGGACTAATTTATAGTCAGACTGTGCTGGTTGCTATTACTCAGATGGCATATCAATCTTGCTTCTTTGACATACTACATTGACCTAATGTGCATTAGATGGATGGCAAAAAGCATTTTCATCTAAGTTTTGATTTCTATGAGTAACCGCTCAATATTAGACGTGTAATGAACATTTTGTAGATTTAATTCAGAAGTAAAAACTATAACAAATGTGACATTAAAACATTCATTCGCGAAGCAGCTACTCTTGAGTTGTTGGTCTTCTTCGGAGGCGCTCAGGTAGCTGTTAGCAAATCCCACCCCTCCTGTCTGAGCTTAGCCCGCCCACCTGTCCTGGTGAAACTGGAAAGGCCTCCGGGCCACCAGTAAACCTTCAATCCTAAACAACAAAAAAACACTAACACCTTGAATGTATGTAACTGTACCAGCGCCATCTGTTTTTCAAGTAAGAAATTAAAGCCCAATATTTCTTTCAGGTCGTCGTACAATTGCCGGCGGCGACGGCGCTCTGCAAAGCGCTCTACGACTTCCGAATGTCAGCCCCCGACGAGGAAGGGTGTCTCGCTTTTGATAAAGGTACGATTTTGAAGTAAATAAAAATAATATTTAAATTTAAATTAGAACGCGACGGTAACGGTGGTAGGACAATTTATTATTGAATCTAAAGGACATGGGCCATTTTCGGCCCAGCTACTAGTGCTCTCAAGGACACGAATAAAATATCTATAGAAAAAAACATTTCATTTTTACATACTTATTATAAAATTTAAGGGTATTTTTAATGGTGGGATAATTAAAATCATAAATAAAAAGAAATTAGAATGACTAAGCTACATTGATAATATTGAAGGAGTTGCCATAGGTAAAATATATTTATATTTTAAACAATCCTCATTAACTCTTCTTAAAAAATACATTATATTGCAAAAAAACTAGCAAAATATAGTAACATATTTAATTAATGGATTTTAAAAGTAATATAAAACATTCTATCTAAACAAAAATCTATTTTTATACTTTAATAATTTTGTGGGCCGTGCAATGTATGGAGAGTGGCCCATTTCCTTTAAGTATATTTATTGTAATACGTATAAATACGCACGGCGTCACAAAAATCGCACCTTTTAAAAAAGTAACTTTAAAATTATTTTACTCAAACTTTGTTAATAGTAAGGGTATGGTTGTAGGATAGCATTGGGATAGTAATGGTTAATGGGCTATTAGAAATTAAAAACTTGTGGATGTGTTTTTAACCTTTTTATAAAAACAAAACTTAAAGTTACAAAAAATAAAATTAAAATCATTAAAAAAAATTACAAATAAGTTTTTTATTGCTTGGATGGGTGGACGAGGTCACAGCGCACCTGGTGTTAAGTGGTTTCTGGAGCCCATGGATATCTACAACGGCTGCCTCACCCTTCAAACCGAAACGCATTACTGCTTCACAGCAGAAATAGGTAGGGTGGTGGTGCCTACCCGCGCGGACTCACAAGAGGTCCTACCACCAGTACCAGCTCTTGGTACCAGCGAGATCGAACCGTTAATACTACAGAACAATGAATTTGTTTCAGGAGCTATAATAACGGTGCACCGTCGCGTCGACGACAACTGGGCCGAGGGTAGACTAGAGAACCGAGTCGGCATCTTCCCTATAGCGTTCGTTGAACTCAACCAGGCGGCCAGGCAGCTTATAAACTGGTAATTAACCCTACGACTGCCGTGTAGGTCACCAGTACTCTACGCGACGCACTGAAGTACTTTTAAGTCAATTTCTGTTACTAAGCGCCTAAATATTGCCTAACTTTGCCTTCTTTTGTTTGTTAATGTATGTTCTAGTCTCTTAGAAATAGATCCATTCTCATTATCATCGGATGTAACTATACTGAGACCTTAGAACTTATATCTCAACGTGGGTGCCGCATTTACGTTGTAGATGTCTATGGGCTCCAGTAACCACTTAATACCAGGAGGCCCCAACTAAGCAATAAAAAAAAATCGTCTTTCTCAGAGTCTACTAGATATTCCGGCGCCTTAGTAACAGTAAATCGACATAATTAATTCAGTGCGCCGCGTAGGGCACTGAATTAACCTGACCTACGTTTTTTTATTGCCCTTATAGGCAGACGAGCACACGGCCCACCTGATGGTGAGTGGTTACCGTCACCCATGGACTTCAGCAATGCCAGGGGCCGAGCTAAGCCGCTGCCTACCGAAAGTGCCTACGTGGCAGTCAAAGGGTTAATAACGACAATCGAACAAGTTACTGTCGTATAAGTTAGATTGCTGTATTAAAGTACGTCTGTACGTTTCCAGCGCGCCCCTGAACCGACCCGTGCCGCCGGTCCCGGGACACGCGCGGCCCGGACACTCCGAACACAGACATCACTCTCAGGTATTCAATCAAATATTAATAAACACGCTTTTTTGGTTTCGTCTTCAATGAATTTTCTTTTACACGAACCGTTTCTCGGAACATTTGCTGCAATTATTCGTTGCCTTATTCTAGGCCTGCATTCTAGGTCTTAAATTTAATGCGAAAGATAAAAATAACAATTTGTTTGATTAAGGTGGTCCCAACTATTGTTTTGTTATATTATATGTACTCATATCTTTGTGCGAAATATTATCTAAATTTGTCCAGTTATTATAGCGTGAATGGGTCACAAACTTTTAACTGCTTTCACGTATCTATAAATACGATATTTGTATAGATTAATATATTGGCAGAACTGTCCATATACCTTTAAATCAAGGATGTAACTATACTTGAGACCTTAGAACTTATATCTCAAGATGGGTGGCACATTTACGTTGTGGATGTTTATGGGCCCCAGTAACCACTTAACACCAGGCGGGCTGTGAGCTCGTCCACCCATCAAAGCAATAAAAAAAAAAAGATGTAGTTTTAGGAAAAAAATATTTTGTAGATGCGTCTGAAAAAAAGTGATCGTAGTCTGATCTGCATTTATATGAGATTGCAAAAGAATTTAGTTAATGACATATAAATAATTTCGAATTACAGCATCCGCATCGCTATCAGCCAATGTCGGTCTCTACACCGGCGACGTCACAGGGCAACTACCAGAACATGGCAACGATGACCCAATCCCACCCCAACTACCCGACAGCGATGCTGGTCCAACAGCCGCAGACGCTGGGCCCCCACGCGGGCCTGCTCTCGACGCCGCCGCGGAACATTCTCGAACAGCAGTCGAAGCACGCGATAGATCTGATACACTTTAGCAACAAGGGCCACGGCGTGCTGGGCCTGCAGAGCGTGTCCCGCATCGGCGACGTCAACTACGACAGGACGCGCGTCAAGTTCGACTACAATTCGACTCCCGCGGACTCGACGTACCAAAACGTGCGCCCCCCCGTCTCCAACAACCCCAGCTCGGACTCCAGTTCCAGTATGAACACTCCGTCGGTGGGCGTCAGTTCCAACACCACGCCCAACACCAGCTCTGACACGAGCACCTGTGAGAGCAACGAGCCCAGCCTGCCGAGTTCCCCGGACAACAACACCGACCGGACCACCGCGGTCAACGGGCCCGACCCGGATCCTGACCGACGCGAACCTTCACTAAACACCTCGATGGGAATATTGAGCCTGAACGAGAGCTCCACCGCAACAAACACGTCGCTCAACGTCAGCCTGCCCCCTTCAGAGAGTCCCAAACCGAACGCTTCGAATGAAGAGGTACAGGAAACGGAAGAAGTCAGACTAGACGCCCCGTCTTCCAGCAAAGTAGTGATCCGATCGAGCGGGCCGGACTCCCTGCTGAACTTCGGGCTCGGTCTGCAGGCGGCGCTGTCGCCATCTCAAGGCCAGGAGGGGAACTACGTGGTGTCGAGATCGCACAGAGACCCTCACAGGGAGAGGGAGAAAAGACACAGTCTCACGCCCTCGACGCATTTGCAGGCCAATCATAATACGCCGAATAGGTGAGACTTTTTAGTAATATGTTTCTGATCTCTTTCTCTTGTCTTCTTATTCACGGTTGACTTCCACGGTGACGGAATAACATCATGTAATGAAAATCAAACCTGCAAAATTATAATTTGTGTAACTGTGTGTACTGTTGGTAGGACCTCTTGTGAGTTCGCGCGGGTAGGTACCACCACCCCGCCTATTTCTACCGTGAAGCCTTAATGCGTTTCGGTTTGAAGGGCGGGGCAACCGTTGTAACTATACTTGAGACCTTAGAAGTTATATCTCAAGGTGGGTGGCGTATTTACGTTGTAGATGTCTATGGGCTCCGGTAACCACTCGACACCAAGTGGGCCGTGAGCTCGTCCACCCATCTAAGCAATAAAAGAATTAAAAAAAAAATAGCTGAGCCACCTCCTTTTGCTTTTTCTTTTTTTTTATTTGTATTTTATTTTATTTAGTGTGAAAGGCAATAAATTATTTTATTATTATTATATACAAGATTAGCCATGTGTTTCTCTTGTCGCGGCAGACATTCAGCGGAGATAGTGGCGACCAGTCTGCTGGACGCGGCGCCGGTCGGGGGGCCGTGCGGGGGGTTGGGCGGGGGGACGGACGCGCGCGCCCGGCGGCGGCGCCGCTCCCGCAGCAGCGAGCGCCCGCTCCCCGCGCACTACGTAGCGCTGTACCCCTACCACCCGCAGAAACCGGACGAACTAGAACTCACCAAAGGAGGTACGGCTCTGTTTATACTGCTCTGGAAGACAGACGATTGTATTTGAAGTCGTCGTGTAACAAAGGATAAGACGTCCGTTGCATTCGTATTGAGCGATGCAGGGGTGTTCGAATTTCAGACGGGTACCAATTTTTCTAGTGAAACACGTACTCAACAAATACTCACGATTGACTTCCACGGTGAAGGAATAACATCGTGTAATAAAAATGAAACCCCCAAATTTATAATTTGCGTAATTACTGGTGGTAGGACCTCTTGTGAGTCCGCGCGGGTAGGTACCACCACCCGCCTATTTCTGCCGTGTAGCAGTAATGCGTTTCGGTTTGAAGGCTGGGGCAGCCGTTATAACTATACCTTAGAACTTATATCTCCAGGTGGGTGATGCATTTGCGTCGTAGATGTCTATGGGCTCCAGTAAACACAACATCAGGTGGGCTCGTCGACCCATCTAAGCAATATAAAAAAGTATTCAAACTTCAGTTCAAGAACAACAAGTTGGTGGGGTTTGGTAAACATTAAGATGCAGAGGGCTTATTTCTTTAAAAATTCTCAATTCCCTTCTTCCGCTTCGCTTCAGGTGACCCGTTCGCTGTTTCGCTTCGAGTAGTTCCGATTACTAACTGACTGCGTGCCATCTCTACAACGCTTTTATAGCCGATACCGCATCCCTAGAATTATCAAGAATATTCCACACATCTCTTGTATTGTTTTTCTGCTATCTGACAATAGATGGCGTTGTACTTCTCGAGCGTTCTAGGTGCTACTAGATCCTTCGATATTCGTTCGACTATCCGATGGCGTTACTCTTACCGGCGTAACATTTTATTACTCAAATTATTTTATCACTCAAATAAATTCTCGTTATTATTTTCTTCTAGTGGTGTACACCGTGACGGAGCGATGTCGCGACGGCTGGTACAAAGGATTTTCGGAGCGAAGTCAACGGGCTGGAGTGTTCCCCGGGAACTACGTAGCGCCGCACCGAGCCAAGCACGACAAGGTACTGCAAAAAATATAGTTTAAGTTTAGCGACATCTGGTGGAGAATGAAGTCACAGCCCACTCGGGGTATATTAGCACAGAATCGTTTAGAGACGCGAATTCAAAAAAAAATTGTTGTTCAATCTGAAATGCGTGACGGGCGAAACAAGTAACAACGGTAATAGTAAAACATGATGATAGCATGATAATATAAAAAAAGGAACAAAAATTGTAAAGCACGCAATGTAACACAAATATTATATAAACGATAGTCCGGGGGTCAATGTTCTATGACCTCGTCCGATGCTGTAAACTTGCCGCCATAGATAGCGGCATATCAAATATGAATATTCAAAAATGAAAGGTTTAATTGAATATGCAATTTCGAAAAGGGCACATGTCGCATATTTTATATTTTGTCAAGTACGTTTTTTCTTATACATGTACTTTTGAGGCTTACGTACACCCATTTTATAATAATTCCAGTAATTTTCAATTGCTAATTAACACTAAAATATATCTCAAAAGTAAAATTTTAAATTTTACACTGCTTTAGAAAATAATCAGTTTTTTTCATTTCCTGAACATTTTACATTTTCAGAGATGTGCCCTTTTCGAAATTGCATATTCAATTAATCTTAAATGTACGAAAAATCGTAATCAAAAACGACATTAATAAACAAAAGAAAATTTTAATTATCAAACGAATGTTCTCTATGTGTATGTTTCAGAGCGTAGTGAGTACGGTGGGCACGGTGCCGAGCCTGAAGGCGATGACGTCAGGGCCTCCCCCTCCCCCGGACGCCCCGCCGCGGGCCCCCTCTCCCTCCCCGCTGCTCTCTGCGGGTAAATACGGACTAATTACAGAATTGTACTATAAAGTCATGTTGACTGGGCTTCTGTACTGTTTTCAGCTGTGTAGTATGGCTATTTTTATTAGATTTAAACCCCATGTCTCAAACAAGACGCGTCACCAAATGATGATTGCTCAAAATACATCCTAATCGTTTGTATGTTAACTATATTATTATAATTAAATAAGATGAAGTAATTAAGCAGAGTTCTCTTATCAGATTTTTTGTCCTGGAAATTTGTGAGCAATAATTAATGAAACAATTTCTGACATTAATCTCAGTATGTTCCATTAACCCAATTCTTATGTAATAAATATTATTAGATCAATTGTAGAAACTAGTACAGTTTAGTGTTAGACCATAATCACCACATTTGAAGATTTTTATGTATTGCATTTTCCCTTTTGTTTTGATATTGATATTTTGAATGAACAAGTACTGGAAACGTTTCTTAACAGTTTTGTCTTTACCCGCCTATAGAAATGTTAATTTTTTTTTTTTTTTTTTTTCCTACCTATGCTGATAGCCTTGAGAGGCTATTTCAGCTTCACCCTAACGTTTGTAGGTGAGCTCGCGGGGCTCAACCGGAGAGTTGCTAACACTGACCCTAGCAAGAGCAGTGCTTCGCAGAATCTACCACCGGATCGGAAACGCGACCCACTGAGAAGATCCGGCGAGAAACTCAGTGGGCTGTGTCTATGGGTTAGTTCGCTCGTCGAGCCCTTCGTCGCAAGCGACGGGTTCGACGAGGACGGTGACCGGTGCTTGTGGTGCCTAAGAGCACCGTTAATGGATCAGGAGGATCCGTAATGACGTGCTTTGGGCGACGTCGACGGTTTACCATTCGGTCTACTGGGTCGGGTATGTAATTTCCAGCAGCTACGATGAGAGGGTTCTCATGTCGTGCCGCCTTCTCAAAATGGCGCAGCGATGCCGACTGTAGATACTTACTGACAGAGTCAAGCTCCAGGTCATCGTGGAGATCCACGTTCCTCAGGAACCATGGTGCTCCGACGGCTATCCTGCAGAATCGGGATTGAATAACCTGAAGGGGCTTCAAGTTGGTGCGGGCTGCGTGAGCGAACACTACGCTTGCATACGTCATAACGGGGCGTATGCAAGTTTTGTAGAGAGTTACCTTATTACGGAGGGACAGTTTGCTTCGCTTGCAAAGCATAGGGTAGAGACGTCCTAATATGAAGGCGGCACGGTCGCGTACCGTTTTAATATGGGGACGGAATGTCATCCCTCTGTCGAGGGTGACGCCTAGGTATTTGACCTGCGAGGCCCACGGTATGGGCTGGCCAAAGAGAGTGACGGGGCTAACGGCGGAGGTGTTTGCGCGCCTATTAGGGAGTGGGATGCTCGAAGTGGTATTCGGAGGGCGACCCCTTTTGAAGAGCACCGCTGTGCTTTTCGTGGGGTTGATGTCGATGCGCCACTTCCGGAACCACTGTCCCATGGTGGCTACTGCGATCTGGAGTCGCCGATGAAGCAGCGACATCTTCCTACACGAGTAGTAGATAGCCGTGTCATCGGCGAAGAGCGCTAGATGGGTCTCCGGAGACCGGGGTATATCATTGATATACAAACTAAATAATAACGGGGAGAGCGCGGAGCCTTGCGGGACTCCGGCAGTCAGTTGACGGGGACGAGAACGAGCTCCCTTTACTCGATATCGAAACGAACGGTTCGACAAGAAGTCTCGTATGATGAGCACGAGTCTGTCTGGCACTCCCATGTTGTACAGTTTGTAAATTAAACCGTTGTGCCAGACTTTGTCGAACGCCTTCGCGATGTCGAAGAAGAGGGCGCCGGTCGGGATTTGTTTACGCCTATTTAGTCCTATCAGGATGTGCTCCGTGAGGCGGTGCACTTGTTGTACGCACGAGTGTTTAGAGCGGAATCCGAACTGTTCGTCTATGAGAATTTTGTTCGCGGTAACAAAATCCCAGAGGCGTTTCCTAAGGAGCAGTTCGTAAATTTTTCCTATCGTCGGGAGGAGACTAATCGGACGGTAACTAGAAGTTTCGTTTGTCGGTTTGCCCGGCTTATGTATACCGATAACGTCCGCTTCTTTCCACACCGCGGGAAAGATGCAGTGCGTCATAGCGGCATTTAAAATTGTAGCCAACATTGCTATCAGTTGGACTGGCAAGAGTTTTAGCGCGCGGTTGCGGATACCGTCGGAGCCGGGTGCCTTCCTAGGTTGGAGGTTGTGGATCGCGTCTCTAACTTCGTCAGTGGTAATGGGGGGTAACGCGTCCGAGGGCGGCAGGGAAGCTCTGCGCTCGACCTCCCTGTCGACTAACTCGGTGTGTTCGGGGTCCGCGTGTTGAGTGCTGGTGGTGCACTGCTCTTGCAGTGCATCGGCCAGCAGCTCAGCCTTGTCATCGTCATCGAAAATGTTCATAATGAGTTTATTAATTTGTATTACAGCACAGCCTTTGACGTACCCTTGGAATTCGACGACGCTATGTATGCAACAAACAACGCCTAGATCTGAAAAGGTATGTTTTGAAGCAATAATATGTTAATGTAAGTTTGGTAAGAACGGTGGAAGGGCTTTTTGCGGTAGGTAGCAATGAAGCAGTAATGCGTTTCGGTTTGAAGGGTGGGGCAGCCGTTGTAACTATACTAGAGACCTTAGAACTTATGTCTCAAGGTGGGTGGCGGCATTCACGTTGTAGATGTCTATGGGCTCCGGTAACCACTTAACACAAGGTGGGCTGTGAGCTCGTCTACCCATCTAAGCAATAAAAAAAAGGTAGGCAGCGGCTTGGCTGTGTCCCTGGCATTGCTAACGTCTGTGAATGACGGTAACCGCTAACCGTCAGGCAGACCCTATGCTCGTCTGCATACAAGGGCAATAAAGAAACAATGATTTAAACAAGACAACGTAGTAGACAGACAAAGTTACTTTCCAGATATAGGACAGGTATTCGTGATATAAGATGGTAGACAGCGGCTTGGCTCTGTCCCTGGCATTACTGACGTCCATGAGCGACGGTAACCGCTTACCATCAGGTTGGCCGTATGCTCGTCTGCCTGCAAAGGCAAGAAAAATAAAAGAAAAAACATAAATAAAGACGAAAACAATTATTGTATCTTCTAATATAAAGAAATCTTTAAATGGCGCTAATATTTTTTTCTAAATAACTATCATGAAGGTCGAGACTTTTTGGCTTGAACGCGAGGAGTGAAATTGTGTGATTTGTTTTAATTTGTCTATTTAATGTTTCTTGAGGTTTAAATGTGTTATGACGGTGGTTTATTAACTGTTTAGTATCTGTGAAAGTGCATAAATGTGGGAAAATGAAACAAAGCTCCTGGACGTAACTTCTCAGGATCCTCCAAAAAGTCCACTGAAAAAGTCTCAGTAAATGACCACCATTTTACTGAGATTATATTTCATCCCATATTATTTCATCTCATTTCATTTCATTTCATCCTAGTTGATTAATGTCTGAAATTAATCATTTTCATTTCATTTCCCTCCATATTATCATTTTTCATAAAATTAAGAATATAAATTAAAATAAGACATGACTTAAAGGTCTTAGCTACCAGGTCATAAAATCCCTTTAAAAAAATCATGAAGATCCGTTCAGTGATTCCGGAGACATGCACAAACAAACAGAAAGAGCTTTCTTTACCTATTCACCTTCTAACGTTCACCAGTTTTCTTCAATGAACAGACACATCATATAAATCATTATGTAATCGACGCATTTATCGAATGTATTGTCGACAGTCGAGGGACAAAACGAAAGCGGAGAAGTCTTCTATATCGAGCGGCGTCAGTCTCATGAAGCGTTGGGCGGCCATGAAGAAGTGCAAGTCTCCGCCGCCGGCCGCAGCGTACAGCATCGACAACCCCGTGTTCGAGGACGGGCCCTCGCGCTTGCTAGACGTGCCGCTGCACCCGCACCACGTCAGGTCAGTGGCTCCCAAACTGTTTACAAACCATCGCTGGAGGAGACAGCGGCTCTCAAACTGTTTACAAACCATCGCTAGAGGAGACAGCGGCTCTCAAACTGTTTACAAACCATCGAGTTTAACGCTCAGGTTTGATGACAATAACTATTCGGTTTAGCGGTAGACAGCGGCTTGGCTATGCCCCGGCATTGCTGAAGTCCGCGACGGTAACCATTTACCATTAGATAGGCCATTTGCTCGTCTGCCTGCATGGGCAATTAAAAAATATATTGCAATAACAGTACTTATAAATCGTTAATGATTTGAATTATAAATATATGTAACTACCCTACATCATAGGACACAAGATATTTGGCGGATGTCTGAATCTCGCTAAAGACATTTTCAAGATAAGCTTGCATATATATTATACAAGTTCCGAATAACAACATTGGGACCGTCAGTCTACTGAGCAATATCACCCGCTCGGTGGAAGATCTTCCATTAGGCGTTACTCCCAATATATAATTCTGGTTCAAGATAATTGTACTACAGCGAAATATTAAACAAATTAATAAAACAGGCGATTGGCTCTTTAATTTTCATTTGTGTTTTGTTAATAACGTAAACTCAGAATATATGTGTATATGTTTGTTTTGTTATCATTTCAAAGATCAAGCGAACAAAGAGTAGGTATAATATTAGCATTAAATTGTAATGTACATAAAAATAATATATTTTTGGTTAATCATAATCTGTTACAAGATTTTATATATATAAATTTAACACATTGCATTCTTTGTTCACTTGTTGTTTACTACATTAATCGTTAAAGGGCTTAGATGAGAGCTTAAACGGTTCAAGAGAAGAAAAAAACTATACAGAATTTTTAAGTGGAAAAATTAAAAAAAAAAAGCTATAAAATATTTTGTTTGATTAAATTCCAAATTTATTTTGATCTTTAAGCTCTCATGCGTTACGCTTGGAATGGCCGTGTGTGAGCTAACAGCACTCATGTCCTATTTGACGCGACACGTACCAGCGGCTGAATTTCATTTACAACACTCGGACTTATCGTACGCGCTTCATTGAGTTTCAATGTAATTAAATGTAAGAACAAAGAAAACTTATTATAACAAAAAAAAAACTTAAATCACCTACCCTCAAAAAAAAATGCTATTATCTTTCTCCGTAGTCCCAAAGATCGCATGTATTTAATGTCCCAATTACGCACTTAACTAATTTCTTTATTATAATCTTAATACAATTAACAAATGCAATAATTAAATCCGCTCCAAAATTTCTCACAAGTATTATGTATTACAATCGTTTGTGATAAAGAAGTTAATACTGACACAACCCGAGCAGATAAAATATTCATTTGAAAATATTATTACCATTTTATTAGTATTTTAATATAATTATATCGTCTGCCTTTTAAATATATTTAAAATGAAGGTAATCTACAATCACAGAGTGCAGTTATTTCTTTTATTCAACTGATTAATTGTTTATCGATCACATAAGAAAATTGAAATAATACAACAAATTGAATGTAAACTTTGACAAGCATTGGATTTAGGAGAACAGCTAGATAAATTCTTCCTTGCTTTAATTCGAGCTTAAGGGATTTTGTGTGAAAAGGGGCTTTCATTTATGTTGACTTGATTATTTGAAATTTTTTCATTGTGTTTCGAAACACCAAACCAAACTGCCGATGCATTGTGAATTGTAGATCCCAATGTTCAATACTTTTCCATCAATGTTTTCTTTGATAAAAAATAAATAATTAAAAAGAGAGTAAAAAATGCTATCGAATCAAGTATAAGTTCGAGTGTTGTCTTGTGTGGCGGGTCAGAGGTTGTAGAGTACGTTGTGGCGCGACAGGTCGGGGTCGTGCCCCTCGCAGCTGCTGCGTGCGCTCCCCGCCGCCGACAGACGACTCCGCGCCCCCGCCGCACCACTCGCGCACAGGTTCGCATCTACACGCACGTATACGCACAGGATCACATCTGCACACTAGCGCACAGGGTCACATCTACACACACCCAAAGGTCGCATCTACACAAACATACACACGCACGCAAAGTGTCACATCTGCACACATACCCATAGGGTCACATCTCCACACACAAACATGCAGGTCACATCTGCATACTTACGCACTGGGTCACACCTACACACACAGGGTCACATCTCCACACTCAAATACGCAGGTCACATCTGCATACTAGCGCACAGGGTCACATCTACACACACGCAAAGGTCGCATCTACAGAAACATACACACGCACGCACAGCATCACATCTGCACACATATGCACAGGGCCACATCTACAATAACACGCTGTTTCTCATCCAACAAACAAACAGAATCACATCCACATACATAGGCGGCACTGAAAATTTCGGGAATTAACGAAGTGACACAACATTACTATTTAAAAATGTATTTATTGCTTTTCGAAGTATTCTCCGCGAAATTTGACACATTTTTCCATACGATGGAACCAATCATTGAAGCAACCATTCCATTCGGAAGTTGGGGTCTCCAAAATGGCCGTTTTGTAGGCGTCCACAGCTTCTTCAGGTGATGAAAATCTCTGTCCACGCAATTTATTCTTTATTTTAGGGAAAGTATAGAAATCATTAGGCCTTAGGTCGGGGCTGTACGGCGGTTGGTCTAATAATTCTATGTTTTCTTGCTCTAAAAACTCTTTTGTTCTGTGCGCGGTGTGAGAACTCGGATTGTCGTGATGGAGGATGATGCGGCGGTTGCAGTTCTCTTTACGGAGTTCAGAAACGACCTGTGGCAAACAAATGCTAGCATACCATTCTGCATTAACCGTTCTTTGTCCCTCAAGAGGAATAGTCGTAACATGGCCGGTTTTGGAGACAAACGTGGCCACCATTTTTTTTGCAACACTCCGTGAACGAACAATTTTTGTTGGCTTTAACTCATTTTCGAACACCCAAACTCGTGACTGGTTTTTTGTTTCGGGTTCGTACGCGTATATCCAGGATTCGTCACCTGATACAATGTTGTATACAGCATTTGAGGATCCTGCGTGGAATCTTTCGAGAGTTCTGACGCACCAAGTAACGCGAGCCGCTTTTTGCTCTTCACAGAGCGAATGCGGTATCCATCGGGAAAACAACTTTTTTACACCTAATTGTTCATGCAAGATTATTTGTATTTGACTCATGCCAATGTCTAAAGTTGCCTGAATTTCGCGGTATGTCACATGTCGATCTTCCTCAATCAGCTTACGCACAGCATCAACGTTTTCTTGGGTGACTGCAGTTTTTGGACGACCTTGACGGGGATCATCACTGAGCTTGACACGTCCACGTTGAAACTCAGCAAACCAGCGATAAATTGTGGTTTTGGATGGGGCTTCATCACCAAATGCAGAAATAATCCGGTCAACACACTGTTTTTGTGTTAAACCACTTCGAAAGTCATAATAAATCATCGCTCTTGAATTTCCTCGAGTCAATTCCATTTTCTCAACGACCAAATAAGTTTGACAAAACCTCGTGACAAGACCGAGAATCTTTTTTAAAATAAATAAATGGTATTCGATTTTTAAAAACAAGGAGTTTTCAATTAAAGAGATTTTAATATGACAGGAACAGTGGAAATATTCCATTCCCGATACTTTTAGTGCAGCCCTCGTACACATGTAGGTCGCATACGCACGCACAGGATCGCATTTACTCACATATACACGTAACATATTGGTATGCTCGACACATGCACGCGCGCAAGTAGCTCCACGCATGCACACCATACACACATGTGTGAATTTTCTACGCACAATTTCCACACAATTACAATTGGATCACGTTATGTACGTACATCAATACAAAAAAAAAAACATTTTAACCTTTCGCAGGTGTCGACATTATAAACCCTATTATTTAAGGGGAATAAAATCCTATAAATAATATTGTTTATACATAAAAATGTTATTAACTTAATATTAACGTGCACGCATCAAACACAGTTTTACTAATCCGATTTTCAATTTAGAGCATAATTTGCGAAGCATGCGCGGATAATTCGAATCAGTTACTGTGACTAGCGAAAAATGAAATAAAATTAAAAGAAATCAGTTAAAAATTTTTATGAAATGAAATTCAATAATTGTAATGAAAATAGGCCCTGTGAAACCAGTGTTTCCCAACTTTTTTTTGTGCCATGCCCCATTGTAACATTTCTTAAATTTGTATGCACTCCATACATAATTTTTAACATTAAAAAACTGATTTGTTCATTTAAGAAACATAAATGATAGGGGCTTTAGGAAGAAATCACTATGAAATTGTTATCAGAACACAGTAAGTAATATTTTAAAACATATAATAAAAACTGAAATTCAAATTCAAAATCATTTTTACACAGATTTTATATATTAATTTAGTGTGATTGCCCCCCTAAATTATCAAATTGCCCCCTTGTTGGACAACATGTTGGGAAACATCGCCCTATACTGATTTGAGCATCACTGCCCCTCTTAACATCACATACATCTTAGAAACAAATAAAACAAATATTTATTTACTTACACGGAATGAACACGAATATTCACGTAACACGCTCGTTAAGTTTTGCTTATATGAATTTGTTTGTGCCGTAAGTGGTTTTCATTGTCTAGCTTCGCTTTTGAGTAACTAATCAATTAAATTGCAAATATTAAGCGATTTTATTTGTGTTGTAATAAAATGAAAATCTTCTCCGTACATCTCATTCGCGATTAATGTAAAACTTTTTCATTTATTTAATTAAAATATAACTTCAGTCGGTTTTTAGTGAAATTTTGATGATGATGATACAATGTTTTTTTTGTTTTTTCGTATTGTAGATCTACAAATGAGAGTCCGTGGCAAACTCAGCACAGGAAATCGCAATCTCTCGACGTCACCGCCGCTAGGAAAGACAGACACCATTCGCAAACCGTTAAAGAAAGGTACATGTGGCACAATAATAATATGTTCAAAAGGAAGGATTCGAAAAAAAAAAACCGTACAAATATCCCATAATTATTATTATCAAAATTTTAAAGTTATCTATCTATATATATAAAAATGAATCGCTGTTCGTTAGTCTCGCTAAAACTCGATAACGGCTGGACCGATTTGACTAATTTTGGTCTTGAATTATTTGTGGAAGTCCAGAGAAGGTTCAAAAGGTAGATAAATATGAAAATGCTCGGAATTAAATATAAATAACAATTTTGTTTTTCCTTTCATGTGTCCCCCGTCGGACGGATTCCTTTTGTTTGTTTTAAGTTTATTTTATACAAAAGTTTAGGCCTTTTATTCATCGATTGAGGCAATACGAAGTCTGCCGGGTCAGCACCCGGAAGGAAATTATGAAATAATGAAAATAATGAAAAAATTATGAAATAATGAAATGAATTCTTTATACTATAGACTAGCTGTAGTCTATAGTATAAAGAATTCATTTGAAAGTGATTAGTAAAATTTTCTAAATGAAACTCATTAATACATATAAGTATCATTTTAGTACGTTGGTAAATTTTATTCAGAACACATTGCAATGTCAGCTGATACAATATTAATTATAAAACTTTTGCTTTTTAAGTTTGCAAGTTTTATTATCAAAGATTATTTACGGTACTGTTTTTGTAGCCAAACCCACGTGTTATTCGCTACGGCAGGATTGTCGATACTTAATTAAAATAGAAAATTTTGCGGCTTCATCGCCGATATTGTTTTGGTCATTATCAAGATATCATCAAAACCATGGTTCAATCACTGGTAGGGCTTTTTAGGAGCCCGGACGGGTAGGTACCACCACTGACCCACCCCTTTCTGCCGCCAGTAATGCATTCTAGTTTGAAGTAGGAACAACTTTTGTACTGTAAAATCTTAGACTTCGGTTGATATCTGTGAGCTCCGATAACCATTTAACACCCAGTGGGCCGTAAGCCCGTTCACGCACAAAAAAAATCACTCAAAGATTTCAACAAAAAACAAGCCAATATGATAGTAAATTTTATTAATAATCAACGCATTTTATAGGCAAGATACGCCGATAAAACTTAAACTTAAACGATTTTTGAACGAGCTCACGGCTCACCTGGTGTTAACTGGTTATCGGAGTCCATAGGCATCTACAATGTAAATGCCGCCAACCACCTTGATATATGAGTTCCAAGGTCTCAGAATAGACACAACGACAGTCCCACCCTTCCAACCGAAACGCATTACTGCTTCACGGCAGAAATAGGCTGGGCGGTGGTACCTACCCGTGCGGACTCACAAGAGGTCCCACCACCAGTAGTTTTGCTAACGGAGCTATGTAAGTAAACCAAATATTTTTTGATTCGCAGATACCGCTGTATAGTTCCGTACCCTCCCAACTCGGAGTATGAGTTAGAATTGAAAGTGGACGACATAGTGATAGTGTCGAAGAAGCGCGGCGACGGCTGGTACAAGGGAACGTTGCAACGCACAGGTCGCACCGGTCTATTCCCGGCCTCGTTTGTGCAAAGCTGCCCTCACGAATGACGTACGTACGACAAATACGCTAGTGTCTTTTATTAGACACACCACGGGGACAGTCATGATATTTGCCACAACATGAGATTAAAATTTTATCAACACTTTTGTACTAGGATTCCCTAGCCTACCGCCAGGTAAAATCGTGAATTTGTTGCCGCAGTAAATAATAACCGTATTGTTTTAAGAAGTCAACAATACATTGGCGGCTATGTGCGAAGAACATGCAATTTGGCCATGCTCGACTTATGTAAAAATGTCCCGATTACAACTCGATTAAATTTAGTTCTGGCTGTATGAACTATTTCCTTTTTGCGTGTCACTTTAGTAGGACAGTCCTATATGCCTTTAAGAAAACATAGATTCTGTATCTCAAAAACAAATTAGATTATCAAACTACAGCACGTTTTATCGAGTTGTAATCTAAAAACACTATGTATAGATTATAAATGTCGGTCGGTGTCAGAATGTTGGAACTGTCAATGTCACTTGCCTCCAGCTAAATTTGAAAATAGAACAAAAAAATAAAAGGAACAGATTCAATGTTTTAATTGAATTAAATGTATATGAAAATTTTTAGCAAGTTTTTCAAGTCAAACGATTGTATTAAGTTGTATAAACAACAATGCAAGAATACAGGTGCCCACCTTTTACTAAGTTAGTTTTTTTTTAATCTCAATAGATTCATGTAATTGTTACATGTATAAAATGTAATAGAAAAAAAAGCCGGGGATCCCTTTGTTTTATTAAAAATGATAAAATATTCAAAGACTTCAGCATTGTTAATGAATTCAATAATATTTTCAAATAAAATTATAAAAACGCATATAAAAACAATGGTTCAATTAAATTTCTTAAAAATTCTACTTTCGGTAATCCTCCTAAGTCTTAAGATCATCAAATAGGATCCCAGAGCTGAAAAACATTTTGTATCTATCCGAAAATTACATATTTTTTAATTTTCTTTTGTTTTAAAAAATAACAATGCGGGCCAAATGAATGAGTCCAGAGAGAATATAATTAATGATAATTATGATTATTAATAGTGTATTTTTATAATTATTAATAAAATTGAGTATCTGTAATTGTAATATTCGTCTGTAGCATCTTGTAATACGATATATTAGCTAATGAATTTCCACACTTTTTCTACTAGAAATATTTTTCCCATAGTTTATGTAATAAAAATTATATTTATTCGTCTTTTAAACTCGTTGGTCGGTGTGACAAGCGAGACGGGGCTTGCTTAGTGTTATTGATGTGAAATTATGAGTCAACTTTCACAATTTTGTCATTTAAATTTCAACTTTGGAATTAATATAGTGACATATCTGATTATTATTATTTTATTATTTCAACAGTGTCTAGTGATCAGATATATAAAGTCGCTTGCTCGCAATCGATTGTTAAATACTAGAATTGATGGTTTTTTTATTAACTTATGTGTCCGGACATATGTCAAGTGTTGTAAGATTGTTTATAAAATTCGAAGATGCGAAATCTTGATTTAGTTTATATTGGGATTTTGATTTTTGAAGCAATTTACTCGATTTACAGAGAGTACTAGTATTCGTATAATAATGAAGTCTATTTTTACAGTTTATTATTTGTAACGTTTCTGATACTCCCACTTTTCGTGATCACGGATCACTAAGGTATTGTTTGTAGACATTTGAATATTGTGCTGAATATAGTAAACTGTAAAAGAACTGCAGAAAACTGTAAAAATAGTTTTAATTAGAATTTTTTTTAAATAACACCAAAAAAAAGTTGGTTTCTTAGAGAGTTTTAACTGATAATTTTTTTTTAAATCGAAAGCAAGCGATAAACCTTAGTGTAAATCTGTTCCACAAATTTATAATATGTTGAAGACAAGCAGTAGATGTAATTTTAATTAAATTAAAATAAATTTATTTTTTAGATAAATGTAATCTACGAATTTTCATAAGAATTTAGTGATTTTATTTCACATTTGTATTCTAATTCAATTGTGTGTTTAAAATTGATAGGTCAGTCGGTTTCTTTGTTTTTTTTTTTTAATTCATTCGGACGCGGTATAGGAAACTTCATGTGACGTCATTCGTGGCCAAATAACATAGGAGCTAACCATAGAATATGCATTAAAACAATATGCTTTATTCACAAAATTTGATATACTTGTAATGAAAACTGAATTGTTGATATTTCAGAGAAACAATGATGGAACAAACGTTTTGATCTAGTCGAGATCCTAATAACTTTTTATCTTTGATTCATAATCTAATAGAAGAGTCTATTTAAGTGATTTTTCGTGTTTGTACGCGGTATAGCTTCTAGCCTAACCACGTCCGTTTGAATAATTCCCTGACAATGTATAGGAGGAATGTCTTTGTAAGTTCTTTAGAACTACAATTTTACGCTTATTATTATTATTTAAAACACCCTTCGTTTGTAAGACACTGCCATATTAAATATCCTTTTTAACGTGATTTTTTATAGGTAACAAACAACTATTGAGAGAAATCTTTGGTATTTCGTGACAAAAAAAACTTTCTGATTTTACTATATAGGATACAAATATTTAATTTAAATATTCGCGTTGTAATGTAGGTTTGTGTAAATTATGTATTAGTGATTAGCGATGTATTTCCATCCTTCTCCAAGATATATTCGGTCGGATTTGTTTTTACGTAGGAAAATTATATTTGTTTTTATCGCGTGATCTTTAATATAATATCTAAATTATAGTTTTTCATACGAAAACAAATTACATGTGTGTTGCCATTGTTCAAGAAAAAATTATCCGACCGGATGTGATCATGAGTCCATTGATGGAGTTTTTCGAAAACATTTTCGGATTTCATTAGTTGAATTCACAACTGATATTAAATTTAATGAATTAAGACTGTATATTAATAATTGATTTTTAGATTTATCTATTAATAATAATATTTATAGTTGGCAACACTACTTGATTGACAATTTTATATTTATAATGATATATTATTAATGACTTATAATCATTTTTCATTTCACCATTAATGTTTTTGAAGTGTAGAATTAATCAAGTATATATTTATTAACCATTAACTACGATTGAACCCGTGAAATAAATTGTAAAATCATCTCAATTATATTCATGCATTAATCTGTGCATCTCATCTCTAATCTATGCTTTAATTTATTCACTGAGTGTGTGTTCTACATTTTATTAGTTCCGACATTTCAATCTGTCAATATCATGAATTTACAACAACAGTAATTGGTAACAATTAAAAAATATATATGTATGTATTTTTCGTGTTTTTTAAGTTACGAAGAAACTTTGTTTATTTGTGTAAATGTTAAAAAACCTGTTAGAATCCATGATACCTCACAACTGAACTCGTAGATGGAATGTAGAGAATTCTTTCCACCTACCTATTTGCTAGTAGCCTAAGTAAGGGGCTATTCCAGCTACGTGGTGACTAATAAATAGGTCAGCTCGCGGATTCAACCTGAGAGAATTTGCTAAAATGAACCTAATTTCGGAATCGCGATCTGCTGGGAAGATCCGGCTAGAAACTCAGTGAGCTATGTCATAATCACCCCGAACCCTTGCTTGCTTGCCAATATTTATAACTACTGATACCATGCAGCCCACGTTTTTTTTTACAAAAAATTATTTTTTTCTTACACTATTTTTAATTCAAATTCATTAAAATTTATTCTCTATTTCTTTGTTGGATTTTCTCGTATTTTGTTAGTTTTTTTAAACTATTATTTATTTAAAATTTTTTTGATTGAATTTCAATTTTACCAATTTTTTTTTTAAATATTGTATAGTCATCGGTCCTTAATAAGTATATCTGATTTTGAGTTAATCCAACGTTTTGAAGGGGGTCAAAATCATGTTCGAAGATTCCGTTACAAACATACATACTAAAATACGTCTGAAGCTAATAAAAGCGTATTAAAAAGGTACTCCGATATGAAATCTGCTGATGGATTAAATGTCGGATCGTTGACCGAATTAACCCTTTGACTGCCTTGTAGGTTATCGGTGCCCTACGTGGCCCACTAAGTGTTTGTGTCGATTTCCGTTATTAAGGCTAACTTTACCATCTTTTATTCTTAATGTATACTTAAGTCTTTTTAGGTCTCTTAAAAATGGTACTTTTGGATTCGTCTTTCTCAGTCTACTAAGATATTCCGGCGTCTTAGTTACAGTCAAAGTGGATACATATTACATTGGGCATTGCTAAATTATACTGCCATTACAGATACAATTCGGGCTACCCGGTAATACATAGTTGCCGCAAAACCTAATTAATAATAATAATAATAACTGGGAACAAATCACGCACGATCATCCGGCCCCAAATTAGGATTCTCTGTGTTATGAGCACCATAGACTGACACACACACTTATATACGTATAAATATATACTTAAGTAGATTATGAACACACAGAGAAAGACCAAACAAACGTGTTCATCGTACTAACGTTTGTCCGATATGGGAATCGAACCCACGACCCTCCGCGCGACAGTCTGGAGCGCTAACTATTGCACCCCCGAGTCTAGATAATAGAATTGGTGTTGTACTAATAAAAAAATGGATATTACTTAATGACAGTCGTGCACGAAAACTTTTTGTGACTACGTACGTCGTTAATCGGGCTCGTTTACAACCCTCGGGGTCACTGACCGCCAGATCAACACGTTGATTTTAGTTCAGGTTCATATATTCACTAATTGCGTAGACATTTATTTATTTTTTCTTTTTTATTACTTAGATCGGTGGACGAGCTCACAGCCCACCTGATGTGAAGTGGTTACTGGAGCCCATAGACGTCCACAACGTAAATGCGCCACCCAGCTTGAGATATAAGTTCTAAGGTCTCAAGTATAGTTAAACGGCTGCCCTGCCCTTTAAACCGAAACGCATTACTGCTTCACGGCAGAAATAGGCAGGGTGGTGGTACCCACTCGCGCGGACTCACAAGAGGTCTTACCACCAGTAAACCACTATCGCATTCAGTCTTCTTCTTTCTTTCCTATTACCCCCCTCTGTTGGTGTTTTTTTTTTTCATTCATCATCATAAGTTGTATCTCTCCACTGCTGGATGTAGGCCTCTCCCATAGTCCGCCACAATCAACGATCCTTCGCCTTCCACATCCAATCGTTCCCAGCATATCCCCGCAAGTCATCGGTTCAACGGGCAAGGGGACGCCCAACGCTGCGCTTACCACGTCATGTCCAAGAGGCCCAGTTCCTGCTCTACTGAGAGACGTCAAGTTGTTCTGGGTAGGCCTCTCTTCCTTTTATCGCGTTCAGTGGGAGAAATATTTCTTAAACAAACTCTCTATATACATTTAAGTATATTTATATATTTATTTTCAAGATCTTTGTATTATAACTTTCATAATATTGAAAATAACGAAACTAATATTTTATATAACATTATTTATTAATTCGGTTGTGTTTGTGCGTGTGTACGTGTGCGTGTTATTTTTTTTTATGTCTTTTGTATATTTAATCTGTAATATTACGTAACTCACACAACGAACGTTTTATAGATTCCAATGTATGTTGCTCATTTCTGTAGATTACTATGGATATTCTTGTCACAAAATAACGACTTTTGGATGGTTGCGATAAATGTCGCGAGCATTCGGTGGTTTTGTAATAACCCTTGTTCATTTTAAAGTTTGCTTCTAGAGAGTAATTTTCAAAGGGAATCATATCGAAGTTGAATTAGGTAAAGAAATAAAGATTTCTTCTTAATTTATTTGTTTTTTTATTTATTACCACGTCGAACGCCAGCCATGCTTAGCTCAGTAGGCCTAGGCGGACACCCCGTGACCGCCAATAACTATGGTCCAGGGGGCGAGACGGATGGTAGTCGCTGATTCCGTAATTCATTCCATTATTTTTGAATTACTGCCTCACGATATTTGCGATAAAACAAATCAACGATTTTGAGACGATCTTGATATATTGGTGCGGCCCTAGTGGAAAGTATGTCGTCTCGACACATGGTGTCCGTCATGGCGTTCAACGCGTTAAATTACCCACATTGACTTACCTTGTGGCGGGATAACATTATTAAGGTTCTCGTTGTCATGGATTGGAGACGTGCAGATTACATTATTAAATATTAAAGATATTTCGTCATTTATTAATATTGCTACGTAGCTATTTTAAGTTTCGCTTAGGATAATATTCCTACGCAATCTTCATTGACTTTCACCCCTTCCACAATCGGCTCTACAATCTTTGTACGCGAATAAAGTTGATAAGCGAACAATCGTAGACCAAGTTCAGGAGAATCCTTGTACTACGAACGCTTTGAAGAGGACCAGTGGCAGTTGAAACAGGTTAAACATAATTATATTGTTTGCAAACAGAACGTGATGATGAAGCACTGCACGTAATTCTATACAATTTCTATTAAACACAATAAAACAGTATCTTACAACAATCAAAATAAGCGCTTATTATAGCATAGTATTAGTTATTCATTGGTCCTAGTTTTAATATTATAGTTCATCTTTAACAAGTTTTAACATTTCATCTTCTTCCTCGCTCCATTCATCGGGATTTGAAGACATCTGCCCTAAAGCCTCCATCCTTCTTTCCATAGTTATTTTATCGAGTATATGTTCCATTTTCATATGCATGCAATCGTTGAAAACTGAAGCGTATTCGCAAATTTCAAATATATCTTCAACGATTTTTGAACATTCTAAAATGGCTGTCTTGAGGCGGGACATAACTTCGCTGTCGTCACCGTACACAGCCCTGTTTACTTCAAGAAGATTCTCCTGGCTCAATTTATTGTTTTTTATAAGCGAATTCCGTTTGAGAATGCAAGCCACGAAACATTTCCCCTCCATATTCGACTGTGGTATTCGTTTAAGAAACTTCTCGACGTCCGCCATGGAAGCTTTGACTTGACGAGCGCATTCTGTCAAATTTTTTCTAAACGGTTCAATGTCTTCGTTCATTTTATTATATCTCTCGATATGTTCATCTTTAGTGAGCGGCTTAAATGAGTAAACGATGTATATGAATGACACGATAGTTAAAAACGTTAAAATTCTAGAAATTTCCGACACGGCCATATTGGCGGTCTGACGATTTTCCCGCGCACGTTTTGTTTTGCTCTTCATGTTTTTTCGTTTGCCCCAACGGTTTTATTCGGCTAATTGACCGTTATCACGGAAAATAATAGACGTTGACGTGTGTAACGGTTAGTGGACCAGTTGCACAAGTACGAGCGGTAACAACTTCGCGATCTTGATAGCCCCATTGAATTTAGGTATGTAACGATTACAAAACATTTAGAACAATTAACGAACTCAACTTCGTTTTTAACGAGTTTTTAGGTACGTACCTAGTGATTTGATTGTGCGTCCACTACAAGCGTACTGAGAATTTCGATTGCCTATTTCATTTTTAAATCGCATATCGCACACCAAATAGGAAGGAACTGAATATCAGCGCTGTTCAATGCATCCACTTCGAAAAACATCAGCTGAGCCATCCCCTCTGCCTTTTATTTTTTTACTTTACCGTAAAAATTTTAATCTGTGTAAATATATTTTTTGTCATTATATCCGTCGGAGCAAGTTATATCGGTGTACGAATTCATACGGATAATTCTGTGAATCTAAAATAGCGTTTGAGTTAAGAGCAAAATCCAGAGCTAACTATTTTGTTTTTTGAAGATGATTTACAAACGTCCGAATAAAAAGATAAAAAATGTAAAATTACGATTTATCATTTTCATGTTTATTAGCATAAACCTTTTTTCTCTTTCATAAATACAGTTAATCTAAAGAAACTAAAATAAAGGTGTTTCGACATAGGAACATATTTCATTATGATTTTTTGAGTGAATATTATTGCGGCGTAAACCAAAACAATATAAACGAAACTAAGAAATAAAAACATAATTAATGCATTACCGATTTGCTTAGATGGGTGGACGAACTCACAGCTCTTTTAGTGCTTAGTTAACCTATGTAGGTACTTTAAAACGTTAATAGCATCACCCATCCACCCACATGAGATCAAAGTTTCAATTTTGTTTTATATCGGCTACCGTACCCTTTACAATAGAACCCATTTCTGCTTTGCGGCTCATAGCTTTCTCTTTTTTATGAAGGAAGGATTACTGGTGGCCCGAAGGCCTTTCCAGTTTCGCCAGGACAGGTGGGCGGGCATAGGCTCCGCCAGGGGGTCCGATCAGCAGCTCGACCGCCTCCGAAACTCAAGGCTCAAGGGACAGCTGTTTCGGGAATACATCTACTACCGGATTGGGGCTCATACCCTACTTCTCCTTACAATAATACGTCCTATCGCCAAAAAGGCAGTTTTTTTTAGACGAAATACACAATAGGTTTCACATAAAGAAACTAAATCAACGTTTCAGTGAATTACGACTTTGCGAAAAACTATTAAGAGTACCTAGCTATTCGTTTAAATTCAATGGGAAAAACAAATTAATAACAACTCTAAAAACGGGTTCGATGCCCCGATATCCTTGGCGTATTACATAGGTTACTTTATTACGGCACTTCGAACGGAATGAAGCCATAGACGACGGCTACGCACGGTTTATGTGTACTTTGCCAATCGGATTTTCTTTATGTGACGCAATAAAAGGATTCACTCCGGTTTCTATCGTTATAAACGATTCACAATCAGAGCTACGCTGGTCTTTCGGAAAGTATTCACTTAAATATTTTACGACGTACGATTTTAAGTTAAAACTTTTATGTTATACTTAAAACAGATCTGATCTTTATATTTTATACAGCTTAATATTATTACAGATATCACAATATCGTATAATATAAAATTATGTTTTTTACTGTCCTTGTAGGCAGACGAGCATACGGCCCACCTGATGGTGAGTGGTTACCGTTGCCCATGGACTTCAGCAATATCAGGGGCAGAGCCAAACCGCTGCCTACCGTTAAATATCGTAAACCGTTACCATCATAGTGGCGGGAGTCCCAGAAATCATAGTCGAATGACGTTCGATTTATTGTGTTTAGTTCTCAGGAAGCTTGTATTAAGCAAATTGCATTCTTGGTAAATAAGAATAATATTTTATTGAATGTTTATTTAAGAATGTTTTTTAATTAAACGATATTTTATAGGTAATTTTAAATAACCTTTAAAACATAGGTAATTATGAATTAAATTTCACACACAATATCAGATCTCCGTATTGAAACGGGCTTTGTATGAAAATTCTTTTGTGTCATATAATAATAAAGGAGACAACACGACGCTCATTTAGGTAAGTTAAAACGCATTAAATATAAAGCCAAGGTCGTGACAATAACATCAGTCTAGAAAGGCAGACTTGACGTTTAAAATGTACACGACAAACACAACATACAGTTCTTGTTGGCGGCGAGGCTTGTTTACAAAACCGCATGTGTAGATTTTTTTATTTTTTTTTTGTTGAATAGATGGGTGGACGAGGTCACAGGCCACCTGGCTTTAAGTGGTTACTTGAGCCCATAGACATCTACAACGTAAATGCCGCCACCCACCTTGAGATATGAGTTCTAAGGTCTCATAGTTACGGCTGCCCCCCCTTTCAAACAGAAACGCATTACTGCTTCACGGCAGAAATAGGCGGGGTGGTGGTACCCGCGCGGACTCACAAGAGGTCCCACCACCAGTAATTACGCAAATATAATTCTGCGGGTTTTTGATTTTTATTACAAGATGTTATTCCTTCACCGTGGAAGTCAACATTTGTTGAGTACGTACTTCATTAGAAAAATTGGTACCCGCTTGCGGGATTCGAACACCGTTGCATCGCTAGATACGAATGCACCGGACGTCTTATCCTTTAGGTCACGACGACTTCAGTGCACCGGAGATAGATTCCACTGCCCTGAGATTTATCTATTTTAGTTTATTAAAAGCTTTCCTCTTTCTACCTTGAAGAATTCTTGTGTTCCTGTTTGCAGAGTAAATCAGAGAAAACATTGAAACCTCGACCTTATATCTATGGGTTTTGGCCACGGCATCAATACTAGGTGGCCTCGTCTCGACTCGTATCTCTTCCGTCTCAGAATCAGTGAATTATTCAAGTTTGATAAGTTTTTGAACTTAATCTTAGTTCGTGATTAAAATCGAACATTAACATGAATTGGGGCCAGAAAGTTCTTGAGTGGCGACCGCGTACTGGAAGACGTAGCGTGGGTAGGCCTCCCACAAGATGGGCCGACGATCTATTGAGGTTCGCGGGAATCCGCTGGATGCAGACAGCGCAGGACCGGTCTTTTTGGCGAGGCTTGGGAGAGGCCTATGTCCAGCAGTGGACGTCCATGGGCTGATAAGAAGAAGAAGAAGGTATTAGCCACAAATCGAAGACGGTGGGAATGACACAATCAAAGTCAGAAGAAAGTTTTAAAACTAGATTTTTATTTATTAAAAAAACATTTTAAAAAATAAGAATCTGTATTAAATAAGGATCTTATTTAATTTAGTGTAATACATTACATCATTTTATGTTAAACACAAATGAAACGGTTACAGAATTTGCATTTATATTGTGCACGACAAAAAATACGTCTTTGAGACGTCTTTCCGTCTGCAGTCGCCAACAAAACAAACTGTGAATTTGAATTTGCCAACGAAACAACAAGCTGTGAGTTCATTATAAAGTTTAACATTTGATGGACGTTTTTTTAATAGCTTGCGCTGCTTTATTCTTCGTAAATTTTTTTGTAAGAAATGATTAGAGTTTGGACGTCTTAAAAGGAAACCCGGGTTCCGTATAGTCAAGTTTTGCTCCTTAAATAAATAAACTATAGCAGATATTATTATATCATACGATTTTATATCATAAGATATTAAACGCTTTCATATCCGTGTTTTTTAATGTTAATTTTAAAAACAAAGCGAAGCTATTCTTTTTCAGTTTTTAAGGTCCTTTTTTCCCTTTTCACACACCCATATTTTACGAGTAAAATAAAAACAAAATATGTGGGTGTAAAATGTTTTAATAAACATTTTTTTTTTTTTATTACTTAGATGTGTGGTCGATCTCACAGCCCACCTGGTGCTAAGTGGTTACTGGAGCCCATAGACATCTACAGCGTAAATGCGCCACACACCTTGAGATATAAGTTCTAAGATCTCAGTATAGTTACAACGGCTGCCCCACCCTTCAAACCGAAACGCATTATTGCTTCACGACAGAAATAGGCGGGCGGTGGTACCTACCCGTGCGGACTCACAAGAGGTCCTACCACCATTAAAAAAGTTTTAAGTTTTTTATTAGCTTCTACGGTGCGGTTTGATCATTTCGTGCTCTAACCCGGGAGACTTGAGAATGATATTATTTAAAACTTTCAGAACTCTTTTTTTACTACCCCGTTTCCTCTGAATTCCTCTGAATGTCGTAATTAAATTATTATTAATAACTAGTAGTCGAAATTCAACTGTAGTTAATTGAAATTATAAGTTTGAACATTATTATGGTTCTGTTGTTAAAGATTAATAAACTTCTATAATCACAGATTTCGCCAAGACTAGACTATAGACAAAAAAAATTAAATACAAACAATATTAATCTATTCTCAATATGACCACAGGCTTTAAGCAATAAACAAAACAGTTTATATGCGTGTGTGTTTCAAATACATGGTGGTGTAAGTAATGTTTGTTTATTGATTTAATGTATTTTTAATGCATCATTTAAAAAAAATATTTACATTCTGCACTCCTTGTCTATATTCTCTATAAGTTTGGGAAATTTCATATTCCTCCATCCGCGCAGTTTTCGTAAAAAGGGATACAAAATTTTTGCTTCACGTATTAATTTAAAGATAAAAAGGATCGAAACTCACAGGCGTAAATATAAAAACTATCGAAAACTTATAATGAAATGAATACTATTTCAATCTCTTTACGTAATTCTTATTATATTTTGAAACTGATGTGAATTGGACTACGCTGATTGTTAGGGCTGGGTATTATTATGGCGTCTTTTAATAATTGCCAAGGCAGTCCACAGTACATCCTACCTATGCTTTCACGGTAATAACATTTACAAAATAGTCTATGGCAATGATATTATTGATGAATGACTCTGGTAAACAATGTAAAAATGGAAGAAAGAGACAAGTACGTTACTAAATATTTATTAAATACATTTTTTCTCGCTTTAGTAATACGATAATAGGGAATATTGTAGATGCTTGCTTTGAATTCAACTCAACAACATTCAACATTCAACATTATACATCACGCAACTTTTGAAAAAAGAATTTGATCCTTTTTTACGATTCTGAGTCGATTTAGAAGTCGAGTCGAGTCAAATCTAACAAGAACTTATTAAGAATCAGAAATATTTATCCAAAATTAGAGTTAACGAATGCTATGGAAAAATAACTGCGGGAAATGTCAGATCCTATTGTTATATGTACCTACTAGTGGTCCCGCAGTAGTCGAAATTCGACTATCATTAATTGAAATTATAAGTTTGGACATTATCATGGTTTTATTGTCAATACTTCTATAATCACAGTTATCGCCAAGGCTACACTATAGACAAATAATATTAATCTATTCTCTACAATAATAAAAGTTTGACAATAAACGCAGAGTGTACACAACGCACGTACGTGTTGTGTCAAATTCATGGTAGTGTGTATGTTTTTTTTTTTAATGCATAATTTAAAAAAAAATTCATTCTGCACTCCTTCTCTATATTCTCTATAAGTGTGAGAAATCCCATATTCCTCCTTCCGCGAAATTTTCGTAAAAAGGGGTACAATGTTTCTGTTTCGCGTATTAATATATAAATGTATAATTTAAATTGTTAAAAAAGTTCAATGTTAAGTATATCTCGAATGATTGCAGTGTCAGAAAAAGTGGGTGAAAAAAACAATTGCTTAATTTTATTGCCGCTAAAATATTATGTAGGTACGAGTTTGCGGTGGTAGCGAAATATTATTATGGTATCTAATTTTTCAAGACCGCACTTAAAAATACTTTGAAATATACATATTTTACTTCATCAAACCTCAGCCACCCGCCGGCGCACTCTCGAGGCCCTGGTGCCCGTGCTGGAGACATGGTCAGATCGGCGACACGGCGTGCTCTCCTTCCGCCTTACGCAGGTCCTCTCGGGGCATGGCTGCTTCGGGAGGTACCTGTGGAGGGTTTGCAGGAGAGAGCCACATCCGGGCTGTCACCAGTGCGGGCATCCGGATGATGACGCTCAGCACGCACTCGAAGCGTGCCCGCGTTGGGAGCACCCGCGGCGAGATCTCATCGCGGTGCTGGGGAGGGACCTCTCCTTGCGGGCTGTCATTGCCCGCATGCTAGAGGACGAGAGTTCGTGGGAGGCCATGGCCAGATTTTGCGACCTGGTCATGGCGTTCCGCGAGGCTGAGGAGCGCGAAAGGGAGTGGAATCCCTCTTCGGCTCCTGAGCGAAGAAGGCGGGGTGGGCGACGCGGGCACGATGCTCCCGTTAATCTCCCGTAGGGACTGTTGGGTACTGGGTGCGGGGGCGCCCGGTGCTCTGCTGTCGGTTCCGTGGTGAGGCGGCGCAAGGTGGCTCCTATGCGCCACTCACGGTGTCTCCTGAGACGACGTCCTGCGGGATCTTCCCGGGGATTGGATCCCGTCCTATTGTCAGGATGGGTACCGGCGACGGCGAGCCTGCGGCGCGCATTGTGCGGTACCGTAGGTTTCGTGGAGTCGGAGTGGTGGAGCTCGATGGGGTTTAGTCGGTAGTCGGTTTTGCGGGGCGGGTCCTGCGTGGTAGACGCCGCGCAGCGCCTCGCGCGCCTTTCTCAAGGCGTAGTCTCCCGGTAGGAATTGGAAGAAGAGGAGGACTTTGGTCTTCCTCTTCTCCCTCTTCTTCTCTGGAGGCGCCGGAGTCCGACATAACCCGGTCTATTACCCCTCTCGACCGGGTATCCGTAAATGGATTCCCTAGCGTTAAAAAAAAAAAAAAAGGACCTCTTGTGAGTCCGCGTGGGTAGGTACCACTGCCCCGCCTATTTCTGCCGTGAATGCGTTTCGGTTTGAAGGGTGGGGCAGCCGTTGTAACTATACTGAGACCTTAGAACTTATATCTCAAGGTGTGTGGCGCATTTACGTTGTAGATGTCTATGGGCTCCAGAAACCACTTAACACCAGGGCTGTGAGCTCGTCCACACATCTAAGCAATAAAAAAAAAAAATTTTACCTACATATATATTTATGTATTTTCTTTATTAATGTGCGTAATGGTTTGGCCTAGACCACTCCAAATAGTCTTAATAATAGTACTCTGTTGTACTGTTGTAATTTCTGTTGATAAAACGGTAGTCTGGATGAGATCGCTTTTAGCGATAAGGCCGCCTATGGTACAAACATGCCTTTTGACTATTTTTGAATGTTATTTGAGTTTTGTTGTGCAATAAAGTACCTATATTTTCTCTATCTCACTCTCTCTTTCTTTTTCTCACTCACTTGGATCACATTTTCGATTCCACAATTTAAAGGATGCTGATGGTTTCGAAGTGGTCAGTGACCGATGTCCTAGATGACCAATCCATGTCAATTCACAAATAAAATATTCTTTTATGGTTTAATTTATTTATACTTTTAATAATAACCTTTACATATTTATAATAATTCATGCTAGATTGTACTTTTTTATTGATTTCATAAACTCGCATTGAATTATTCAAAACAACGGTACAAATAATTTTAAATAACGACTCATGATACAGTTAATAATAGAAGTTATATTTATTGTTCAGATATATCCAAAGTCGTCTTCAAGAATTTGCATGAAATAATGTTAAGTATGCGTTAGTTAATTTTTTAGTTAATTAGTTAATTTTTAATCAGAATAAAACATTTGCATTCCGCACGAGCTGTTGAAATTACAATTAGATACGGTTTACTAAAATTGCGACCTTCAGAACGATGTAGATATCACTTTTTACGAAATGAATCTACATTATTACATTATGGATCCATTATTGATAAAATGAGGCTTGCTGAGAGTGTTAAATAGCAGGCAGCGGTTTGGCTCTGTCCCTGGCATTCTTGACGTCGATGAGCGACGGTAACCACCTACCATCAGGTGAGCCGTATGCTCGTGTGCCAAAGGCGGGCAACAAAAATTTTTTTTAACATATTTATAATTTATTAAGTCTTCTAACAATTGATTTTTTAATATAGGTGCACAAAGGTTACATTTTGAATAACAAGTACATAATTATTATTAAGCTCATCCCCTCAGCCTTTTACATTCACGATAATTTGAAAGAACATAACGAATTTTGAATTCGTCACGGTGATTATTTAGCCGCATCGCCTTCGCGAATTTTGTTCAACGTGTATTCAGCATGAGACGAAACACATAATCCACCAGTATGGCGATAGATCGCGCATAAAAACCCCGAGGTCAGCGCCCTCGTGGTACTTAGACTGTGAGACAATAACATCTACTGATCTAATCGTGTACATACACACCTTAACATTTACATGCAAAGCTATACAATGAAATTATACAATTACAAAATTGGTATAACCTAATTCGCAATGAGTCACGGCTCGGAGACGGTCGCTTGTAAAGCTTCGACGTTGGTAGATACGTATGTAATTACAGGCACTTTCGTACGCTTGCAAAAAACCCGAACTTTCACTTTTTCGATTCCCATTGCAAAACAAACATAGCCTCGATACAGCGTGTGTCTCGAGATGTTCGTACGACATTAGAGCCACCCCGATTTGTTATCGGTGTGATTGTCGGGGCTTAGCTCTCCTCTGCCTCTACGAGGACCGGTAAGCTCGCGTGTAGACACTGTGGAGAGCCTCTGGAGGTGAACGCAGCTACCCAGGAGTCCACGTCGCGCTTTGAACATATGAACTTTGCTGAGATCGTATTGTCGTAGCCCTTCTGTCTGATAACAAATCCGCTACTAGTCTCCACTTGATCAACGTACGTATTCCTCAAGTTTACAACGCCGATCGGCTTCGACAGTCTCTTTCTTGGATAGATCACAGCGAAATGTTCAAGGGAGGTTCTGTACACAATCACTCTGACGTCCTGCCGCATCCCGCCGGGCCCCAGTAGGACCAAAAAGCCAGACTTCACTTCGCTGTCGAGGTATTTTTTCGTGAACCTCTGTCCAAAGTTCTCGCTGCGACACGTTCCGGTCATTAAATCCGCCGGCATTTTACTGTATTCTTAACAATCGACAGTTCTATTGACACAACAATAATAACGCTGTTATTATTTGCGAAGTGCATTCAACGGAATACGTCAAGTTTAACACTTGGCAAGTTACTGAAGCCAACTGAAGTCTCATTTCCCGAGCGGGCTGTATTTATAACCTCGGAATCCCGAATGCGTTCGGTCGTTTTCGGCTGTGATCGTTATTGTGCATTCACTTTGTCGGAGGCTCTGAAGGTTCGGTAGACATATCCTATCCAGTCAAAAACAACAACTGTCTGGTCTACGTTGTGCCGTCAATTGAATAATCATTTTAAATTCGTAGTGTTATAGTGTAGGTCGAATGTTATCGGTCTCGGGCGAGACTTGAACAAAGTTAACCTTTATGTTATGAATGCATTGTATTCTGCACTATACATGTGACACTATTATTATGTACGTACATATAGGTATTATGATTTATTCGTAAATGTGGTAGGTACCTTGAATATGACTGCTGCGAATGTAGGTTTATTTTTAGACGACACAATGTAGTTTTGTGGTCGTCCTGTTAAATTAACTTTAATAATTTAGGTAAATTAAAAATAACAGGGATTTTTTAAATTATAGATAAAAAAGTAAAAATTTAGATTAATGTTTAACGAATATTTCATCACTAAATAGACGGTTGACTAGGGCGCCTCGTGAATCCGTTTGGTTAGGTAGGGTAAAACCCCCAGAAGTCAGCCCCGCACCAGTACTCAGCCTTTATAGGTTTTATTTTGGTATAAATAGTGTTGAAATGGACTTACACCATTGAAATAACGTTTAATCAAATCTATGTTCTCTTGTTGATTACTGTGCACATCTAAGAACCGATAGCGTGACAGGTTGATCCTCTGTACTCGTTCATTTCCACTGCCGCCAACGAAAGGACAGGATGTGTCACTTTTGCTATTTTTTTCGTAAGGAAACGTGTTCGAGGATTTGGTAAGTTTTTCTATGAATTTGTTGTAATTGCTGGTAGATTTTTATGTTATGTTGTTGTATAATGTTTTTTCTGCGATAACATTAAGCATTAGAGGCATTTTATATGTTTATTTCGTTTCAATTTAGGGGGCCGACTTCTGGGTTACGATTTGTTAAGGTTGATCCAGAAGTCAGCAGCAAGGGGCTGACTACTGGTTTTTTACGAGTTTCTTAGAATTCGTCGAAATTAACACAGAGAATAGTCCTTGTTATTTGCTTTGGATTGAATATAACTCTTAGATGACCAAAATATTATTTTACCAGTAGTCAGCCGTGTATAAAAGTAAAATATATGCTGAGGGCTGATTAATGGACTATTAACTCCTATAGTCGGCCGTTAGTTCTATTGTGTAATATTGAACTTTAATGCATTTTTATAAGGATCAAGTTAAAATCTTATATTCTAGAGTTTCATAATGTCGAAACGACCAATCCACCAGTACAAAGAAGAGCAGTTGTCATAGGCTATGGCCGCGATCAGAAATGGGATGAAGATTAGAGAAGCTAGTCGAGTTTTCAGCGTACCACGAGGGACTCTACAAGATCGCCTGCATTTAAGAGTCCCAGAAGCACCTCGTAAAATGGGACCAGACTTAGTACTTACCAAAGACGAAGAAACTGCCTTGAAAGACTGGTGCATTGCTTTGGCAGAATGTGGCTTCCCTTTAAATGTGATGATCCTTTATACCGTCCATAATATTATTTCCCAAGAAAACAGACCTAACCCATTTGTAAATAATAGGCCAGGGAAGAAATGGAACTCATTTCTTAAACGAAATCCGGAGTTAAGAGAATCAAAATCGCTATCGATGTTTTAAATAGAGCAAAGGATATGGTCGGTACTGAAAGCCTAAATTCTACAGTAAATTCAATTAGCCAGGCCGTCCAAATCGATACCTCAAGTTCTATTGATTCTAAAAATAGCGTCAGAATCAGTTGAAATTCTTCATGTTAGTTTGCCAATTATAGGGGATTGCACATTGGACAATAATTTCATTAATTTAACCGAAAGTGAAGTACCCTTAAATGACTTCGAATTCATAACAGACTTTGAAGTCTTGCAACAAAATCATGAAGTCCAGGAAACAGGAGCATCTGAATTTAATACGCAAGAAGATATAAACTGCGTCGAAGCATGTTCATGAACAGAAAAAGAACGAAATATTGATTAAAAAGCAGAAAAGAATGAAAGCTAAAAAAAGACTGAAGAAGAAAGACAAAAGAAGGAAGAAGAATTACAAAAAAGGAAAGCTCCAAAGTTTTTGATGTCCAAAAAAGTATAAGTAAGAAGAAAAGTACGACATGCACAGTAAACAAGTGAAGACTGAAGTCGTCGTGGCCTAAAGGATAAGACGTCCGGTGCATTCGTGTTGAGCGATGCACCGGTGTTCGAATCCCGCTGGCAAGTACCAATTTTTCTAATGAAATACGTACTCAACAAATGTTCACGATTGATTTCCACGGTGAAGGAATAACATAACATCGTGTAATAAAAATAAAACCCGCAAAATTATAATTTGCGTAATTACTGGTGGTAGGACCTCTTGTGAGTCCGCACGGGTAGGTACCACCACCCTGCCTATTTCTGCCGTGAAGCAGTAATGCGTTTCGGTTTGAAGGGTGCGGCAGCCGTTGTAACTATAATTGAGACCTTAGAACTTATATCTCAAGGTGGGTGGCGCATTTACGTTGTAGATGTCTATGGGCTTCAGTAACCACTTAACACCAGGTGGGCTGTGAGCTCGTCCACTCATCTAAGCAATAAAAAAAAAAAAAAAAAAAAAAACAGAATAAGATGCGATTCGTGTGAAGAGGAATTGACTAATGACACAGATATAAACGACTTAAAAAATATTGGTTGTGACAATTGTCCTGCGTGGTATCATTTAAAATGTACTATATTTGCAGGTGAAGACTATGAAAATGTCTATAATAAAGAATTTGTATGTCCAACGTGCAATAATAAGTAAAAGGCTGACTATAGGGTAGGACATGGCTGACTTGTGGAGAAATGAGGCTGACTACCGGTAAAAAGTGCCATATTTTGTTTAATATTGATTTTTTATATAATTCTAACAAAATAAAAAAAAAAATTGTATCTTTTTAGTAAAAATAATAAACAAACTTTCTGTAAAAAAAATTTTTTTCATTTAAAGTCTTTTATTTTTAAAAATACATGTGAATCAAGTTAAGAATCCCACTAAAAGGCTGACTACTGGGTGTTTTACCCTACCACCACCCTGACTACTTCTGCCGTGAATCCCTTTACGGTTCCAGCCATTAAAATGGACACCCCTGCCAAGTACGGCAGGGTGATCACATCCCGGACAGAGAGGATTCGTCTCCAAGACCCGGAACGTTCTCCCGTAAGAGGGCACTACGACCTAACGACTCCTATTTCAGGGTGAATACGGCATTTACGTTGTTGGTGTCTATGGGCTCCGGAAACCACTTAACACCAGACGGCCCGTGTGCTCGTTTACACATCTACACGTAAAAAAAAACATTTTAATAATATTTCTAGTTTCATAATTAAAACATCTCTTTAAAAGTCAATGCGTTTAGTTCAACTAAGTATGAAACGTTATCCACTTCTTGATTTAAATTTATCTTGAATAAAGGCATGGATCTGAAAATGATTTAGTCAAAAGCTCTTTGTACGCATTTACTTAGTCGTATTCTTGCTTATTTTTGTACGCGTATCTGGTGTCGGATGATACAGAAAATAATATTCATAGGTGAAAGTATCTAGACTCGAGACATCAGCAGATTTTCAGTGAAAGTTTTCTCCGTGATTACTCTCAGACTTAATGTATTCTAATGCGTCAAGTGGAAACGCTTAGATACCTGCGGCTATAGACAACGAAACGATAATGCTGCCTCCCATCTTTGGACTTGAGGTCTAAGATGCTTTTTTTTTTATTGCTTAGATGGGTAAGATGAGCTCACAGTAAACCTGGTGTTAAGCGGTTACTGGAGCCCATAGACATATACAACGTAAATGCGCCGCCCCCCCTTGAGATACAAGTTCTAAGGTCTCAGTATAGTTACAACAGCTGCCCCGCCTTTCAAATCGAAATGCATTCCTGCTTCACCGCAGAAATAGGTGAGGTGGTGGTACTTACCCGCGTGGACTCACAAGAGGTCCTACCACCAGTAATCCACCCGTTATCTGGTATAACGGGTCGTTCAAACTGGAATCTATGGCTGCTTCTCGGTAAAAATAGTAATGGCGGTGCCACCCAGCCGTGCGAGGTTACAATTCGCCCTGCCATCATTAATTGTATTGAGCTCATTGAGTTTGGGCTCTTTAAATTTATTGTAGCAAATCCTCTTCTATGTAATTATATAGAAGAGAAGGATTTACAATTGTAAGATTCTAAATATTGTAACAATTTACAAGACAATCAAGATTTAATTTCGCCTTTTTTTTATTAAACCGTGCGTCGACATTGGGATGTCTCTTACATGCATACGTAGCTTGAATAGGGCCGGAAACTAAAGAAAACAATGGCTATTTTGATTTTCTGCGGTAGACTTAATTAAAAGGATATTTACGATTACAATGTTAAAAGCGGTCGACGAATACTGTTTCTCGTACCACGAAAACTAAAGTATTTTTGTAAAAGTAAAAGTCGTCGTGGCCTAAAGGATAAGACGTCCGGTGTATTCGTATGCAGCGATGCACCGGTGTTCGAATCCCGCAGGCGGGTACCAATTTTTCTATTGAAATACGTACTCAACAAATGTTCACGATTGACTTCCGCGGTGAGGGAATAGCATCGTGTAATAAAAATCAAACCCGCAAAATTATAAATTGCGTAATCACTGGTGGTAGGACCTCTTGTGAGTCCACGCGGGTGGGTACCACCACCCTGCCTATTTCTGCCGTGAAGCAGTAATGCATTTCGGTTTGAAGGGTGGGCAGCCGTTGTAACTATACTTGAGACCATAGAACTTGTATCTCAAGGTGGGTGGCGCATTTACGTTGTGGATGTCTATGGGCTCCAGTAACCACTTAACACCAGGTGGACTGTGGGCTCGTGCACCCATCTAAGCAATAAAAAAAAAAAAACTTCAGAGGTGTCAAAGGACACCCGGATGGAACGAAGTTCCTTTCGATTAATTAGTGAAGGTATTGTAATTTTTTTTTTAAGTTATAATAATAAATTACGGCATTATGAAGAAGAAAAAAACAATACTATGAACTAAATTACTATTGTTGAAACGCTATCTCGAGAAATTGTACTAATTACGCGGACCAATCGGATACGAGCAATGACACGCGATAAGCGCCTACACGTTGATTGGTCAGAATGACGGATCTAAAAAGTGTCGTGACAACTTTTCGTAAGAATTTTTTCCGTCTAGCCCCCTTTCACAACGCGCGATAAGGAACTTCGTTCCAAAACTTAATTAAAACGACATTTACGATTACGATGGTTAAAGCGGTCGATGAATACTGTTTCTCGTACCACGAAAACTAAAGTATTTGACCCTTCGAAATAACGACAGTAACAAACGCGAGTTGGAATCGTAATTTTAAAAATCATAAACAAAAAGATGAAATATATCATGATAAAGATAAGAGCCCAAAGAAACACTATATTAACAAAATAAAAAAAATCACACAACTGCTTTCCACGCGTTACCGCTAAAAAGTTCATTTTAAAATATTCAGTGTCATCTTTAATAAAATTTATGAAGTTAATCAGCTTCCTCGATGTCATTATTGCCAATGACGAGTGATGTGCACATACTTTAACTTTTTATTACATACACCTAACAGTTAAAATGTTCTAGTAAAATATTGGGCATATATTAAGATCTCAGTGGCCTTTTGAAAGAACCCGAGAAGCTCCGTACGATGACTTTGTTTTACTGTCCTACTCTTGCGTAGATACAAAGAAATTAAATGCTTAATAGGCCAACATTATCAAATTTAGGAAAAAGAGCTGTGACTAAATACAAATTTAAAATTACGCAACATAGTATTTACTTTTAAGTTCAGGAGCTTTGCTACTGTAACGCCATCTTTTCCTCGTTCTATTCCCCATTTCTTTTACTCTTTCAAAAGAACCCTTTGGCCTTACTAATAGTGTATGAGTCACTTTCTTATTGTCAATTAAAGTCAATTAAAAAAATATTTCAAGTAATAAAAATCAACTGCTTTATTACTGCCTGTTTTGAATTTAGATATGTTTGGAACTGGGAAAAGGATAAGTTGTAGGACTCACTCGTTGATGCACTATTAAATTATCTCACTGGCGAAAGTTATATGTGCTGATTGATCAACAAATCACAATTTTATCGTTTTTGCACCGGCACCATGTTGTTTTTTTTTTACACACTCTTCGCGCCACTTTTATACGCGCGTAGTTTTTCTTGTAGTGTCAACAGATGGCGTGGATAGGGGATTGAGGAAGGAATAAGGAAAACGAAGTCCCAACACAACCTCAAAGTAGAAACTACAGCTATAGCAGCTTAAAGGGAATATTTCTTTTGCTGGTTCTATGGACTTATCAAGCAATAAGAAAAACTTTTTAGGATTATAGACACATGCCACAGGCTTATTTTAATATATTTTTTGTTGTCACGATATTAATTGTGTAAGGAAAAAAACCTGGTATTGTCAATGGAATCAATAGTTGATTTTTATAGCTACTTCGCTCGTTTTTCCACTCCGTTACTTTCTTGTTGTTTCTTTAGGTTTAAATATGTAATGACTATGATTTATGAACTCTTTAGCATCTGTGAAAGTATACCAATGCAGGAAAATGAATCAAACCTGTTGGACGAAGCTTTTTGTGTTCTTCCAAAAAGTGTCAGTAAATAACCACAATTTTACTTTCATCTCATCTTTTTTTTTTTTTATTGCTTAGATGAATGGACGAGCTCACAGCCCACCTGGTGTTAAGTGGTTACTGGAGCCCTTAGACATCTACAACGTAGATGCGCCATCCACCTCGAGACATAAGTTCTAAGATCTCAGCACAGTCACAACGGCTGCCCCACCCTTCGAACCGAAACGCATCACTGCCCCACGGCGGAAATAGGCGGGGTGGTGGCGCCTACCCGCGCGGACTCCCAAGAGGTCCTACCGCCAGTGATATCTCATAGATGGCGCTGTGTTACAAATACCAACGTCTCACATAATCTACAATTTAATGGCTTAAGCACCACGTGTTGCTGAGGATAAGTGAAATTTATTTCATAGTAAACGCAATACAGTGAAATCCAATTGTTACTTCACTACATAGTATAAAACAAAGTCGCTTTCTCTGTCCCTATATCTGTCTGTCCCTATGTATGATTAAATCTTTAAAACTACGATTAAATCCACTATGATTAAATCTTTAAAATCTTTAAAACTCATCTCAAAATCCCATTTCATCTCGTTTCGTCTAATTTCATTCCAATTGAATAAGTTTCAAATTAATCAACTGTATCTCAATTCGCTTCATCTCATTTTTTATCTGATAACAGAGTGTGAGAGGAAAATATAAGACATGGCTCAAAGGTCTTGTTACTAGGCCATAAAATCTTTATGAAAATCTCTCGCTAACAAGTAACAATGTCAATGTCAAATAAGTTGTTCCAAATCACAAATGCCGTCAATGGACGTCATTACCGTAAGCCTTTCCATAATATCGTAATCAATGTACCTTTAATGTTCAAGAAGCATTCCTTATCTTTTAGTTTTATCCATTCATGTGGATATAGTTTAAGAGAAGATGAGTGACGTGAGACAGTGTTAAATTGAAAATAATAGTGAAAACAGGCACACAAAAATGTGTGCAATTGCTGAGAAGGGATTATTTAGTAGACGCCATGAAAACCCGCACGGTCGAGAGGTAAACATTATGTGACTTATGTACGATAATTGGTAGGGCGTCTCATGAGCCCACACGTGTAAGTACCTGTAAGTACCCTGCTTATTCCTGAAGTGGAACAGTAATGCGTTTCCGTTCGAAGAATGCGGCTCACCTGTCCTGGTGAAACTGGAAAGTAATCCTTAATTCATAAAAAAAAAGGATGCGGCTGCTGTTGTACTATACAAAAACTGACAACTCGTGTATCAATATTGGTGGTGGCTTTTATATTGGTCTAGTTTATACGCTCCGGTAACCATTTAACACCAGGTGGGTAGTCAACTACCCATATAAGCAACAAAAATAGTGTTATTACTAATAAAAAAGAAAAAGGAGAGAAAATTTACATACAACAATCACAAATTAAAATAAATGAATTCTTTGACTTTCATTCTCACTGAGTTTTTCAAGATGACCTCATAGTTTAGACCAGCAGCTACATCGGTTTCAATTGATACTGCTGTTTCAACTGCTGCTCAGATCGCCTCTTTGATTTGTCACGGTTATATAGTAGCGTCTTGATTAATTTTAAATTTAAAAAGCTCACCGAAGTACTGTAACTATAAACTCAGCACTATTTTGATTCTTAATTTGGGTATTCATATCATTTTATATTGGTGGTTAGACCTTCTGTGAGTCTGCACGGGTAGGTACGACCATCTATTTCTGCCATGAAGCAGTAATGTGTTTCAGTTTGGGGGGGGGGGGGGGGGGGGGGCAGCCGTAGTAACCACTTAACACTAGGTGGGCTGTGAGCTCATCCACCAATCTAAGCAAAAAATCATTTCTAAACTGTACTGGATAAATTGTTTTTGAAACATTAATCAGACTGTTCTACCAGTGAAATCTATTTCAAAGGCTGAAGTTTTTCATAAGATTGTATTTTATATTATTTTCACTTGCTCAATGTGTTGAATAATAAACTCAAAATATATTATAAAGAAATCGAAGGGAGTACTCATACTAGGACTAATCATAAAAACTGATAGTTGTTACAACCGGTGTTGTTATTGATGATACAAAGTCAATTTTTTTTTATTTAGTGGTATTATTGAATGTGTATTGTGTAAATACATATAAATCCATAGGTAATTATTATATATATTCATGTATAAAATTAAACTTCATTTTGCTTATTTCACCTATATATGACATATTATTATAATATAAAAGAACAGTACATTATTTTTTTGTATGCATGAAATCTGTAGTTATCATGCATAGATATTGTGTAATTCATGTTGGATTTTAATTAGTGTCATAATTATCTTGAATGTGGAACTGTTTGTTAAAAAGAACAATTTTTCTCAATACACTAATAGCATTGAGATCATCATTCAAAGTTAGCACTATAATTACTAGGGTCAGCAGACTAAAGTATATAAGTAAAAAATCCCTGCTTTACAGGAATCAAAAAAAAAAGTTATTTAGAATCTCATACTTTATTCATCATCATCATCAGTCTATAGCAGTCCACTGCTGGACATGAGCCTCTCCAATTGTTCGCCACTGAGCACGATCCTCGGTTTCACTCATCCAGTTCCTGCCAGCCACCCTGCACAGATCATCACTCCACCGGGCCCGAGGGCGTCCTGCACTGCATTTTCCAGTTTGTGTTCTCCTTAACTCAATAATGTTTATTTGAATGATATATCATATATCATTCAAATGTCTATAACACTAATTTATAATTAAAATTAAGTATTTTAAAGGAAATGTGGTTGTTTAACCTTTCGTATGGCAGCGTCCCGGTCCGGTCAGCTATATTATCTGGCGGCCGCCATAATGGAAAAAAAGCCTTGTCTGGCAGAGGTCTATCTTCCCCCTTAATTCTAGAAGATACTTTTTAGAAAAAACTGTAATTAAACTGCTTTATTGTTCAAAACCAGTGCATTATGCTATAGGTTTAGAATCACAAAGGACCAAGCTATTATATTTTATACTAATAATAACTGCAAAGGTGTGAAAATAGTAAATTAATTTAAGTCAAATATGCAGATTTAGATTTTGTTCCAATTTTAGGTGTAAATACTGACAGAAATATTTAATAAAACAACTAAGCGATCATATTTGTATTTAATTTGCTTTGACAAACACTATTTCAAAACATAATCCTAAGAATTACACATCATTCTATACAAAAAAATATCAGTAGAACGTTTACAAAAAATCGGCCGCAGTGGTAGATCTTGCGCCGGATGTTGAAAATAGCTCATGTTACAAGCTTAGTTCTGAGAAATATATTGATCAAGTGAGATTGAAATGTATGTTTATATTGATGTTTGATTCATAATCTCAATTGTGTTAAATATTTACGTCTGAAATATGTAAGATTATAAAGATATTAAGATTCAAATAAAACCTGTGTAAACTAAGAAAAAATAGGTATATTCAAACAATGATCTGTACTGTAGTATTCAATTATTTTTATGAGTTAATAATGTATTTCCTAAAACATGAATAAATTTGCAAAAGGCTTGTAAGATATAAAGATGGTGTTTTCATACAACATTTATTAGAAAATGATGAAATAAAACAACAATTATTTACTAAGATGGCACGCGAAAACGACTGTCTTAACGTGGATGCGACTTTTTACCCTCCGTCTGGCGAATGACCGGGTCCGGTCAGTTACTGTATTTATATTATTTCTGTTGTTTCAGAATATTATTTACTTGTTCTTAGAAAAAAAAATGTATAAAAAGTTTTTTTTTCAGATTATTAAATCAAAAATCAAATTCAAATTCTCTCTCTAAATCAAATTTACTCTTACAAAAAATGTACATACAATCAGACAAAAAAATACTCTTAAGAACTTAAGACGAAAAATTTTAAGACAAAAAATCAGACACAAAATAAACTCTTGAAATATGTCAACAATGTTTTGATAGTCTTAAAAAAAGTTAACATGTAGGCTACTTACAATTGAGAAGAAATAATAATTAACATAGGTACATAAAATTATTTGGCCTTACCCTATTATTATATTAATTGTGAAGTTTCACAAAACATGTGAATACGCACACAGGTTTGTCGCAACCTACGCAATACGTTACCGTGCGCTTGCCGCACACTTTACATGGGTGGCGATGGCGATTTGTGCTGTTTAATGAAGTTAGCCGCGGATATTCGGCGGGGTGATGGCGGCTCACCTCGAAAATGGTATCTTGTACCCTGGCAGAAAAGACATATGGCTGCATTTTTATTGAATGCCTACGCAAAAGGGATTCTACCAGGTTTTTTCTAAAGCCCCTGTGGTCCAAGACCTCCGTGGCGGTCTGTTTATGTATGATATAGGCATTCAACACAGAAACATTAAGTAACCTTTTAAACAATTTCTTGTACCAAATTTGTGTCCTCTTGCGTTCAATTGGGAATGCAGCCAACATCTGATCTTTTTTATCCACGCCACCCATGCAGATGTTGTAGTCACGTATCAAAATAAGTTTTGTTACTCCGTTTTTAGTGGAGACGGCATTGCCATGGTACGTTGAGATCGTCGCTACGCGGTTCTGATCTCTCCATATTATGCAATCGACATCTCCACTGGTATAGCCTACTACTTGCCCGGGCTTCATCTGAGATTTTTTCAGATTGGTCAGTTCCGTCGGGACATACTTGCGGTTTGTCCGCAACGTACCGACACAATCAAACCCAATCGATTTGAGTTTTCGGGCAAGTGCTGGGGAATTGTAGAAGTTATCCATCCACAACGTGTATCCTTTGTGTTCTAAACCTTTGATAAGGTTAAGAACCAACGCCGGTGTACTCGCTGTGAATGGATCAGCCTCTGAGACTGTAGGCGAAGCCTTATGGGCATGGATTTTAAATCGCCATAAATACCCCGTCTGCGACTCACATATTTCGTAAGTTTTTATGCCCACTGCTGCAGCTTTGTTTGGAATAAATTGGTTGATGTTCAACCAACCTTTCCACTGCAGCAGCGATTCATCTAAAGCAATGTTCTGCTTCATTATATATAATTCCGTGAACTTGGAATTCAAATGGCTAATCACAGGCTCCACTTTAAAAAGCTTTGCCTGTGAGGGATCCAGGTTGAGGTTTCTCAAGTTCTCGGAATTATTAAAATGTAAGCACCTGCTGAGTAACTGGAACCTCCTAAGCGACATATATACTTTGAAACCTGGAGTGGAGAAGATGTTTTGTTCCGTATTCCAGTACTCTTCAACCCGGTTCTTTATGACGATTCCCATCGCCAGTAATATTCCGAAGAACACCAATAACTCGTCTACATTGGTTTCTTTCCATTCTGTAATCCTACTGGAGGCCTGTAATTCCCCGCCGTCCAACATTTCAGCAGCTAATTGTTGGGCATATCTATTTGTTTCCTGCACAATAAATTCCATGAACTCCTGGTCCCAAATAAGTCTAAAAATCTCGTAAGGGTCACTTACAGCAACAGTGGGACCAGAGTGTTCCTTAAAAGATTCACGCCTTTCTGTTGGCGGTATAGGAGAGTCAGGGAAAGTTCCCCAGTCAAATTCAAAAAAATGACTAGGCTTCATACCGGTATCACGCGCTGGTGATGTAGGTGCTGAAATGATGGAAGGCGCGGAAGATGTCACAAGAGGTTTAGTTGCCGCCGCCGTGTCAATCTCAATCTCCTCGTCGTCCGGAGTGTCCATCAGTATTCCAGCTGCCCGGGGGATAATCATGGGAACGATTTCGTCGTTATCATTCTGGCTCTCATCATCGCTGTCATCGTCGTCACTTCCTAATTGAATATAATAGTACGGTTAGGTCTTGAGAAAAGTAAGCTTGTGCTTGTGATAACAAAAAACTTTGCGTAAGATGTTATCAATAGCTAATTTGAAATCGCCCTATGCCCTATACTAATTATTTAGTAATTTAGTGCCAACATGCACATAAATTTACATCGCAAATTTACATTTATTAAATTCTTACCATAGTGCAACAAGTAGCAAATTTCAGAGTCTCGTAGCGGTCGACGTAGCGATGAAATAGAATCTCTGTTCCTGTGTAGTACAATAGTATACATTTAGAATCAACACCTTCCTCTCCCATCATCTCATTCTTCTACATTGAAATATGAAAAATACCACTTACGTAGTATCATGTTCTTGGTCTGGGCAAAGCGATCGACGCACACGTTTATGTGACGGCGAAGGACTACGGCTGCCATGTACAGAAATCTGTATATTATATCTAGAAGATGGCGTGCTCGTACCACTGCCGCCACATTCAACGTACCTGAAACATCATAGGTTATAAGTATTATAAAATCAACTATCACGATATTAATAATAAATTATTATGATAAAAAAATATACATTGCCGGTGATGGCGGAATCGCAGGTGAAGACAAAATTACTGGAATGTCCTCTCCGTCAGGTTCATAATTTCGGCTGAAAATAATAATGTATTGTAATATTGACAGTTAGCTAAATGATGATGGTGATAAAGTTGGCAAATAAATCAAAAATAAATTGGGTGAGGATTGATACTTACGGGTTCCATGAACGCTTACTTCGCTCCGTCAATGCCTGCTCTATCGGTTCCCCAGCGGGCAAATCCTCAATTGCAATAAGGTTAAATCTGTAAATACAATCACATTTATAAGACAATGAAGATCGCGTCATGGAGGAGAGGCTTTTCTAGCAGTGGATTCAGGCTAATTATGATGATGAAATAAATGCACATTTACTCATGAGATGCAGTGTCACTACATAAATATAAAAAAACTGGCTAATAAATATAAAAAAACTAAAAAAAGTGCGAGTCGGCCTCGCACACGAAGGGTTCCGTACCATTATTATTAATATCGAGCAAAAAGTAACAAAATATCACCTATGTTGTATGCGAGCCCCCCTTGATAATTATTTTATTTTGTTTTTAATATTGCAGCCACAGAAATACATGATCTGTGAAAAATTCAACTCTCGAGCTATCACAGTTCTTGAGATACAGCCTAGTGACAGACAGACAGCGAAGTCTTAGTAATAGGGTCCCGTTTTTTTCCCTTTGGGTACGGAACCCTAACAAGTACTTAAAATTGAAGTTCCATTAAAAACAAAATACTAACGCGCAACTTGCCGACGGCCTCTGTTCAACAGAAGACCGCGGGCACCCCCTTCCTCTACCTCGTACCCTTCCTGTTCGTGAACCACCACGTGTGGGAAGACTCGAACGACCTCCGCGAGTGCGCACGCCTGTTGCTCTTGCACTGCCTCCCCTCACCCGCAAACTTCTCTCACTATTAAAATCCAATCAAAAGCGCAACATAAGCCACATGCAGTTAACAGGGTGCAGGAAAAAGACATTCAAATTAGTTTTAAATAAAGCGCAAGTGCAAAAGAATAAAGAAAGAAAGAAATAAAAAAAAAGTTTTTCAAAATGATTTGTCAAAGCAAACCAAACACCATATAAAAGTAGATCCAATAGTCTTATCCATATTATGATAGCGAGCGAACAAAATGGCCGCATTGCCCGAAATAACCTAACTGTCATCGTCCCGGTCCGGTCAGTGGAGGGACGCGTGTTATTTTATTCGATATTTCTCTAATTAATGAAAGATTTGAATAAATTTACAATTTGGAAAAGGTTAATAGTTAAGTAATTATTTCATTGTTTCCATAAATTACACAAATCTACCAATATTTGGTGCTAAATGAATGGTTTGTTTGGCCGACATGAGCGTGTGCTAAGCCTGAGTAGGTGTTAGATATCAATGTTTTACCACGAAAAGCGTGTCACAACACGTACAAAAACAAAGAAATATGCTTATTACATACCTTTCCATCGCTTTTTCAAAACTTTATCTCGTTATACTGTCGTCAACCACTTAAAAACACTTGAAAATAGACGCACAAACACTTCCAACTACTCCGCGTTAGCAAGTCCGGAACAATGAGGTTTTTTTTTCTTAAAAACATATGTAAGTTTACTTAAGAAAGCGTCTATATTTTGTCTTTGTTTAACGTTCTAGCAGTTGTATGCGTTAGAACACTGCAGAACGTGTTTTAAAGTGCGCTTTTCGAATGAAAACAGCGGCATCAAATTACTGACCGTTCCGGTCGCCTGCCAGCTAAGCGTTTATTTTATCGTGACCGGAGCGGGAGGCTGCCACCATGGCACATTTTTTCCGATGGCGTCTGCCATAGGAAGGGTTAATATTAAGATGACTTAAGTTATAAGGAACACAATAATAAGGGGTCCGCCAGATAACTTTTTTTTTTTTTAAAATGCTATAAGAGAAAAACGACTGAATATTTTCTCAAATTTCTTTTTTTATTTGAAAGCAAAATCCTTCCGGTTAATAATGAAAAATAATTTCATACAAATGGGTGACTCGGCTAGCCATGCAGTAGCCTACACGATCGGTCCAATTTTTAAGCACATTATCGATTGTGTGCAGCTGTATTTCACCAATGGCTTCACGAAAATTATCCTTTAAAGCGTCAATTGTCTCTGGCTTGTCGGCGTAACACTTATCTTTGACGGCACCCCACAAATAATAGTCCAACGGTGTTAAATCGCAGCTCCGAGGTGGCCAAACGACATCAACTCTGTGGCTGATAATGCGATCTTCAAAAACGGCGCAAATCATCGAGTGTAGCTTCGGCTGTGTGGCACGTAGCGCCGTCCTGTTGAAACCAAATGTTGCCAATATCTTCCTCTTCAATTTTTGTGAACAAAAATTCGTTCAACATGGCCCGATAACGATCGCCGTTGACTGTAACGGCCACTCCTTACTCCTTTTCGAAAAAAAAGGCCCAATTATGTCTCTGGACCAAAATCCGCATCAAACAGTGACTCGTTTTGGGTGCGTCGGCTTTTCAGTGTATGCGTGCGGGTTTTCTGTGCCCCAAATGCGAGAATTTTGCTTGTTTACATACCCGCCAAGATCAAAATGAGCTTCATCTGAAAAGATGATTTTTTTGACAAAATCGGCATCTTCCGTAAGTCGATCGCGGGCCCACTTAGCGAAGCGAAAACGCATTGGATGGTCAGGTGGCGTCAACTCCTGAACCAATTGGACTTTGTATGGCGTCATACCAAGGTCTTTATGCAAAATTCCTCTCAATGATGTCTCCGAAATGTTTAATTATTGAGAACGACGTTGAATTGATGTTGATGGCGCTTCACGCACACTTTCTGTCACAGCAGCAATATTCTCGGGTGTATGCACTGTTTTTCGCTTTTCACGCTTTGGTTTATCGATGAGGATGCCAGTTTCTTTCACTTTTTTCACGAGATAACGAACATACGGAGCTGACGGTGCTTCTCTTCTTCCAAAATCCGTACGCAATTTTCGCCCACATTCTGCAACATTACCATGATTTTCAAAGTAACGTCGCAATATTTCCCAGCGTTGTTCAAGCGTATACACAACCATATTCGTTCAGCGGAAGGATAAAACTAATTATCTGTCAAATCAGACATGAGGTAAGTGTTACCATTCACGAAATAAGCACTAGTTGAAAAAAAAAACGTTAGATGGCGGACCCTATAGTATGTGTTAAAGTCCTAACGAACGAAGCGGTGACCCCCCCCTCTACGTGCTGCAGGACGCGCGCCGCCGCCGCCATTTCATTTCGCCACCGACCGGCCGTGCGATCGCGCGCGCCCGCTTCATACAATTTTGTTGGCGCGTCCATTACCAAGAAGCCTCCGTGATTCAAGAAAAAAACACGCGCGGCCATCACAAGCAATCTGCTGCCGCATGTAATTTCAAGAAGCCTCGTTAACAGTATGACTTAAGTGAAAAAGAACTACAATTACCATATATATATATTATAATAATATGTCATAAATATAAATAACAACTCAATGCTTAATTAAAATTCTTCTTCCTCGGGTTCTAAAATATGTGGATCAGTATTTCGTAGTTTCCAACGTGGGAAGACTTAAGTAAAATTCATGCAAAATATCTGGTATTAAAGAGAGCAGCAAATTAAATATATATTTTTCTATATGGATAATGGCTGTATAGATATATTATAGGAATATTATCAGGAACACTGGACCCTCTTCTTTCATAATTAAAGATAGAAAAAGGCGAATCTATATCCAGGGTGTCATTATAAATCTGGGTATCCACTTGCACAGCCTCGTGGCGAGCTGCCTCATCCTGAGCGTGCCGCGGGCTGCGGAAAGTACATGCGTTTCCACTTGAACACACATAATATCGTATCGAGCGGCAAGCCTCAACCCGAGCCACGGTTTTCTCAATTCATCATTAACCACCATGGTTGACGCACGTAAAGTCGCTGCAGAATTAGTAGTAATATTAGTCACTACAAAAGGAAGCAACATAAGAAACGGAAACATCGATGCTGGATTAAGGAAATATATCGTCAGCGAAATGTTCATGCAAAACAATTGTTGTCAGATATGACCTTTGAAGGCGTAGAAGAAACTATTAAAAATTTTACCAGAATGAACTCTGAAACCTTGAAGATCTATGTATCAAGCTCGAACCAATAATTGGGAAAAAAGATACATCGTTTCGCAAAGCAATCACAACAAAAGAACGACTGGCCATTACCCTGAGGTTTTTAGCAAGTGGTAATTCGTTTGTTAGCTTGCAATACATTTTTAGAGTGTCAAAGCAATCTATTTCAAAAATTGTTCGCGAAACATGTGATGCCTTGGTAAAAGTGTTCAAAGAATATGTGCAGGTATCTTAAAAATGCTTTATTAATCAAAATTTTAGTAAAGTACAAAGTTACAATAATGACAGAGTAGTAAATTGTTCAGAATTACCAGTAGAATCTTGTGAGTTCTCAGAAGTTTGCCCATATTGTTGGGAATTTTGTACGTTCGCAGAAGTTTGGCCGTATTGTTGCGTGTAGTATCCTTGTTGTCGTGTACCTGGTAACATCCCGGTATCAGCTTGAAATAAGATATCCATTATAGCTTTTTTAACGTGTGCTAAAGTAATTGGATCATATTTTCTAAGTTCTGCAGTAATATGTTTACCAAACGTATCATAACTATCATCTGTATAATTTAACATTTCCATAGCTTTATCTAGATCTATATTATCTTCACAAGCATCAGTCATTTTTCTTTTATTTGATCTTGAAGTTTCGGGCTGCGTCTGTTGTTGATCATCGCGGGGCAAAGATGATCGCTCGGAAGAAGAAGTTTCACGCATCGATTCATTTTCTTCGAATAATTCTTTATTCTGTAAATTAAAATAAATAAAATCATCAAATAATGTTTTAGCAGTACGATAGCCTAATAGTAAAATATGTGACATAATTTTCAGATACCATCATCAGAAGAAGAATGGTTAAAAGTAGCACAAGATTTTGAAAACCAGTGGCATTTTCCTCATTGTGTGGGGGCCCTCGATGGCAAACATATTGTTCTTCAATCACCAATTAATAGTCACGGAGAATACATAAATTATAAAAAAAATTCCAGCATCGTATTGCTTGGCTTGGTGGATGCTAATTATAATTTTATGTATGTAGACGTTGGATGTCAAGGACGCATACCCGATGGTGGAGTTTTTAAAAACAGTGCATTGTACAAATCATTGGAAAATAATGAATTAAAGTTACCAGCATCCTGTATATTACAGACACCATATTTGATTAAAGTGCCCTATGTTATTTATATTAGCTGACAAAGCATTTGCTTTAAACAATTATACTATGAAACCGTTTGAAGGAACCCAGACAATGGTTCTCCGGAAAGAATATTCAATTACCGTCTATCTAGAGCACAAAGGGTAGTAGTAGAAAATGCTTTTGGCATCATGCATTCTGTATTTAGAGTGTTAAAAAAACCAAAATTATTGGAACCAGAAATTGCTACGAAGGTGGTACTGGCTACTGTTTATTTGCATAACTTTTTACGAAAAACAAAGGCAAATATTTATACACCACCAGGAAGTTTGGACTCTGAAATCGATGGAAATTTCGTACAAGGGTCGTGGAGGAATGAACTAGATTCGACTTCTTTTGTGCCTTTACGTGCAATTCCTCGAAGGTCTGCAAATGACGCAAAAGCAATTCGGTCACACTTGGTTACACACTTTGTTACAAATGAATAAATAACATGGCAACATAGATATTAAATATAAAATATAATTAGCACTAATCACTATCCGAATCAGAAGAAAACATTATGTACGTTTAAACACTGCGAGGTTCTGTTCAGAAATGAAAGAAATAACTCCAGAGCACGCCACGACACGACACGTAAGTGTGCACACTCACCGTCACGACAGTAAGCACGACGACACGTCACGACACGTAAATATGTTTCCGCCTTTAGCCCAAAGCTTACTGACCCCAGATACTTACAGAAGGCGATGGTTCTGAATTTGTTGTGTCTCTTGCTGCAGAAGGCGACGATGTGTCGATAGACATTGAGTTTTGAGTCTCACGGGGAGAGAACTTGTCAGCCAAGAAGTAAAAGTGCTCATAAGCGAACCATTTCGATATATACACCTCATTATGACCTAGAATAAAAATCATTTTTAGAGGTACACTAAACACGTGAGTAAAATGAGTATAAAATAAATGACAAGAAATATACAACTAATTTTCAAAAACCAATAAATTTTTACCTGATCCGTTTTCCCTCCGAAAAGATCCACAAAGCGAAGTAATTTTTTTTTACTTCGGAAATGGGTAGTTTCATTTCCTTGCTTATTATTTTCCAAGAATCTTCTTTCAATTGTTTATTTTAATGATGCGGTGAAGTTGGATCCCACAAATGTCGGTGATTTTCATATAACTTAATTAATTCGATACATTTCTCATTATCCATTACCGACACGATTTGGCTCGCTGCGCGGCCGTCTCGTTTGGTTCAAGTCGCGACAAGTCTCGACTCGCTGCACGTCTCCACTAGATCTGCCTCGGGTCGAGGCAGCCGCTCGGCCCGAGGCTGCCTCAAATGGATACCCAGCTTAAGAAATAATGCCAAATTGTTGCTCATAGCATAGCCATCTTTATCCCAGCCATTTAAACTGCCGCCTATCGGTATATTTATGTCTTAAAACTAAAGCGCTCTGTCATCAGGTTTGAGCCCCGTGAGCTCACCTACAAAAGTTAGGGTTACGCTGATATAGCCTCTCAAGGCTCTCAGATTAGGAAAAAAAAAAAAAAAAAAAGCGCTTTTGAGCATAGATGAAAAGTCATAAAAGTCTGTACTTTTAATTTCTACTATCTTAAAATTTTGTTGCTAGACCTGATCAACTGTATCCAATCATGTGGATGAAATACCTGTAATTCCGTTTTCTTTTTTCTATGATACCATGATCTGTATCTACTTCTAAATGGCTGTGGCCAGGTGTCATGGAATCGTGGTCGATTATTTTGATTGCTCGATATTTTTGCAATACCCAAGTAAACATAGAACTGACATGGGAATTCCTATTATGCTTATCGCATGTATCCGAGTAAAAAATTATATGTTTCGTATTATTAGATACGGATGTTTCTAAATACTTGTAAATACAAGTAGCAATTTGGTTAGCTCCCCGAGCTGCTACTGTATCATGCAACACATAGCATACAGCTTCACCAGTTTTTTCGTGGATAGTTAAGTTGAATGTCCATAATTGCCACTTATAAAGGGTACAGATGGACTTAACTTGGTGTTGGCAAACACTGCTGTAAATCAAATGTGTACACCTGTAACGTGTCAGCTCGTTTAATGTCATAGGCTCGATCAGCTAGCGTTTTGTGGTTACCATGTTGAAGTATGAGATCGTTTTTAACAGATTCCTTTTGACACAGCTGTATCTGCATCTTAAACTTGTCACAAGTGTAACACGCGGATTTTTAAATGAAAGTCTTAAAAGTGAAATTCCTGACTATAGATTTTGATTGAGGGTGGATTATTCCGATCTTCACAAAGTAACTCATACATCTTTTGCTTTGTTAAGTGCAGTGGCGTAGCGTGGTAGAGATGGGCGGTGGGAAAAAACCCAACGGGAATAAACCCTATTAAAATTAACTTTTTTTTAGAACAATGCAATAGATTGCGAATTGTGCGAATCGCAAAAAACAGTTTTTTGCGATTCACACATACTTTGCGCTAGCACTAGCTGTTGCCTGTTGTTCGAAACGTTTGACGTTGTAGTATATGTAGTAGGATTCAGGAATTAAAATAAAACCAGCAGTATATTAAAACAACAAAAAGACGCTTCTTGTTTTATCATAAAGATTTTTCTACGCGTTGTGATGGAATGTTACTTAGTTGCAGAAAAAACATCTATTAAAACTTCTAAGAATCATTAACCAAAAAAAAACGAGAGATACTTACTAACAATTATTTATTTACAAAACTTTAAAAAAAGTGTTTTTTACAATTCAAAATTTTTAGTCACTGTTGCTACTGTCATGGTCATTAAATATATTATTAATAGTGCAAAATTCTATTTCTTGTGTATTTCCACGAGATGTGGAAGGTCGTTCTTCATTTATTAGGCTACCCAACGGACTTGACAATTGCCTGGGTGTAGATAACGGCTTGTCATCTTCGTCATTGTCATCATCTTTATGTTTGTGTAACAGGTTCCAATTAAACGATATAAAAGCTATTTATGCTGCCCTGTCTGTAGTCAATCTATTTCGTTTCTGACTGTGTATATGTGCATGCGTGCTAAAAGATTGTTCAGTGGCTGCTGAAGTACAGGGAGCAGTTAGAATACGTACTGCAACCCTACTCAGCAATTTGGATCTGCAGAGTCCCCTCCACCAAACTACCGGGTCCATTTCGGCGACATGCTTCCATATAAATGGTCTGCTCCATAAACCTTGCTTAACTCTATAAGTAATGGGCTAAATCAACACCAAAGTCAATATTGAGTGATTGGCTCACGTCGTGTATAAATTCCATGGAATCCACTTCGTGTTCTTCTAATTCAATGTTTGCGATCTTGGATCTAATAAATATGCAGCATAATGAATAGGTTTCAAACAATTATTTGTTCGCCTAGTTACAGCATTTGTAATATCTTGTTTGTGATGCTCATTGAGAATGGATATATCCGGAAATGCAAAATTAAATGTAGACTTAATATCTTTGAAGGCCATGTAAATTTCATTTATAAGTATTCCATTGCCTTCAAGTTTGAAAAATTTATCTGTTTTAGGTTCCAGTAGTGTTATACAATTTTTTACCATGGTCCAGAAATCTAAATCTAATAAATTTGATTTTATTTCTTCTGAAATAGTGGCATCTTCGTGAACAGCTAATGTTTGTAATTCTACTTGGTATTTTTTTAAACTTTTTAACGCAGTAACTGCCCCAGCGGGTTTTCCCTGGAAATTTTAATGTTTCGCATGAACCCTTTTCTTTTACAATCTGAGCTAATAAAGCGCTCATACTTTGGTTTCTTTTTATTGCTTCTGTCGTATCTGTGGCAACCGATATAAACGCATTAATAGGTTCTAGTTTTAAGCAAACTTCGCGTAGCAAATTCAATATATGTGCTACACATCTCAGCGGTATTTTAAGTGCATACGAATCTTTAACTATCTGAAATGCCCTTTGAATATTATTTGCGTTATCTCCGATAAGAGTTACAAATTTGTGGCCTCCGTACACGTTTATAACTTTAATTATCTCTTGAGATACATATTGGCTTGTATGTCGGTTTGTAAGAGTATTAAGGCTTTTAACAAAAACAGGCTCGGGTTTTGCAATAATAAAGTTGATGATACCTTCATCACACTGCAAATGCAAATCATTTATACCTAGTCAGGTCATAAATTCTGTCACATGTTTAATGTAAAATAATTGAAACAAGTTTATTCATTATGTAATCATTCATATACCAAAATGAACTTAACAAAACATAGATTCTTATGACACTAAAGTTTATTCAAAATGACCTCCGCGATTTTGAATACAGGCCTTCAATCTGCGCGGCCAGTCGTCTATCGCAGCACGAACGAGGTCCATGTCAATATCGGCGGCTGCCTTAATCAAGAATGTCTTGAGTGACTCCAAATTGGGATGAGGCTTTGAGCACGCCTTTTCCTCCAAGTGTTGCCATATCTTGTAATCTAACGGATTCAAATCTGGGCTGGAGGAGGGCCAGCCTTCGTGCCGGATGAAGTCGATTTCACGCGCCGCCAGCCAGTCTTGTGTGCTCTTCGCTCTATGAGCTGGCGCCGAATCTTGTTGGAATACCCAGTGCCTGTTATTGAACATGGTATGAGAAACAATACCTATCACTTAGGATTAGGTACAATTGGACGATCGACAAGATTAAATAATTATTGAATTGAATATAAAACGCAAATCAATTTTTAATAAAAACAAGAACTATAATTATTACGTAATATTTATTGAAAAATAATATAAGTATTCTAAGCATAAAAACCAGTCTTTAATTAAAAATTTATACGTCTACTTTTTTTAAGAGCAAAGTCTTTTATTGCACCATCAAAGTCTATAGCGTCGCACACCTCTTCCTCAATAGACAAGATAGCCAAATTAGTAAGTCTTAAAGTACTCATTGTTGATCTTAAATAACTTTTAATTAACTTAAATTTTGAAAAACTTCTCTCACAGCTGGCATTGCTTATGGCAACTGTGAAAAATATTCGTAGCATTTTTTAAATATTGGTTAGAGTATCTTCTAGCTTGGAGTTTAAGATAAATTATAATAATAATAATTCAAGTGAGTATCCATTAATTTATTTATTTTCGTTGCATGTAACAGCGATAAATGTCCGCAGTCAAAGTCGTTCCAGCTTGAAATCCTGCTCGTCAATTTCGACAGATGCGTAGTCTAGATTACATTTAGTGTCTTCTGGATCTAATAATATGTTGAGTCTATATCGGGCAAGGATTAATAAGACACGTGATCAGTTAAGTGACTAACGTATATTAGGATTACAACCTAACGTGCTATCGACAGCCTGACGATCTCGAGACTGGCGTAGCATCATTGCAATATAATTACCGCTAACACATACATATAATTGTTAGTTGCTATGGGGACATTTGTGGTGCCTACAAATATAGCCGGCGTTAGATAAGTAAACTTATCCGTTAAATTCTGTAGCTGCTGAAACCGCCTCATGAATTTCTAAACAGCTTTCGTCTCAACTAATTTTCACAAGACAAGTTAGCATCCCTAATTCCGTCTTAAAAAATATGCCTTCTTGTCCGAGATTCTAAGGAAATTTCGAGTTCGTCACACATATTTTTTACATAGCTTACAGCGCCAGCTGCCCATTACTCTCCTTTCTCTGTTAAGTAATAGGTAGTTTTACAGTCCACTGCATTTTCCATAAAGACCTTATTTAAGTTTAGGCCCCTACACGAATTTTTATTAGGTAGGTACTTACATCAAATAGGTAAGTAACCTACTTACTTTAGATAAGTATAGTGTTAAACAAGCAAAACAATTTCAGGTTCTCTAATATTCTATAGTTTTTAAAAATCTGTAATATACAAATAAAGTAAAAAAGTAGTCGGTGGATAGATTACTGGTCACTCTCATTATTGGTGACTTTTGGCAAAGTATAGGTAGGTAGAGGACATTTGATCATGAGGCAATTTGAGATATTAATGTAATTAGAAGCTACTCATACATACCTCATCACAGTGATTGCGAGATGGTAATCCCATCACACTGGTCCCAGATAACTCCATTACCACTTCCTTTTCTTGAGTGACATTAATTCCACCCCTGTTCCGTACAAACTTCTCCGAAAAGTACTATACTTGGTCTTTGTAATGAAACACACGCAAGTTGGTTCAATACTGGTTTATTTTAAATACACTCTCACTTACAGGTAGTTATATTGAATGCATGACTTAAGTCATTATAAATATACTACAGTCTTGGCCCTCTTTTTTATATTTTCATACTTAGCGCAAAGAGTTCGGTTCGAGAGTTCGATTTGTGTCTCTACTAGTGATGGGAATAAAAGAGAAATGATACCGTGCTATAACATTTATTTTTATAAAAGATCAATCGTAATGTTTGTACGATCAGCATATAAGGGAAAAAACCATTTTGCTTTTTACAATATAGCACATTCAAAACACGCCAGTTAAGCAAGTGGCACTTACCTCGATCTGCCCCCAACGGTCTGGTGAAATTTAGGTACTCTGCAGGATATGTTTGTTTAGCACGTCATCACACCTTTCTAGCTTAAAATGGAAGTAAAATATATTTTGTTCTCAACAATTCATCGTTCTTTTTTATAAATTGTTAATAGTTTTCATATTTACCGGCAGCTTGTGGATTTTTTATTATGTCCTTGATTTCACGTATGTACTTCAGTTCAAGCTACGAAATAATATGGTAGAACTTTGTAGTATTCTCCCGTATACAAGAAATTTGAAATTGCACCTCTGCTTGTACAAACCGACTTCGAGGTCCTTTGGCCAAAATGGCGGCAAACGCACGGCTAAGCGGCTTACGACCAATGATTCGGCGGCGGCCGCGGCGGCGTTATCTGCCTTCCCTGTGCCATAATAATTCAGCGTCGGTGTTACCACTGGTATTTGTGATTGCGGGAGGCGCCGTGGCAATGAAAACTAGTCACAGACTTTACTTAACTTAGCGATGAGACGAATTGTATTTTTCTTCCTTTAATCTTAAAAAACCGAAATCTATCCTGGAAATCACCCAGACAAACAGACATTTTGACAGTGGATCTTAACGCTTGATGCTATGTCCGAAAAATTATACAAAATTATACAAATCTTGCAAAGTTGGAAAAAATCTGTATTTCCACACAAGAGCTGACGGCGTCATTTATCACCGCATATTTACATACTCCGCGTCACCATTATACACATTGCTCATAACACTAGCTCCATGATAACCTTGACCCACACATTTTTTTAAATCAATATTTTTGTCGATAAATAATGTAGTCACCTGGCTTACTAAACCTGCTGTACTATGTCTGATAGCTGCATAAAATTCTAGAAACACTTCTTTTACTTCTGTATCAACTAGATGTCCATTTTCCGATTTCGTTATCAGTACATACCTCACAACAATGCTTAGCTGATAGATATACCTTCGATATGTCCTGTGTCGTATCCATAATGATGGCGAAGCACGGGGACGCTCTAATTTGTTCTAGTAGAAGGTTTTCCAGTTTGGACCCAGACAACTTGTAGATCCTAAAAACATAAAAAGCACGATTTAGTCACTACCTTTCACTAAAGGGAACAGACTAAAGAAAAATCACTACCTTTGGGCATATCCAAAACTTACTTATCGTAATATGTGATCATAATAATATCGGGTGAGGAGCTCTACAAAGGAAAGAAAATTTCCATGGTTTTTTCCTGACTTAAGTTTTCTTGATGTTCTCTGAAAATCAAAGAACTCTTTGCAAGGGTAAGTATGACATCGAATAACCTTTGAAGAACCATTTTCCAACATGACGCTTCCGTTCGAATTTCATTTTCAAGGTCCTTTTCGATAGTGCATGTTTTTTTCCAAAGTTCATACATGCTGCCGATTGGCCAATTGAAAAGCTGTGTTGTTTGATTCTCTCTGATAAATGCCTCTAATCCTGAGTGCCCATACGAGGGCGGCACTGAAAATTTCGGGAATTAACGAAGTGACACAACATTACTATTTAAAAATGTATTTATTGCTTTTCGAAGTATTCTCCGCGAAATTTGACACATTTTTCCATACGATGGAACCAATCATTGAAGCAACCATTCAATTCGGAAGTTGGGGTCTCCAAAATGGCCGTTTTGTAGGCGTCCGCAGCTTCTTCAGGTGATGAAAATCTCTGTCCACGCAATTTATTCTTTATTTTAGGGAAAGTATAGAAATCATTAGGGCTTAGGTCGGGGCTGTACGGCGGATGGTCTAATAATTCTATGTTTTCTTGCTCTAAAAACTCTTTTGTTCTGTGCGCGGTGTGAGAACTCGCATTGTCGTGATGGAGGATGATGCGGCGGTTGCAGTTCTCTTTACGGAGTTCAGAAACGACCTGTGGCAAACAAATGCTAGCATACCATTCTACATTAACCGTTCTTTGTCCCTCAAGAGGAATAGTCGTAACATGGCCGGTTTTGGAGACAAACGTGGCCACAATTTTTTTTGTAACACTCCGTGAACGAACAATTTTTGTTGGCTTTAACTCATTTTCGAACACCCAAACTCGTGACTGGTTTTTTGTTTCGGGTTCGTACGCGTATATCCAAGATTCGTCACCTGATACAATGTTGTATACAGCATTTGAGGATCCTGCGTGGAATCTTTCGAGAGTTCTGACGCACCAAGTAACGCGAGCCGCTTTTTGCTCTTCACAGAGCGAATGCGGTATCCATCGGGAAAACAACTTTTTTACAGCTAATTTTTCATGCAAGATTATTTGTATTTGACTCATGCCAATGTCTAAAGTTGCCTGGATTTCGCGGTATGTCACATGTCGATCTTCCTCAATCAGCTTACGCACAGCATCAACGTTTTCTTGGGTGACTGCAGTTTTTGGACGACCTTGACGGGGATCATCACTGAGCTTGACACGTCCACGTTGAAACTCAGCAAACCAGCGATAAATTGTGGTTTTGGATGGGGCTTCATCACCAAATGCAGAAATCATCCGGTCAACACACTGTTTTTGTGTTAAACCACTTCGAAAGTCATAATAAATCATCGCTCTTGAATTTTCTCGAGTCAATTCCATTTTCTCAATGACTAAACAAGTTTGACAAAACCTCGTGGCAAGACCGAGAATCTTTTTTAAAACCAAGGAGTTTTCAATTAAAAAGATTTTAATATGACAGGAACAGTGTAAATATTCCATTCCCGATACTTTTAGTGCAGCCTAGTACACTAGGGCTGCCATCCCCAAATTCAAAAAACTAGGATTTGTAGTTGAAAAAACCAGGCAATTCCCTTTAAAATCATGACGCAACAATGGTTGCAATAATTATAAATAATATGTAGTGAAAATAGGTGAAATGAAACTTAGGTAATTAAAATAATCATATTTTTTTATAAAACTATTTGAATATAAATTATAAGTTGAAAAACAGTATAATTTATACGTTGAATACCAGTTGAATAAAATCTACAACAAACACTAGTTTGTAACAATTTATTTAAACTTAAAGTCAGTTATAGGATCTAATAAATTCTAATATTTCTTATTAATTTTTGCCATAATTTTCAACCCCACCAATTTCCTTCAGTATCTGTGGTTGAGTTAACAAATAATCATAAAATTGGTCACACTTCATATCTATGTTATAGATAGTTTTGATGATTGCAGCTACTGTTGTTGGCAATAATGGATTTCTTTCTTTTGACCACTAAAAATTGATGAGGAAAAAGACTGGACATTAGCGTTATGACCCGGTATACTAAATACATATTTAGCCACTTTTCGTAGTTCTGCATACTGTTCTTCGGAAATGCATTGCTTGAAACATGTTAGCCACAAGGCATTTAAGCTTTGTCTTTTTAGCTCTGTCATCTTAAAACGGTCCTTCAGTTCAGATATGATAGTATAAATTCTATTACAGGCTGTAAATGATACTTTATACCTGCCTTCTATAGTATCGTCATTTGGGAACACCACACCCTGTAGACGTTGCTGGACACCTTGATTCTGGGCGTCGATAGGCCCGAATCCCAATAGATTACGTGTTGGAGTCAGATTAGATGGGATTAATTGTTGAGGTAATGGTTGATAGCTAAAATTATTCTCTTGGCTGGCGATTACGCGATTTGCCGTGACCAGAGGACAAATGTATGTTTCATACACGTTATGAGTCGTCGCGTTAATCGGACCAAAGTTTCCAGATGGTACATCGTCAATTGGACCCTGTGGTATAGCGAACTCAGGGAGGTGAAGTTTTAGATCAACTCCCGTTTGCGGTAAAACATTGCCGGCATGCGATATATAATCAGTTATCGTCTTCGGTAGACACTGATAATCTGGTAAGACTTCACGAAGATCAGTTCTTGTACCGAGTATATTTTGTCCATTTTGGCGAGCTACTTCGGCAATCTGTAGATTGAGGTGATTACAAGAAACGTGTGTGAAAAGTGAAAGTGGTAAACGTTCTGCTAGTCGCGGGTCTATACCGCGGATCTTTTCATAAGTGTCTTGAACGACGGGAATGATACCTCCGAAGTCAAAATTTTGTGTATGGACATCTTCAAGCGGCACCAACGTTGAATACGGTCCGATTTCATACATGGGTTCATCACGTGGTGGTGAATCCTCCGTTGCTGGTTTGAGGGCTGAGGTATTAACCTTCTCGGACTTATTGCTTTTCTTATTTTCTAATGCCTTCTTGAAACCCTGAGACCTGGCGATAGGCTTGCGGTTGGGTTTGGCACGATCTTGGTCAAATGGAGGTGGTTGGTATGGCCAATCACGCAGCTGCTCACGGTTAGTGAAGTGGTCGTAACCATCAGCACATCTCTTAGTCCACGGCGGTTGCCACCGGATTGACTTTGAGTGTTGTTATTATAAAAAAGGAGTCTGCCTTCCCTAAGGGAAAAAGTTCGTCGTGAATTATCACAGAATTCGTTACAAAAACGACAGCATTTAAGCTGTCGTCTTTTCAATGCTGTTATGTTTGTAAGTATGCACTTGAAAAATGGTTGGTTATCAGTTATAAACATGCATAATTGGGGCATCGCTACATATTTCAAGTGCTTTTTTTACTGGGACCCTTGCTGCAATATGAAGTGTTTTTTTTTTAAATGACAAGTGTTTCTGCCAGCATGCATTGAAAAACAATACTGATTTTGGTCCATTGCTTATATGTTTTTATTGTGCCACCTATACCATTGAGGCACAAGGATAATTCCTCCTACTGGCGTCGTACTTGATTTCTACCATGTTGAGATTTTATGAAACCTTTGGCCATGGTAGGGCTTTGCTCCAAATAGTCTATTAAAGCCTCAATTTGCGCTAGCGACGGATGAGACGCACGTTCGTTAATACTATAGGTAACACATTTAAATTTTACATTAAAAAACAAATGAATGAAACATGAAACACAAACTAAAAAAAACAAACTTTTACTTATCTCATGATCTTTTTTTGAAGTTAAATTCACTCACAAAGTAACACCAAAGCTGCTTAAGCCAAAATGAATACAATACGACCGAAGTAACTTGACGAGCCTGAATATAGCCGCAGGTGAACTTTCGCGCATGTACACTCGTAAACAAAGTGTTATAGGCATTCATTTTTAAATCAAAATGCGAATTAAAATTTTACTATACGGGGACCAAGTACAAATAAAATGAATATCAAAACGTTGAGACAGAAAGCTATAAAAAAAACGTAAGAAATTAAGGATTCATTAACCTTTCGATAGTAGCAGATTTTTATCACAATTACACGCAGTATTATTTATAGTTAAACTTTTTTATTATTTAATCACTATCGCTAAAGGTGGAAATCCTTAACATAAAGTCATCTGTCCCTTACGTACTTTGTAAGGTACTTGGCATAGGTTCGTCATCATTGCCAACATAAGAGCCAGGCATTGAACTAATTGTATTAAACCAATTTGCTGCGGATGCAGATCCAAAGTCTCCAAAACCATTCTGGTCCAAGAGAACAGCAGCACAAAGCCCACTACTACTAGTAGAGTTGTTAGGTAACCATCTCAAACACAGCCTGATAACTTTAAACTCATCATAAGTATTAACAAACGTTTTTATCAGTTCGGAAAGTTTAACTTTAAATGACCACGTTCCAGTAGTTCCAGATGTCCGCTACCAAGGAATACTAAGTCGGACGGGAATCTTAACTGGTCTTAAATAATTATTAAAGTATTTCCTGCCTTTTGGCTTTTTCCTACTTCTAATAGGCCGACGTGGAATGTAGCCAGCTTTCTTCTTTCCCATAGTGTTGACGTTAGACAACGTTTGATATAGAGGAAGTACAGAGTTATAATCTCCTTGATATATATTGTAACCAAAATACGCAGATTTTGCCGCAGTTGTCGTGGCACTGAGAATTGCCCGGCGCTTCTTATTCATTAAAATGACTATCAAATGATGTAAGAGGGAAGCTAATCCTTCGGGAATTTCTATAAATAAGGAGTAATATAATAATAATCAACACGATAAAGACGAATAAAAGTATAATAAGAATAATGTCTGGTGTTGAATTAGTTATGGTTACGGGAGTAAGGTGAGTAGTGTCATTCAACTTCTTCCAAATAGAAAATAAACATTTTATAGAAGTATCACAAAATTCAGGGACCATCGTCCTGAATAGAAAATTTTATAACATATATATATAAACCAAAATATACATATAAATATATATATCTATCAGATGAGTAATACTCAGTAAGATTGCAACTTTAAAACAGTTATATTTTAAACTGTTAAACAGTTGTCCGCCTGAAATCCTTGCGGAAAAATCGCATAATTGCCGTCGCTCTCACTTTCCGGTTCATTTTCTGAGTCTGAACCTGTATTAACGATGAATTGTTTCGTCATTTCGTCAATGATATGATCGCTTTGCCTACATTCATGTTCGACCTTTTGCACTTTTCAGCATAGAGCACTCCATTGTTCCGGCCGGGTTACGTTCCAGCCGACGTTTTTAGCAGCTACGTGCCCTTTAATAGCAGCCCACGCCATCTCGATGGGGTTTAAATCTGGATGATAAGGCAGTAATCGAAGGACATCATGGTTGTATTGTATAAACATTTCGTCTATCACGTATTCACGTATTGTTTATGCATGTCTTTGTTTTTTTTTATTAAATCATAAAGTTGCGGTTTACGCATGTCTTTTTCATATGGTATACCCTTTTCTGCTAACCACGATTCCATTTTTGCTTTCTTGTTTGGATATAGGGGCAGGATTCAAAATTTTGTGTGGTATGGAGCATTATCGAAAACCACCCCCGAGTTAGGGCTCAAATTTGAAATCAATTTAGTCCGTAACCATTTCTCATAGTTTGAGAAACTCATGTCATCATGATAGTCTTTTGTTCCCAGATTTGAACATCAACAGGGTATTCAAAACAAATCTAGCTTCTGATCCAACATGCACCATAACTATCCGCTGACCTTTGGATATAGGACGCTTTAGTCCTTTAGCGGAGCAATCTCACCATGCCTTACTTTTTGTATGTGATGAGTGGGCGTAAGACTCGTCAGTGTATACGATCGATCGCCTTTTATGCCTGCATTTTTTTATTCCTTTCGAGTACAATATCCTCTTTAGGCGAATGTCGGTCTTCTTTTTAAGGTTCTTTCTATTGGTTTCGGTCTTTCGCCACTTGAAACCCAAGTTTTTAACAATTGTCTGTAAGCTCGTTTTAGCTCCTTGAAAATTCACGTCTTGTTTGAGTTTCGCTAGTATTCAAAAATCAATAAATTCCAAATCGATAAAAATCGATTGCGATATTTGATTGAATAAAGGGATGATTGTGTTTACATAGAGTCAATCCCTTGCCTAGACCTCGGCCCCGCGCACATCGCTCATCCCACCATTTCATAAAAACGTTCCTGCGCAGCCTTCTGCGGGATACATCGGTCGTTTTGTACTTTTGACCACTTGAAATTATTTTGACAACAAAAAAGTTTGACTTAACATTTTGTTTTTTAATTCTGGTATTCGCTAATACGGCCAAAGGAACCTTGCGTAGAGCTAAAAATTACGATTAATTTCATAAATTTTAATTTACTTTTTAGATATATTAGGTAAGTTTCGATTTACATTTGCGTGTACGCGGCTATCTATAGTAGTACTATAAACAAACTTTGTTATCACTTCACTTCGCTCGAGGCAGGGTAATTACTATTAGTGTTTACAGAATGCCAAATCAAGGTTATTCCAATGCGAACGCGAAGTGATGGAGAATATCGTAGTGGGATGCGAGTTCTTGTTTGAATTTCAAAGAATCGCAAGGCTGGAATCAGAGTTACCCTCAGAGCATGTAGGCAACTTTTTTACATCGGACATATTCAAATAAGTATAATTGCTATTCTTATTTCTTGAGGTCAAGTGGGCCACTTCCTTACTGGTCTCTAATACATGCAAAATATTTTTCAACTTTGCAAAGCATATTACTTCACCTTTACTATTTCCAACTTCACATCCCTTGTTATTAAATTTTTTATTTTTATTTTATTTATTGCTTAGATGTGTGGACGAGCTCACAGCCCACCTGGTGTTAAGTGGTTACTGGAGCCCATAGACATCTACAACGTAAATGCGCCACCCACCTTGAGATAAGTTCTAAGGTCTCAGTATAGTTACAACGGCTGCCCCACCTTTCAAACCGAAACGCATTACTGCTTCACGGCTGAAATGGGCAGGGTGGTGGTACCTACCCGCGCGGACTCACAAGAGGTCCTACCATGTGACCTTATGTCCATTTTTCACAAAAGCCCCAACTGAGAGATAGAGAGAGCCAGCCTGGGTATAAATAAAACATTTTTAACTTGTATTTTATTTTCTCGACTTAACTAAGACAGCTCCTAGACATCCAAGGTCTCCTTCGGGCCTCTTCCTCGTCGTCTCATCTTCCTCCAGAATGTATAAACGCACCTCTAGCTATCTCCTGCCGCATCCATTCAATATGGCATTTCTTGTATAGTTTATAGCATGCAGCTGTCATGCCAATAGACAATATAATCAAAATTACGCCGAGAATGATATTGGTATTAGAATCATTTCTGTGCAATAACTGCAAGTCTGCCAAATTCGCACGCCTTTGCGCAATCACCACTTCTTCTTTAGTTTGCGACGAACCCATTTTTATTAAATTTGTTCACTGCTTTTACTTTAAAGTCGCTTACGACGAGTATATTGCTCACAATGAATATCGTGGAATGTTTCATTTTCACACACTAAGTACTTGTCGCGCAACCGAAACCGAACCCTATAGGCAGGGCCGCCATGTAAGGACGGGACTAAGGAATTCAAACGACTGATCACATCGAAATATGATTTATTACTCTCTCCATAATTAAACGATACATGTTTATATAAATGCTTACTTACTACGTCACACAGCCAATTCCATTCACGGCTAAGGGTTCTCTGTTAGCCACAGTGATATTTTTTACAGATGATTCAGTGACATTATGCATCCAATCAATTCTGCTTGTCATATGCATGGATGCACCGGAATCAATGTACCATTCATCATTTACATTTTTGCTGACTGTAGCTGAAAAGTCTGCTACAAAACTAGTACTTTCTCCTTTGTTTGCCGTTTGTTTCTTTGGTAGTTTACAATATTTAGCGAAATGTCCATTCCTATTGCAGTTGAAGGATCTCAAACCCTTTGTTTTTATCGATGAGGTATTATTTCTGTTTTTTCTTGAATTTGTATAGAAAGCTGCTGATCTTGATCTGTTAACTTCTTTTATAAATTTAGATTTCACTGAGTCAGCACTTATTTTGATGCCGGAGCCCATAATCATGGGTTTGTATTCTTCTGGTAAGCCAGCCAACATGAAGGTGCCAAGCCACTCATCATTGACATCAAAACCATTATTACTTAACTAGTGTGCAGTGTTCATTATTTTACTTGCGTAATCCTCAACCCTGTTACTTGAATCTAATGTGGTGTTGATCAAATCTTTAAGCAAACCTACCCTTCTTGTTAAACCATTATAATCAAATGCCTTTTGCAAATTTTCCCACACCTGTTTGGCGGTTTTTCAGTCTTGAAGATGGACATAATTTTGCGGATCCAGTAGTAAGGTCAGCTTTGATTTCACTTTGACATCCTTTGCAGCATCATGTAAGCATTGCAAGTCTTCATGTTTCAAATATGCTTTCATGCTGAATTTCCACGTGGCAAAGTTTTTTCTTCCTACCAGTTTTTCTAAATTAAACATATTTGGGCCCATCTTGCTTATCTATGCTTATATATATATAAAAATATGTACTTAAGACTGGTCACTACGTTGTCGGATGCAGCAACAGCTACTTGTAAAAGGGTCAAGCCTCGAAGGAGGGGTGGTTATGTTGCGGGATGGAACAAGTATGTTGTAAGCTACCATAGGGAGGCCAGGTCGAGGTTTTTGGCCTGGGTAGAAGATGGCAAGCCTAAGAATGGTCAGACGTATGTTGCCATGGTAGAAAGTAGGAAGTTGTTTAAGCGGAAGTTAAGATGGTGCCAGGATAGGCAGGAACAAATTAAAATGGATTTACTTGCATCCCATCATTCCGCTAATAATTCCCCACAGTTCTGGAAAGATACCGGAAAATTTAACCAGAAACCTGGCCTTCCTGTGAGTATTAATGGTATTTTTGACCATCACTTGATTGCAAATGCGTTTAGTAAACACTTCAAGGTGACACCGCAGCGTAATACTGGTGTGTTTCGGTCGCCCGTTGCTGGAACCATCATCCAGAAAAGGGATATCAGTTTTACATCGAAGGAGGTTAAAAGAGTTATTAACAGCATGCATAGAGGTAAATCCCCTGGATATGATGGTCTCAGCATCGAGCATCTTAGGCATGCTGGAGTCCACCTGCCACGCGTCCTATCCTTGTTTTATAATCTCTGCCTTTGCCATAGTTACTTACCAGAGGAACTTACTAAAACTATAGTGATTCCAATTATTAAGAACAGAACTGGGGACGTTTCGGATATGAATAACTATCGACCCATCTCTCTTGCGACCATATTAGCCAAGGTGTTGGACGGCTTGCTTAATAACATTCTTAACAAACATATTAAACTGCATGAAGCCCAGTTCGGTTTCAGAAATGGGCTTTCCACTGAAAGTGCGATATTATGTCTTAAGCAAGCTGTTCAGTACTATACGGACAGGAAAACACCGGTATACGCGTGCTTCCTAGACTTGTCTAAGGCGTTTGACACAGTCCTATATGATAAGCTTTGGGACAAACTGGACAGGGCGGGTGTACCGGTTGAGGTCATATCAGTGTTACAGGAATGGTACCACTGCCAGCGGAACCAGGTGAGATGGGCGGGAGCTTTGTCCGGGCCATATGGCATGGAGTGTGGCGTGAGGCAGGGGGGGCTGACCTCTCCTTTGTTATTTAACTTGTACATAAATGACCTTATCGGTGAGCTCAGCAGCACTCATACCGGTTGTCATATTGATAGTGTATGCGTCAATAATATTAGCTACGCGGACGATATGGTGCTGCTGGGACCATCGGCAGGTGCTATTCGTAAGATGCTGGCTATATGCGAGACCTACGCTGGGGAGCATGGACTGACCTACAGTAAAGCAAAAAGTAAAGTTCTGCTTTTCAAGGGTAAGTCAGGTGCACCTGTTCCAGTTTGTGTTCCTTCAATTAAATTATATGATGAGGAACTGCAGAGAGTGACCAGTTTTAAGTACCTGGGCCACATTGTAACGGATGATTTGTCCGATGACGCAGATTTGGAGCGGGAGAGCAGGGCATTGGCGGTCCGAGGAAACATGGTTGCCCGTAGATTCGCTCGGTGCTCCTCCCCAGTAAAAATTTCTTTGTTTAAGGCATTTTGCCAATCGTTTTACGCGAGCAGTCTATGGGTGAATCATACTCAGCGGGCTGCCAGGGTCCTGCGCGTTCAGTATAACAACATCTTCAGGGTGCTATTGCGGCTGCCTCCCTACTGCAGTGCGTCGCAAATGTTTGCTGATGCCCGGACGGATGGCTATCAAGCTATAATCCGAAAAAAGGTTGCCTCTTTTTTAAGACGAGTGAGAGACAGTAGTAATGGCATCCTCGGGATGATTGCTTCTCGCGCTGATTGTCCGATCCAACATAAATGGATGTGTATAATTACCGGACAAGACTGACATATCCTTATTATTATTTTACTCTTCATTATGAAATGTGTATGATTTTCTTTTTTATTTTATTTTTTCTCCAAATTAATTGACTGATTGACATAATGATAGCTAATATTGACATAGAGTGGTTACTACTGTATTGATATAATTATGTGTTTCTAATTCATTTCCTTTGTATATTTAATTAATTGAATTAGTATATTGTTCATTTTCTATTTGTATTGTTGAACTGTTTGTGTGCTGACTATTGTATCATTATTATTTTATGGTTTTTTTTCTGAAATAAATGTTTTATTATTATTATTATTATCTTCACGAGAAATATTAAATTTTTGATGAATAATCCTACCCTTCAATGTAAATTGCGACGACAATTTTTCGGATTGAAATTTTATCCACTTTATTATTATTTCTAGCTGTACCACAACGAAACCACGCTCTGCTACCATGTAAGAAAAGTACGTGGTTGTGGAAGAAATAATGAAACGTTTTAGGATCACAATTTAACTCGCATTTTATTGTCAGAGAAAAAAAGTACATTGAATGTCAGCTTGACAAGTAGCACAGTGCCACACGCGTAAGAAAAAGAAACTAAAATGGCTGCATTCCATTTCTCTAATCTTCAATGCTGTTATCGCACTGCTAGTCCATTGAAAAGTTACATTTGGGGTTGCGTTTCTTAGAGGACGCAATTTTATTTTTTTGATGTGTAGGGGGGGTAAGTGTAAAGCTAAAATCAAGTTTGTGGGGTCGCCACCCTTGTCCCACGGCTGCCATCTTGAAAATAGGGGTTGAAACGGTTTTTACGATATATCTCTTAAACTATTTATCTGATAAAAAAAATTTGTTAACGTTTTTTGTTGCAAATTAAATTCTCTATAACTTTGGTCCAGTAACTTATTGTCGTAGATAAAAAAGTTATAAGTGAAAATGTTCAGAAATTCGAGAAAAAATATATATTTTTCGATATAACTTTTTTTTTATCATTTTACAAAAAAACGATATCAGACCATTTTTGTAGATCGTTTTTTAAGGAACAACTTTTATAAGCAACATTTTTTCATTAAGTCAATAGCTAAGGTTTTACAGCGCTCCGAATTGAGTACTATTTTTCAGTACTCTTAACTGTACATATTTTATACATGGGTACTAATAATGTGTCATAAGTTATTTTTTTATTTTTTTTTATTTTGTTATTATAATTCTTTTAATTAGTAATTTTGCAATGTTATTAATCTTTCTTACCTTGTTTCTGTTCCACACACGAACACAATACCTCTAATGAATATTTAAATATTAAAAAAACCTGGATAACGAATCTCACAATGACACAATGACAAAATAACGTTGTTTGATGATTCAAACAACGTTATTTTCTTTGTACGTCCTTAAGTTTACATTACCTTTTTAATTCGCGGAAAATACGCACGCATGCGCAAAACGATCAGTAAGAAACGTTTCAATACACGCATCAACGGAGCGTAACATTGCGTCATTGAAACAGCGTATGTAACCATAATACGAAACATGCGAGTAACGAAAAGTATTCGTGAGTAATGTTTCGTTACTCGGTACTAGATGGCGTACCCGTTACTCAGTAACTAATAAATATGGTTTGCTACAGCTCTGTAACGAACCCACCGTGGAAACTGACGGTTTACCTGATAGTGATTGGCAGAAACCTCTCCCCATGCCTTCTCCACACAAGTTTGCATTCGTCTGGAGCTCTTAAGGTTACTCCGCATTCGTCAGTCCACAGAACTTTACTCCACTGCTCGTGAGTCCAATTTGCGCTAGCGAACCGTAGTCGAGCTACGCGATGGTGTCGGAGCAATTCTAGACCACGAGCTGGTCTCGAGGACGCAGATCTCGTTTCTCCATTCTCCTTCTTATTATTCGCACCCTTACGTTGATTCCTCTTTCAATTTGTAGCCGCTGTCGAATTTCGACCGCAGTAAGGAACCGATTTCGCATACTTGCGAGAGTGATAAATCGATCACCTCGCACTGATGGGTACATTTTAGAAATATTTAAAGTTTCGCATAGATACTTTCTTTTGGAAAATTTTCTGACATAGTGTGCTTGTTTTGCTGGAAATAATTGTATGTGTGATAATATGCGCTCTTTTGTTGGCACTGACATTTTGCGTGGTCGATTACTATGTTTACCTCTACAGTCAGTTTTTTCAGAATCACTATTGTACTTTTCTTTGGCAGTGTAAACCATTTGTTCGGATATTCGTAAAGTATTTAGGAAAAACATCTTACACACACGAACTTTATTACCACCTAATGGCAAATAATAACTTATAGTTTGAATACGGTTTTTATTTCGAGTAACTTGAAGTTTTTTCACAGATTCTGATATAACGTATTTAGTTATAAATTGCCATTGCAACTCATGGTTACCAAATTTATTAATTTTTTTCCAAAATGGCATTCCTACTATTTTATGGAAACGTTTCACCACATTGCAAGACTCTGCTTTTTAGAATGACATCCAACATAAACTTGGCCAGAGTTTTTTAAAGTTTTGGATTTATTGGCTATCTGTTCTTTTCATTTCAGCGTCGCTTACAGTTTAAGTTGTTTGTAGTGATAGAGAGAGAGAGAGAGAGCTATCATCATCTCAGGTAGGTAGGTAGGTCTTGTTGCTTTAAGTTTTCATCTCTATTTATTATTATGACCATCCCGTTGTGGCTTAACATACACCTATTTTGGGGCGTTAAAGTCTTATTGATATTAATATTGCCGTTGTCTACATTGATTACATCATGTACAAAATCTTCATTATTTTCAATAGGTTTTAGTGTTTCGTCGTGGTTTCTATCATTTGAGTCTAAAATAGTGTTATCTTCCTGTATTGTGCAATCAAATAGAATTGGCCTACTCGATTTATTTTTAATGACTTGAATATCTGGCGAAGAAACAAAATCAACATTGTCTAATATAAAAGAAAGGTCCGATACAGATGTTGGTGTTCTTATAAGCTGGTGATTAAAAATGCCAATATAATCTGCACCTAAACTTGATAGCACTTAATTTTAAGTAGAATTTTCACGATTTAGGTTTATTGTTTGTAGTTCACAAGATGGTTCTTGTTCAGTATCACCTTTTTAGCATAAGATGTCGTCGGTACATCAAAAATATTAACAGATATCAATAAATAAAAAAATACACGTTTTTCAGTTTGAGCAGGTACATACCATTTGAAACTTTTGTTGCTTTGCGGGCACATGGAAGAATATCGGGCATTTCAACATCGTTATTATCTTCAATCTCTGAAATGAATTATTAAAAAGTATATGTGTTGAATGGATGTTTGGTAGCATTGGTAGTATAGGCATTTGAGCTGTTTGATAGCTAGTCTGAACAGTTGTTCGAGATGTTTGGTAGTCTGCTTGGACGGATGTTTGTGAAGTTTGATGCTGGGTGGGATAGTATGATGGTTGGTGTAAATCACTTAATATTTGTAGGACACGAATTTAGAAAATAGTTGTTTGATTATCATTCAAATTTTCCGACTACGAAAGACTAGTAAAACTATACTTTAATCAACATCTTCCATTTCTATTTGTGTTTGACCTCATAATAGCCATCACTAATAATAAAATTCATTGGTTATCTTTTTGTTGTTGAATTGAATTTAAAAAAGCATTTAATGCGTTATCATTAAGACCAATCTCTTCCTGTGTGCCAATATCATTTGGCTTCACAATGTTTGTTGAAGTTGGTGTCATTATTTGGTTTGGCGGTTGCGCATCAACATCGTTTGAATTGATTATGGGCGGTGCGCTCTTTACAGATAATTCTAATACATATTGTGGTTTAGACTTGTCCCTGAAAACCAACTCCTCTGTTTCGCTAACTATTTCAAAAACTTAACGATTTACACGAATTTGAACATCTTCCGGAAAATTTGAAACAGTTTCCCCCAAGTTTTTGAAAAAGTCAATAATTGTGTTGAAGCACTTGTTGAAGTTGAAGCACGTTGTATAGTTACAGCTGAATAATCTATTTCATTTATTGTGGAGGAAGAGGTTGAAGGACGTGGAGCTTGCTGGTTTTGTCAAGAAGAATAGTACCGTAAAATGGGGTGGATAGACACAATTTTCAATTTCTACATAGATTTTCTCACATATTTTGTGTGCAAAGAATTGTGATATCAGGAGTCATGTTTTAATTAACTAAATAATTATCCTAAAAATAAGTAAAAGTATGTCTATTATTTGTAAATTAAGAAAAAGTAAACGTTTTTTATTTATCTGGAAACAGGGGTCAAAAGATACGAGACGGGGGTGAATTGAGAAAAAACGCTAGGGCAATCCACTTATATTTTTAATAAAATGAACGTATATTTTTAATGATATCAACGTATATTTGTAATAAAATCAATATATTATATTTTTAATAAAATCAACATACTATATTTTTAACAAAAATCGTTTAAAAATACACTTATGGTTATTTAAAGTGGCATAACATTTAAAAAAATCAGGAAGAACTTATAATTCGAAGCTAGGAAGAAGGTATAAATACTTACCTACAAAAAAGTTTAAGAATCCCTTTTCACTATATCGCCATATCAATCAATTTGTCATAATCTATTGAGTAGTTTGGTCGCTCGTGCTATTACTACAATCTGTGTAGTTTCTAGTAGGTTTTTGTATCAACTCATTTCTTATAATAATTACTGATGAATCTCCTGCGGTTGATGCTTCTTCTGATTAATTACTGATGGATCTAATGGTAGTAACTCAGAATACATGTGCTGTTGGATAGGTGCCCCGGAGTGTATTGTGGAATAAGTTGGCGGGTCGGAGTAAGTACTGCGTGAACTAGTTGCCCTCTGTTGTTGCGTTGGTGGTTCTGAATAAAAGCTGCGTGAACTAGTTGCTCTCTGTTGTTGTAGTGGTGATGGAGACGTTGGTAAAATATACGTTCGAGGAGGCGAAAAATATTCAGGAGTTTTCGATCGACCTATCGAAAAAAATAGGCAAGGGATTGTAGTTCTTTGCTTCGATTACGACACCGAAACATCTGATAATTTTTACATATAAACGGCTCTCTTTCATGTTTACGTAACAATCTTAATCCTTAACTTTTTACTGGTGGTAGGACCTCTTGTGAGTCCGCGCGGATAGGTACCACCGCCCTGCTTATTTCTGCCGTGAAGCAGTAATGCGTTTCGGTTTGAAGGGTGGGGTAGCCGTTGTAACTATACTGAGACTTTAGAACTTGTGTCTCAAGGTGGGTGGCGCGTCTACGTTGTAGATGTCTATGGGCTCCAGTAACCACTTAACATCAGGTGGGCTGTGAGCTCGTCCACCCATCTAAGCAATAAAAAAAAAAAAAAAAATCTCAATTTTTTGGCAATTATTTTACCATGTAAGTCACATTCATCATCTTCCTGGGGTTGCCGAGCGCTTAATGTCATTTTGAGTGTCGAAAGCCAATCCTTAACTTTTTCTTCAGTAATTAAAAGCTCAGAGGAGTTTTTACGGCGACGAATCGTTTAGACAATATTTGTTCATTTATATTATTGCCCGTATCTTTAGACGTTTCGTAAAATAGTCCTCCACTCTTAACTCATCCGATGATGCTCAAGAATTCCCTCCAAACTTACTCGAGTTTGGTATTTTTAGTCGACCATTACAATATTCCTCAACTGTCCTCGAGTGAGGTAATAATGATGAAAATTTGATCAAGCTAGCATCAAACCCATAGAGTTCTGTAGTCTATGGTCATTGTTTAATGTCAAAGTCAAGCTGCCGCTGTCTGTTTGACACTAGATGAACTTGTTTGATGTTTTGGTTGCTGAGTTATTTGTAAATATGTGTGCGTGCGGTAAATCTGAAAGTGTATTATTTATTTTCTAACCTATTATTATTTTAGATTTCGGATCCGGCTTTGTATTTTTATTCGCCGCTTTTGTGTGATTTTGGTTGCATCGTGTTGTTGAAGTGCTTTTCCACAACCACCAGTTTATTATTATATAAATAAAACTTATAATCGCATTGACTTTATTTATCAGGTAGTAAGCAAAATATGTCTCTTATGTAGGTAAATAAAATAAAGAGTTTCAAATGTCTAACCTCGAACTATTTACTTTATTAATAAATATTATCAAACTTAAATTATCAAAATATGCGGGAATCATGCACGGATCCAGGCCATTGCACAACAATATCATATATTTCCATTTGCGGTCCACATACTATTTGGACATTGATAGAAAACCAGCCTTGAGGAACGTTCAAGGTACGTCGCGACGTACCTTGACTTGACAGTTCGCTTACTTCAATCCGGTTAGGAAATTTTTCCAAGGACGTTTGAGTGGAGTTTATTTTTACGACTAATCATACCAAAACGCGCGTTGGAGGTTGAGTCGAGTCGAGTTAAGCTCGTGTAAACGACTAAAGATACGGGTGTATGACTCAGACTAGCCTCCAGAGCCTCCTCACTTGTTTCATTGTTTGCTGATTCTTCCTGAAATATAAGAAAAAACAATCATTTAAAAATACGATTATTAGGCGAGACAAGTATTAGTAGTAAGTCTGTAATATAAACGTGTTTAAAAAATTTATAACGTAAACTTCAATAACTTGAAAAAAGAAATAATGTTTTCTTTTACAAATATCGAAGTGCGCAGAAGAGTGGCTTGATATTGAAAAGTTTTAAATTTCCCCGAGCTCTTGGTGCAATTTTCGTAAAAAAATGTTGTTATAGAATGCCCACCAGAAGCAGGATCAGAATATTTTAATTATAAGAAAACACACATCATAGTATTGTTAGCTTTAGTCGACAGCAATTATAATTTTATATTTGCGGATATAGGATGCCGGGGCAGAATTAGCGATGGCGGGGTATTTACAAATAGTTTACTATGGAAAAAAAAGTCTAAATACATTAAACTTGCCTTCACCACATCCCTTGTCTAGTTCAAACAATTTTTACTGGTGGTAGGACCTCTTCTGAGTCCGTGCGGGTAGGTACCACCGCCCTGCCTATATCTGCAGTGAAGCAGTAATGCGTTTCGGCTTGAAGGGTGGGGCAGCCGTTGTAACTATACTTGAGACCTTAGAATTTATCAAGATCTATCTTAGAATCTCAAGATGGGTGGCGCATTTACGTTGTAGATGTATATGGGCTACAGTAACCACTTAACTCCAAGTGGGCTGTGAGCTCGTCCACCCATCTAAACAATAAAAAAAAGATGTAACCTATGAATTATTAGGAGATGGTGCTTTTGCACTGTCAACACATGTAATGAAACCTTATCCGGGAAATCATGATTTAGGCACTCCAAAACGGGTATTTAACAGAAAATTATCCAGTGCACGAGTGATGGTAGAAAATTCTTTTGGTATATTGGCTTCAAAATTTAGAGTCTTTAGAAAATCATTACGATGACTTGTGTACAATTACATAATTTTTTAAAGAAAAGTGCCATAATATCTTGCCCGATTTACACACCACCAGGTATGATTGGCGTCTATAACTACGATGGTATTCGTATACAGGATGGTTCTTGGATCAGAAATTGAAGATACATGTGCTATACGTGATTTGCCTCAGATACCGTGTAGACCACGTTTGACTGTAATTGAAATAAGAGAAGAATTCACTAAATATTTTACCGAAATTGGGGCCCCGCAACCGCAGACGTCGAAGTAGTCGCGGTCGCGGAGGGAACCCGTGCGGTTGTTGAGGTATTTTTGGGGCCGCTATAAGTTTTAGCGGCCACAGTCCTGCGGGGTGCCGGTGTTGGGGCACCACTTTTCAACTCGTGAGCGAGGGGCGGTCTCGCGCCCTCCACCGTGCAGCTTCGCGCCTCTAACATTACTCCTCGACCTCATTGGGGTCACTATCTTTGTTTACGGGCAGAGGAGAGACAGGTGCCGAGCTACGTTGCCGCTCAAGGAAGTCGGCAACCATTGTGCGCATTTCAGCCATGTCGACGCGCAGCTGTCCATTCTCGGCCCGAAGCTGGCCGTTTTCAGCAGAGACCTGTTCGAAACGGGCGTGCAGCAGGTCTACTTCCTGCCGCAAGCCCGCCGTCTCCGCGGTTGTGGTGCGGTCCACGACGTTCTGCAACCTTTCTTCCAGTGTGGCGGCCGCAGATTTCATGGCCGATACTTCGGAGCCCTTGAGGCCTGCGATCGATTTCGAATGGTCGCAACGATTTTGCCGACTATCTTATGAGATCGGAGGAGGTCAGAGGGACCCACCTCCGTCAGGGATCGCTGTAGGCGCTCGATCTCTCCTACTTTGTTTTTTTTTTTTGCCTCACGGCAGGCAGCCCTGGTCTGCGCCGAGAAGGCAGCGTCCAGTCCGCGAGACGACTTTTCATTTTCACGATCAGTGAAGGGCGACGCCGCAGCCGTCGCCGGCCCTTCCGCCAACGCCATCCATATATTTGGCGCTGGCAGGCTCACCCTCCGAGAAGTCAGACGGAGCGGAGGACGCCGGCCGACTTCCGCTTCCGCCGAGTCCGCTGCCGAACGCAATTGGCAAACAGCGCTGGCGTCTCCCGCCCACTAGACGCGTCGCCCCTCGCGGAGCTCCGCGCCGAGTACAGCGAGATCTAACTTTCGCAGCGCTCCAAGAGCACGGTTGGGACTCTGTCTCTTACGCGACCCGTGTTGTCGCCCCCTTCCTCGTGGCAGTGTTTGCCGATCGCTCGACCGCACGGAGGGAAAGTATTTCAACAGTTACCATTTTTCATGAGTCCTTTTTTATTAACCAGGGGTCGGTCGCCTGGAGTCTGGTTAGTACCCTCGGAACTAGACTCCCTCCAGCCATTCATCCCATCTTCGGGCACCAGAGCTTAGGATTGGGGCATTTTTTAAAGAGGTTTACGGCCCCATGCCTCGCGACAGCGGCTCCCGTCCCCCACGCGGTGGGGATTATGGGTTGGCCGGCGGCCCGCTGAACGCAACGAGCAACACAGCAGACCACCGCCCGATGCTCAAACGAGCAACAACGACGAAGCCACGCCGGTATACTGGTACCCACCACCCTCTGGAGGGCGTGCCCCTGTAGCCGAAGCCAGGGACATAGCGACCAGGGGCCGGAAGATGCGTAAACAACGCCGGCTCACTTCTCCATCGAAAGGCAGGCCAAAAGTGGCCCACCGTCTCCCATGGGTTACGTCCGAAGCGGGTCGGACGTGACCCAAACAAAACAAAAGGGGAAGAAAGGAGAAGAGAGAGGGAGCCCGAGCGTCTCCAGGAGGAACACCCTTCAGCGAGTGAAGGGCGTGGAGAGCTTGCAACCCGCCCTGCTGGTTTTTGGTCCGCGTCATCCGATCTCTTTCGTTGCAAAGCCTAACTAGGCTATCCTACACCTAACCTACCTACCTAACACCTAAGAATCCTTGCAACGAAAAAGATCGGACGATACTCTTGGGAGTGGGACTGCTCCCAGAGGATCCCGTTATCCGCCACCTATGGACGCGCCCGATGGAAGTCCAGCAGAACTCCCACAAACACACGGAGCCCCCGGCCACGCAGAGTGCGCGTCGGGGGGCCCGCCCAGGTCCCGGGAGAATTTAGTACCTTTTTTATTTTTTTTTTGCATACTTCATCAGTTTCGTTCATAATTTGTCGAATTTTGGTCCAAGCGACCTCTTTCAAATGTTTTTGTAGTAATCTTTGTCTTTCGGGTTCCATAAAACACTGTTTTCTTTGTAGGCGTCTATCAGCAAAAGACATTTCTCCGCTGTCCACTCAACTCACTCATCTCGAGAAGAATACTTATAGGTTCGCAGTGTTCAACGACCTTCACTCTCGACGTCCACGAACGCACTGCCACCTTCCTTTGATTCGCGCCAAAAACCGACAGCCATCGATTCGCTGCGTGCCACTCGCGTACAACTCATGGCAGGCTCGCGTACCACGTACAGGTACCCGTACTCACCTAGCCGTGTAGCACGTAACGTAACAGATACTGTATCAACTTGCAAGTGGGTACGGCTGGTGCACGGTCCACAGCGTATCTAGCTACGAGCTGCCGGATCCGCAGTGCTCGCAACGACGTCACGCCGACAACATGTCTCAAATGGTGGCTAGTGCTGCGTTCATATTCATATATAATATTTTAGATAATTATAAAAGTCCACGTCGATTTTGGCAAAGTGAAATATTCAAAGATAGAAATCGTTCTAACAATTTAGTAATGGATATGAAGTCTCAAGAGATTAGTGGACATTTCAAGAATTTCACTCGTATGTCGAGTACAGATTTTGAGTATCTAATTAATATAATTGGATCTCAAATTCGCACTAGAGACACAAGGTTTAGAAAAGCGATTCCCGTTCAAGACAAATTGGTTTTAACATTGAGATTTTTAGCAAGTGGTGATTCATTCACTAGTTTACAGTATACCTTCGGAATGTCTAAGCAAGTTATAAGTAAATTTGTTCCAGAAGTTTGTGCAGCAATCATCAATGGATTGAAAGACAATGTAAAGGTAAGTAATTGAACTTTTTAATATAGAAACTAAATCAATGATATAGGCAAATAAAATACTGTGGGTAACTTAAACATAATCACCCATATCCAAAATCTCAGACAATTCACTATGCGGAGATGACATAGCATATTGTTCGTTGAGATGTTGAGGAGATGGTTGACCCGGAGATGTTTGGCCCGGAGATGGTTGTCCTACAGACGTATATATTTGGAATAGCTGTTCCATATTTTTTGATGTATTGGGGCCTATAATATCCAACATTGGCTGGTTGGCTATACGCCTGCATCGAGGTTGGTTGAACTGAAGAATATCCTTGAGACGTTTGTGTCCTATTACTTGTGTGCTGGTAGGGATTTATCAAAGTAATGGCAGTCTGCCTTAAAAATTAAGTCACATATGCCTTGTTGCACGATATTTTTAGTGTGCTCAGAATATTTCATCATTTTACTTCCTACAAAAGTCAAAAAAGATTTAATCTTCTCATTTTGCGTGTTGGTATTTGAGGAGGCTGATTTTAAAATTCCAAAAGCTTATTTCTAGATTTGTAACTTTGGATCGCGTTTTTCTTTTTTACTTGGCTGCCCAGATTGTACTGAGCTATTTGGTGGCTCCGAAATTCCTTCTACTCCAGCTGCTTCTTCATTCTCCTCAAGTTCCGTTGTATTGCTTACCTAAAATATGATAAAAGTTTATCTGGTGTGTTATAGCTTGCAGATTTCTGACAACTCACTGGACTGGAAAAATATATTCGATGATTTTAACAATTTATAGAATTGTCCTCACTGCGTCGGACCAATAGATGGAAAGCATGTGGTGCTACAAGCACCGTTCAACAGCGGAGCAGAATATTTTAATTATAAGTCAACATATAGCATCGTTCTGTTTGCCATAGTGGATGCAAATTATAACATTCTTTTCGCGGATGCAGGATGCCAAGGGCGAACCTCGGAGGAGTGTTTAAGAATAGCAAACTACATGACATGATTGAAAATAATATTCTTTCTTTTTTTTTTTGCTTTTCCCCCATCATGGATATCACCGGGCCCTTATTATTCTAGTTAACTCATTCACTCCAGTTCTCTCTTTCATGCCTCTCGCACTTGCATGCTTCATACGGTGTCTTTCTTACATTCCTCATCTTTGTTTCTTAGCCGGGTGGGATCCCGCTAGCTTAATCTGTTACTGTGTTTTGTTTTCCTGGGTAAATAAAGTTTTGCTCCTTTATTTATTAACAGAATCATCAAATCATTTGGAACTTATTTCTATTGTATGGCTTATATTATTTAGACCTTTTCTACTTCGTAATTTTAACACTTTTAATATGGTAATCTTATTTCTATTTTGTAGGCTTAACAATTTTAATCTTAGTCTAACTTAACTTTAACAATTTTCCATACCAAATACCAAATGAACTTAACAAAACATAGATTCTTATGACACTAAAGTTTATTCAAAATGACCTCCGTGATTTTGAATACAGGCCTTCAATCTGCGCGGCCAGTCGTCTATCGCAGCACGAACGAGGTCCATGTCAATATCGGCGGCTGCCTTAATCAAGGATGTCTTGAGTGACTCCAAATTGGGATGAGGCTTTGAGCACGCCTTTTCCTCCAAGTGTTGCCATATCTTGTAATCTAACGGATTCAAATCTGGACTGGAGGAGGGCCAGTCTTCGTGCCGGATGAAGTCGATTTCACGCGCTGCCAGCCAGTCTTGTGTGCTCTTCGCTCTATAAGCTGGCGCCGAATCTTGTTGGAATGCCTATTATTGAACATGGTATGAGAAACAGGTTCCACAAGGTTCGTCAGGACTGTATTTTGATACACAACTGCATTCGTTTTTACACCTTTCTCACAAAAATGTACTTCTGTTAAGCCCCAATAAGAAACTCCCAACCATACAATGAACCAGGATGTAAAATGACCTCGTTGGACACGCGGAATACGGTTGCTCGCTTCTTCACTACTGTGTGCGTACACCTTATCATTTTGTTTGTTGTAGCTCTCTTCTACGGTAAAAAATTTTTCATTCGAAAAAAGAATTTCCCGATAATTTTTTCCCGCGTACCGCTTCAACAAAGCGCGGCATCTCTTCAGGCTCAGGTCCATTAGACGAGCATTCAAACGATGTCCTGTTTTACTTCGATATGCCCGAAGCCCTAAGTCTGCATTTAACACCCTTTTCACCGTGGTTCTGCTTAACCCCATCTGAAGGGCCAACAGTTTCTGGTTACGTTTGGGATTTCTTTGAATTCGTGCCTTCACAGCTTTTATCACTGCTGGAGTCCTAACAGACCGAGGGCGACCACTTCTTGACCTGTCATCTATACTAGAGTCTTCATTGTATCGTTTGATGGTACGATAAACGAATATTTTGGTTATATTCAAATTTTTCAGTATGTTAAAAATTTGAATTGGCGCGTAACCGCAACTATGCAACGCAATAACTGCAACACAGCCCACCTGATGTTAAGTGGTTACTGGAACCCATAGACATCTACAACGTAAATGCGCCACCCACCTCGAGACATAAGTTCGAAGGTCTCAGTATAGTTACAACGGCTACCCCACCCTTCGAACCGAAACGCATTACTGCTTCACGGCGGAAATAGGCGGGGTGGTGGTACCTACCCGTGCGGACTCCCAAGAGGTCCTACCACCAGTGATATTCACTGGGGTATGTCTATAGATTAGTTCGTTAGTCGAAGACTTGGCGGTGGATCGCGTTTCCGACGCGGTGGTAGATTCTGTGAAAACTGCTCTTGCTAGGGCCAGTGTTAGTAACAGTCCCGGTTAGAGCCCCGTGAGCTCACCTTCTAATTCGGTGAATCTAGAATAACTCCTTGAGGCTACTAGAATAGGTAGGGAAAAAAACCACGGGTGTGATTTTCGTAGGGTTGATGTCGATGCGCTACCCCCGGACACACTGTCCTAAATTGGTGGCCGCGATCTGGAGTTTACTATGCATGAACGACATGTTCCTACTCGAGTAGTAAATAGCCGTATTATCTGCGAAAAGGGCTGTCTGGGTCGCCGGCGACCGGGTTTTATCGTTAATTGACAGGCTAAAAAGTAGCGAGGAGAGAGCGGAGCCCGAACTGTTCGTCGATCAGGATGCCTTTCGAGGAGATGAGGTCCCAGAGCGTTTGCGTAATAATAACTGGTATAATGTGCCTAACACTGAGAGAATGCTGATCGACTGTACCTCGCGGGTTCGTTTTTAGGTTTTCCAGGTTTGTGTATGCCGATGACGTTCTTTCTACACCGCGGGAAAGATGCAGTGCATTATAGCAGCATTTAAAATGGAAACTAGCATGATTATTAGTTGGGCGGGTAAAATTTTTAAAAGGCGAGAATTGTTTCTGGCGGATCCGGCGGCTTTCCTTTGTTGTGAGTTCGTGATTTCTTCTTTAACTTCGTTAATGATGGATGGGGTAAAGTGGAGTAATGCGTCTGAGAGTTTTTGGAAAGCCGAGGGTTGGCGTGAGGGGCATACGAAGGGAGGTATAGTGGCGATATTTTCCGATTTGAGGGTCCTAGCTAGTCGCCAGTACGCTTGTTGTGGTGAGAGGGCGCGAATCCTTCTAAATAACTTTTCCATTATTATTTTTTATTACTTATATGTGTGGACGAGCTCACAGCCCACCTGGTGCTAAGTGGTTACTGGAGCCCATAGACATCTACAACGTAAATGCGCCACCCACCTTGAGATATAAGTTTCAAGGTCTCAGTATTTACAACGGCTGCATTCAACCTTCAAACCGAAACGCATTACTGCTTCACGGCAGAAATAGGCAGGGTGGTGGTACCTACCCGTGCGGACTCACAAGAGGTCCTACCACCAGTAAACAAGAGGTCCTACCACCACCTTCCACCTTGTATTTCGGGTTTCCTTTACTCGAGATTAGACATATTTCTTTCATCTTTCTCAGTTTTCTTCCAATTAGGTTTATGCGTGAGTATATTACTTTTATTTGAGTGTCATTTTTCTAAATTTAACTATGAACACGAAATAAAACTTTTTTTTTTATATAAATGAAGTTTTATTTATATAAATGAAGTAAGTACAATAGAACAAAAACGCTTAGAAAACGCTCAGGAATATGAACAATCACATATCACACATATCAGTACAAAATCTCAAAAATAAATAAAATAAATTACACAACAATGCTCTTATTTATTTTAATTATTTATTAGTGTTGTGTAATTTATTTTCAAAATCAAATAAAAAAATACCTAAATAACTAAAACAATTGCGGTAGGCGTACAGTACAGGTCACTAAGTATTAAATATAATAAAAATTATAAAGTAACAAATCAGTCATGAGCTACGCAGCTGTTGTTTTTATCGCGGACTCTTATTAAAAGATGAGGCACAATATTAATTACTTAAATAATAACAGTCATTCAAATCAGATACACAACATAATTATGTAATCATGTACTTACATTCATTTAAAACATACCAAAATAACCTAAAATATAACAAAAACGTCTACAACGTTACAAAATATGTTTATGGTCACATACAGTATGCTTAAATTAAATCAGTCGCGAGCTTCTGTCTCTTGCCCATTTAGTCCAAAAATGCAAAATTAAACGTGTATTTGGTCTCTATTATTAATACAGTTGTTAATTAAGATAACATTAAAAATTATGCAAAAGTGACGAGTCGTCGACTTTCGTCGAGTCTCCCGTCCTTCTCGGAGAGTTTTAGCATGTTTATCAGGACACCTAAATTACAAAATGTACCAGTTTTCAAGTACCAGAAATAAAATAATAACTAATAAATAATAATATGTATAATATAAAACCGCCCGGTAAGAGTGAAAAAAATAACGATATCGATTAAGACCTGAGAGTAAAGGACGAATTTTGAAAGAACGCTTGTCAGTTCTATTTCTTAGTGTAAGTGTTTTGTATAAATACTTTTATTTTGAGCCAATCCTTATTGATCAGGAGGTCTCGGTGTTTCTCTTTAAGAGCCTCACATTCATGTCTTTTAGGTGGTTGTTTGTTTTTTATATGAAATTTAAAAAATGTAGTGCAAATTTTTTTTTGTTCTGCAGTCCATGGTATCAGAGTCCTCTTTTTACCTTTCTTGGCGTAGTGATCAGACTGCAAAATATTGGTATGAAGACCGGATGGTCCTGGCTGAGGTGATGGTGGTGGAGGTGCTTGTAAAGTATTTTCATCTGTTATATCTTGCGCGCGCTAAGAACACTCTAAATTATACTCGTAATCTAAAATTAAATCATTGTCTGTCTTTCCTTCATCTAATTGTTCACTTAAATCTAGTTCAATCTCGTCCAAGGATTTGCCTCTGAAAGCGTCTGCTTTCCCATCTTCCATAAGGATAAGCAGTTTAGATATTTTAGCAGTTTGGTAGACGTCATCCGGTAGCCGATATGATTTTTTGTGCACGTCATTTGTATGGCCCATAAATGTAGCTAGCTGCTCCATGTCATTTTCAGACATACTGAACATTTGTGATAACGTGGCCAAATGTTTTCTAAGCTTTGTAGATGATATCGCTTTTGGGTTTTTTGCTCCAGATTGCCTCGCATACCTTTCTAGTACTTTGTATCCATATATTGTATTTTCAAATCCTGGATTAGCAAATAAAAAACGATTTGATGTAGAAACAAATGTTTCTCTTATCGAGAGCAATAATTTAATGTCCTCTTGAACCTCATTAGTAAATAGAACGGGAACCCCATGCCCACGTTTGCCTCTAATGACAACTCTTTTAAATTTTTGTACCAAGACCCTTTCCGATAGAGTAAGAGCCCGGGCGAATTCTTCGTATTTATCAGAAGCATTATTATCAGATTCCAAATAATCGTGAACTTTGATTCTTTGCAGCTCTCCAGGCATTTTTTTTTTTTTTTTCGGGTAGAGGGCCGAACCTCCTACGAGGTCCCCGCGCAAAAGGGGCGCGCGGGGTATGTGAGACTCAACGATCTGCAGGTGTTGAGAGAAGATCGCGGGCCCAAGGATTTTAGGACCCACCCACTAAACGACTCCCCTGCACTCTTACACCCGACGTCCGATCCTCTCCGAGGTCAGAACCCGGATGAGGTAGGGGGGTTACCGCGGTCAACACTACAACACGACGGCGCGGCTCACCCCAAGGACGCCCAGCCGACGGAGCCTTCGAGGTGAATCGAAGGCTCTGAAACGTCGGCCGTCTCGGTACGGCAGCCCGTCAGGCCGCCCAGACAGTGCCGCTGGTGTCCCGGAATACAACGCTGGACCAGAACCAGCCTGCCGGGTCGGGACGCGATACACCGCCAACCGGTCGCTCTTTCGTAACTCCTTGGCAGCGCGCTAGAGTGCTGGTAGCGCGCCGCGCGGCCTCTCCCCCTCAGGTCGCCCCTTGACCTTCACCGGGGGGAAGCCGCCATCTACAGGGGCCGGAGTCGGGCAAAGGCCCTTCCCCGGCCCCCGGCTCGGCGGCGACGGATAGGTGCGGAGAGGGATGAGCTCTCCCTCTCTCGTTCCGCCGCCTCCTTCTGCGAGATGGTGTACTCGCAGAAGTCGAGCATCGCCTTCCAGGACTCATCGCTGCCGAGCATCGTGGCCACGACGGTCGGCGAAAAGACTTTTCCCCAACCTATTACTTTTGACTAGGCGGAGCAAGCAGGACCGATTGTGTTAGCCTTATAGGAGGACGCTGAAAAGATCGCAGCATCTGCTCGTCCTCGAATGCAAGGACTAGGTGACCGTTAAACTATTATAAAAAATTACAAATTATAAAAATTAACATGACCGTAAACATACCAACAAAAGTTATTAAAATTACACCAAAAAATGGTTTGATTTAGTCGAAATGTCCAGGATGCCTTAAAACTTGAAAATGCGTTTGCGTACATACCGTTTAAATGATGTCAATTTTAGTAGTGGCTTTCGCGGCTCTAGTCTCTGGTCTGCTTCTACGCAAGCTTCCTCTCGCCTATTGCATGGTCTCTATAGCCTGTGCATGGATATTATGCACATGCCTATTTAACAATTTCTTCGCTTGAAGGTACAGCGTCGGCATGTGAAGTATACAATTATGCCCATCACTAAAATTCCGACTTTTTAGTAGGTACCTTAAGTTTTAATGACGGTGCCATTCGTTGCATACAATGTATACTTAGAACTATTATCAGAAAAAGCTTTTTTCCTTATAATGTACGTGGTAAAACAGAAATATTGGCACCAGTATCTATTAAAAAAATTAAATTGCTATTTCTATCCCTTAAACCGGTCACTCACACGCGCACAAATACGCAAACCCGCAAGTGTGGGACGACATTTGCAAATGATTATGCAAAGTTTTCGCTACATTTGTGGTTTTCCAAGCTGTGTCGGTTTTTTAACAGACATCAAAGCGCGCGAACCGCGAACCTTCGCGTAGTCTCCCACACATTCGTTTGCCCAGTTGCGCCGACGATTGCGAAGGTAACGGACGTTTCGCCATTTTCGTAGTTCGTGACGTCTACCGTGTAGCATACCTTCATTATGGATTGGAATAATACCAAGGTGATGGAGTTCATTGAATTTCTGCAAAACGAATCTACCATAAGGGACCCTCAAAAGAAATCCCATAAAAACAGAATGGCCGCTAATGACGCCTGGGAAAGAATTAAAAACTGTTTTTCTTCTGAATGTTCTATTGACGAATTAAAAAAGAAGAGAAATTCTCTAATAGCCGCATATAGAGAACACTTAAAAAAACTGAAAGACCCCTTCACCACTGGTTCAAGTACGGATGATGTGTACCAGCCAACATGGTTTGCATTTGAGGCAATGCACAGTTTCTTGAGGCCAGTATACGAATACAACAACACCAGAAACACTGAGGTAAGCACAAAATAACACAGTTGTTTAAGTTGTATCTACCAAACATTTTATTTTGAACATTTGTTTATCGTTTAGATTTGCATAAAATATTCTGCAAACTCAGCCCTAATCATATGAGTAGCATTTGAGCTTCGCCTGGGAACCAAAGCAACCGGTAGGAGCCATGATTCGCGTTGTCGTTTGTCCAGCTTCCAGAATGCAACTGACCGTTCTCTATGCGGTCAAAGACTCCACGGGGTGTGTATATTCTCGATGAGGTTCTACTTCTCCTCAAAAAATTATGTAAAAGTACGCATGTCATAGTGATATGGGCTGCATTTTCAGGTTGAAGTAAAATAGGTTTTTTAAAGACTAAATACTGATGCCATAACCCCGAACACATTTTCAACTATTACTCTGGCTTTGGATAAATTGCGATTAAACTTTCTTTCTATGCTGTTCTCGCTATGGTTACCGGGATATGGCTTCATGATGCAAATGCACTATGCTGTTCTCGCTATGGTTACCGGGATATGGCTTCATGATGTGTTGGCTTAACGCAAATGCACTATCTGCAATAAATACGTACGGCACATTCATATTTCTTCCTAGGAGAAGGTTTGGCTGTGGCATGTTCATTGTATTATTATTAATATTTTTCCATAAAATGCTATTTGTAATACCCCACCATCACTCATTCTCCCTTGGCATCCTATGTCGGCAAATAAGAATAAATAGTTTTTGTCAACTAGAGCCAGGAGCACAACACTAAAAGTTTTCTTGTAATTAATGTAGTCAGAACCGCTATGAATAAGTGATTCTAACACCACATGCTTGCCATCGAATGCTCCACAGCAATGTGGAAATATATTTCGAAAGCCTTCTGATATCTGTAGCCAATCATTTTCTGTGCTTGAAAGCTGGAAAAAAAAATGTTATTTACACAACAATGTTGTAGTGTTAATGATGTTGATGATAGGAACCAACAACATCAAATTCTGAAAGACCTCTGTCCAGAGAATCAGACATGGGCAGTGGAAACAAATCACCACAGTATGAACGGTGCAACAAACGAAAAAATACTTCGGGTGCAAAGGACTTATTGCAAGTAAAGAAACAGATGGATGAGGCGTTCTCCCTTGTAAAAGAGAAAAATCTACAAAAACAGACCGATGAAAATGACTTGTTTGGACAACTCGTGGCGAAAAAATTAAAGAAATTAAGTGGAGATGACAGGCTTATGTTAACTTATGTTAACTTGACATACATAACTTAATTTTTAAGTATAAAATGAAAGCAAGACCCAAATTAAATGAACAATCCTCGTCAAGCCGCACGTCTACATTAAACATTTATACTCCATCTCCATCATCTGATTTTAAAACAGTGTCATATAACCACACACCAGAGCCATCCACAACGCAGTATGAATCTACGTATTCGCAGCCCGGAAAGTATGATATAAATATACAGTCTCCTAATATGTCAACATTATTGTCTATTGAAAATTTAACTAATATAAACTCTAAGCCCCTAAAGACCAGTACTTCTAGAAATAAAATAAAAATACTCTCACTGATTATAACTCCACCACGGCCATTGACCAACCATACCATTGGGCAACCATTAGGAAACCATAAAGATATAATATCTCAGGCTTATAAGATGTCCAGTATGAATGAGGATTCAGATTGATTTAAAGTAATATCATTTGGTTTTTTTAGAGAGAGAGAGAGAGAGAGTATTCTTTATTGTACACCAAAAAAAAACAAATGAACAGTGCGATACATTAAAAACAAAAAGTACAATTGGCGGTCTTATCGCTAAAAGCGATCTCTTCCAGACAACCATCAGGTGGACAAGAATCATTTGGAAACGAACTACGCGCGGTGTACCATTCCAGTGAAATACATATACATATATGTACACATACATATACACATACATATCTCTGTAAATATACATAAAATTAATACAAAGTATTATAATATAATAATAATTATTAGAAATAAAAAATAAATAAATAAAGTTTAAATTTTGCTTCTTTACACATAAATAAGAATAAGCAATTTACATATAAAAGATACTTAAAATACCTTTGAAACATATACAATTTAAGTAGATACCAATTTCAGAAATTTTTTTAATACTTAATATAACAATTAGAAGGGAAAATTTCTATCATTTACCTTTACTTCCCTTTTTAAGACTTGAATAATAGCTTCACAAACTTCAGGCACGATTGTACCAATTACTTGATTTGATATTTTGAAGAGATATTGCATGCTCTTGTAACTATCACCAGTGGCCAAAAATCTTAATGTCATTGCTAATCGGTGCTTAGAAGGAACAGCTTGCCTCCATTTCGTATCTTTCTTGGATATCAACGGATCGACTTTCTGCAGCAATAGCTCGAACTCTGTACTTGACATTCTACAAAAATTTCCAAAATGACTGACAGGTTCAGGTAACAGATCGTTTAATGATTTGTCCAGGGAGTGCCTGAAAGAAAGAGATAATTTATAACGGCTATTAAATATCTTTCTTTTCTTTAACAAAATGCAAAGTAGGTTATCTACTTAGTTCTTTCGCTGTACAATCTACTCATCCAAATACGTCTTCTCTTCCGCGGCTGGCGATTGTGCCGCTCCGTTTCATGCAACATATGATATATGTAAGTATATGAACATAGGTAAAACAGTCCAACCGCACTAATATAATCATCTTCATTGTCCATGATTCACAAAATCGCAAGCAAGACTGAGACATTCGTAAACAAGTGTGGGTGGAAGCGCAAACGGGTTCGCAAATTGAGTATGCGAACCCATTTGCACAGCTGCTAAGTTTGCGAATGAATGTTTGACGGCCCTTCACATGCGCGCAAACATTCGTACAATGTACGAATATTTGCCCGCATGTGAATGGCCGGCATTATACTAAGGCGGTAGATACGTGCTCCGATGCAGCTGTCCGCCGCCGCTGACTGCATGGCATTTAGTTTACCGACTCTCCCACGCACACGGCGGCACGCACTTATGCGCCTGCTCCTTGAATCTGTAGTGGTAGAAGTACATCCAATCGTAACGAGCCGATGAGGTGTGTCGATCGCGCTCTGTTTGCATAGCGCCCACGGAATCCGTATCTATACCGCTCTCTGTGTTGGCCATTCCTTTGCGACTGCATCTCATCGAGGCGAATATTAATTCTGGCTATTTGCGATATTAACGTAGCTGTATCTGCCGTATTGACCTCGCCTATAGAGACCGGCCTGGTTGTCTCCATTATCTTGTCGACTACGGAAGCCAGGGTATTGATATCCTTGCTATCCGTAACTATTAATACTGCACGGACCGAGGTTGGTAGGTGATTCTGCCACAAAAGGAGTAAGGTTTCGTCGCTGATTTTATCGCGGGCTAAATCTTTCATTCGACGAAGCAGCTGCGAACATTCACTTATAAATATTGTTCAAGCAAATGAGGTGAAATTTTCTATTTTTATCGTTGGTTCCCACTATCAATACCGGAAACTCTTGCCAAATGAACTTATATATATCTAGCATCTGTATGCAAAATGTCAGCATCAATACAGCGTTTCAACAAGTTCTTTGTAGATAATACGATGCGAAAATTAGGTAAATCACTTTCCAAAATATAACAGGCTATTACAAAAACTTTGTTCTCGTCGTCTGGCATATTAGTGTATTCAGTTATCCATTATTCCAATTCTCCTATCGAAATAGTGGTGGATCTATATTTGATATGCTAAATAACTATAAAAAAAATCAATCAATGACCGATAGTAGGTTCGTGCGGCGGCTGGATTCGACGAGCAACGCGCCGCCCTCGTCGCGGTCATAGGAGAGGACCTCTCGCTGCCGCGCGTCGTGGCTACGATGCTCGGCAGCTACGCGTCCTGGAAGGCGATGCTCGACTTCTGCGAGTCCACCATCTCGCAGAAGGAGGCGGCGGAGCGAGAGAGGGAGAGCTCTTCCCTTTCCGCACCGATCCGTCGCCGTCGAGCCGGGGGCCGGAGGCGGGAATACGCCCGTACGTCCCGGCCCCTGTAGGTGGCGGCCTCCCCCCGGTGAAGGTCAAGGGGCGACCTGAGGGGGTGAGGCCGCGCGGCGCGCTACCAGCACTCTAGCGCGCTGCCGTGGAGTGAATAGAGCGACCGGTCGACGGTGTATCGCGTCCCGACCCGGCAGCCTGGTTCTGGTCCAGCGGGGTATTCCGGGACACCAGCGGCACCGTCTGGGCGGCCCGACGGGCTGCCGTACCGAGACGGCCGACGTTTCAGAGCCTTCGATTCGCCTCGAAGGCTCCGTCGGCTGGGCGTCCTTGGGGTGAGCCGCGCCGTCTGGTTGTAGTGTTGACCGCGGTAGCCCCCCTACCTCATCCGGGTTCTGACCTCGGAGGGGATCGGACGTGGGGTGTAAGAGTGCAGGGGAGTCGTTTAGTGGGTGGGTCCTAAAATCCTTGGGCCCGCGGTCTGCTCACAACACCATGCAGACCGTTGAGTCTCACATACCCCGCGCGCCCCTTTTGCGCGGGGATCTCGTAGGAGGTTCGGCCCTCTACCCGAAAAAAAAAAAAAAAAAAAAAGGGTTCGTGCGGCGGGGTTTGAGTACCTACGGGGCGCTGCTCCATTGTTAAATTCCGGGAAACTCAAGTCGAAGCCCGCCACCCCTTGTCCTTCTGCGCCCGCGCCGCGCCCCGGCGCAACAACGACAAAAAAAACAGTGCTAAATTGTTAGCGGAAGTGTGCGCATGCTTTTTTTCGTTGCAACAGTTGTTTGTTTAAGTTTTCCTATGCTTATGTAGTATGCTTCGTGCGTACTTTTTGAGTGGGGAAAACGTGAGTGCAGCTGTACGTACAGGGAAAACACCCGAACGCTCGACAGCCAAATGTGCGAACCGTGGTAAATGCTTACCAGCGTTTAATTGATCATAGTCAAGAACGAGGAAGACCGGCGTTGTCACAAAATCTGTACGACGATGTACTAGCGTATTTTGAAGATGATCCCCGGCGGAGTACAAATGACGCTGATCGACGGTTTAACATTAGCCAGTCCTGTGCCTGAAAGATTGTTAATAAGGCTGGATTACATCCATATCACTACAGGAAATCTCAAGAATTAACGCCCATGGACTTCTTTTTGTAGAGTGAAATTAAGAGACGTGTGTACAAAAGCGAGCCGGTTAGGCACGAACGATTAAAACAGCGCATATTGGACGCTACTCACGAAGTGAAAAGACAGAGAAGCGTACTTCTCTCGTTAAAAACAATTTAATGAAACGTGCCCCTCGTGGACATTTCGAAGGACAATTGAAATACTTGTAAGTTTAGTAAATAATACCTATCTAAATAATTATTGTAAATAGCACCTGATTCTAACTTCATAAATATGCCAAAATTTCTCTTTTCTTTTAGTAGAGAATACCTTATTTTATTTTGATATTTGTTTATTGTTTTCTAATCACATACGTATTTAATGAATTGTAAAAAGGTAATTTTGCCGGGCCTAAGCTCGGATGAATATGAAGGAGAGTTTAGAATTTAGAAAATTGAATAAAGTAGGTAACTACATCACATGTTCTTTTGTTTCATTTTATTGTCTAAGGCTACCTACGTCACAAGTGCGACAGTACGAATGCGAATGAGTAGGATGGAATACCATTAATGAAGTTCAATGAACTAATGAATGGATTGTAAAATAATGTCTATGATTTAAGTGAGATTTTTTACAATAAACAAATGATAATAATTTTGCTATTTTATTTAAAGGTATTATGAGATTCTTTCGTCACATATATGATAATAATGTCTTTCCTAATATTATGTCTTTAAAATTTTTGTACTAGTTAAAAAATAATGGTGTATAGCTGCCGTTTTGTAGGTATTTTAAGTTCAGAGTTTTTCTTCCAACACTCCAAGATTGATTTCGGCCTTAGGTGGAGGTTAAACAATTTGTTGATTTCTGATTTTGTTTCATTGCAAATACTATAATTGTAGTTGCTGTTAATAAAATCGTGATCATGTTCGCGCTTTGTGCGATAAAGTAACACTGTGTCTGTATCCACCCCAAATAGTAAGTATATTTCTGCAGCACACTGTACTCCTTTACGTGGTACTTTGTTGCACCTATAAAATCGTCCATGGTATTGTGTGTAGTGCGTACTGCCCACATATTTTCTGCACGCACTGTTTCTTCGGTGGAACTTAACATTTGAAAAGGACAATGCCCAAAGGTGGGCCAACTTCATGACAGAACTGTTTGTACTTGAAAAACTAGCCTTATTTTTTCATGTTTAGTTTATGTATCAACATTTCTTTCACCCTGGCATTGTTTTACAAAAAAATAAATTATTTATTATTATTACATATTATATTACAATTAACTTATTTAATACTGTAAATAATAATGAGAGTAATTATTGATTTCGAAGAAAACAATTAACAACTTAATTTTAGCTGCAGAAAAAAACAGATTTCTCTTAAACCTGGGTGAGAATATAAAAATCGTTTTCTGAATATGAAACGATATTTCTTTGTCTATCAAATTAAGTTAAAACCATCATCACACGACAACTTTTTTAGGGGCCCAAACGCCCATAGAAAATGGGCATTGTCCTTTGCTTATTCTTAATTCTTAGATTCACCTTACTTTTTTTTCGATTTTTCCGATTCCTCATCAGAACAGTGCAAAGGTACTTCATTTTCACTTTTAAACGTCATAACTAATTAAAATTTATGCTTAATAATAATTACAGACGAAACAAATGCAATACGAACGCACGAAAGAAAAAAACAAACGCGTGTCGGTACGGTAACTCGTCGGTACATGAATCGAATGGCACTCTCTGATTGGTGCAAATGGCCGGTCGCTGTCGCGCACTCGCGCCAAATCGTGCAGTGGCTGTTATTTTATGCCCCTCAAACTAGTACCTAAGTCATATATCAATTCTCATAAACATATAATGTACTCTAACTCTTAGTTCTTAAGGTCTAAATCATTGTTACTATATAATATACTTATTTCCTCATGTTACTAAATCATATGTATATTGTATTCCTTTCACATTAGTAAAATTCCGTCATTTACTAAATGTGCCGTTATGGATTCTAAATATGTTTACCAATAAGGTTCATAGTCTAAATTACTCATTTACTAATTGTTTAGTAAATACTATTCATGTATAAATTCTCTTTCTCCTTGAAACTAAAGAGTTCGTCATCAATCTTCAAGCTTATAACATCGTAACTCTGTCCGTGTAACATCAGATTTTTGTAAAAGATAAATAAATGCAGTGTGTATTAAAATAATTTTTTTTTTAAACTACATAACCGCTCACCGCGTAACATGGCTGTTTTCACGTTAAAAGAATATGAAGTATTATTTTACATGTTACAATTATTATTTTAAATGATGTTGTCCATTGAAGCTTAAAGATGATTTTTTAGGAGCTTGTATTGAAGCCGTAAAATGTAAAATGGTGATGAGTTGTAAAAGGAGAAACCCCATTTTGGGCCTAAGCGTTACACGAATGGGATATGTACCAAAAAATTCGTCTATTTTGCTTGATTAACCTATTGAAATCTTAGCTTCATTGACAATGGCCAAGTGTAGAAAATAAGTTGAATTCAATTTTTTGTTTTAAACAATCTTTGTAAACATCTGCAATACTTATTTCAATATACATACGTAGCTAGCTCCACAAACGTGCGGATTAGAATTAAAGCATCTATAAAATAGGATCGATTTAGTGGAAATCGAGTGTAAAAAATAATTAATACTCTTTTGCTTTAGGATAAATGACTGTTTTTATAGGTATTTTAATCAATGTAAATAGAGTATGGCCATCGAATCGTGACAAAACTACTTCCAATGGCGGCAATTCAAAATATCTACAACTGACAACATTAAATATAGCATGAAAGGATAGTTTTGCATTTTTATATTAATGTGACTATGCCCTAGAAAAATACAAATGTATCAAATCGTGTTATGTTATCTTTAATGTTGCCAACTGAAGATATTCTGGATTGCCGCTATTTAGTTGTGCCATGTTTGGCCGGCCAGACTATAAACTTGATCTCATTGAATAACGTAACGTAAAGCACCAAAATCTACTAACAAAAATCATTAAAAGAAATAAATAACTGTGCCATTTAGTTATGACACGAAATCATGTCGGCAACTGCAGCAATACAAAATATTTTCAACTGGCAATCTTAAATATAACATGAAAAAGTTGATTTGGTACTTTGAGTTTTTCTATGGTGTAGTTACATTAATAATTTTACTGGTGGTAGGATCTCTTGTGAGTCCGCGCCTCCCGCCCGCCTATTTTTGCCGTAAAGCAGTAATGCGTTTCGGTTTGAAGGGCGGGGCAGCCGTTGTAACTATACTGAGACCTTAGAACTTATATCTCAAGGTGGGTGGCGCATTTACGTCGTAGATGACTATGGGCTCCAGTAACCACTTAACATCAGGTGGGCTGTGAGCTCGTCGATGGGTATCTAAGCAATAAAAAATAAAAATAAAAAAGGCATGAAATAAAATGAAATGAAATGTGATGAGATATTAAGGGAGCACGTAATGATTTTTAGTTTATATAAAAAAGTTATCATATAAAATATATAGTTTTTCATATAAAAAAGTTTTCATTAAAATTAAAATAAGACTGACCTAAAGGTCTTAGTTACCAGGTCATAAAATCCCTTAAAAAATCATTTCGTGCGCAGCGCGCTTCGCATTACTTTGTTTTTAATTTTTGGCTTTCGTTCGTTTTCGTAAACAACCTAACACGCGATTTTTCGTAACAGGATCCATTTTTATTTTAAAGCAACCTGTTGCTGCAACAGGTTTCGTAAAAAATTACTCATCTTTAGTAGGAAACAGCCTCAAAAATATCGTTTTTATTAAAATATCTCGAACAATAAACATAACCTCAAAATGTAAACATTGTCTGATTTTACCAATTTGGCCATTGCTGGGAGACCTGAAAATTGGGCTCAAGAAACCTTCTTAGGTATTGTAACTTATGCCCAAATTCTAGCACTGTAACGCCAGGCCCAAGTTTGTATGGATTTCGGGTTTGTCCTTTGTGGCTGAGTTAATAAATTACGTGGCAATGTATAAATCAGAAAGACAAGTAATAATAATTGTTGAACGTTACTTAACTTTTTTTTTATAATATTTAGTTGACGTTTGAAAAAAAGACGAGTTTGTTTATTTGAAGCTTTCCGATTATCCTGTTGCTTAGTTATAAAATAAGAAGTTTGACGTTGTGGCCAAAAAAAAGTTAATGTTGGAATCAACGGAAGTTGAAGATTGAGGTTCAACAGTTCCAGTTCCCATATTGGAAGACTAGGGACGACTAGGAGCTATATCACAATTATGAATCATCATAGCTATTTTAAGAACTTCGGAACGGAAAGTCAATTTTTGAATAATAGAAAATGATTTTGTTATTGGTAAAAGCGAAGTGAAGAATGCCATATCATCATTTTGTAGCATTGTACTTATTGGCTTTAAACATTTGCAGCATCTGCTCGTCAAAATCAGATTCTTCTTTTGTGTAGACCTTTTAGATTTTGTTATTCGTCTAATTTTGTTTTGACTTGTCAATGTCTGGGATTTAGGAGCAGTACTATGTTGTTCGGAAGCACTAGTGTTTTCTTGGCTTGTAGGCTGTAGGTCGGGTTCAAGCTCAGGCCTCGAAATGTTTATCTGGGAATCATCTGCCGTTAGGGAGTCCTCAGGTTCGACTGATGTATGTTTCTTATGGAGAAATCGCATGTCATCATAATAAATATAGTTTTTTTTTATCTCGCCGCTACCAGATCCGGGCTTCGTATTCGTAATTGCGGTTCTAGATCTCGTATTCGAGCTGTTCGCCATCTTTCGTGTATAATTTTATCTGTAACAAAAATTAACCAGGCTTATTTCTTTCTTTTAGGTTGTGCCGTCTTCGCGGCAAATTTTAAATGTGACCTACTTCTAAATTTTAAATGTGACAACGTACCGTTGAAACATGTAAAGGGGATGGCCCATTTTAGGCCCAAAGCGGACAATAGATTATAGAAAAAATACTTAGTGCATTAATTTTGTCATAAATAAATATGCATTTACTTTCTTGCAAATAAGCGCCACTATAGTTTACAATAAGTAGTTTAAAAAAAGTAACTCTATTGAAAAAACAAGGATTTTTATTTTTGCGGGAAAAATATTGCCAGCTTCAAATCCTTTTACGTATGAAGTAAATATTTTGAGTATATAAATAAAACATATAAATAAATCATTTTAAGTATTATCATTAATCAAACGATTTTAATGGATTTTATGCACATAAAATAACATCGAAGCCATACCCATTGGACTTTAACTTGTAACTATACTTGAGACCTTAGAACTTATATCTCAAGGTGGGTGGCGCATTTACGTTGTAGATGTATGTGGGCTCGAGTAACTCGAGTAACACCAGGGTGGCTGTGAGCTCGCCCACCCATCTAAGCAATAAAAAAAACTTTACTAGTATTGTTATTTAAATATGTACAACTAAAACAAAAACATAAAAAATAATGTGTACTCGTAAAAAAAAGATTAAGATATAAATCAATTATCGGTTATTTAAAAAAATAATCGATATATGAATTTCATGTAATTATTTTTCTTTATACTGACAACACTGAATTTAATCTGACTGACTGATACTTCGCTTGCTGCTTGTGGTGTTGTGCTTGCGTACAAAATGGATGTGTTTTGATTTTTCTTCGATTTATTTTACTTTTATCGTTTACGTTTCATACTACGACTAGAAAACATTGTGTGAATTGTGGTTTTACCCTGACCGAGATTTAAAACCGTGTATATGCTCTCGTTTGCTATTTTTAGATGATACTAATTGTGTATGAAGATGAAGAAAATATAGATATTTAAAGAATTAAGTGTGTTTTTATACCCTATTGGATAAAAATACATTAGGAACATCTTAAACATTAAGAAAAGGAAAGTTCTTGAAGTATCTCACAATCCGACACTTATTTATATAGAAAATTAACCTCAAAACGAGTTTTTATTTTTATTATATTTTTTATAATAGTGGCGTCAATTTCAATATATTTTTTAGATATCCAATACATTTAAGAATTTGAATCAGTACATTTTTATAGTAATATTTAATGTCCACCTTGGGCCTAGCACACTATGGAGAGTGGGCAATCCCCTTTATAATTAAACTTCACCCGCGGTCGTCGAATACAGTTAGTTATATTTAAATATTATAGATTTGGTTGCGTGTTGCTCAGCTCCCGTTCGTAATCGATGTGTTGCGCATGCGATGTAGCTTCGCTTTTTTTTCTTCTTAAAGATAGCATGTGTGGGTGGTGGTGGACCCTTGCGAGTGTGGGGTGAGGGAGCGTCAGTGCCTGCGAGACCTGCGGGGCCTGGGGGCTTCTTCGTCACTGCTCCCCTCATCCTCTGTATACCGTTCTACTGCTCTCTTTTTCCTGCTCAAGGGATAGCCAAGCTTCAATAGTTTTGCCTTTGCGTCCTCTCAAGGTTCTCCCAATTCTGCTGAGGCAATTTTCCTGATATACTTATCAATTAATGCCACATGGAAGGATATGTGTACTGACGACATTTGAAAGTTCTCCCAATAATGCGATTCACCTTCGCGTGGGTTATTGCTGCGTAATACAAATCTGGGTAATAAGAAGCTCTTGAATTGTGTAAGCTCTTGGTGACAGTTTGGATCTTTTACTATGCTGTAAAAAAAATTGTAGAAAAGCTTACGTCGAAAAAGACAAATAGCGTGCACAGCGTGGCTTAGACACTCGACCACCTACCCGAACAGCTCCGCAACTTATATTACCTCTTCCTCTTGGCATTTTTACAGCACTTGCTACATGCAATACAACTAAACAATAAAATAAACCCAAGCAAAGCCCAAAAAAATTCAAAACTTTTTGAAGTTCTTGAATACTCTATCTGCTTTTAACTCTGTTTCTATGCATCGAACGTAAAAAAACATACTGGATCGATTTTGATAGCTGCAATGAGATCTGCACGCTCAGCCTAAAAAAAAGAAGTATAAAACCAACAAAAAAATATACAGTTTATAAAAATACGCAGTTTTCATTGCCAAACGCTACATTTAAAATCGCGTACAGAAAAGTCCGTTCAAAAATTAGATCTCTCAGAGTGCCCCAGCCTTAAACTGCACCAACGTCACTTCAAATTTGAAATGCAAAATTCTTAAAAGTTAGTTGACATATTTTGCTCATGTTTTTTACTATTCCGGCTAATAATTAAATGATCTAACATATTAATCGCATTTAGTATGATAAAACAGGTAAAAAATAAAAAATTAGAGTAAAATTATGGCGTCAGCGAACAAAGCAAACGCCAAAATGTATCAGGTTTAGAAAAGGCTAAATTTTGTGTCTCATGCTGAAACCTTTATTTCTATGTATTAGTAGAGATAACTTACCTTATAAATAACAAAACACCACGTAAATATACTCACCAAAAGTATTAAAATTATTGGAATTATGTCACAATACACACGTTGCCACGCACTCCTGCGATCGACACAGACTAAAAAAATTCAACAATTGTTTTTTGTTGTGGAACGGCATAACGTTTTTGCGTAGTTTAGTAGATAATTTAACAGAGTTGCAAGTTGGTTAAATACAAATAGACCTTAGACAAACAGAGACAGGCAGGTTTCAATAAAATGGAGTGCGAGGGAGCAAAGGGCCCATGTCAACTGGTAGTTGATACGGGCGCTTGTAGCACAAAATCCATGTCAAGTAGTCGGAGACGGGACATACAAAAGTTAAAAAGGTTTTGTGAGCCAAATATTAAACGGTTCTATGTAAGAGATACATTGATATGTTCTTTAGATAGACCCTGTTTAGATCTTCTCAACGATACTAAACATGGCTTACTTATGACATTAGAACTATCGCAGTTTGAAATTCCAAGTTTAAATCCAATGTGGCGTCGCTATACTTATAGCTCCATAACTTCCCTTCTGCGAAACCGATTTAACTCGTGTTTGGGCTCGTCGAAATGTGCTTGTTTAGTACTACCCAAATTTACTATCAGTTTTAAAAAAATTTTGGGGTCACCGGATTTTAATATTTCAGGTCGTTATACAAGTGGCGAGGACTGCTCAGAAGAAAACCCCATCCCAATCGGCCCACGGGTTGAAAAGTTGGCCTCAAATTAATCCAATTACATCCAATTAATTGTGGTCCTCTTGAGGCATCTGACTCGTCCCAAACAAACATGTAGGCATAATCTGTTCCTGTGTTATGAATCCCAAAGCATAAAGTCCAAAGCTGTAAATCAAAAAAAGTAAAATCCTTGTCTGGCACTATCTGCTTTCCTCTGGTGTAATTCTTGTTCACGTTGCAACTCTTGTTTTAGTTGTTCACTCTCAGCACATTTAATTTTGTGGTTGAAGAGATCACATTTTTTGCAAGAATCACTAATGGGTGCATGGAATCTTTAATTGAAACTTTCATTAAAATTTTTGCTGAATATAAATGATGAAATTGGTTCAAGTGTATCATCTCTATAAAAAGCATACATTCGTCCAAGACTCAGGTCCGGTGAAAGAAATCTCCTATTCTCACTTTTATGTCTGGTATAATAAGTGAATTGATTTCCCTCTGCGATCTTATTGTCTGGTGTTTTGTTTTGACCTTTCTGATCAATGGGTGGAACGTGTTGCTTACTTTAATGCTTCAGCACCCTAGTTACACGTCCATCAGGAACTTGAAAAGTTTTTAGGGAGAATTTTTTAAATCTTACACACCTGAAATTTAACACCATCTTCACACAATAAAAGATAAAGGTGTGTTTTTTGCCTTCTTGATTCCTCTCTTCCTGTATAACTTCTGCATTTGTTTGTCACTCTAACTAATGAGAACAGTAATGCATTCTGAGTGTCAAAGTTTGCCAATGAGTAAAAGCTTCTGAATATTTCCAGCTGTCGTTGCTCATTTATTTTTAGATTACATTTTTTAGGACATGGACATTCACCTGTTTTAGGTGTCTTCGCAGGAACAATGGTCTTTTTGTGGTTTTCATATTGTTCGCCTTTTGTTCGTTTTTTGCTGCCAAGTATATAAACTTTTCGCACGTTTTCTACTTTTGAGGATAGGAGTTTCGTCTGTAGTGTCAGCTGCTGATGTGCTGATTTGAGCTTCTTCCGTTATTGAACTAGACCTGCTTGGTAGTGGCAGTTGAAAAGTTGTGACTGAACTGGTTCTGCTCTGTTGGACTTCTTCAGAGTCATCGTTGCATGATAAGGGCGCAGGAGATGGTAGATATTCAGAGCCCGAATCATCAAAATCTCCAACTGTAACCAGCATTGATTATGTAATTTATAAAAGTACAAATCAGTTCGTATCTAAACGGAAAACAGGTTTGCTTATAATTTGCAATAAGTAATACAACATTTTAACTTAACTAAAGTGATATCATCTTTCATCGTCCATGGTTAATCACCATAAAACTCGTTTGATGGGGTATTTCAGTTATAATTACAATTCTCAATGAATTTTTGTATAAAACCAAACCAAACCAAACTGACAAGTGACAGTTGACGTAAGCCACAGACAAACATAGTGTTGCCCTGGTTCAAAAGGGGTGTATACAGCTTACACTACTGCACTGTAGTACTTGGTTGTAACAGCTCGCGCAAATACTATGTTTCTAGCGCCATCTGTTTTTTTTGTCTCTGATGGCGACATCATACAACACACATCGTCGATGGTATTTTATAAAAACGGTCGCCTTCATTACGTGTTGCTTTGTTATCTGCAAAGTGCCAGCACTTTAGTACGAGCGCGAATTTATTATAGGACATATTTATTTCGTGAAGGAGAGGATGATAGTATAATTTGTCCCTCTTTCAGTAGTTTTCAAGTATTGGAAAATTAATGAGTCCTGTCAGTAAATAAACACCTAAGAACTTTCTCATTTCATCTCCTGTTATTGGTTTCAATCTCTTTAGACGACTTGGGGCTCAAATTATTGATGTTGTTTTGTGAAGCGTATCTTCGATATCAATAGTTTCGATTACCATAAATTCAATAATGCCTTTATCGAAAATATTTGTGAAAATCGTCCATGAGTCTGAGTGCTCAGAAAAGAAGCGTTCGTGGCGTTTGCCTTCGTTATAACCAGTGAAAACTTGCCGTGGCAAATTCCTTATTACCTTTTGCCATTCAGCACTAAGTTGGGGGATAGGTGGAGCAGAAAAAATGGGATCAGTAGGAGGCACATGAACCCTGTAGGTGGCGACTTCGTCCGGTGAAGGTCACGGGGCGACCTGAGGAGGTAAAGGCCGCGCGGCGCGCTACCAACACTCTAGCGCGCTGCTAGTAAGAGTAATTGTAATCAAAAATATTTCTCGAGTGATTCTACAATTTTGCTTGGATGGACTAAAAATCCAACTCCAGTAATCGAAAGCATTTTGTTTACAACCGAGTAAATGAAATTCATGAACTGATTGACAAATCTTCTTGGCATCACATTTCTACGGAAATTACAAAATTTCGAGTTATGGTGGAGTGGCCATCAATATATTACCACTAGATAACGCCTCACAAACAAAAACTAAACAGAAATATAACCAAAGACTTTTGCTTTATAAAGCACAAGTCCGGCCTCGCGTGGAGTACTGCTCTCATCTCTGGGCCGGGGCTCCCAAATACCAGCTTCTTCCATTTGACTCCATACAGAAGAGGGCCGTTCGGATTGTCGATAATCCCATCCTCACGGATCGTTTGGAACCTCTGGGTCTACGGAGGGACTTCGATTCCCTCTGTATTTTGTACCGTATTTTCCATGGGGAGTGCTCTGAGGAATTGTTCGAGATGATCCCTTCATATCCTTTTTATCATTGCACCTCCCGCCATCGGAGCAGAGTTCATCCATATTATCTGGAACCACTGCGTTCATCGACCGTGCATTTCTAGAGGTTTTTTTTGCCACGTACCATCCGGCTATGGCCTGGCTCTGCCTCTGGCATTGCTGAGGTTCGTGGGCGACGGTAACCACTCATCATGAGGTGGGCCGTATGCTCATCTGTCTACAAGTGCAATAAAAAAAAAAGCATCAACTAACTAATCTGACTATACCATCAAACGGAGAAAAACGATGTAAAAGTATAATAATTGTAACCTAAACTATGCTTTTTTCCCAATCAATAAAGAGCAGTTTAGATTGTTTTAACATTCACTTACGACCTTACGCCATGAATGACAAAAAGAGATTGAAATTTACAATAACTTTTGTTCCAAATTCAACCTTATTTCATTAAAAGACACAGCATTTTGCGGTAGGCAGCGGCTTGGCTCTGCCCCTGGCATTGCTGAAGTCCATGGGCGACGGTAACCACTCACCATCAGGTGGGCCGTATGCTCGTCTGCCTACAAGGGCAATAAAAAAAAAAACTTACGTCATTTTAAACTTATGATATGAAGACTCCACTGCTCCGAACAGAGTATTACGGAGTCGCGCTTTGTACTTTTTTGTAAGAATTATTTGAGGAATTTATTTTTTATTATGTTTTTTTTAATTCATATTCATTCAATTTCTTAAATTTTTTCAATTTAATTCCTAATGGTTAACAACAAATATTGTATAACTATAGATCATTATATCTGAGTTAGCTATATTGTAAATGGGAGTGGGGAAAATGGGTAAGAGCTTTTTAAATCACAACAACATAATCCCCATCACATTGTTTTATTTATTAAATACATGTCAGATTCGGTAAAATGGTCTGCACAAACGAAAAGAAAGATAAAAAATTAGATGACTCCGCTACACTTGTTCTGAAATACATCTATTACATCCTTGTCTTGCATATAAAAGTTATTATGTGTGCGAAAAAGAACTTTGCGAAGCAAAATAATAGGATTTAATTTCTTGAAGTACTTATTTGGAAAGGATAACTAATTTATTTCAAATGTTTATCACTATCTATATTAGTAAAAATTATAAAACTTACCAAAAATACTAAATCCCATGTTGTTTTTTCTTTGTAAGCGTGTTATTTTTACAACTTTTTACAGCGCATTTTGGCATCGTTCCCCTCGAGGGTCGGCGTGACATTGACGGCAAAACAGTGCCTAATATGAATCTAAGCACTGTTTTGTTAGGCCACTTTTGACGCCCTTACGCGGGATCTAAAAAATATATCGATGGGAGTGGCCCATCATTTTTAATGAAACCTAAAACGGAGTGCCCAAGCGCTCCTATAGAAAATATTGATCTTCCGGAGCTCAAAGTAAATACACGTTGAGCCTTCATTTGATTTATAGGTTCTTGAAATTTCAACGAATGATCCCGATGGTAGGATATATCTTAAGATTTATTCACAATTGTAAAACAAAGAAGGATTCGAGGCTTAGTGGTGATCTGAGTAACGATGAAATAGATAGGTCTACTCAGACCCTAATCAAAACCTGCCAACACCCTTCCAGATGAGGTGCAATCATTAAAAAACAATAAAAACATAAACCATAAATCGAGAATTTTGTCACTAAATCTTTACTTAGATGAACAGGATTGGATTATGGTTGGAGGCAGAATCCAAAAAAAAACTATCTGTGAGTATTCTAAAAAACATCCCATTTTGTTATGGACGTCATTACTTTACGAAACTTTTGTTTCAGAAAGAACATGTACGTCATAAACATTGTAGCCCTGAATTATTATTTAGCAATATACGAGATCAATCAAAGTAACTGAATACAGCCTATGATAGGTAACTTACCTCCTCCTCGAGTCACTCTTATCTATCCCTTCCTCGTGGCAGGCGTAGACTTTGGATTGTAGTAAGTTTTAAAATGTTGGGTTAGTAGTCTTTTTGTATGTCTAAGCACTAAGGCATTAACGTTGGAGGTAGTCAGTAGTCTGATTACTGAGATATTTTAATTTCTATCAAAGATTGGAACAAATTAAACGGCACTTCTGGGACCGGTTCCATAAAGAGTATTTGAGCTGTAACAGGGGACTGTGGCAAAAGCAGAGGAAAACGCCTAAAAAGGGCGATCTTGTCGTTATCAAGGACGACAACCTTCCCTCCGAACGATGACGCTTGGGACGAGTTAGAAATTGTATCCAGGGGTAAATTGTATCGATGACAGAGTAGAGTAGACACAGTCTCCCTCATTTTGTGTATGGCCCTTCTGTAAAAACCGATGTGTAATGCATATGATGAACTTTTTTGCGGCGTATATGTATAATGAAAATACAAAGCGATTACAATTTTGGCCAGCATAATTGTTCAACATTAGTCCGTATAAAATTTAATAGGCAACTGCTTACCTGATTTGCACCACGTTTTGCCACAGATTCATCTCACATAAATCAATCGCCTTCTTTTTACCCATATCAAAAACCATAAAATTAAAAGAAGATAGCTTTCTCTTATAGTAAAATATATTTATATTGCCATGAGGACACTGTAAAACTTTTTCAAACACAGCAGTAGCCATGTTTCCGTTTGACTCCTCAACATCTTTTTTATCTTGGCTTTTTAAATGCCTTGCAACCTCTTATTTGTCTGGTGTTGTTGAAAAGCTTCTTTCTCTTGGTCAGTTCGATTTTTCTTCAATCGGAAAACGTGACATTCGTTGCACTGATCCTTTTTGAGAGTATGAAAACCTAGATTGAAGTTTGAGTTGATAATGTCAGTTTGAGTTGATGTCACGATACTGGCGCGGCCACTGTTGAACAAGTGACTGGCTGGCGAAAAGCGCTGTTATCTGCGAAGGCTGTACTCTTGCGACGGCATTATAATTTTTATTTGCTGCCGTTCAACTCCGATGAGGGCATGACGTTAAGACCGATGCGACAATGTGGACAAAACTGTCATGAAGCTACATGTTGTGTCGACACTTGGTCTTTGTATTTAAACTACATTGGAGCAAGCGAGGGACGAACTGATCCATACATTCGGTAAAGATGGGGATATTAAGAATGAGTTCTGGCCCGTGGATGTTTTGGAAAAGCTACCGATGCTGAGATGGTAAAAATACTGATTACAGGTCATCATTCTTTCCTATTACCTCTGCTGGGGTGTAGGGCTCGAATCAAATTTTTCCATTTATATCGGTCTTGGGCAGTCTGTTCTAGCTCCTCCCACGTCATGCCCAAGACCCCTAGCTCCTGCTCCACCGAGCGACGCCAAGTTGTTCTGGGGCGGCCTCTCTTCCTTTTGCCAGACACTTTCCAGGTCAGTGCTCTCTTTGATGGATGGGTATCGGGCTTTCTCAAAGTGTGACCAATCCAATGCCACCTGATTACAGGTATTTATCATAAATTTATTCGATCCAAGTTATTGAGAAATACTCGGTAGCTTCGCTTCCTAAATAGTATTGATTCTAAAAACGTCCCGGAAATGTGTAATTGAAAATATACAGTAAATATAATGATAATAATCTAAACATAACTCAGTTTTATCACAATCACATAATGATTCCTTCAGTGCTCGTGGCACTTTTAGTAACAATAAAATTTTAAATGTGGGTACTGCGTCGCTTGGGTCATTTAGAGAAAACTTGTTACCGCAGTCAAGATGACAAACGTATCACTAACAACAACTCACTCAAAACAACTCAATAACTCATCCCACATAAGCTAAAAACTCCATGTAAAGTTTTTGAGCATAAGGGGTCAACCAATTTCAAAACAATTGTGACTTTTAATTGAGAAAAATACAAGAACTCGAATTTCATATGATAGGTAATACGGATAATAGGTAGCCCCCCTACCTCATCCGGGTTCTGACCTCGGAGGGGATCGGACGTCGGGTGTAAGAGTGCAGGGGAGTCGTTTAGTGGGTGGGTCCTAAAATCCTTGAGCCCGCGGTCTGCTCACAACACCATGCAGATCGTTGAGTCTCACATACCCCGCGCGCCCCTTTTGCGCGGGGACCTCGTAGGAGGTTCGGCCCTCTACCCGAAAAAAAAAAGACAGTCTTTCTGACATCTTAATAGGTTTTAATCGTATACAAATAGCTGTTCTCAATGTTGCTGTATGCAGCGTCTCCTCAAGTACTTCGGACACATGGCCCGACGAAATACTAACAACTTGGAAAAACTAATAGTTGTAGGTCACGTGGAAGGAAAGAGAAGTCGAGGAACATCGCCAGCCAGCTGGCCGGATATTGTAAGTGAAGTCACAAATACCAGCGTCTTGGGCGCCTTTCAGCAGGCCGAATGCAGGCAATGTTGGAGGAAGCTGGTGCAGAAACTAGACCAAGGTGGTCACGACTCTCAATAATGACGAAGCGACGACGAAGAAGATATTAGGTACCAGTTCAAACCTTCGTATTATATTTTCGTTCTGTAACCGTGTTCACTATCTAATTTACATAAAATCTATACTCTGACTTGTATTGTATAAAATGGCGGAAAGGTCTCAAAGCCCAAAATATGAAAAAGCTGATTTCAGAGTAACCGATACCGAAGAGGAGGGTCAAGGCCATCTTCTTCTGGCTGGATCTATTGCAAAAAAGAGAGCCGTGACGATACAAAAACCCGAAATCGATCTCTCAATTTTGCTCAAGTTTATTAAGCCATATGACGGCTGTAGGGAAACGTTAAACTCGTTCCTTGTGAATTATAAAAACGCTTACGAATTAGCTTCTGATATACAAAAAGATATAATTTTTAAATTTATACTCTGCAAATTACGGGGCAAGGCGGAAACCGCTTGCTCCATTACAGAATTCGCTAATTCGCAACAACTTAAAGATTTCCTTAAGGTTCAGTTCAGCGAGAGGAGGAAGCATTATGCTCATCTATTAACCGACCTACAAGAGTGTAAGCTGCGCCCGCCAGTTAGCGCAGCTGGCTTATTTATGAGTCACTTATGTTGCACCTGTTGTATACGAGTGGAACGAGACGGCCGGCGCACCTGGCTTGTGTGAGTCACTCCTATTGCACGTGCTATATGACAGAAATATCGTTAACGCCGTCACACTTAGGCTAAGTCCATATGAACGCGCGGTACCGCGCGTCACCGCGCGGTGGTAACGTTCATATGACAGAATGTACGCGCGAGAGTCTGGCATCAACATTGATTGAGAATGAACGTGGAGGAAGCAATTTGCTTATTAATTTTATACAGAAAAGTGAGACGTCGGAGAAGAAGACAAAGGCGATACTGGGTGCATCCTATTTTAATCGAAAGACGCCGGCGCGCGCCACGCGCGGTACGAGAACCTGCGCGCGGGTCTCAGCGCAGCCCGCGTTACCGCGCGGCAGCGCGCTGTTATGTGTACAATAAATACTGCTTAAATTGATCTTGTACCGCGCGGTGAGCAGTTCCTGTGAACTTAGCCTTATTTACAGTTATTAATTACAGTAATTCGCAGTAAGGCCTGATAAGGAAAAGCGCGGGAAACGTCGAAAGAGCGGGAGTGTTTTTTTGCAATTTAATATATCTTTTATAGATCAGATAGGTTTAAAGTAGTGTAAATATTTGTTATTATTGTTCTTTTTAGTTTATATTTTGTAGTTAGTGTAAATATTTCTTCGTAGGGTAAGTTTTTAATTCATTTATTTTGTTTTCTCCATGGGGGACGAACCTCCCAATCTTGGGGGCACAGTGCCACAGGTATCTCACTATGTTACTATTGAGCATTGTAAATCTTCTATGGATACGGATGCAAGTTCTGTGAATAATGCATAAAGCTACAGATAAAGCGCACAAATGTTCTAAGAATATGCAAACATTGCAATAAGAAAAGAAAGAGTCATGGCAAGGCAGATAAAGAGAACGGATGTTTTTGTTTAAATGATGATAATAATAATTGTGATCTTTCCATACCTATCACAATGACCACTAGTGGTTAAAGTGATATATCTGCTACTAAGGTTCCAACTACTACAACTCGTCTTTACAAAGTCTCGGATCTTGGACCATATGTAGTTCATATACAAAAAGAACGATTGTCTCCAGATGAAAATGTCACACGTCACCCTTTCTCTTTTGGTCGATTTCTTAAAAATAATTCATTTAAAAATATTCTAAATGGAAGTTTGAAGAGAATTGACCTCTTGTTTTGCGGCTGTTATACTGAACGGACGTGTTGCCGGTTTTGCTCCGCACATTTATTAAATTGTTGGTGCTTCGCCCTGCGACTACTACAAGTGCTTTGCTCGGAGTGGAGCTGCGCCCTCGGACCTCTTGGAGCGCCCATCGATCCCAAGTTTTGTTTTGCGTGAGTTAACGCCGCCATTTTTTTGTAACATTTGGAGGGATTCGATCTAGCGGTGTCTGCTTCTCGGTTGGTGCGTCTACAAACTAAGCTACAGAACCAATGAGCGACCGCGGTGAAATTAGCGCACTAAACCAAACTCTTCGCTTTGCTACGGGTTCACAATCGCGTGCTACGCACCTCAACGCGCCTCGCTGCGTGCTACGCGTCTCGCCTGTCCGCTACGCGTTCTGATAGGTACGTAAGTGCTACGCTTGAGTTGTTACCTGTTGTGTACCTGTAGTCGCAAAGTTTCGCCATTCATAAAATGGACATGATTTATGAATTATCTGAATCTAGTAGTAATCAACACGATCAAACACTAACTACACCACTGAACTATGTGACGGCGCGTAGCAAGTCGGGTAGAGAATGTGACTGCGCAACTGAGTTCAGTAGTTTTAAGGAAGAAATGAGAGCCCTGACTGCTTCTTTAATGACGCCTCAAAAAAGCGAAATCGAGAAAATACACTCAACGCTGCAAGAAATAAGAACTTTTAACAATAGCATAGATAAAGCTTTGAGTTCTTTGACGGCACAAAATGAGGAGCTCCAAATGAAGTTTAAACAATATGAAGTTCAGGCGAAGAAGGACAGAGACTGTATCGCAACTTTGGAAGACCGAATAGAAGATCTTCAACGTGCTAGTAGAAAAACCAATTTAGAATTAAAAAATGTTCCTAAGCTACCTAAAGAGACTAAAGAAGATCTAATTGAAATGACTGTAAATTTGTCAAAAGTTATCGACTGCAAAATCGAAAAAAATGACATAACTGATATTTACAGAGTGCAGAACAAGCGTAGTAAGGTGAATAATAATCTATCGTGGTGGAGCTTGCTTTAACTGTTAAAAAAACTGAGTTCCTTAAGCTTAAGGTAAGGCCTTTAATATAAGACACAAAGAAAAAATGTGTGGTACATGGTACTGTCGCTAATAATGCCAGCGAGGGCAAATTGGCCTTCGACCTGCGCAAACCACACCTCCGGTTCTTCAGGCCAGAAGGGCGGCACTCGGACAGACACTCGGCTCACCTCTGAGTTCGGCCCTGTGTTATCTCCGCTACCGCCGGCCGGTCCGCCGGTATCTTCACTAGTCGACGCGCTGCTCATATCCTTTTTCGAAGCCATGATGCACTCGTGATCACGTCGGGGTCACCAATTGTAGCGGGTTTATATTTAGGTATCAACCCACTAACAGTCGATACGTTCAGGAATCGAACCCGAACGGCGTCCGGCCACAAGCAAAACGATGTCGGTATATTAAATAAAACAATCCGGAAATAGTTGTATATTACGACAAATTTATTAAGTTCAGAAGAAAATTTTGAAATGTTAAATAATGATATTATTGCCACTAAAAAAATATTCAAAAGAAAGAAATGGGAATGGGGAATGAGATCGAAAAGTTTCTGTGAAGCCATCTCACCTGAAGTTAAACCATCTTTAGTTTGGCAAAATATTAGACGTTTCAGATCGGCTTTCAAGAATTTATCAATAATGTCATCGGTGGCAGTTTGACTAATTCCACAGGTTTTAATTGCAATTATACCCCCGACGTCGTTAATGTTCCCTTTAAACTACCTGAATTGAAAGAAGTTTTAACAAATGTTGAGGATTCAATACCTGGGAAAGATGGTATCATGTATTCCTTTTTTACTCATATGAGCGATATATGTGTTCTATATTTTTTGAATATCTTAAACTCTGTTATGGAATCTGGAAAAAATTCACCACAATGAAAAGAGCAGGAGATAATAAAGCCCAATAAACCTGCTGATAATCCTTCATTATAACTAGTCAGGTCATAAGTATTGTCACACAGTAAAAACTTTTCTTTTAGAATGCTGGCCACAAAAAAGTTTATTGAATTCGAATTTCGAATTGTTCATGAAAATAAAAATGTATACTTTTAGAATTTTACTCATTTTTAAATATGGAGTGGACGCTTAAAGAAGACCGTGTTGCAGTTATTGCGTTGCATCGTTGCGGTTACGTGCCAATTCAAATTTTTAACATATTGAAAAATTTTAATATTACCAAAAGAATCGTTTATCGTACCATCAAACGATACAATGAAGACTAGTGTAGATGACAGGTCAAGAAGTGGTCGCCCTCGGTCTGTTAGGACTCCAGCAGTGATAAAAGCTGTGAAGGCGCGAATTCAAAGAAATCCCAAACGTAAGCAGAAACTGTTGGCCCTTCAGATGGGGTTAAGCAGAACCACGGTGAAAAGTGTGTTAAATGAAGACTTAGGGCTTCGGGCATATCGAAGAAAAACAGGACATCGTTTGAATGCTCGTCTAATGGACCTGAGACTGAAGAGATGCCGCGCTTTGTTGAAGCGGTACGCGGGAAAAAAATATCGGGAAATTCTTTTTTCGGATGAAACATTTTTTACCGTAGAAGAGAGCTACAACAAACAAAATGATAAGGTGTACGCATACAGTAATGAAGAGGCGAGCAACCGTATTCCGCGTGTCCAACGAGGTCATTTTCCATCCTCGCTCATGGTATGGTTGGGAGTTTCTTATTGGGGCTTAACAGAGGTACATTTTTGTGAGAAAGGTGTAAAAACGAATGCAGTTGTGTATCAAAATACAGTCCTGACGAACCTTGTGGAACCTGTTTCTCATACCATGTTCAATAACAGGCACTGGGTATTCCAACAAGATTCGGCGCCAGCTCATAGAGCGTAGAGCACACAAGACTGGCTGGCGGCGCGTGAAATCGACTTCATCCGGCACGAAGACTGGGCCTCTTCCAGTCCAGATTTGAATCCGTTAGATTACAAGATATGGCAACACTTGGAGGAAAAGGCGTGCTCAAAGCCTCATCTCAATTTGGAGTCACTCAAGACATCCTTGATTAAGGCAGCCGCCGATATTGACATGGACCTCGTTCGTGCTGCGATAGACGACTGACCGCGCAGATTGAAGGCCTGTATTCAAAATCACGGAGGTCATTTTGAATAAACTTTAAGTGTCCTAAGAATCTATGTTTTGTTAAGTTCATTTTGATATATGAATGGTTACATAATGAATAAACTTTTTTCAATTATTTTACATTAAACATGTGACAGAATTTATGACCTGACTAGGTATGTCTAGGATTTATAAATTGAAGACATTGTAATCTTTGCTTTTCATTAAAACAAAAACGCTGCTTTATTTGTTTTACACTCTCCATATCCATATGCATTTGAGAATGCATTTTTCTTTAAACTGTACTATTTCCATTTCATTCATTCTAGTCACAAAGTCTTGTTTCAAAGACAGGGAGATAACATTGCCACCAAGGTATATTTCTTCGACTGGAGGTGTTTCTTGAGTTCCTTCCGGTGGTTAGTTCTTAAAGAATTGAATTTTTTCTTTACATCATCTTTGCTTGCCTGTGAAAACATCTCTTTGTATTTAGACAACAATGTTTCGTAAGCATTTTTTTTTTTTTTTTATCACGGTCATGATATTCTTTGCATTTGACATTCCACAGAGACGGCAATTCTCTGTACAATTGGATACATTCGCAGAAAAACTCTTTCCTTAACTTTTGGATTCTCTCTTTCCGCCATTTTGCATGCACGCGTGTACTCCTCGTGACGACGAACCACAGACTGAAAAATATTGCGCAATACTGACCCTACACGATGCAATGGAAAAACATGGTGTAATTAAAATTAAACTCGCTCAAACTTTCGGTCAATCATTGCACAATCTTTAATATTAACCCTAAACGGTCAATTATATTGTTTAGAGGCCGCCTAAGGTATATTTATGGTCTATCGTGGAGAAACCCTTCCGGAAACCGGCCTGCTCGACAGACTGTCTTGCTTCGATTATGGGACTGATTCTCGAGTTTATAATTGCAGAGAAAAGCTTGTCGGTCACCATTGCCTATATCTTTTGAGTCTTCCTTTTTATATATTGGAATAATGTTGGATTTGGACCATTGTGCAGGCGTTTCAAAGCTTTGTAATATCAGATTGAATATTTCAGCGAGCGGTGTTGCCAGTATATAAGCTGTCTTCAAAGCTTCATTTGTTATGCGTTGTATTACGTTTTCAAAGTCTGAGAATAATTCTTTTATTTTTGTTAGCCTCAAATCAATACCACTTAAATTTTTTGTCGTGATGCTATCGGTTTCAATTTGTTCAAAAACCAAGAGATAATATTTTAATATTGTTAATCGCGCTTTAATTGTGCCACGTTTACGAACTAACAAAGTCAGTTCGTCCTGGTAAGACACTTTACTTTGTGCAATGATTTTTTTTTTTATTTCCTTTGTAGGCAGACGTGCATGCGGCCCACCTGATGGTGAGTGATTACCGTCGCCCATAGACTTCAGCAATGCCAGGGGCAGAGCCAAGCCGCTGCCTACCGCTAAATTCGTCCTGGTAAGACACTTTACTTTGTGCAATGATTTTTTTTTATTTCCTTTGTAGGCAGACGTGCATGCGGCCCACCTGATGGTGAGTGATTACCGTCGCCCATGGACTTCAGCAATGCCAGGGGCAGAGCCAAGCCGCTGCCTACCGCTAAATGATTGATTTGCAAATGATAAAAAAATATAAAAATGTGGGCAAGAATGTGCAATCAAATCAAAATCTGTTGAAGCGAAGCGGGTAGACCCAGCGCTGCGCAGCGGCCGGGCCGCGGGTAGCAACAAGCGGCGCGTAGCAACAAGCGCGCTGCGACAGCGGTGAACGAGCGCGTCCACTCTGGAATGTTCGGCGGCTCGGCTAAGCGATGTACAATGGATGCGTGTATTTAAGCGTGTGAAGTGATTAAGCAAAGGCATTCAAATACAAAGCGAATGAAAATAATAAGTATTTAATAGTTGCGGACTCTAAATTCAAAAATTTATAGAATATTTAAAATGAGCAAAAACAATGGGAGAAAATAAGGTTTTATGTTTGGGTAATTACGTAGGATAGTCTACTTTACGTAACGTTAATTAAGCTTGAAATCATAAAACACGATTTTGCTATAGGCACTGTAATTCAAAAGAAAATGTTACTATATTATAGTTATAACCCCTAGTTTGGGTCGTTAAATATCTATAACGCGCAGTTATTAATTGCAAACGTAAGTAAAAGACAAAGAAAATAGTAAATATTGTACCCCTAGTTTGGACAGTTAAATGGAAAAGAAAACGTTACGTTGCAATATTGATTACACGTAACTAACTATAGGTGTGTATAGTATTTAACTAAGTAGGTATATCTTAAATAAGCGAAATGAGGCAGAAATCAGTTAGCAAATTAACTAAATTTACGTTACCGTTTACTTTTTTAAGTTTGTAGGTAGATTTGCGTAGCACACGTTAAATGATTTTGTACGTGTAACTCGCAATTTTAATCGACTATTTACTTGGAAAATAGACTTTAGCGTAAGTAATTAACGCACCTTTTAGATTGACTCAACAACTGCAACACAACAACACTATTTAACACTGATCGAAAGGGGTGCAAGGGAAGTGATTAGACAAGGAACGGGCTTACTTCCTTTATGAATGGCCTTCTGGAGCGCTGGCTGTCCGGAAGACTTCGAGAAAGTTGTCCGCTTGTCCTTGTCTTGACCGCTTCGTGCGACTTTTTGATACCTCGCCCGACAATGTGTAGTGCAGGTCTTCTGGACTTCACCGGTCGTTAGATGCAAACCGAGGTCCTGTCACGGTCGCCAATTTTTGTCCGGGAGAGCTGGTTTGGCTGATGTGGAATGGTAGCACCCTACAAGGGCAATAAAAAAATATGCAATAAAACAAATCGGACAATAAATCTCGTGTCGCACGTCGTGCGGCTGTTGTCGCTCTCATTGGTCGTAGTCTCGTTGCCGGTGTCGCGCCACTCACGCCCCGCAGCCCGCGCCCTCCGCTGCTGTTGCAGATCACGTGCCGTGCGCGTGAACATAGGTAAAAGCACAATAGACAATCTTGCTCTCTTTATAGGGGTTATTTTGGTAGCTTTCTCTAACTCTTAATCTATTGTAGCTGGTTTTCTAGATATTTTCGCTGCATATGATAATGTACATATTCCGACATTCCTTAACAAATTACAGAAAATAAGGGTTCCTGTTAGACTAGCTAACTTAGTTATTACTATAATGTCAAATCGAACTATCATTTTAAACTCTACCTCCTCAGATTCAAAACAATCTAGGACTTTATGGAGAGGCCTCCCTCAAGGATCTGTGTTAAGTCCAATTTTTCAGAAAGATACTGTCGTCTCAGGCTTAAGGGCGGCTCTGTACTTTCGACCTGTAGGGCTCGGGTTGTGGAGGATTTCATTGCACCCAGTACTATTTTTAATGCTTTGAACTGAACTGAATCTAATCGAGTCAGAATACTTTTTGTTGAGGTCTGCAGGAAAATTGAGCCGAAATCTATGATACTGCGAACTAGGGAATTATAAAGGATGTTTTGACTATAAGGATAGGCACTCCACACCATGTACCGGAGAGTGCGCGTAGCACATTGATGATTTTTTCACATTTTCTGACTATATTATCGACGTGTGCCGACCCCGTAAGCTTGGAGCCTAGTATTAGACCCAGAAATTTTTCCTCTGTTACTAGTGGGATACTACACTTTGATATACCATGATTATATGAGGGGGAAAACGCTTTCTTGAAAATACTACTTAGCTCTTTATTGGAGTTACGTCAACGCCGTGGTCCAATAACCACTTGCCGACAGAGTCCAAACAAGCATTTATATGAAGTGAGCCCTCATTGATATTTTCGTGCACACGATAGATGCAGATATCATCTGCGTACTGAATAATTTCACAGCTATTTGTGAGAGTGGAACCTATATCCAAAGTATAAATATTAAATAATAATGGGCTTATAACTGAACCCTGAGCCCCTTCCACTTTCCCCTCCCCTTCCCTTCCAGTTTTTTCTGAAGATAAGTGGCCATATATACGAAAGCTGACCTCTACCAATAATTGGATATGAATTGTACTACTTTACAGGGAATGCTCAGCTTGTTTCTAAGTACCGAAATCAGTAAGTTGTCGTAGGCAGATTTTATATCTAGGAAAGCTGATATGACCGAGTGTTTGTTAGAAAATGCAATCTGGATGTCAGATATTAGAAGCGCGTGTCCGTCCACTTTTACCTTTTACCTTTACCACAGACACTTGTACCTTTTCTAAGCCCTAATTGGCTGGGAGAGAGGTTGACCTGGCTCTCTGGGGAGGATAATTTGGTGCTTCCAAGATGATGGAATGGAACCTGTATCAAAAATTGAGTTTATAATAGATAGGAGATAACAAGGGATTCCGTCTAATCTTGGGGTAGAGTCTTTTAAATTGCCGAATACTATTTTTAGCTCTGCACTTGAAAACGGAGCATCTAGAACAGTAGAGTGGGTAAAATGATAGGTCATAGGGAGATCAGAAAACCAAGGCACATAAGCTGGGGATAGGTTATCGCAAAATTATTTAGTTCAGCTATTATTTAGGTTTGTTTTAGGTGGGATGAGATGGCTAGTTAGCTAGATTTGAATCTTCTTATCATGTTCCACATTACAGATGGATGCGTAGATGGTGAAACGTTTTAGCAAAAGGATTGCCGACCCGTGCGTTTGGCATAGTACTTGATCTCTATTTACAAAATATTTGTTATATTATTTTTATTAAATTTAGTTATTTTTCGGTAGTCTTATAGTATAACGTGGTGCGGCACCGTTCTGAGTAGATCCAGCGAGTCAAACTCGCTGGGTTTGATTTTTGATCAATTTCTATAAAAAAATATTTATGATATTAATATATGACGAAGGGTTTGGTCCAGAGGAACTTTTAAAAGCAGTGACGTCAGCATTGCTAACGTCACTGCCTCCACTATTCGGCGCACTCATCGCAAACAATAAAATACAACCAGAAACACACTAAACAATTTATTTTACAAGACACTAGAGAGTTCTCAAAGTAATGGTTTTATAATCACAATTATAATAAAACAATAGGTAGGTACTCACAAGATATAATACACCAGCTCACCACGTCTTCACCGCCCGGCGCTCGAACAAAAAGTGTTTTTTCGTCTATCGTAGTTTCGTGCGTCAACGAAATTAAAAACTAAAAGATGGCGTCGGGCGGGAAAACGTCAACACGCCATTTAAATTGCAACTTCTTTAAATTACTAATTTTAATTACAAAAATAATTCGTAAATTAATTAAATATTTCGAAAGTAATTATGAACAATTGAATTAATTTTGAAATCTTAATTTCAGTTGAAACATCCGGTCTACAAATGGCGACGAATATTTCAACTGTTAAACAACTCATAATAATTTCATCAATTAATTTTAGGTTTTATTCTAACGCAAAACACATTCCAAAAATCATAACACTAATTAATAACTAAACACAATCAATTTATTCGACACAATGATTGATTTTATAATCGGAACAATTAATTTGTTAATTATCATGGACTTGCGTCGACATATATAATTTTTTATTATTATTATTGTTACTCGATCGTTCGTCTTAATAGTTAATTTAGTGCTTAATAATTTATTATTTTGTTTAAGTTAGTTGATTTGATTAGAAAGATTTATTCTTTTTATTGAAAAAGTACTATTTATATATTTAACTGTATATTATAGTGAGGGGTAGGTCTCAGGGTATTATTTAATAAAACTATGGGTTAGTCACTAATATCAATTGTCTAATTCTAGTCTTGTTACACACACAATTTACGATATAAAACAATAATTACATTATAACGCGGGCGCACGCAACTCACACTTAAAACGGAAGCGCCCGGAAATAATTATAATTATCTGTCAAAAGAAGGATATAGATAATAAAACTATGTATAGCGAGCGAGCATACGACCGCGAGAGTGACGTACAGGTCGCTTTGCTATAATATTGTTTTTGCATGTAAATATATTATGTGAACAGTTCAGTGCCCCAGGAGGTCGCAGTGTGCAAGAAAACATCTAATGCCAGGGTTCTTTATTCTCAATATATTGTTTATTCATAAGTATACTTTTATATGTGTCTTACATAATTGGTCTCGTAGATGGGTTATCGAATTGGGTAGTTTATTGTAGAATTTTATGAAATTGCCTACAAAAGACTTTTAATGTAATTAGTAAATACCTCAATGCCCTAAGAGGTCACATAGTGCAAGAGAATATTATTCTCATTGTATTAGTTCTATATATTAAACATGATTAAATAGTACAGTTTTATTTAATTTTTGTCTTCGGCCATGTTTGTTTCCTACAATATTTAATGTCAATTTTTTTCCTTCGTCGCAAGCGACGGGTTCGATGAAGACGGTGACCGGTGCTTGTGGTACCTACAAGCACCGTTAATGAATCAGGAGGATCCGTAATGACGTGTTTTAGGCGATTTTTTCATACGAAGCCTTTCTGAGTAATAAATATTTATCAGCGATACATTTTATGAGTTCGACATCATGTCTGTTCTCACAATTAATCGACTTAACGGGATGAGGTGGATAAATTAACGCATGTAATTTTTCATAATATGTTGAGTAATCATGACTTTAATCTTATTTTTTTGTAGTATAATACAAGATTTGACTGCCAATGTCAAAAATATTTTTTCGGCATAAACTATTGCCTCAGAAACTAATTTGGAAACATACTTTAAACCGCCTCTGTCGATAAAGCAAGTAAATGAGGATTCTTTATTAACATCTATAGCGTAACTATGGTCTTCGGCTTGTTGTTTTGTTAAAAGTATGTGCATGCAATGGTGTTGGGTACGCAGCACGTCACCCGTGTCGATAAGGCGAGTGACGCCAACCCAGGTTGGACGGGTTTATGAATCTTATAAGATTTCTTGAAATCCTATAAGACGCCGGATGCCCGTCTCGTGGCGATTATTCGTGTCGATCTGAAGCAGTCGATGTAGGGTCCTAAGGCGTACGATATCGTACAAGCTCACTCGAAATTAAAACTCAAACTTTGCTAATAAACGTAAACCGAGCCGACCGATCTGTCAATACAACCGAATTTCTTCTATGTTCAATAACCGACGATCTTTTCAACAGTCTTCAAGTCTTCAATACAAATCTTTAATATTTCAATAAATTCTTCGAGGCGCGGATGTCTTTACTCGTGCGTTTTTTGGTGATCTTTGTTCGAAGGGTCGGCGGCTGGCGGTTGGCAGGTAGTCTTTCGAGGGTCGGTCGGTAGGTCGGCAGGTAGTCGGTCGGCAAGTCGGCAGGTACCTGACAACATCGCAGGGTCGCTTAACTACCTCGGAATGTTACCCTACAGAGATCTCGTGTAAAATACGGCTCTCGTCGAGATCATTTTCACTATGATCGGCTCGGTTTTGTCGTTATATCTATTTATTCGCTAAATCTATATACAAGAGCCTTATACTTAACTATTCTATGTCGTATTCCCTATCGATACATGTAACTTATTCTATGATTATGAGGCGACGCCGCTGTCGCCAACAAATGGTGATATTTAATTATTTTCGAATATTTTTTTTACATAGTAAATACCGATGTAATAATATAAAATGTTATTTTTATAATCAGTTAAACTTTTATGCTCTGTTAATTTTAACAAGCATTCGACCTGTTCATTGTCCTGTGTATTGTCTGTCGTCCTCGTCGTTCCGATTATTCTTGATCACTTAACATTATTTCTGACGAAAACTATACAAGTTTATAATAAAACCAAGAGCAGCTGTTTCTCGGCTATGCTTTAAAATTTCATCATTATTTATTTTTAAACTTGCAAGATACACCCTTATTTCTTTATTACTGAAACGCATAGGGGAATCGAAACCCTTACCAAAAGGATTTTTACAGTTAAATATGTCAAAAAACCTATCTATCATTCTCATATATTCTACCGTAGCTTCACTACCTAAAAATAGCTTATTTTCGGGACACCTCAAAAAAAAAAATTACCATAGCATCGGCAACAGATGAACTCATTAACTGAGCAGATAAATATACGTTAATCTTTTTGTTGTGGAAATTTCCCTTGTCCCTTTTCCGAGCTTAAATTTGTTTCAGCGAGGAGATTTCTCGAGAGCTTTAGCATGAGTGGTGGATCCATTAAACAATAAACGTTAGTATTTTCCTGGGGATATTTAAATGAAGTTATGAAGTCAGGATACGTAAATTTACATCTTATCCTTTCATAGGTTCTTGATTTGTAACCGTTCCGTCACAAGTTAGTGGTTACTTACTTTACGGTTATTCCTGTATATCGTCAGGTAACCTGTAATACTGTTTATGGACTGCACTCGTATGACCCACAAAGTTCGCAAGCTGTTCTAAGTCGTTTTTGGTCAAGTTAAATTATTGTGTTAAAGTCGTTAAATGCTTTCTTAAGCGCGTTAAAGATATAGCCTTTGGATTTTTTGCTTTTCAGAGTAAAGCATGTATATCAATTACTTTATAACCATAAATTGAAGTATTGCAACCAGGGTTGGCAAAAAGAAAAGGGTTTCCTTATGCTGTAATGTTTAATTCGGTATGCTGTAACTTACTGCTGGTACTATTTGCTAATTTAGTTAAATGCTCTTTTAATAGTTTCAAATCACTAGCCAGAGAGCTATTGTAATTTTGTTCCATATTTTCATATTTAGGTCGTCAGCTGCATGGAAAGAAACGTCAAATTTCCAATTTGCTTCAATAATTTGAATAACTGTTTTCAAATCTGCTACGATTTCAGCACTCTTAACACTTCTTTGAGTTTTTAGAGTTTCAATAATACCGATATTGCAACACTGCTTTATAGAAGTACTGATAGACCGGCGACTTGAATGCACATCATGTTGCATTTGGTTGTGCTTCATCAAATTCCAGAGGTAACGATGCATTCAATCAGTTAGATGAATGTAGTCTTTGCATTCTAAATTCCGGATCTCCAACCACCGTAGGTACAGTTCATCACAACCCATCTGCAATTGACATAATGTGTGTTAGTCCAAATGTTGCACCTTTATGTGAATGGACTGTGCATAGCGATCCAATCGGGAGTTATCATTTTCCTACAATCACACATATCCAGACATCCATAGAAAAGTATGTAATAGGTAAGCCATCAGAGCGCTTCATATATAGAAAGACCAACTGGTCAACATACCAGTCAGCAAGTAAAGTCATTTCTTAATTTAAAGTTTCAATCTGACAATACCGTAGAAACTTATAATGAATTTTGTAACATATTGTATAGAATAAAATCAGAAAATATACCTAAAATTATAAATAAGGTTCCTTATAAACGAAAAAGTCCAGCTCCCTGGTGGGATAAAGACTGTCTCACAGCTGTTACAGTTCCAGATTAGCTCTAAAAACCTACAGAGTCCACCCCTCAATAAGCAATTACATTCAATACAAAAGAGTTGATGCAATTAATAAAAAGCTACTGAATGAAAAAAAGAAGAGTGGTTGGAAATTATTATGTGACAATTTTAACAGATACACTCCTGTTAGTATTATTTGGAACTATGTGCGGAAATTTAAAAGGATAGAATTAAAAAATAGACCTAAGAATGATGAATGGATCACCTCTTATTTAGATAAACTAGCTCCAACACTCCACCGGAGAAGTATATCCCAGATAAGCCTACTGTCCTATATTTAGGACAGTAGAAATAAAAAAAAAATCAGAATACCCTCTTTATCTAAGATTATTTAGTCTTATGATTTGCAGTAAGAAACGTGTCAGCTTTATTAGAAAAAATAAAAAGACAGTTATTTTAACAGTTTTTACCTTATATTTTACCTTATAAGTGTGTAATAAAAGTGCGTTGCAGACATGGCAAATGACAGGTATGTATAAAAAGTTATATTTTACTCGTGAGTTGTTTTTTTCTGTGTTAATGTCTAGTTGATAACCTTAACTTTTGTACTAAATAAATATTCTAGCAAAATAATATAAATAAATTACGTATAACTTGTTACAAATACTAGCGTACTATATATAGGACAGTAGGATAATATACATGATTTTAGTACAATAATACAACTTTTTCTTTACAGACCGTTAGCTGCGCATGAAATTTTAGATGCTTTAGAAAATGTTTCTGATAATGAAGAAGATTATAGAGAACGACTGATATGTATTCTACCTCCTCCTGTTGATCCTGACTGTCTCACTGACGAAGATTCGGGTGAAGAAGATAATGTAACTTTGAATAATTTGCCACGAAACATTCTGCTTCAACCGGCTGAAGTAATGATTCAAGGGCAGATTATGGTGAGTGATACAGAAGAACCTTCTGATTCTACAGGTCGAACTAAACGTAGGCGTACCTACGCATGGTGAAAACGGGACTTGGCAAAAAATCCCGTGAATTGGCCAGATGTTCAAGGCGCTTGCCAAGATAAGCGCCCAATTGAGTGGTTTGAAAACTTCTTAGATGAAGATGTTATTTCGTTGTTGGTGTCAGAGAGCAATAAATATGCTGTCAAAAAGAATTTGCCTGGAGACATAACCACTGAAGATATGAAATGTTTCATCGGCATATTGTTGGTTAGTGGTTATTCATGGCTCCCCCGTAGAAGAATGTATTGGGAAAACTCCCCTGATACAAAGAATGAATTGATCAGCTCGGCTATGACTAGGGATAGATTTGACTTTATTTTTCGCCACCTTCATGTCAATGATAATCTGGATTTGCAAGACAAATACACAAAAGTACGCCCCCTAGTTACACTTCTAAATAAAAAGTTCTTAGAGTTTTCTCCTCTTGAAGAGCATTACGGTGTAGATGAGGCCATGATCCCCTACTATGGTAGACATGGCTGCAAACAGCACATAAAAGGTAAACCTATTAGGTACGGGTTCAAAGCTTGGGTTGGTGCTACACGGTTAGGGTATGTTTTATGGATGGAACCATACCAAGGTGCTACAACTATGTGCAATCCAATATATAAAGAATTGGGGCTGGGTGCAAGCGTTGTTCTCACTTTTTGCGATGTGCTGATTTCACGTGGCTTCGACCTTCCTTACCACGTAGTTTTTGATAATTTTTTTACTGGGACGCCCTTGCTGGAAGAGATAACAAAGAAAGGCCTTCGTTGCACTGGGACAGTTCGAGAAAACAGGACATCTAGTTGTCCTCTGATTACATCGAAGTTACTGAAAAAAAAGGAACGTGGTGCTGTCGATTACAGAACGACACATGACAACACGTTCATTATTGCTAAATGGCATGACAATAATATATTCAGTATTGCTTCTAATGCTGTAGGAATAAATCCTAAACAATCTGCCAAATGCTTCTCACAAGTGAAAAGAGAAACATTGTCATAGAAGAACCACATATGGTGTCCATCTATAACAAATATATGGGAGGAGTGGATCGGTCTGATGAAAATATTTCACATTACCGAATTGGTATACGAGGTAAGAAATGGTACATGCCGTTGCTCACACACATAATTGATCTTGCCGAACATAATGCATGGCAGTTATATAAAATAAATCATGGAAAACTGGATCATCTTGGCTTTCGCAGAAGGGTAGCAATTGCTTTGATTGAATCAAACAGAAAAAATGCCAAAAGAGGGCCTAGCCGACCCTCCCATCATGAACATGCTGATAGTCGTAAAGACCAAATGAATCATCTGGTTATTCCTCAATCGAAGCAAACACACTGTCGTCAATGTCACAAAATTTTTTTGACACGTTGCAAGAAATGTGATGTTGGAGTGTGTGTCAAGTGTTTTGAAACATATCATTCATAAATAGTGTTAATCTAGTAAATTACATATAACAATGGGTAATATAATCAATAGTTATCTAATAAACTACACTTTTTGATTACATTCTGTTTTGTCATAAATGGTCTTTTATTTCCTCTTATTATCCTACTGACGGCTGTTTCCCTGAAAGCCTTACACTTAATTTTTTTTTCATAATTTTTTTTATGTTGCATAAGATCTAATAAACTAAATAATGTAACTTTTTTCAAAATTTTCAGAAAATTTTAGTTTCAGGCTTATCTGGGATATAGACTGAGTTAAATGAAGTTTTTAATTCACCTGGACATATTGAAGGCTGTTTTTTGTCAAACCCTTTCAGGATTAATGAGTTTAAAATAGCTTTAGAATCTAGAAAAGATAGTACTCCTAGTCTCGATGACATCCCTTAGAAATTTATTAGTAACTTACACCCTAATGCCCAAATGACTATTAAAAATATATAATTTATTATGGTCCTCTCAAATGATTCCAGATTCATGGAAAACACAGTGTGTTATTCGAGTACTAAAACCTGATAAACCTGAAAATGATTACAATTCTTATAGACCAATATTACTATCATCCTGCGTAGGTAAACTATTTGAATGCATTCTCAAATTGACATTAGAATTTTATAGTGAAATATATAAAATTTTACCTGAACAGCAATTTGGTTTCCGTAGAGGTAAAAGTGCAGCAGAAAACTATATGTCTCTGGTTACAGATATTAAAAATTCTTTTTACAGCCCTTCATACACAGCTTGCGCTTTGCTTGATGTAAGTGGCGCATTTGATAATGTCAATCTCTCTTTACTTATGTCCCTGGCAAAGTCTGTAAATGGATATTTCAATTTTTATATGAACGGTTAATGTTTGTCAAATATAACAATATCCTACATGGACCTAGATAATTTGTGCCTTTATAAACATATTATGTTTATAAAGGCACAATGCAAGGTGCTATAATCTCTCCTTTATTATATGGCATTTACACTTCACATATAAACAGATATTTAGTAGACCCCTCTGTTAAGTGCCTGTTGTTTGCTGATGATATTGTTGTATATAGTGAAAATAAAGAAGTTAATAAGGCCATAGACGATCTATAGCAATAAATTCCTCCTTACGATACTGATTGTTGAACGCAACAATAAGAGATTTCTCAGCCTTCAGCATAAGACTTGTGATACGTGCAATGTAGTTAATCTCCTTTTTCTTAATGGACAAATTATAAAGTTGGCCGATACAGCTAACAACATCATAGCGATTTTCTGGTATACCACGGATCTACACATTATTCGCACGGGCCCACTGGTCCCGGTCTTGTAGCTTAGTGTTCAACCTAGTCATTTCATCACGAAGAGCAGGAACCTCACTGCCAATCTTTTCAACTTTACATATCCTAGAGTTCAAGTCCTTCACCGTGCTCGAGAGATCACTAATGAGTTGATATGCTGAGATCACCTATTTCAGTCTTGATTCTCTTGATGTCTTCAACCACCGTTGCTAACGGAGCCAGTCGAGATAGGATTTGATTGAGTTGTTCCTGTATTGAGTCATGGGGCCCTTTACACTTCAGGTACCGCAGTGACAAGTTCCGGAAGAATCCAAAAAGTAGACGTTAAAGGAAAGAGATCTTCCGGTGTCTTACTTAATATGGGTGTTCCTCAGGGTTCCATATTGGGTCCCTCCTTATTTCTTGTGTATATCAATGATTTACCAAAGTTTATTGAAACCCGTCACGAGGTCGTATTATTCGCTGATGATACATCCTTATTGTTTAAAATTAAACGACAATTGGAAGATTATGACGAATGTGAATGATGCTATCTCGCGCGTGGTACATTGGTTTAGTGTTAATAATCTGTTATTAAATAACAAAAAAACAAAATGTATAAAATTTACCACACCTAATGTTATACAAGTAGACACTAATATCATTGTAAGTGGAGAGACACTGGAGCTTGTTGATTCGACAGTTTTTCTTGGTATAACAGTTGATTACAGGCTGCAGTGGGGTCCTCACATATGCAAGTTAGCGAATAGACTTAATTCTGCAGCGTTTGCGGTAAAAAAAATACGAACGTATACTGATGAAGATACGGCACGTCTAGTTTATTTCAGTTATTTTCTAGTGTTATGTCCTATGGCATTTTGCTATGGGGCAATGCTGCCGATGTCGAAACGATTTTCATCCTGCAGAAGAGGGCTATTCGTGCTATTTATAATATGCACCCGAGGGAATCCTTGAGGGACAAGTTTAAGGAAATTAAAATTCTAACTTTAGCGTCCCAATACATTTTTGAAAATTTATTGTACGTGCGTAAAAACATTGTAGAATTCCCCAGAGTCTGCGATTTGCATAATGTGAACACTAGGAACAAACATAGGCTTGCGTTGCCGGCGGCTCGAATTAAGAAAATAAGCAATTCTTTCAGGGGGCTGGGTGTACAACTTTTCAACAAGATCCCACAAAACGTTCAACTACTACCTGTTCATAGATTTAAGAAAACTGTCAAGGAACGTTTGTGCAACAAGGCATATTATAAAGTTAAGGATTTTTTACTAGATGGCACTACGTGGGAATGAGGCGTTCGCTCCTGGCCTTTTCATTTTTCATTATTATAATATTTTTTTTAATTGAATGTTTTGACTTGTTTTTTCCTTTGTTGTAAATATTTTATTTATTTTAAAAAAAAGTTAATATTTGAGAAAAAACAAAAAAAAAAGCCCGCTGAGTTTATTTCGCCGGTTCTTCTCAGGACTGTGGCTTTTTTGGAACCGGTGGTAGAGTTAACATTTTCTTTTACATTTTGACATTCAACAAGTGTGTTTTTGATGACATCCAAGTTGAAATAAATGATTTTGAATTTGAATTTGAATTCCGCGTGAGGTAGCAGGCATCGGTGAGGTAGGAGGCATCGGTGAGGTAGGAGGCATCGGTGAGGTAGGAGGCATCGGTGAGGCAGCAGGCATTGATGAGGTAGAAGGTGTCGATGAGGAAGAGGGACGATAGTTAGAACTGTCGTGTCCACTGTATGATTGAGTATAATAGGTTATCTGGTTTGTTCCCATGTCTGCTTCAAAAATTATTTTATTTATTGCATTTTTTACATATGCTAAAGTAAAATTATCATATTTTCGCAAATCCTTAACTTAAAACTTAAAATGCCAAAGGCATTTTAAGTTAGTTAAAAGAACTTAAAATGCCAAAGGCATTTTAAGTTCTGTTTTCAAAGTATTGAGGAAGCTGCTAATATTAGAACCAGAAAAAGCTACAAAAGTTGTGTTGACTACAATATACTTATATAACTACTTGCGTAGAGATCAAGATTCCTCGCAAAGGTTCACTCCCCCAGGATCATTCGATGCCGAAGATGAAGGAGTATTCATACCTGGCCGATGGCGTCAAGATACAGAAGTGTCATCAATGCTATCCATTCAAGCTATACCACGGCGAGCATCAACAGATATAAAAGAAATACGTTCACACTTAGGGAGACATTTCATTACAAATGATGCAATTTCTTGGCAGAATAGTTATCAGTAAATACTCACTTCTTCATTTAAAGTACTCGTATCTTGCGTATTTCCTGGATGGTTTCTATCTCCCAGAAAGATAAAGGCTTCGTAGGCGTACCAATTTGAAATATATATTTCACCACGACCTTCAATAAAATAAATGTTTAAATCAGAATTATAATGTATAATTTGAAAAATGATTATAAGATATTATAACGTAATTAAAACCCATCTTACTTACGATATTATAATAAAAATGAATGTTATTTAACATAATATTAAACATAATAATAATTAATAAATACATGATCCTATGGTTCGGCTTTTTTTCTCTCTTGACTTTTCCCTCCTGCAAAATCCTAGCAGAGTCCATTTTCTTCTTTAAGTCTGCTATTGGAATGTTCATTTTGTGACTTATATTTCTCCGTGCATCTTCTCTTAGTTCTCTATTGGTGTAATCGGACATTGCGCATCCCAAAGTCGTCTATATTCCCCGTATAGTTGTATTAACTTAAGACATTTAGTCAGTACGCGGCTGTAAGTTGTATTGTCATAGTGATAAACTTTGACAAATAAGAAGTAATATTTAACATCGTTTTTCTCAGTTGTTATGAATGAATATAAAGTTCTTTCTAATGCTAAAAATTCTTTAGAATCAGGTATTCGCCAATTATTTCAGGTATGTAGCGATTTGACTCATCAAAGTCGATAGAGGTAGGTATTACGACGTGCTTTGAGTATGTTTTTTGAATATTTTCATTATGTTCTCTGGTACCGTCAAAGTTTTTAACAAACTTTAATAAAATGTTCAAATCGATTTTCTCTTCACTCTCTGATTTTTGACCTCTCTTCCTAGTCTCTTCCTTTATAGTCATCGTAATAGTTTATCGTGAATTTATTCGATACCGAATTCAGGTGAGCGGATTAGGATAAGAGTTCTCGGAACTGGACAATTGTAGCGATAGCGTGAGGTGTTTGTGGATTATTTGAAAGTTTATTTCACTTTTAGTTTTATGATTTATTTGAATATACACCACCGATGGAATGTGCACATGAATTAACTTACATGTATAAGATGTTCACGAACATGTTATTTTCACTTTTCACTTAATTTGCACTTGCGTTAAATGAGAGATTGCGGCAGAATTCACAACGGCGAATACAGCCGAAATTAGTCTTTGAATTTACAACTTTTGTACACAGTTCACACACGAAGGCGTTTCCCGGATTTTCTTTACTTAAAATCCCTTAAGCTGCCACCAAATCTTAGTAGTGAGAAGGCCGACCTCTTTTTAAAAAAGGATTTATTCGACACTACGCATTATTTATAATGAATAACTAATTATAATAAAAGAATTTGGAGATACTGAGGAAAATTGTTAAACGTCTCACTTCAATGAATATCTGACCCGAACTGAGACTATCTGACCCGAACTGAGACTGATATGTTCTCATGAAATCACTGTGAGAGAGCTTATGATGAGTAAGGTAAGCATTAGTCAATACAGGCTAGGGATATAACAGCACCAAGTACTTATCTAAGGTTGATGGACTCAGTAAAGCGAGGACTAAATAACGTTTTGACGTATCTCGATGACGTCATTATATGTATATACGACATCATTACAAGAACGAACGAACGAAGATAAAATATGTGCTGTAAAGAAATTTCCACTACCTAAAACCCAGAAAGAAATAAAATCATTCTTAGATTTAATAGTTTACTACAGAAAGTTGATTCAAGATTTTGCAAAACTCACAAAATACTTGAAGAAAAACAGCAGACTAGTGTTGACAGATGGATACATATAAGCCTTCGAAAAATGTAAACAGGTATTGATTAATGCACCTGTCTTACAATATCCAGTTTTCGAAAAACCCTTTATCCTTACAACGGACGCCTCCGACGTAGCAACAGGCGCAGTATTGTCTCAAGGACAAACAATACGCACAGAACAAAGATATTCTACAATAGAAAAAGAACTACGAAGCATAATGTGGGCCATAAAATACTTCCGTCCTTATCTGTACGGGAAAAGTTCACCATATATACAGATCACCGTCCACTCACGGATAATGTCCATAAAGGACCCGAACTCAAAACAAACACGATGGCGACTAATACCCGTATCTTTAGACGTTTCGTAAAATAGTTCGAGTTGGGTATTTTTAGTCGACCATTACAATATTCCTCAACTGTCCTCGAGTGAGGTAGAAAGGTGCTATTGCGTCACCACGACAACATCAGTTTGAGGAAAATTTGATCAAGCTAGCATCAAACCTATAGAGTTCTGTAGTTTATGGTCATTGTTTAATGTCAAAGTCAAGCTACCACTGTCTGTTTGACACTAGACGCACCGAACTTGTTTGATGTTTTAGTTCAGAGACTCATAAATACGTGCGCGTGCGGTGAAATAGAAGGTTTTCGTTTTTCTAACCCATGATTAATAATTTAGATTTCGGTTTTTGAATAATAGCTCCTCCAGGAACCCGGCTTTGTATTTTTATTCGCTGTTTCTTTGTTGAATTTGATTGCATCGTCTTTTTGAAGTGCTTTTCCACAACCACCGGTTTATTATTCAGGTAAGTTATGATTGTGGTGTTTTATTTATCAAATAGTTAACTTTAAGTTAACTCAAATATTTAAATATTTTTGTCCTTTATTACTCACTGCCTAAGCAAAGTTTTTTATAGATTTTACGTGAAATTACGATGCAGTAAATTATTTGTCGTTTCAGTTTTTCTATGATGACGTCCAGGCAAGTATTTAGCGAAAGCGAGAAGACTTGCCTACAAGAATTAATTTTAAAATATAATCTGCACAAAACTGCTACCATGACAGCTAGTCAAAACACAAAAAAACTTTTGTGGATACATTTAACAGAAGAATTCAATTCAATTGAATCAAATGCAAAGGTAGATATTAATTTATATTACTTGTATCTGATTTTTACTTGTCTATGGCCCGGTTCCAAAAAATAACGAATCGTCATTGTGTTATAACAACTAATCGTAATCATGCTACCAATACGTAGGCGTATATTAGCGTTCCACAACTATTTTACTTGCCGCGTTACCTACGAGCATCCGTCGGCGCGCTGCTTACTAACGAATCCCTCTGCGTTTCGTTAATGCAAATGATTGTGTCACAAAGATCCTTTAGAAATAAAACTCTTTTCAAAATACATAAGTTTTTATTAGTATTTTTACATAAATATTTTAAAATAATATAAATTAATTGTAATTCATCACATATGTAATTTTATTTGAACATTCACAATTTAAAAACAGTTACTTTAGTTTTAACTGTAAAGTGAACAAAACGCCATGAAGAGACAAAGGAAACGCCAGATGTCGGCCGGACCGCGCCAACCAAAAAAATTGTGTTAGCGTCGTACTTTGTTGTTCGTTTATTTCATTACAAACTAATAAATTATAATGTAAGGGAGATATTCCATGATTCCTAAAATTAAAATAAACTAGTAAATACTATTTTCGTGTAATCACGTGTTAAATAGTTAACTACTTCATAAAATACCAATTAACAGCTGGCATTAAAAATACGAACCTGGTTCCTTTTACCTTTAAAAAAGGATACATTTCACCTAACAGTAATTGCACAGACTGCTTGTCGAGCCGAAATCTTAGTTGAAACTCCTGATTATCGAGCTCTGAATAATAATTGATTCTTGTTTTATACACTCTATTACTTCGCGTATCATCACTTGAATCGTCGCTTGAATTCAGTAACATTAAAACTTCGTTATCACTTTCTGAACTCGACATTTTAAAAGATAAAACACAAACACAAAAATTCCAAAGCACAACCGAACAAAATCGGTAGGTTAAAAAATGCTCTACGCGTGGTAGTTTTGACAGCTCACTGACATTTCTAAAATAATACAGGAACACTACAGACAACAGTCTCCATACAAAACGCAGTACGAACCGTTATGTTAGCCCTCCCATCCGTTAGTAGCAAGTCATCAGTAATTTTAAAAACGAGTCGTTTTTATAGGAACTATTTTGTCCTACGATTCGTAGATATTGTACCGGATCGTAATATAAAACGATTCGTTTTTTGGATATTGGAACCGGGCGTATAAATACCATGCTATTCTTATTTATCATTTGTTTTAGCAAAGTGAGGCCCAGCTCAAGAAGTGCTGGGATAATTTAAAAACACGGAGGAAGCACTTTTTAGCTAATGAAAAGCGTCAGAGAATGAAGACTGGTGGCGGACAGTGTATTCCAAATGAGCCACAGCCTGGTAGCAGCAATGAGACCCTTATTTTTGCTGAGGTTCTACTGGATCAGACTGATGTGGAACTCAGGGGTGTCATTGACAGTGATACCATTTACAGTTCTGAAGGTAAGTGAATCTTAAAAATTTGAGATAAGCGCTTCAATCTCACATGCTCTCTCACAAAAAACAGTAAGAACGTGGTGGCATGGAGGGTCTTTTGATTATTGTTATATATCTATATGAGTTGAACTACATGTATTACTGTGCTAAAAACTAGATAAATAACATGCGTGACAATACCTGATAAAAATTTTCACTCAAGAAACTTTCCTTTACTCCAACTATCACTTTTATTCTACCATACATAATTAAAGATTTTATTGTTTTATTTCTAGATATTGCAATGGAGCTTGAATCATCAGTTCCAGCAGCAGCGCAACCACAACAGAATGATGAAGTTCTGAGTGTAAGCTGTGCAAGATCATCAGCTGAAGAATGTATGTATATTTTTAGTAATTATCTATATTAATTAGTTAGGGTAAAGCAGTTTGATGAAAATCAAAATATTGGCACAGTTGGAAAATTAAAATGCATATATTTTTACAGACCAAAGTGTGAACACTCATATGCATCTTATGGGGTCCCATCTTACAGTTTGTGGTGGAGCTTAATCACAAGGTAAATATTCTTTAAATAAAGTTTATAATATAAATTATCTAAATGAGTGCAGGTTTCTTAAAACAAATTTGTACTAATAAATATTTCTATTGATTATAATGAAACAGTAACCATGTGATGACAAAATACTTTATGAACCCAACATGTGCAAGAGCTAATAAAAAAACCTTGATACAATTTTTTATAATTGACAGCTATTCAAATTTTTAACAAAAAGTAGGTAAAGTAATTAGGGTTTCTTTATGCATACTTAGAAACATAAAACGCCTTCTTTGTTACATAATGGTAACCTTTTTTTTTGCTTCTCTGGGTAGATAAAAAAAGAAATGCACAAAGTACATCCATGCACATGGTGGATATATAATTGCTTTCATATGTTTGAATGCAGTGAGGTTTTCCAAACAATTCTGATTGATCTTTGTTGTATGCATACCTTACAAATCATTGATTGGACTAGAGCACAAGTTCATTACTTAATAATAAACGCAAGTAATGTGTAGAACTATTGATCTTGTATTTTTTCAGGAAACGTTGCAGGCACCACGCCTATGCATTACACTCTATCATGTCGTGACACCCCACAACGTCGTGACACTCCACCATGTCGCGACACCCCAGCACGTCGTGACGCTCCTACAAGTCGTGACACTCCACCACGTCGTGACACTCCACCATGTAGCTACACCCCAGCACGTCGTGACACTCCACCATGTCATGACACTCCACCACGACGTGACACTCCACCACGTCGTGACACTCCACCACGTCGTGACACTCCACCAAGTCGTGACACTCCACCCAGTCGTGACACTCCACCCAGTCGTGACACTCCACCAAGTCGTGACACTCCACCAAGCCGTGACACTCCACCAAGTCGTGACACTCCACCAAGTCGTGACACTCCACCAAGTCGTGACACTCCACCAAGTCGTGACACTCCACCACGTCGTGACACTCCACCACGTCGTGACACTCCACCGCGTCGTTCTGGGTCCCGGCAGACTGACTGTGGTGCAGCCTCATTAGGAGGTAAGTTAAAAATGTAAAAAAAATTTCAATTCGAAAATGTCAGAACAACCTTGAGAGTGTATAAAAACAAAAATACAAATTTTGTTGTTGGCCTACATTTGATGCAGATATCACATACCCGATCCTGTGGACTGAATGGTAAACAGTCGACGTTGCCTTAAGCACGTCATTACGAATCCTCCCGACCCATTAACGGTTCTTTTAGGCACCACAAGCACCGGTCATTGTCCTTGCTGAACCCGTCGCTTGCGACGAAGGGCTCGACGATCGAATTAACCCATAGACAGCCCACTGAGTTTCTCGCTGGATCTTCTCAGTGAGTCGCGTTTCCGATCCGGTTGTAGATTCTGCGAAGATCTTGCTAGGGCCAGTGTTAGCAACACACCCGGCTTGAGCACCATGAGCTCACCTACACTTCAAGGAGAAGCCTCTCAAGGCTATCAACATAGGTAGGAAGAAAAAAGAAGATATCAGTGAACAAACATAAAAAAAAATACATAAAAGTTGTGTCACAAATAATGCAATTTGTAAATCTAATCTAAATATATCAATATCTTTTTATAACTTCACTTTAATTGTATTGAATCAGATGAATTGACTATCACATTTTACTCAGTCTAATTAATAATTCGACTATAGTAGCTCAATCCAATTGTGGGATTTGAAACCACCCATTAATACCTTAATTACCACTAAAGCTATCATCACTTCAAAATCATAAATATACATTATGTAGATTACTAAAATGTTACAAATATAGATGTATAACAATTTATTTAATAGCATTTTAAAGCATTTTATTTAATTACAGGAGGGAATGTGCGCACCAGGGTAATTCAGGAGGAATTTAATTTTAGAAAAGAATCCTATGAAAAGAAAGAGAGAAGAGAAGACGAACTCTTTCAATTCCAAAAAAAGGAAAGAGAGTGGATGATGAAGGCAGCAGAAGAAGTATATCTAAAAGCGAAGGCTGAGAGGGAAGCTGCAGAGGATATTAAAAAATATAATCAGGCTAAAAGAGAGTGTAGTGAAAAATAATTTAAATAAATAACTCATAATCACATTGACTTTATTTATTAGATAGTTAGCAAAATATGACTCTTATGTAGATAAATAAAATAAGGAGTTTCAAAAGTCTAACCTCGTACTATTTACTTTTTTAGTAAAAAAATTATCAAAATTAACAAAATCAAATTTAATCATTCATCTTCAAAATAAATAATACTATCTGCATTACAATAACGGTGCTCGCTGCTCGGTTCCAACTTATATACCCATATTAGCCGGACAACTGATAACTGTTAGGGTAAACATGTTCTTGAGTCGAAACTGTGAAGTGGTGGAGTGATGATCTGTGCAGGGTGGCTGGCAAGAGCTGGATGAGGGAAGCCGAGGATTGTGCTCAGTGGCGAGCAATTGGAGAGGCCTATGTTCAGCAGTGGACTGCTGTAGGTTGATGATACCCATATGAGAATTTTTAACTGAAATGCCTAGAAATAAAAGCCGATCTTATAATACTCCCTCTGGAAGAGTCCTGAGTATTAGGTACTGGGACATTTTCTAGCTCAATTTCAGGGTTCAGCTCAGGTTCATTGGTCATTAAACAAACGTTGTGTAGGACAGCACAAGAGACTATAATATTACATGTATTTGGTGTACTGTTTTGTAATTTTCTACACAAACAAGCAAAGCGTCTCTTTAATACACCATTTACACGTTCTATAATGTTTCTCGTTATTAGATGTGCTCGATTGTATCTGTGTTCTGGGTCTGTTTGAGGATTGAGTACAGGAGTGTACATAAAGCCAGTCTGCGCATAACCACTGTCTCCGACAAGAATGCCAACTAAATCGCCTTCTTCAAATCTCAAACAGCATCTGCTGTTGTTAAATATGCGCGAATCATGCACAGATCCAGGCCATCGCACAACAATGTCGTATATTTCCATTTGCGGTCCACATATTATTTGGACATTGATAGAAAACCAGCCTTTTCTATTACGAAAGATTTCTCCCCTTGCTCTGGATGGATTTTTTATTGGAATGTGTGTGCAATCAATACATCCAATTACACCTGGAAACCCTGCAATTCGGTAGAATTTTCTTTTAGTTTCATTTAATGCAGGGAATTTAATAAATTGCCTGGATTTCAAAGCCAATCTCTTAGAAATGTTTGCTACCGTTTTTGATACTACGGATTGAGAAATTTTGTGCAAGTCGCCACAAACAATCTGAAAAATAACCATACCACATGAAACCAAATGAAAGTTATAAATTATAAATATTCTATTATGTAGACACAAAAGCACATTATGCACGAACCTGAAAATTGCCTGTTGCGTAAAATCTCAAAGCAATTAGCACTTGTAATATCGGCGTTAAAGGTAGTCCACGATCGTTTTCATTAATGTTGTTAGTCAACAAAGGCAGCAAAATATGCACAACCGAATCTTTGCTAAGCCGGTAATGTTTTCGGAATTCGTCGTCATCGTAAACTTCCAACGGGTTATCTGCATCTCTCAAATACCTTCGTGACGGATAATTATACACTCTGCTATCAAAAATATAGTTAATAAATTCTTCAAAACTGCTCTCAGAAGTCATCTTGTATTAAACGCTGTTTTGAGGAACGTTCAAGGTACGTCGCGACGTACCTTGACTTGACAGTTCGCTCACTTCACTCCGGTTAGGAAAATTTTCCAAGGGCGTTTGAGTGGAGTTTATTTTTACGACTAATCATACCAAAACGCGCGTTGGAGGTTGAGTCGAGTCGAGTTAAGCTCGTGTGAACGACTAAAGATACGGGTGTAAGATTAGCAGAGTATAACTTCGATGTACAATTTAAAAAAGGAAAAGCCAACACTAATGTGGACGCACTATCCAGAGTAGAAATAATACACACACATAATATAAAGGTACACGTAGCAACACAAAGAAGTTAAACGAACTACAACTTTAACTTTTTAGCGCTTTGTAATCAGATAGCGTTCATAACATCATGATTGTTTAACTTTGGTAATTAGGATTAGATGACAATATAATGTTAATGTCACCGGTGACCCCATGGCGTTTAACGTGTTAAGTCATTGTTGGTCTAAATACTACGTACAATATTTTATGTGTACAGGAGGCATAATATTACTATTTATGTTTTAGATTGACAATCTCATCCAATAGGTCAAAAAAGATGATAGAACTTGTTGAGGTACGAGACAAAGAACGAATCGGTGCCATCGATTTCAGTACAGGTAACAATTTCAATTAATTTTAAAAGTTGGATTTGTATTAATCTTATTTATTTTATTACTATTAAAATACGTTTTTTTTGTTCTAGATGTTAGCTAATATAACAAACAAGCCCGAAAATCAGCGTTTCTCAAACTTACAGGTATATTTTAAAGATTCGTAATCCGCTTCAATCAGCAATGAAAACCACATTCATACATACGTCAGGCGTCTACGATTGTACTGGTGAAAGACATTCAAAACCTGAAAATAGCGATGTCGATTTAAGTGATCAAGACCCAACATACAAAGTTCCGTCTCAAAATAAAAGGAAAATACCAGTTTAAGCAAGTCAATCAAAATTCTCTGGAAGTTCCTTGTCTTCTAAGCTTTCTACATCCTCATCATCTTCCAGACCTTCCAATGATAGTTCCTGTGGGTGACTCACATGTATTTATTTATTTTATAATATTTTATTATAATTACACTACCCAACAACACATACATACTTTATTTTATATCAACACATTTATTTATCACACAATCATACAAAACATCATTTACACTAAACAAAATTAAATTCACAAGCAAAGTCGGGCGATAACTGCAGTATAGCGGCGGCGATAATATTTCGCGAGTACATCGGTGCATAGACGAACCGGTCGTCGCATTTTTACCGATCCACCGCCACCAGTCGAAATCTGACTTGCGAGCGCGCATCCCGTGTTATTGTTTTCGTACTACGCCTTTTAATTATTGCTTTTTATTTCGTTTACCTGCTTGTGCTGCCTGAACTATTTCTTGTTACTTTCTCCTTTTATATTTGTGTTCGTCTTAAATAAAAACTTTCTTTGCGTCCATTTGTGTTTTTGTTGCAAAGACTTTATAATACCAACCCAAGACGACCAAACTGGTGACCCCGACGTGATCTTAAGGCTTCAGCTACTACTAGAGACTCTAACATCTTAATTACCGTATAAAATTTACTCTGATGTCTGACGTATAATTTGCACATCTCTCTCACCAATTCAATACAAGTATTGTATAGGTTACTATCGCCTGACACTCCTGACATAGAGTTGCTGCATACCAATACTGATATAAGATCTGACACTTTATTGTGCATCATAAGTAAATATGGTCTGGGCATTATATACCATTGGTCTGATCCTAGATTCATTGCACATAGCCGATTGGACCACAGGGTCTTAATATTAAATGCTTGACCATCCCACCTGTTACATTTATATGCCTCGTCTAGAAATGTCACAATGGATTTTCCTGCTGACCTGACAGACTGGAGTAATCCCATCTTCTCGACCATAACTGCCAATCTTGTTGCCAGAAGTACTAGTCTTCTCAACGTGTTATCAGGCATTTTAGAAGAGAAGAATTCATGTAATCCTGCTTTTGTACTTTCATGTTCCGGCAGTGTGTTTTGTTCAGTCATATAACCTATTTGTAGCGTAAGATTCCTCTGTATTAGTGACCATGTTTGACTGATCTGGTCATTCTCTTTAGAGTTGATTTTCCTGGCTGGGGTTTGCTAGATGCCGCCAGATGCTAGAACTTCTTGTAACAGCCTGGAACTTCTTGTAACAGCCTGGAACACAGCATGGTCAATTATCAGATCTTGTGCCTTGACACCCTGTCTCCTCAAGGTTTCTATCAAGATTTTATCATCCAATGTGGATTGACCTTCTTCTAGCCTCCGCTTAAAGGAGACAACTTGTGATAGCCTAATTGCTGTATCAAACTTACGTTCGGTGACAATTGATTCTGGAGAGACTAGTGCTACCGTTCTTTGACTCTCGAAGATGGGACATATTGGCTTTGAATGCGCACACATACTAAGATTCGACAAATAACATTGTCAGGTTAATATTTTATATTATCCCTCCACTCACACTGACGGCTAAAACTATAACAAAACTGATAGATTAAAAAGACTGCCAGTTAGGAATGTATAGTAATGTTGTATCGTCTACAGTCTCTGATCTGAAATAATTGTTCCAAGAGGATGCATCAACAACTATGTGTTGTGTTAGCGTGTATGGGGACAAGTGATACTCAAGACGGCCAGTGACACACTAACATTTATTACAAACATAACACTTCCTCCCTTATCAGTTCAAGACACATTAACTATTAAGACACATTAACACTATTAAGACAAACAAAATTACAAGCTACACATTTAATAAAACTGTCTATAATTAACCCTAGGACGGTTACGTTTAGGAAACCTGGGCTCCCTAATATTTTGGGGCTCCAAGCTCGCCTCCTCTGCCTCGAAGAACAGATCCCCTTCTTCAGAGTCTTCAGACTGCGCGGGTCGACGCACTCCTCGCGTGACAGTTACGTGACTCGGTTCCGGTGACTCCCGATTCGGCTGATTGTCACATGCACTAGAGATTCCAATGCGGCCGCTCTCCTCTTCCCTCTCCTCAGTTGCACTCTCTTCGTCGTGTGTGTGAGGTCCGATGCCGCTACTATCATCACAAGGCGACGACATCATCCCCGTTGCCGGACTAGCAACGGTTGGAGCAATAGAACCGCTCAAGTCATCCGCCCAGGTTTGACTGGCACCACATTTGGTTTTGCACGAAAACAGCTGTTCAGAGTGCCTCTTGAGTTGTATTGAAGATTTAAAGTCTTTTACAATGTATACGTTTTTACCAATTCTCTTTAATATCACACCTTTACACCACGTATATTTATTATTAACAAGATATTTTTTGTACATAATTACTTGGCCTAGCTCAAAATTTCTGACTTTCCCTCCTTTTGTTTTACTTTGCGTACACTGTTTAGATAAAACATAATCAGTCAACGAAGCAGATGAAGGCGACGGTGGCGAACGCGGGTTCATTAAATCTAAACGTGAACGTAATTTGCGACCAAACACTAACTGTGCCGGAGACATTCCTGTTGTCGAGTGAACCGAGTTTCTATAATCGAAAACGTATTTGTATAGTCGCAGTTTGTTTTCCCTAGCATTTGTACTACTCAACAAACAAGTTTTGATACCCCTTTTTACTATTTTCACATAAGCTTCGGCTTGTCCGTTGCTTGCCGGATGGTATGCCGGCGAAGTAATATGAGATATACCGTTTAGTGTACAAAAATTAAGAAACTCCTGAGAACAAAAATTAGTACCGTTATCCGTAACTACCGTATGAGGCAATCCGTATCTGGACATGTACTCATACATTCTTTCAATGACCGCACTAGTAGTTGTGGAAGCCATCTCGTACACCTCAAGCCACTTGGAGTACGCGTCTACTAGGACCAGGTACATCCGACCATTCAGCGGACCTAGAAAGTCTAAGTGTACACGGTAAAAGGGTTGTGGGGGGTATTCCCACGGGCACACCGGAGTGCGCGGCGGAGTCGGTCGTAGCTGCATACACACCTCACATGAGCTAATCATATTTTCTAAGGCGTCGTCTAAGCCTGGAAACCAACATCGAGATCGAGCTTCAGCCTTTGTTTTAACTATGCCCATGTGTGAGGTATGCAACTCTGTTAAAATACGGTGACGCAAACTTCCTGGTATCACCACTTTATGGCCCCTCATAACGCAACCATTTTCAACGGACAGTTGCAATCTACATAAGTAGTAAGGCTTAACTTCTGCGTTGATAATTTTTTTAGGCCATCCGTTTTGAATATATTTGATGACTTCACGTAATATGCTATCATTGCTGGTTGCGTTACGTAATTCAGTCACCGATATCGGGAGTGCGCCTTGCACTGCGAAGCAAACATAAGAGGCGCTGTCGAACGCATCGACATCGACCGCTCCCGCTCCGCGCCTGGTCCCCCCGCCTCGACCACCGCACGCGCCCGCGCCGGCCGGTAGACTCGCACGAGACAGATAGTCCGCACTATTATCTGCACTCTTCACGTACTCGATTACATAATAATAATTATAACCACTAAGAAAAATTGCATATCTTTGAAGTCTGTTTGCCGAGACTTCTGGGATGCCTCGTTGTGGGCCAAATATTGAGAGCAGCGGTTTGTGGTCCGTCCTTAGTATAAATGGATTTGACCTGCCGTACAAATATTGATGAAATCGACGAACACCAAATATAATCGCGGTTGCTTCCTTTTGGATTTGTGAGTACCTTTTCTCGGCGTCGTTGAGCGTGCGCGAAGCGAAAGAGATAGGTTTTTCCTGGCCATCGGAACTCACCTGTGATAGAATAGCACCTACTCCATTGGGCGACGCGTCTACAGTGAGAATTATATTTGCATTAGGATTAAAATGGGCCAATACATTATCGGATGCTAACAATTTCTTTATTTCATTAAACGCCTTATCATGTAACTTAGACCAACGCCACTTTGTTTCTTTTTTTAAAAGTTCGTATAATGGCCCGAGAATACAAGATGCATTCGGTACAAAATTTCTATAATAATTTACTAAGCCTAAGAAAGATCGTAGTTGACTAACATTCGTAGGCGCCGGTGCCTTTAATATTGCTTCTATTTTATCGGGTGATTTTCTTAGCCCCTCTTTATTAATGGTAGACCCTAAATAATTAATCTCATCTTGAAAGAACTGACATTTAGACTTTTGTAGAACAAATCCTGCGTCTTGCAACCGTTGTAGGACCTGATGCAGTCTCTCAAGATGTTCAGAGTCATTGCGACCCGTTATGAGCACATCGTCCAATAAACACAGCGTGCCGTCCAGGCCCGCTAGCACTGTATCCATGGCTCGCTGGAAAATTGATGGCCCACTAGCTAACCCGAATACCAAACGCGTATACGCGAATATCCCTTTATGCGTATTGATACAAGTTACCTTTTGGGATTCTTCATCCAGACAAAACTGTCCGTAGGCCATTGACAAATCTAATTTAGTAAATTTCTGGCCTCCGTATAGTTTAGAAAACAACTCGTTTACGGTAGGCAACGGATACTGTTCCACAACTAACTGCTTGTTTATAGTTACAGAGTAGTCCGCGCAGATACGGACCGAACCGTCACGTTTCAGTACCGGAACTATTGGTGACGCGTAGTCGGAATGCTCGACTGGTCGGAGTACTCCCAGTCCCACTAAACGGTTTATCTCTTTTTCTACTTTTTCACGCAGAGCAAATGCGACCGGCCGTGGTTTAAAAAATATAGTATGAGCATTTTCTTTTAATCTCAAATTAACTTTATATTTGTTGAATTGACCTAGCTTGTCCGAGAACACGGCGGGATATTGTTCCTGTATTAATTTCAACGTGTCTCGGGTAGTGGCACATTTATATACGGGCGCTAGCTGCAGTTCAAATTGCGCGATGAAGTCGCGGCCCAGTAAAGATGGTCCACCGTCGCGCACCACGTACACGTCGAGCTGGCGCGTGCGACCCCGCCACTCCACTAACAACTGAGCGCGACCGGCGCAACCTAACACGTCACCGGAGTAACTTAATAACTTCTTATTTGTGCTTAATAAGGGAATGTTTTTAAAATGTTCGTTATATGTATCGTGGGACATAACGGTAACAGCTGACCCACTATCAATCTCAAAGTTAATTTTAATACCATTGACACACACGGCTTCGATTAATGGTTCACCTCGAAAAGATCGAATGTTATAAACTTTACCGTCGTCATCGTCACCTCCATCGTTCTCCTCCGTTACAACATAACTGACTCTTTTGCACATTCTACGCAAATGCCCTTTTTCGTTGCACTTCCTACAAGTGTAACTCGCAAAACGACACTCCGCGGCTTTGTGATTCGAATAACCACACACGGAACACTTCACTTTTGCACTTTGAGGTACACTAGTCGGAGAACGTTTGCCTATTTTGTACAGCTCTGTAACGACAGCCTCGGTAGCAGCGCTTGCAGCAGCAGCCGAGCGGGCGCTGCGCAAGCTCTCGGTCAGCTCCACAGCCCTGGCGAAGGTCAACCCGGCCAGCTCCTGCACGTACATTTTTTCTTTCTCCACGCCCGGCAGCATACCCATAATGAATCGATCTCTTAATGCTTCTTCTACATTGCTGAAGTTACATTGGGAAGTGAGACCTCGTAGCCTCGCAGCCCACTGTGATGGTGACTCCTGGGGTAGTTGTGTGGCGGCATAAAAATGATGACGCTCGCCAAAGCCCACTGATTTTGGAGTGAAATGATTATCCAAGGCACTAACTATGTCTTCGTATGGTACTTCTTGAACTTCTTTAGGCAACACGAGATCAGCTGCCAGTTTGTAGGTAGATTCGCTGAGTGTGCTAAGCAATATGGCCCGTCTTTTGACTCCTGCTGGATCTTTCACCACGTTAATGTCGTTCGCGATGAACCACTGTGTGAGTCTGCATCTCCAAGTCTTCCAAGTTTGCGAGTTATGATCGAAATTAATTAAATTTCCGAAAGACATTTTTTATTTTATTTTAGTGTGGGTACCTCGTCGCCAATGTTGTGTTAGCGTGTATGGGGACAAGTGATACTCAAGACGGCCAGTGACACACTCACATTTATTTCAAACATAACAATAACTAAACACAATCAATTTATTCGACACAATGATTGATTTTATAATCGGAACAATTAATTTGTTAATTATCATAGACTTGCGTCGACATATATAATTTTTTATTATTATTATTGTTACTCGATCGGTCGTCTTAATAGTTAATTTAGTGCTTAATAATTTATTATTTTGTTTAAGTTAGTTGATTTGATTAGAAAGATTTATTCTTTTTATTGAAAAAGTACTATTTATATATTTAACTGTATATTATAGTGAGGGGTAGGTCTCAGGGTATTATTTAATAAAACTATGGGTTAGTCACTAATATCAATTGTCTAATTCTAGTCTTGTTACACACACAATTTACGATATAAAACAATAATTACATTATGACGCGGGCGCACGCAACTCACACTTAAAACGGAAGCGCCCGGAAATAATCATAATTATCTGTCAAAAGACGGATATAGATAATAAAACTATGTATAGGTAGTGAGCGAGCATACGGCCGCGAGAGTGACGTACAGGTAGGTCGCTTTGCTATAATATTGTTTTTGCATGTAAATATATTATGTGAACACTTCAGTGCCCCAGGAGGTCGCAGTGTGCAAGAAAACATCTAATGCCAGAGTTCTTTATTCTCAATATATTGTTTATTCATAAGCATACTTTTATATGTGTCTTACATAATTGGTCTCGTAGATGGGTTATCGAATTGGGTAGTTTATTGTAGAATTTTATGAAATTACCTACAAAAGACTTTTAATGTAATTAGTTAATACTTCAATGCCCTAAGAGGTCACATAGTGCAAGAGAATATTATTCTCATTGTATTAGTTCTATATATTAAACATGATTAAATAGTACAGTTTTATTTAATTTTTGTCTTCGGCCATGTTTGTTTCCTACAATATTTAATGTCAATTTTTTTCCTTCGTCGCAAGCGACGGGTTCGATGAAGACGGTGACCGGTGCTTGTGGTACCTACAAGCACCGTTAATGAATCAGGAGGATCCGTAATGACGTGTTTTAGGCGATTTTTTCATACGAAGCCTTTCTGAGTAATAAATATTTATCAGCGATACATTTTATGAGTTCGACATCATGTCTGTTCTCACAATTAATCGACTTAACGGGATGAGGTGGATAAATTAACGCATGTAATTTTTCATAATATGTTGAGTAATCATGACTTTAATCTTATTTTTTTGTAGTATAATACAAGATTTGACTGCCAATGTCAAAAATATTTTTTCGGCATAAACTATTGCCTCAGAAACTAATTTGGAAACATACTTTAAACCGCCTCTGTCGATAAAGCAAGTAAATGAGGATTCTTTATTAACATCTATAGCGTAACTATGGTCTTCGGCTTGTTGTTTTGTTAAAAGTATGTGCATGCAATGGTGTTGGGTACGCAGCACGTCACCCGTGTCGATAAGGCGAGTGACGCCAACCCAGGTTGGACGGGTTTATGAATGTTATAAGATTTCTTGAAATCCTATAAGACGCCGGATGCCCGTCTCGTGTTGATTATTCGTGTCGATCTGAAGCAGTCGATGTAGGGTCCTAAGGCGTACGATATCGTACAAGCTCACTCGAAATTAAAACTCAAACTTTGCTAATAAACGTAAACCGAGCCGACCGATCTGTCAATACAACCGAATTTCTTCTATGTTCAATAACCGACGATCTTTTCAACAGTCAAGTCTTCAATACAAATTAATTATTACAATAAATTAATTTAATATTTCAATAAATTCTTCGAGGCGCAGATGTCTTTACTCGTGCGTTTTTTGGTGATCTTCGTTCGGAGGGTCGGCGGCTGGCGGTTGGCAGGTAGTCTTTCGAGGGTCGGTCGGTAGGTCGGCAGGTAGTCGGTCGGCAAGTCGGCAGGCACCTGACTTTTTTTTTTTATGTTTGAAAGTTTACTGGTGGCCCGAAGGCCTTTCCAGTTTCACCAGGACAGGTGGGCGAGCAAAGGCTCAGCCAAGAGGGGTGGGATTTGCTAACAACTGCCCGAGCGCCTCCGAAGGAGACCTAACAACTCAAGAGCAATTGTTTCGCGAATGAATCTACTACCGGATCGGAATCGCGACCCGCTGAGAAGATCCGGCGAGAAACTCAGCGGGCTGATGCATGGGTTAGGTTGCACGTCGACCTCTTTGTCGAGTTCGACGAGTACGGTTACCGGGGTCCCTAAGCCTGCCCCTAGTATTAGAGCTGCAGGCATCTAATGCAAAGGTTATTGGATCTGATGGATCCGCAAGGACGTGTCTAGGGCGTCGACGGTGACTGGCTCCTGCATGATCAGGATTCGGGGAGTAGTCAGCGGCGGCAACGATAAGGCGATTATCATGACGCATAGCCTCGTTCCGACGCTGACTTCATGTATTTCCGAATTGATTCGAGGCCCAGGTCGTCGTGTAGGTCAACGTTCCTCACGAACCACGGAGCCCCGACAGCTAACCTGCAAAAGCGGGATTGTAGGGATTGGAGGGTGTCTATGTGTGTGCGGGCCGCGTGAGCGAACACCACACTCGCGTAAGTCATGACGGGCCTTATGCAAGTTTTGTAAAGTGTCACCTTGTTCCGAAGGGACATTTTACTCCGCTTACAGATCATGGGGTAGAGTCTACCGAGAATAAACGCGGCACGGTCACGGACTGATTTTATATGCGGGCGGAATGTCATCGATGCATCCAGGGTAACGCCCAGGTACTTGACCTTCCTAGCCCAGGGTATGGGTTGTCTAAAGAGAGTAATCGGGGGTGTGAGATTCCTCCTCCTAATCCGGGAGGAAATCCGTGTGGAGCTTCCCCTCTGAAATAGCACCGCAGTACTTTTCGCTGGGTTGATGTCTATGCGCCATTTTCGGAACCACTGTCCTAGGGCTAGGACTGCGCTCTGAAGCTTCTTCGCGATTAGGGACTTATTTCTACTAGAATAGTAAACACAGTCGTGTCGTCGGCGAATAAAGCTAAATGGGTCGGCGGCGACCGGGGAATATCGTTGACGAATAAGCTAAATAGGAGGGGTGAGAGGACAGAGCCTTGCGGGACTCCAGCTGTGAGAGGTCGTGGGGAGGAGCGGGTTCCCTCGACTCGATATCGAAAAGAGCGGTTCGACAAGAAGTCCCGTATGATGAGCACGAGACTATCCGGCACGCCCATGTTGAATAGTTTGAAAATCAAACCATTGTGCCAGACTTTGTCGAACGAGGTACCTGACAACATCGCATTGATATTTAATTATTTTCGAATATTTTTTTTACATAGTAAATACCGATGTAATCATATAAAATGTTATTTTTATAATCAGTTAAACTTTTATGCTCTGTTAATTTTAACAAGCATTCGACCTGTTCATTGTCCTGTGTATTGTCTGTCGTCCTCGTCGTTCCGATTATTCTTGATCACTTAACATTATTTCTGACGAAAACTATACAAGTTTATAATAAAACCAAGAGCAGCTGTTTCTCGGCTATGCTTTAAAATTTCATCATTATTTATTTTTAAACTTGCAAGATACACCCTTATTTCTTTATTACTGAGACGCATAGGGGAATCGAAACCCTTACCAAAAGGATTTTTACAGTTAAATATGTCAAAAAATCTATGTATCATTCTCATATATTCTACCGTAGCTTCACTACCTAAAAATCGCTTTATTTCGGGACACCTCAAAAAAAAAAAAACCATAGCATCGGCAACAGATGAACTCATTAACTGAGCAGATAAATATACGTTAATCTTTTTGTTGTGGAAATTTCCCTTGTCCCTTTTCCGGGCTTAAATTTGTTTCAGCGAGGAGATTTCTCGAGAGCTTTAGCATGAGTGGTGGATCCATTAAACCACGGAATAGATAAATAAGGTTGGAAAGGCCTTTGCTCTAATTTTGTATTAGAACCAGTGTCGCCGCTTCATCCCCACTATTTTAATTTCTACACATACACACACTGTGATTACAAGTATTTCGCACACAACAAAAACACCCACACATAAATCTCAGGACAGATATTCGTTCGCAAACTAGCACAAAACACCCGTAGGCATACACACTCACACACGCAAAAAGGCAATAAAAATGTTCATACACGCTAGTGCTTGATAAAATCGATATTCTTTATCGATAAATTATCTGATGAATGAATGGAGAAAATGAAACATGAAATAAATATTGAAAAAAAAAACTATTTTACTTTTATTAATTACAAATAGTCACTGTCGCTGGAATAAAACGTATTTGTTAAGCAGTTGGCGCTTGCTATTAATTGCGAATGAATTTTTCAAAACTAAGTGTATTCTGATTTTTTTTATGATAAAATCATTTTCAGTAAAATGTTTAGAGCAAATAGAACTCGTCTTTGTCTCCAGTTTCCTCTACCTGTCACGTCAATCCATTGTTCCCTGGCGTTAGGTTCTTTAGGAAACCTAAAATTTTTAATTTACTGCATAAGTCAAATAGCATTTTACTTAGATTTTAATACGTCTTAGACAATATAGTAAATACCCGTAAATTAGAGGTCTACATGTCCCTTTATATTATACCTTCACTTTAATTCAATGATAATAATTCAATAATAATAATACATATTTATTTTACTCAAAATACGTCTCACTAAGAATATACTAGGTATCATTAATTAAATATAAAATAATGCAAAAATTATCCATGTCAAATGTAAATATAGTCGAGAATTCTGTCGATGATTTTACCACATGGTCACCTCACTATCGACAAACTGCACGGCCAATCAGGGCAAAGGCCGAAATTTCAAAGATTGAAGTGTAGAGAACGCAATGCATGTAGTACATTGGAAGCTGACTTGGTCATTGCGTTCATTGGGCGAGTACACATCGCGCAATGTATGCTATTTATAACTTGCTGCAATAATATTGTTAATGTTTGGAATTTCATAATGCTCAGTATATTTTTATGTTTTAGACAAATAATATTGTAATTAAATGGTAATTTCGACTTACCGATCGAAAGATATACCTCCTCGCTCTATACTTGAGGTCTGATTTTTTGTTTTACAAGTTATAATTGCACAACATGGCACTATAAAGCGGAGATCTGTTCGCCAAGTAGTCCGAAGCGCACTAAACGCGGTGAATGAAAGAATCGGTCGAGTTATGTTTGTTCTATCATAACTGTGGCACGCTTGCCCCGCCTACATTACCATTCCAACCTTATTTATCTATTCCGTGCATTAAACAATAAACGTTAGTATTTTCCTGGGGATATTTAAATGAAGTTATGAAGTCAGGATACGTAAATTTACGTCTTATCCTTTCATAGGTTCTTGATTTGTAACCGTTCCGTCACAAGTTAGTGGTTACTTACTTTACGGTTATTCCCGTATGTCGTCAGGTAACCTGTAAGACTTTATGGACTGCACTCGTATGACTCACAAAGTTCGCGAGCTGTTCTAAGTCGTTTTTGGTCAAGTTGAATTATTGTGTTAAAGTCGTTAAATGCTTTCTTAAGCGCGTTAAAGATATAGCCTTTGGATTTTTCGCTTTTCAGAGTAAAGCATGTATATCAATTACTTTATAACCATAAATTGAAGTATTGCAACCAGGGTTGGCAAAAAGAAAAGGGTTTCCTTATGCTGTAATGTTTAATTCGGTATGCTGTAACTTACTGTTGGTACTATTTGCTAATTTAGTTAAATGCTCTTTTAATAGTTTCAAATCACTAGCCAGAGAGCTATTGTAATTTTGTTCCATATTTTCATATTTAGGTCGTCAGCTGCATGGAAAGAAACGTCAAATTTCCAATTTGCTTCAATAATTTGAATAACTGTTTTCAAATCTGCTTCGATTTCAGCACTCTTAACACTTCTTTGAGTTTTTAGAGTTTCCATAATACCGATATTGCAACACTGCTTTATAGAAGTACTGATAGGCCGGCGACTTGAATGCTTGTGCTTGGTTGTGCTTCATCAAATTCCAGAGGTAACGATGTATTCAATCAGTTAGATGAATGTAGTCTTTGCATTCTAAATTCCGGATCTCCAACCACCGTAGGTACAGTTCATCACAACCCATCTGCAATTGACATAATGTGTGTTAGTCCAAATGTTGCACCTTTATGTGAATGGACTGTGCATAGCGATCCTATCGGGAGTTATCATTTTCCTACAATCACACATATCCAGACATCCATAGAAAAGTATGTAATAGGTAAGCCATCAGAGCGCTTCATATATAGAAAGACCAACTGGTCAACATACCAGTCAGCAAGTAAAGTCATTTCTTAATTTAAAGTTTCAATCTGACAATACCGTAGAAACTTATAATGAATTTTGTAACATATTGTATAGAATAAAATCAGAAAATATACCTAAAATTATAAATAAGGTTCCTTATAAACGAAAAAGTCCAGCTCCCTGGTGGGACAAAGACTGTCTCACAGCTGTTACAGTTCCAGATTAGCTCTAAAAACCTACAGAGTCCACCCCTCAATAAGCAATTACATTCAATACAAAAGAGTTGATGCAATTAATAAAAAGCTACTGAATGAAAAAAAGAAGAGTGGTTGGAAATTATTATGTGACAATTTTAACAGATACACTCCTGTTAGTATTATTTGGAACTATGTGCGGAAATTTAAAAGGATAGAATTAAAAAATAGACCTAAGAATGATGAATGGATCACCTCTTATTTAGATAAACTAGCTCCAACACTCCACCGGAGAAGTATATCCCAGATAAGCCTACTGTCCTATATTTAGGACAGTAGAAATAAAAAAAAAATCAGAATACCCTCTTTATCTAAGATTATTTAGTCTTATGATTTGCAGTAAGAAACGTGTCAGCTTTATTAGAAAAAATAAAAAGACAGTTATTTTAACAGTTTTTACCTTATATTTTACCTTATAAGTGTGTAATAAAAGTGCGTTGCAGACATGGCAAATGACAGGTATGTATAAAAAGTTATATTTTACTCGTGAGTTGTTTTTTTCTGTGTTAATATCTAGTTGATAACCTTAACTTTTGTACTAAATAAATATTCTAGCAAAATAATATAAATAAATTACGTATAACTTGTTACAAATACTAGCGTACTATATATAGGACAGTAGGATAATATGATGATATACATGATTTTAGTACAATAATACAACTTTTTCTTTACAGACCGTTAGCTGCGCATGAAATTTTAGATGCTTTAGAAAATGTTTCTGATAATGAAGAAGATTATAGAGAACGACTGATATGTATTCTACCTCCTCCTGTTGATCCTGACTGTCTCACTGACGAAGATTCGGGTGAAGAAGATTATGTAACTTTGAATAATTTGCCACGAAACATTCTGCTTCAACCGGCTGAAGTAATGATTCAAGGGCAGATTATGGTGAGTGATACAGAAGAACCTTCTGATTCTACAGGTCGAACTAAACGTAGGCGTACCTACGCATGGTGAAAACGGGACTTGGCAAAAAATCCCGTGAATTGGCCAGATGTTCAAGGCGCTTGCCAAGATAAGCGCCCAATTGAGTGGTTTGAAAACTTCTTAGATGAAGATGTTATTTCGTTGTTGGTGTCAGAGAGCAATAAATATGCTGTCAAAAAGAATTTGCCTGGAGACATAACCACTGAAGATATGAAATGTTTCATCGGCATATTGTTGGTTAGTGGTTATTCATGGCTCCCCCGTAGAATAATGTATTGGGAAAACTCCCCTGATACAAAGAATGAATTGATCAGCTCGGCTATGACTAGGGATAGATTTGACTTTATTTTTCGCCACCTTCATGTCAATGATAATCTGGATTTGCAAGACAAATACACAAAAGTACGCCCCCTAGTTACACTTCTAAATAAAAAGTTCTTAGAGTTTTCTCCTCTTGAAGAGCATTACGGTGTAGATGAGGCCATGATCCCCTACTATGGTAGACATGGCTGCAAACAGCACATAAAAGGTAAACCTATTAGGTACGGGTTCAAAGCTTGGGTTGGTGCTACACGGTTAGGGTATGTTTTATGGATGGAACCATACCAAGGTGCTACAACTATGTGCAATCCAATATATAAAGAATTGGGGCTGGGTGCAAGCGTTGTTCTCACTTTTTGCGATGTGCTGATTTCACGTGGCTTCGACCTTCCTTACCACGTAGTTTTTGATAATTTTTTTACTGGGACGCCCTTGCTGGAAGAGATAACAAAAAAAGGCCTTCGTTGCACTGGGACAGTTCGAGAAAACAGGACATCTAGTTGTCCTCTGATTACATCGAAGTTACTGAAAAAAAAGGAACGTGGTGCTGTCGATTACAGAACGACACATGACAACACGTTCATTATTGCTAAATGGCATGACAATAATATATTCAGTATTGCTTCTAATGCTGTAGGAATAAATCCTAAAAAATAAATCCTAAAATCCAAATGCTTCTCACAAGTGAAAAGAGAAACATTGTCATAGAAGAACCACATATGGTGTCCATCTATAACAAATATATGGGAGGAGTGGATCGGTCTGATGAAAATATTTCACATTACCGAATTGGTATACGAGGTAAGAAATGGTACATGCCGTTGCTCACACACATAATTGATCTTGCCGAACATAATGCATGGCAGTTATATAAAATAAATCATGGAAAACTGGATCATCTTGGCTTTCGCAGAAGGGTAGCAATTGCTTTGATTGAATCAAACAGAAAAAATGCCAAAAGAGGGCCTAGCCGACCCTCCCATCATGAACATGCTGATAGTCGTAAAGACCAAATGAATCATCTGGTTATTCCTCAATCGAAGCAAACACACTGTCGTCAATGTCACAAAATTTTTTTGACACGTTGCAAGAAATGTGATGTTGGAGTGTGTGTCAAGTGTTTTGAAACATATCATTCATAAATAGTGTTAATCTAGTAAATTACATATAACAATGGGTAATATAATCAATAGTTATCTAATAAACTACACTTTTTGATTACATTCTGTTTTGTCATAAATGGTCTTTTATTTCCTCTTATTATCCTACTGTCCTACATATAGGACGGCTGTTTCCCTGAAAGCCTTACACTTAATTTTTTTTTCATAATTTTTTTTATGTTGCATAAGATCTAATAAACTAAATAATGTAACTTTTTTCAAAATTTTCAGAAAATTTTAGTTTCAGGCTTATCTGGGATATAGACGTGACTGAGTTAAATGAAGTTTTTAATTCACCTGGACATATTGAAGGCTGTTTTTTGTCAAACCCTTTCAGGATTAATGAGTTTAAAATAGCTTTAGAATCTAGAAAAGATAGTACTCCTAGTCTCGATGACATCCCTTAGAAATTTATTAGTAACTTACACCCTAATGCCCAAATGACTATTAAAAATATATAATTTATTATGGTCCTCTCAAATGATTCCAGATTCATGGAAAACACAGTGTGTTATTCGAGTACTAAAACCTGATAAACCTGAAAATGATTACAATTCTTATAGACCAATATTACTATCATCCTGCGTAGGTAAACTATTTGAATGCATTCTCAAATTGACATTAGAATTTTATAGTGAAATATATAAAATTTTACCTGAACAGCAATTTGGTTTCCGTAGAGGTAAAAGTGCAGCAGAAAACTATATGTCTCTGGTAACAGATATTAAAAATTCTTTTTACAGCCCTTCATACACAGCTTGCGCTTTGCTTGATGTAAGTGGCGCATTTGATAATGTCAATCTCTCTTTACTTATGTCCCTGGCAAAGTCTGTAAATGGATATTTCAATTTTTATATGAACGGTTAATGTTTGTCAAATATAACAATATCCTACATGGACCTAGATAATTTGTGCCTTTATAAACATATTATGTTTATAAAGGCACAATGCAAGGTGCTATAATCTCTCCTTTATTATATGGCATTTACACTTCACATATAAACAGATATTTAGTAGACCCCTCTGTTAAGTGCCTGTTGTTTGCTGATGATATTGTTGTATATAGTGAAAATAAAGAAGTTAATAAGGCCATAGACGATCTATAGCAATAAATTCCTCCTTACGATACTGATTGTTGAACGCAACAATAAGAGATTTCTCAGCCTTCAGCATAAGACTTGTGATACGTGCAATGTAGTTAATCTCCTTTTTCTTAATGGACAAATTATAAAGTTGGCCGATACAGCTAACAACATCATAGCGATTTTCTGGTATACCACGGATCTTCACATTATTCGCACGGGCCCACTGGTCCCGGTTTTGTAGCTTAGTGTTCAACCTAGTCATTTCATCACGAAGAGCAGGAACCTCACTGCCAATCTTTTCAACTTTACATATCCTAGAGTTCAAGTCCTTCACCGTGCTCGAGAGATCACTAATGAGTTGATATGCTGAGATCACCTATTTCAGTCTTGATTCTCTTGATGTCTTCAACCACCGTTGCTAACGGAGCCAGTCGAGATAGGATTTGATTGAGTTGTTCCTGTATTGAGTCATGGGGCCCTTTACACTTCAGGCACCGCAGTGACAAGTTCCGGAAGAATCCAAAAAGTAGACGTTAAAGGAAAGAGATCTTCCGGTGTCTTACTTAATATGGGTGTTCCTCAGGGTTCCATATTGGGTCCCTTCTTATTTCTTGTGTATATCAATGATTTACCAAAGTTTATTGAAACCCGTCACGAGGTCGTATTATTCGCTGATGATACATCCTTATTGTTTAAAATTAAACGACAATTGGAACATTATGACGATGTGAATGATGCTATCTCGCGCGTGGTACATTGGTTTAGTGTTAATAATCTGTTATTAAATAACAAAAAAACAAAATGTATAAAATTTACCACACCTAATGTTATACAAGTAGACACTAATATCATTGTAAGTGGAGAGACACTGGAGCTTGTTGATTCGACAGTTTTTCTTGGTATAACAGTTGATTACAGGCTGCAGTGGGGTCCTCACATATGCAAGTTAGCGAATAGACTTAATTCTGCAGCGTTTGCGGTAAAAAAAATACGAACGTATACTGATGAAGATACGGCACGTCTAGTTTATTTCAGTCATTTTCTAGTGTTATGTCCTATGGCATTTTGCTATGGGGCAATGCTGCCGATGTCGAAACGATTTTCATCCTGCAGAAGAGGGCTATTCGTGCTATTTATAATATGCACCCGAGGGAATCCTTGAGGGACAAGTTTAAGGAAATTAAAATTCTAACTTTAGCGTCCCAATACATTTTTGAAAATTTATTGTACGTGCGTAAAAACATTGTAGAATTCCCCAGAGTCTGCGATTTGCATAATGTGAACACTAGGAACAAACATAGGCTTGCGTTGCCGGCGGCTCGAATTAAGAAAATAAGCAATTCTTTCAGGGGGCTGGGTGTACAACTTTTCAACAAGATCCCACAAAACGTTCAACTGCTACCTGTTCATAAATTTAAGAAAACTGTCAAGGAACGTTTGTGCAACAAGGCATATTATAAAGTTAAGGATTTTTTACTAGATGGCACTACGTGGGAATGAGGCGTTCGCTCCTGGCCTTTTCATTTTTCATTATTATAATATTTTTTTTAATTGAATGTTTTGACTTGTTTTTTCCTTTGTTGTAAATATTTTATTTATTTAAAAAAAAAGTTAATATTTGAGAAAAAACAAAAAAAAAGCCCGCTGAGTTTATTTCGCCGGTTCTTCTCAGGACTGTGGCTTTTTTGGAACCGGTGGTAGAGTTAACATTTTCTTTTACATTTTGACATTCAACAAGTGTGTTTTTGATGACATCCAAGTTGAAATAAATGATTTTGAATTTGAATTTGAATTCCGCGTGAGGTAGCAGGCATCGGTGAGGTAGGAGGCATCGGTGAGGTAGGAGGCATCGGTGAGGTAGGAGGCATCGGTGAGGTAGGAGGCATCGGTGAGGTAGGAGGCATCGGTGAGGTAGGAGGCATCGGTGAGGCAGCAGGCATTGATGAGGTAGAAGGCGTCGATGAGGAAGAGGGACGATAGTTGGAACTGTCGTGTCCACTGTATGATTGAGTATAATAGGTTATCTGGTATGTTCCCATGTCTGCTTCGAAAATTATTTTATTTATTGCATTTTTTACATATGCTAAAGTAAAATTATCATATTTTCGCAAATCCTTAACTTAAAACTTAAAATGCCAAAGGCATTTTAAGTTCTGTTTTCAAAGTATTGAGGAAGCTGCTAATATTAGAACCAGAAAAAGCTACAAAAGTTGTGTTGACTACAATATACTTATATAACTACTTGCGTAGAGATCAAGATTCCTCGCAAAGGTTCACTCCCCCAGGATCATTCGATGCCGAAGATGAAGGAGTATTCATACCTGGCCGATGGCGTCAAGATACAGAAGTGTCATCAATGCTATCCATTCAAGCTATACCACGGCGAGCATCAACAGATATAAAAGAAATACGTTCACACTTAGGGAGACATTTCATTACAAATGATGCAATTTCTTGGCAGAATAGTTATCAGTAAATACTCACTTCTTCATTTAAAGTACTCGTATCTTGCGTATTTCCTGGATGGTTTCTATCTCCCAGAAAGCTAAAGGCTTCGTAGGCGTACCAATTTGAAATATATATTTCACCACGACCTTCAATAAAATAAATGTTTAAATCAGAATTATAATGTATAATTTGAAAAATGATTATAAGATATTATAACGTAATTAAAACCCATCTTACTTACGATAATATAATAAAAATGAATGTTATTTAACATAATATTAAACATAATAATAATTAATAAATACATGATCCTATGGTTCGGCTTTTTTTCTCTCTTGACTTTTCCCTCCTGCAAAATCCTAGCAAAGAATCCATTTTCTTCTTTAAGTCTGCTATTGGAATGTTCATTTTGTGACTTATATTTCTCCGTGCATCTTCTCTTAGTTCTCTATTGGTGTAATCGGACATTGCGCATCCCAAAGTCGTCTATATTCCCCGTATAGTTGTATTAACTTAAGACATTTAGTCAGTACGCGGCTGTAAGTTGTATTGTCATAGTGATAAACTTTGACAAATAAGAAGTAATATTTAACATCGTTTTTCTCAGTTGTTATGAATGAATATAAAGTTCTTTCTAATGCTAAAAATTCTTTAGAATCAGGTATTCGCCAATTATTTCAGGTATGTAGCGATTTGACTCATCAAAGTCGATAGAGGTAGGTAGGTATTACGACGTGCTTTGAGTTTGTTTTTTGAATATTTTCATTATGTTCTCTGGTACCGTCAAAGTTTTTAACAAACTTTAATAAAATGTTCAAATCGATTTTCTCTTCACTCTCTGATTTTTGACCTCTCTTCCTAGTCTCTTCCTTTATAGTCATCGTAATAGTTTATCGTGAATTTATTCGATACCGAATTCCGGTGAGCGGATTAGGATAAGAGTTCTCGGAACTGGACAATTGTAGCGATAGCGTGAGGTGTTTGTGGATTATTTGAAAGTTTATTTCACTTTTAGTTTTATGATTTATTTGAATATACACCACCGATGGAATGTGCACATGAATTAACTTACATGTATAAGATGTTCACGAACATGTTATTTTCACTTTTCACTTAATTTGCACTTGCGTTAAATGAGAGATTGCGGCAGAATTCACAACGGCGAATACAGCCGAAATTAGTTTTTGAATTTACAACTTTTGTACACAGTTCACACACGAAGGCGTTTCCCGGATTTTCTTTACTTAAAATCCCTTAAGCTGCCACCAAATCTTAGTAGAGAGAAGGCCGAATTCTTTTTAAAAAAGGATTTATTCGACACTACGCATTATTTATAATGAATAACTAATTATAATAAAAAAATTTGGAGATACTGAGGAAAATTGGTAAACGTCTCACTTCAACGAATATCTGTGTTAATAAAACTCCAATAATACAACTCGCTTTATAATAATTAATATTTCATAAATTTGGAGATTAACATAAATTCTTATGAGCGGTCGAAACGTCCGCTGTTGATCGAGTCTGTCGGCGATCTAGATCAAGTTTCTAACTTGATTTAATTTTTAAAGAAAAAATAGGAATGCGATAGGTACTTATAGGCAAGCTTTCGCAATAGCCGAAGCGTAAATTACGAAGAAATAGTAATAGTGCACTTGTTATTATCTTGTAACGCTTTCGGAGCGGCAAGCCGTACGCAAATCAAAAAGGAAACAAAATCAGAAATAGTGGATAGGATTAAAAGGCCAACTTCCCTTGGGTATCCCGCCAGACGTCCAGCAGTCCTCAGCAAAGTCTTCACTTCACCAGGGCAGAAGGCAGCATAAGCAGCAATCCAATCCAATCTCTTTGTTCCGTAAATTCAAATTCCCATAACCGTTATCCGTTTTTCTTCGATGTTTATCCGAAGATTACAGCTTTGAGTCGCGATTGTAAACGGTCGCCACTAATGTTAATAAAACTCCAATAATACAACTCGCTTTATAATAATTAATATTTCATAAATTTGGAGATTAACATAAATTCTTATGAGCGGTCGAAACGTCCGCTGTTGATCGAGTCTGTCGGCGATCGCGATCAGCTGATGCGTCCCCCCGTCCGCCGCGTCTCCCGCCGTTGTTGTCCACGCGTTCGATGCGTGGACAATCTGACCCGAACTGAGACTATCTGACCCGAACCGAGACTATCTGACCCGAACTGAGATGTTCTCATGAAATCACTGTGAGAGAGCTTATGATGAGTAAGGTAAGCATTAGTCAATACAGGCTAGGGATATAACAGCACCAAGTACTTATCTAAGGTTGATGGACTCAGTAAAGCGAGGACTAAATAACGTTTTGACGTATCTCGATGACGTCATTATATGTATATACGACATCATTACAAGAACGAACGAACGAAGATAAAATATGTGCTGTAAAGAAATTTCCACTACCTAAAACCCAGAAAGAAATAAAATCATTCTTAGATTTAATAGTTTACTACAGAAAGTTGATTCAAGATTTTGCAAAACTCACAAAATACTTGAAGAAAAACAGCAGACTAGTGTTGACAGATGGATACATATAAGCCTTCGAAAAATGTAAACAGGTATTGATTAATGCACCTGTCTTACAATATCCAGATTTTGAAAAACCCTTTATCCTTACAACGGACGCCTCCGACGTAGCAACAGGCGCAGTATTGTCTCAAGGACAAACAATACGCACAGAACAAAGATATTCTACAATAGAAAAAGAACTACTAAGCATAATGTGGGCCATAAAATACTTCCGTCCTTATCTGTACGGGAAAAGTTCACCATATATACAGATCACCGTCCACTCACGGATAATGTCCATAAAGGACCCGAACTCAAAACAAACACGATGGCGACTAATACCCGTATCTTTAGACGTTTCGTAAAATAGTTCGAGTTGGGTATTTTTAGTCGACCATTACAATATTCCTCAACTGTCCTCGAGTGAGGTAGAAAGGTGCTATTGCGTCACCACGACAACATCAGTTTGAGGAAAATTTGATCAAGCTAGCATCAAACCTATAGAGTTCTGTAGTTTATGGTCATTGTTTAATGCATGGAGTTAATAAGTACCTACAACTGGAGTGCTGTCTAATGCCGAGAAATCGGTCTCGAAAGAGAATACTTTTTGGTCGCGGTGTCCTTGTCTAATGTGGTGACCATATAAAATGTATTTATAGGACACAATTATACACATGCATCAGTTTTGAATTTACCTTAAGTAATTCTGTGTAACCCTATGTAAATACAAAACACGTGCTTGCAACGTTTTATTTATGTAAATTCAATTCTAAACATTGCTTCGTCGTCATGGTGACTTTTTTTCGACGGTTTTTTTTGGAAGTTGCTGCGTTGTCGAAAATCTAGCACTGAGTTTTATTACAAACATCATTACCTCAGTTCTATTACTTAAACTTCCTCAAACTCATGTTTAACGTCCGAATACTGAACTTAATTACGCAATTCCTACTTTAATGTACTGGCTAAGTGGGCCGTGCAAATTAATATTTGACACACTAAGTGAGACATTGCAACACACATGGTCTGCGCGTATCGGGTGCTCTTTTCCTACATTCACATCTTCAATTGATTTAAAATTGCTTGTATTTTTACTTCTGTGCTATTTTCATGACACGTGTATATTAAGTCTACTAGTTACATTTTAGGAAATAAAACACAATGGGTAATAAAATGAAATGAACTGAAATTCATTTATTTGTTATATGTAGACAATTAAATAACTCTTAAATGACAAGTCAATACACATAACACAATACACATAGTACTTGATGTCTATTTACAAAATATTGGTTATATTATTATTATTAAGTTCAGTTAATTTTCTGTAGTCTTATAATATAACATTTCCTCTATTTTAAGTAAATTCTTTTTTTTCAACGAAATACATAATTTATTTTAATCAATATCTAAGTGGACCATGAGTATCATTAAAATTTCGCAATTTAAATTTCAATTCAATTAAAAATCGCCATTTTTCTTTAATAAATCTAAAATCGACTTTATATTTACAATCACTATTTCGCGGCTTTTAAGTTTTTGTTTCAATACCTTAACATCTTGTCGTAATTTTGCTTTTCTCGGGGTATTTTTTATTTCTTGCGTTTGAGTACTTGATTCTTCTTGTTTGACCTTTATATAGAACATTTTCCAGAAATTCCAACGTCATATTTACTAGAAGATCCTCCTCGTTGGCTTAACGTCAGGCAAATGATATACATGCTTGCGTGCGACGCTATTCAATACAATAAAAAAAGTTCAAAAAATACTACGTGATGGCTCTTATAATATAAAAAATACATTGCAAAATTATAGTTTTCACGATTGTTTTTTCAAATTTAGTATATGACATAGATTAAGTACAATTTACAAGACAAATGGTATTAAATATTATAATGAGAAAAAATATCTCACATTTTAAAAATATATGCTCACACTAGTAAAAATTTATCAATGAATCTGACATATGGAAGGATATTCCACAAACTGGAGAGGATTCTCGCTTAAAACCACTTACATTAAAAGTGTTCACCATGATTACACGGAAAGTTTCACGATTTTCGAAAAAAAACAAGCCACAAGCTGTATCAGTGCCATTTTAACTTCGCACTACAAACGTAAATAGACGCCATTTTTCTTTTAATCCATTCATAGCTCTTTTTCGGTGATGCCAATAATTAATCTGGCTTCCCACCAAATTCAACATGAAAACCATCAGAAATCTACGTACCTACCATTACATTTTCCATTAAACAGAGTTCTTATTAATATAGAACAATAATTTTTTTGTTAATGAGCTTTATTAATACATGATGTTCTATTAAAAATCAATATATATCATATAGTCAATACTTCTTATATAATTTATTTTAATAAATTGTCATCATCAGAAACTAATTTCACCATAACTTTGTACGTTTATTTTGAACCAATTTAATTATTGACGTTGATGGAAATTCTAAATTGTCGCAACATTTTCTAGTTAAGTTTAAGTCACATCGTTTAAATAATATGTATTTAGATATATTATTGTCATAAAATGTTTAAAATCCTGTAAAGTGGATTGATTTTAACCTTTTCGATAATTTTCAACAACGCCCAAGCTACTAAAAAATCCACTAACCACTAAAAGCCATTTTTGATAACTAAGACGGGGGTCCAAATTCCGAGATTTTACGGAAAATCCCCTAAGCTAGCAACACTGCTTTTTGTTTGTAAAATGTGCGAGAGGGACACCACCACTTAATAATCATTCTCTTTTCAGACCGTTTTTCCTTACATCTTTTGCTATTTAAAAATAAACTTTAAGCCATAGAGATAAAGTATATTTTTAGTTATTATGTCAAACGAAGTAAGCACTCCAGTTAGAATAGTAACTCTATGGTTTAATGTCAAAGTCAAGCTACCACTGTCTGTTTGACACTAGACGCACCGAACTTGTTTGATGTTTTAGTTCAGAGACTCATAAATACGTGCGCGTGCGGTGAAATAGAAGGTTTTCGTTTTTCTAACCCATGATTAATAATTTAGATTTCGGTTTTTGAATAATAGCTCCTCCAGGAACCCGGCTTTGTATTTTTATTCGCTGTTTCTTTGTTGAATTTGATTGCATCGTCTTTTTGAAGTGCTTTTCCACAACCACCGGTTTATTATTCAGGTAAGTTATGATTGTGGTGTTTTATTTATCAAATAGTTAACTTTAAGTTAACTCAAATATTTAAATATTTTTGTCCTTTATTACTCACTGCCTAAGCAAAGTTTTTTATAGATTTTACGTGAAATTACGATGCAGTAAATTATTTGTCGTTTCAGTTTTTCTATGATGACGTCCAGGCAAGTATTTAGCGAAAGCGAGAAGACTTGCCTACAAGAATTAATTTTAAAATATAATCTGCACAAAACTGCTACCATGACAGCTAGTCAAAACACAAAAAAACTTTTGTGGATACATTTAACAGAAGAATTCAATTCAATTGAATCAAATGCAAAGGTAGATATTTATTTATATTACTTGTATCTGATTTTTACTTGTCTATGGCCCGGTTCCAAAAAATAACGAATCGTCATTGTGTTATAACAACTAATCGTAATCATGCTACCAATACGTAGGCGTATATTAGCGTTCCACAACTATTTTACTTGCCGCGTTACCTACGAGCATCCGTCGGCGCGCTGCTTACTAACGAATCCCTCTGCGTCTCGTTAATGCAAATGATTGTGTCACAAAGATCCTTTAGAAATAAAGCTCTTTTCAAAATACATAAGTTTTTATTAGTATTTTTACATAAATATTTTAAAATAATATAAATTAATTGTAATTCATCACATATGTAATTTTATTTGAACATTCACAATTTAAAAACAGTTACTTTAATTTTAACTGTAAAGTGAACAAAACGCCATGAAGAGACAAAGGAAACGCCAGATGTCGGCCGGACCGCGCCAAAATACCAAAAAAATTGTGTTAGCGTCGTACTTTGTTGTTTGTTTATTTCATTACAAACTAATAAATTGTAATGTAAGGGAGATATTCCATGATTCCTAGAATTAAAATAAACTAGTAAATACTATTTTCATGTAATCACGTGTTAAATAGTTAACTACTTCATAAAATACCAATTAACAGCTGGCATTAAAAATACGAACCTGGTTCCTTTTACCTTTAAAAAAGGATACATTTCACCTAACAGTAATTGCACAGACTGCTTGTCGAGCCGAAATCTTAGTTGAAACTCCTGATTATCGAGCTCTGAATAATAATTGATTCTTGTTTTATACACTCTATTACTTCGCGTATCATCACTTGAATCGTCGCTTGAATTCAGTAACATTAAAACTTCGTTATCACTTTCTGAACTCGACATTTTAAAAGATAAAACACAAACACAAAAATTCCAAAGCACAACCGAACAAAATCGGTAGGTTAAAAAATGCTCTACGCGTGGTAGTTTTGACAGCTCACTGACATTTCTAAAATAATACAGGAACACTACAGACAACAGTCTCCATACAAAACGCAGTACGAACCGTTATGTTAGCCCTCCCATCCGTTAGTTTTTTTTTTTTTATCCCTACCTATGCTGATAGCCTTGAGAGGCTACTTCAGCTTCACCCTAACGTTAGTAGGTGAGCTCGCGGGGCTCAACCGGAGAGTTGCTAACACTGACCCTAGCAAGAGCAGTGCTTCGCAGAATCTACCACCGGATCGGAAACGCGACCCACTGAGAAGATCCGGCGAGAAACTCAGTGGGCTGTGTCTATGGGTTAGTTCGCTCGTCGAGCCCTTCGTCGCAAGCGACGGGTTCGACGAGGACGGTGACCGGTGCTTGTGGTGCCTAAAAGCACCGTTAATGGATCAGGAGGATCCGTAATGACGTGCTTTGGGCGACGTCGACGGTTTACCATTCGGTCTACTGGGTCGGGTATGTAATTTCCAGCGGCTACGATGAGAGGGTTCTCATGTCGTGCCGCCTTCTCAAAATGGCGCAGCGATGCCGACTGTAGATACTTACTAAAAGAGTCGAGCTCCAGGTCGTCGTGGAGATCCACATTCCTAAGGAACCAAGGCGCTCCGACGGCTATCCTGCAGAATCGTGATTGAATAACCTGAAGGGATTTCAAGTTGGTGCGGGCTGCGTGAGCGAACACTACGCTTGCATACGTCATGACGGGGCGTATACAAGTTTTGTAGAGAGTTACCTTATTACGGAGGGACAGTTTGCTTCGACTACAAAGCATTGGATAGAGTCGTCCTAGAATAAACGCGGCGCGGTCGCGTACCGTTTTTATATGGGGACGGAATGTCATCCCTCTGTCGAGGGTGACGCCTAGATATTTGACCTTCGAGACCCACGGAATGGGCTGGCCAAAGAGAGTGATGGGACTAACGGCGGAGGTGTTTGCGCGCCTACTACGGAGTGGGATGCTCGAAGTGATGTTCGGAGGGCGACCCCTTTTGAAGAGCACCGCTGCGCTTTTCGTGGGGTTGATGTCTATTCGCCACTTCCGGAACCACTGTCCCAGGGTGGCTACTGCGATCTGGAGTCGCCGATGAAGCAGCGACATCTTCCTACACGAGTAGTAGATAGCCGTGTCATCGGCGAAGAGCGCTAGATGGGTCTCCGGAGACCGGGGTATATCATTGATATACAAACTAAATAATAACGGGGAGAGCGCGGAGCCTTGCGGGACTCCGGCGGTCAGTTGACGGGGACGAGAACGAGTTCCCTCTACTCGATAACGAAACGAACGGTTCGACAAGAAGTCTCGTATGATGAGCACGAGTCTGTCTGGCACTCCCATGTTGTACAGTTTATAAATTAAACCGTTGTGCCAGACTTTGTCGAACGCCTTCGCGATGTCGAAGAAGAGGGCGCCGGTCGGGATTTGTTTACGCCTATTTAGTCCTATCAGAATGTGCTCCGTGAGGCGGTGCACTTGTTGTACGCACGAGTGTTTTGAGCGGAATCCGAACTGTTCGTCTATGAGAATTTTGTTCGCGGTAACAAAATCCCAGAGGCGTTTCCTAAGGAGCCGTTCGTAAATTTTTCCTATCGTCGAGAGGAGACTAATCGGACGGTAACTAGAAGTTTCGTTTGTCGGTTTGCCCGGCTTATGTATACCGATAACGTCCGCTTCTTTCCACACCGCGGGAAAGATGCAGTGCGTCATAGCGGCATTTAAAATTGTAGCCAACATTGCTATCAGTTGGACTGGCAAGAGTTTAAGCGCGCGGTTGTGGATGCCGTCGGAGCCGGGTGCCTTCCTAGGTTGTAGGTTGTGGATCGCGTCTCTAACTTCGTCAGTGGTAATGGGGGGTAACGCGTCCGAGGGCGGCAGGGAAGCTCTGCGCTCGACCTCCCTGTCGACTAACTCGGTGTGTTCGGGGTCCGCGTGTTGAGTGCTGGTGGTGCACTGCTCTTGCAGTGCATCGGCCAGCAGCTCAGCCTTGTCATCGTCATCGAATGCCGGTGGTTGGCCTGAAGGGCGTACGAGGGGAGGCATAGTAGCGGTAGTTTCGGATTTGAGAGTCCTAGCTAGTCGCCAGTATGCTTGGTGGGAGGGCGCGAGTTGTTCTAAATAACTATGCCAATTATCGTTACGCGCGTCGCTTAAGCGGGAGTGGACTTCGCGTTGTAGACGACGCATCCGAATCCGGTTTGAATGCGTGGGAAGACGATCGTAGGCCCGGATTGCCGCGTTCCTAACTCTTAAGAGATTCCTAAGATCGGGGGACAGTCTGATGCGGTGGAAGCTGTCCTCCACATCGACTTCTTTAGAAGATCTAATGATCGCGGAAGATATGTGATCGGTAATGATGTTTATGGATTCGACGGTGTCCTCGGGGGATAGATTCGAATCCGGGCCGTAAGGGAGGATTGGCGGAGCGGTGTCGGCTAGGCACGTGCCCAGCTTATTCCAATCCACCATGGTCCTCGTAACAGTGACTGGGTTGTGGGGGCGACCGAGCTGCATTACGACAGGTCGGTGGTCTGAGTCGAGCTCTGACATTGCTTCGATGGAACGCAAGCGCAGAGTTACGTTCCTAAGCAATGCCAGGTCTATAGTGCTCGGACGGAGCGCGATGTTATACGGATAACATGTTGGAGTTGGGGGACCGACTATTTCAAAGGTGAGGTCGTCTATAAACGCGTCGAGACGCCTACCGTTAACGTTAGTACGATGGCAGTTCCACCTAGTGTGGTGGCAATTTAAATCGCCTGCCAGGATGACGGAGTCTCCCATGCCGAACAGTGACTCGATGTCACTGCTCAGAAGGGGCTTGTCCGGGGGGAGATAAACGGATGCGATGACGATCGGCTGGTGTCCCGTCAGCGAGATACGGCACACTGACGCCTCGATATGTGAGAGCGAGGGAGTATCGAGAGGGACAACGTGCAGGGCCCGCCTATAGTAAATGGCAGTCCCGCCTTTGGAGGCGGTGAGTCTGTCATTCCTAACCATGACGTAATTCGCGACTTTCGGGTCGCGACGCGAGGGCTTCAGACAGGTTTCCTGCACTAATAGAATATCTACAAGATTATCGCGGAGGAATTCGAAAATTTGATCGCGTTGCCGCGCGAGTCCGTTAGCATTGTAGAATGCTAACGTAAGGGAATACGGTTTTTCTCTACCTTTTTGCGCCATTGGTTACCGGTAGAGATTTTATAACGTACGCGACACGGACTCGTAAACGTCCATGTGATCGAAAGCGGCCGCGAGCCGCTGTTCGGGGGTTACCGACCTACGGATAGCGTCAGCGAACGATCGCAGACGGTCGAAGTTGACCGCGGTGACGAAGTCACGCACGAGCGCGAAGTCGTTGGCGGCAGAGGGTTGCGGGGGACGGAACGCGGGCGCGGGGCGAGGTGCGAGCAGGGGCTGGGGCGCGGGGCGTGTCACGAGCGGGGGCGGGGGTGCGGTTTCCGTTCCCGCCTTCGTATACGGCAGCGGTTTTTTCCACGCCGACACCGTGGGAACTGCAGCCGGCACGAAGGCGGGTTTCGGCACTGAAGGCGCCGAAGTCTTTGGGCCGACGGTTCGGGGGGCTGGGTGGGTCGGACGTTTTCGCGGAGCCCTAGGACATCCACGGTAGTTCGCGGGGTGCCCTTGCTTAAGGCATAGGACACAGCTTGGAGGTTCTGTCGCGGTTTCCCTAACACGCGAGCAATCTAGTGTGGCGTGGTCGCCGAGGCACTTTACGCAGCGGGGGCGCGCGTGGCAATTACGAGCCGAGTGGCCGTAAAGCTGACATCTGTAGCACTGCCCGGGAGTGCCACGCTTATGGGGGGCTTCGATCGAGATCCCGGATAGGCCGCAAATTGTCGTGAGACATGCGATCTTCTTTTTGGCCTCCGGGGTGGGTTCTAACGCCACGAGTATCATATTATAGGGCTGTTTGCCCCGCCCGCTGTGCATCCGGTGCACACTAACTATCGGGAGGGCCTGAGCGGTCAGATCCTCCTTAACATAGTCTATGTCCAACTCCTTGGGGACTCCGCGTACTACTACGCGGAGCTCGCGGTCCTCCTGAAGAGCATAGGTGTGGAAACCTATGTTCTCCTTTCGGAGGTATGCTGAGAGGGCCCTATGGTCGCCCGGCGTTGCGACCTTTATCTGAATCCCATGCGCGACGTTACGCGCATGGGTATAATTAATTTTATTTGCCTGAAGGGCCTGGGAAACGCGGTTCCACGCAGTTTTCTCCTGGAGAATCAGCGGGGGCGGGGCAGCTGCTTTAGGAGCGGGCGCGGGCTTGGGACGCGGCGGCGGGGTTACGCGGCGAGCGGAGTCCGACTCCGGTGTCACGACTACCTGCGGGCGGGAGGCGGTCGCGGATTTTGTCTGCTTCGTCGTGGAGCTCCGGGACTCCACGGCGCGAGTACGCTTTTTACCGCGCGTTACGGTTTGGAACCCATCCGAAGTTCCAGGCTGAGGGCTTGACGCGGATTCGAAATCCATCTCCGATTCGGTATCGGAGCCTGAACTCGAAACAATCGAGGTCGCGACGGACGAAGCGCGAGATGACGTATTCGACGCGGGCGCGGGGGTGGGGGTAGCGTTAGGCGCTACGTGAGCCGCATCGTGGGAACGTGCGCTCGAACTTGACGCGGCGGCGGGGGGCGCGCGGCGTGCCTCCGAGGCACGGTTGAGAAACGCGGCGACGGACGCGGGGGGAGAGGGATTGCCACGAGAGGCCCTATACCTAACATACTCGGCCCTAATTGTCGGGTACCTTTCCCGGAGGAACCCGACAAAATCACTGTCACTAATAACACTCTCACTGAGTTCTTCCATGCTTCGGTCTTCTTGCCCGGGGGGGGCGGCCCCGGGACTTTTGTTGAACTCGCCGAAAGGCGAGGCCCCGGATAGGATAGGATTTGTAACCCCCCTGTGCTGCAGGACAGCAAGGAGCAGGGGGGGGGAATGCCTATGCCGTGAAAACGGCAATCGGCGGGGAAAAGGAAAGGAACCCGCTCGGGCTGTATAGTGCTACAGCAGGCAGAATCGCGAGCGGGGGTCTAGTCTTGAAAAAGACTGTTGTTTTGGGAAAGGTTAGGAAATCGCTAGCCTGTGAGTGCCACAGGAAGCCTGATCGTAGCGATTGGTTTTGCCTTGAAAAAGGCAGTTGGTAAAGGGTGGGTTCGCGGTTACAACACTTTAGCGCACAAAAATGGACTCCGAGACGCAAATCGCAAGCGACCAACGGATCGGCACGTCCGCACTACTGAATTGTAAGCACGATGTATTCACGGTCACTACACTGTCGAGCACAACTGTGAGTTCAGAGACGCAGCTCGCAAGCGGGCCACGGATCGGAAAGCACGTCCGCGCACGACCGAGTCGTGAGCGAGAATGTGTCGTGAGCGTGATCCGTTAGTAGCAAGTCATCAGTAATTTTAAAAACGAGTCGTTTTTATAGGAACTATTTTGTCCTACGATTCGTAGATATTGTACCGGATCGTAATATAAAACTATTCGTTTTTTGGATATTGGAACCGGGCGTATAAATACCATGCTATTCTTATTTATCATTTGTTTTAGCGAAGTGAGGCCCAGCTCAAGAAGTGCTGGGATAATTTAAAAACACGGAGGAAGCACTTTTTAGCTAATGAAAAGCGTCAGAGAATGAAGACTGGTGGCGGACAGTGTATTCCAAATGAGCCACAGCCTGGTAGCAGCAATGAGACCCTTATTTTTGCTGAGGTTCTACTGGATCAGACTGATGTGGAACTCAGGGGTGTCATTGACAGTGATACCATTTACAGTTTGAAGGTAAGTGAATCTTAAAAATTTGAGATAAGCGCTTCAATCTCACATGCTCTCTCACAAAAAACAGTAAGAACGTGGTGGCATGGAGGGTCTTTTGATTATTGTTATATATCTATATGAGTTGAACTACATGTATTACTGTGCTAAAAACTAGATAAATAACATGCGTGACAATACCTGATAAAGATTTTCACTCAAGAAACCATTTTAATAATCATAATGAATATACCACATTCTGATTAAGAACAATATTACTTTGTGGCGGCACATCACTAGCCGTGTGTGCGGCCACCACTAGCACAAAAACCCGTCCAGGCGACAGCGGTGTGCGGGGACGAGAGCGGGTAACGCGCAGAGGAACCTGCTCCCAGTCGGCCGCCGAGAGCGCAGTGCGCTACGAAACAACTCCAAGATCGAACCTACGCAGCTCTGCTCGCACGCGCATACAAATATTATATTTCTCGTCTCGAATCGAATAAAACGCATTAAAGTCAGTTTAGTTCTTATTGCAACGACGCCTTCCCGCTCACACAAGTACCATAGTGGTGACCCCGAAGTGATACAATGGCACAAGGAAGTAAGGATAACGCCGCCGCGGCCGCCGCCGAAACTTTATTAAACGTCGAATCGGATCCGGTCGTAAGCCGTGTAGCGGTGCGCTTACCGCCATTTTGGCCCGAGGACCCTGAAGTTTGGTTCGTGCAGGCGGAGGCACAATTCCAAATATCCGGTATCAAGGAAGATACTACAAAGTTTTACCACATTATCTCGCAGCTGGAACAAAGGTACATCCGCGAAATTAAAGATATCATAAAAAATCCACCCGCTACCGGCAAATACGAAAAATTGAAACAAGAACTTATTAAGCGTTTGTCAATTTCACGAGAGCACCAAATTACCCAGCTGCTTTCCCATGAAGAACTGGGTGATAGAAAGCCGTCGCAATTCTTACGGCATTTGAAAACTCTCGCCGCCAACGAAGTTTCAGACGAATTTTTACGTAGTATGTGGTCGAGCCGCTTGCCACCTCACATACAAGCTATAATTGTTTCGCATACTATCGGCACCTTGGAAGATGTTGCGGAGCTAGCAGACAAGATATACGAGGTCGTGACGCCGGCGCCGTTACAACAAGTTGCAAGTGCAGCCGCCGGTTCCAGTAGCTTCGATGGCTTAGTGAAGCGCCTCGACGAGATGATTGCGTCACGAGTTAAGACAGAGTTGCAACAGCAGATCGCTCAGATAAACTTGAATCGTCGCAGCCGTTCTGTATCGCGTGACGGCTACCGCGCGAGGAGAAGGAGCCGAAGCCGGACGCCAGGCGTGTGCTGGTACCACAACACTTTCGGAGACAAGGCCAGGAAGTGCACAACCCCCTGCAACTATAAGGGAAACTTACAAGGCAGTTCGTAGAAGCGGCGGACGACTGCCAGAGTGTTACTAGTCGCCTTTTTGTCACTGACAGGAAGACAAAGGTGCAGTACTTAATCGACACCGGCTCGGATCTTTGCGTACTGCCACGTCGGTTTCTGCGTCAGTCACGGGAACCCGCGGACTACAAGCTCACCGCTGCTAATGGAAGCGTTATCAACACCTACGGAACCTTATCTATACATTTGGACCTAGGGTTGCGACGCGACTTCACCTGGAATTTTGTAGTTGCCAACGTGAACGGACCAATCATCGGAGCTGATTTTATTTCACATTATGGTTTACTCGTAGATTGCAAGAACGGACGGTTGCTTGACAACGTGACTACCCTTTCAACAACCGGCATCGTTCGTGGGTGTGAACAACATAGCATCAAGGCGATATCAGGTACTACAGAATTTCATAAACTTTTATCTAAATACCCTGACTTAACTAAGCCTTCTGGAATATTCCGAGAGATCAAGCACTCGACTATACACTACATACATACAACACCTGGCCCTCCAGTATTTTGCAGACCGCGACGCCTGGCTCCTGACCGTCTCAAGATTGCGAAAGAGCAGTTCGACGATATGATTCGGGATGGTACAACGCGACCTTCAGACTCACCTTGGGCATCGGCGTTACACCTGGCACCTAAGAAGAATGGATGGAGACCCTGTGGGGATTATCGCGCACTCAACGCACGCACAATACCTGACAGGTACCCCATCAGGCACATAGAGGACTATGCACACAGGCTGGCGGGTAGCTCAATATTTACAAAAATTGACCTGGTTCGGGCCTATAATCAAATTCCCGTGGCTCCCGAAGACATCGCGAAGACCGCTATCACAACCCCATTCGGATTGATAGAATTCCCATTTATGTCTTTTGGACTTAGGAACGCAGCTCAAACTTTCCAGAGGTTCCTTGACGAAGTTTTACGAGGCCTGGACTGCTGTTTCTCGTATATTGACGACATTTTAGTCTTTTCTAGAAGCAGATCCGAACACCTGGAACACCTGGAAAAAGTTTTCAAACGCCTGCAAGACTATGGCCTCGTTATCAACGAAGGAAAGTGCAAGTTCGGCCAAAGCGAGATGGATTTTCTCGGATTCCACATTTCCGCAGACGGTACACGCCCATTGGAAGACAAGGTAGCAATTATAAAGGAATTTTCTCCTCCAAAAACCGTTAGCAGTTTGCGTAGATTCCTTGGAATGTTAAACTTCTATCGGCGTTTCATTCCAAACGCTGCTGCTGATCAAGCACCTCTCCATAGCATGCTGTCGGGATCAAAGGTCAAAGGATCACACCCACTTACCTGGACGCCGGAACTTCTCGAAGCTTTCAACACCTGTAAAGCAAGTATAGCTAGAAGTACTCTCCTCGCTCACCCAGCCATGAACGCGCCGCTCGCTCTCGTGACAGATGCCTCAAATTCTGCCTTGGGCGCGGTGCTACAGCAGTCAGTGGAAGGACAATGGCAACCACTCGCCTTCTTCTCGAAGAAACTTAAAAAAAGCTCAGCAGCTGTACAGCGCCTATGACCGAGAGTTGCTCGCTATATACGAGAGCGTTAAACATTTCCGTTTTATGGTTGAGGGCAGACACTTCGTCATTTATACGGATCATAAACCCATCACATACGCCTTTAATCAGAATAGCCAGAAGTGCTCGCCCAGACAGTTTAACCACCTCGATTTCGTGTCTCAATTCACCACAGACATAAGGTTTATATCGGGGAAAGATAATATACCTGCGGACACTTTGACGCGCATTGAAGCCGTATCATCGCCACCGGACTTACAACAGCTCGCTCGTTCACAGGAGAATGACGACGAACTCCAGGAACTCCTCTCAAAGCGCTCATCTTCTTCGTTAAAGATGGAACAGATACCTATACCTGGAACGAACGTTACTTTATACTGTGACGTCACTCTGTCGAGGCCTCGTCCTTTTGTAACAAAGGAGTTGCGTCGGCAGGTCTTCAACTCAATTCATACCATGAGTCACCCTGGTACGAAAGCGACAACCAAGATGGTAACGAGTAGGTTTATTTGGCCTTCAGCTCGACGGGATTGTCGTACTTGGACGCAGGCCTGCGAAGCCTGTCAGAAATCGAAGATCCACAGGCATATTTCATCTCCGTTGGGTGATTTCCAGTTACCGCAATCACGTTTCAGCCACGTACACATTGATTTGATTGGACCGCTACCATCTTCGAATGACTACAAGTACTGTCTTACAGCAGTAGACAGGTTCACAAGATGGCCAGAGGTAATGCCACTATACGATATCACGGCTGAAACGGTGGCAAAAGCTTTTTATGATATGTGGATCTCACGATTCGGTTCTCCGGAAAGAGTAACCACGGATTTGGGTCGCCAGTTCACATCCCATTTGTTCAAAGCACTCACAAACCTATGCGGGATCCAGCTATGCCACACAACCGCATATCACCCATCTGCGAATGGAATGGTGGAGAGATTCCATCGTACCCTAAAGACCGCGATCATGGCACATGGCGAGCGGAGATGGACGAACATTTTACCTGTTGTTTTGCTTGGAATAAGAACGGCTTGGAAGGAAGATCTTCGTTGCTCCGTTGCTGAATTGGTTTACGGCGAGCCTCTGCGGATACCTGGCGAGTTTCTACACACACCCAAAGCTGATCAGTTGACACCATCAGACTTCGTCTCACAACTCAGGAAGCACATGGCATTACTGAGACCTCAGGCAGCATCGCGACACTCTTCAACATCTATATTCGTACATGATGATCTAAAGACGTGCAAGAACGTTTTCATAAGAAAAGACGCTTTACGAGCTTCGCTAGATCCGCCGTACACTGGCCCATATCGTGTGCTTGCCAGGTCCGATAAGACCCTCACTGTTGAATTAAACAGAGGACCAGTGAAGGTCTCTATTGATCGCGTAAAGCCTGCCTACATCACAACGGACTCAACCAGCACCACGGTAATAGCACCGGAGCCGGCGATTAAAAACCCTGATGGTCAACGCCCTGTTAGAACAACAAGGTCAGGGCGCATAATCAAATTCCAAAGTTTTCCAGGTCTTCCAGACTCCAAGGGGGGTCGTGTGGCGGCACATCACTAGCCGTGTGTGCGGCCACCACTAGCACAAAAACCCGTCCAGGCGACAGCGGTGTGCGGGGACGAGAGCGGGTAACGCGCAGAGGAACCTGCTCCCAGTCGGCCGCCGAGAGCGCAGTGCGCTACGAAACAACTCCAAGATCGAACCTACGCAGCTCTGCTCGCACGCGCATACAAATATTATATTTCTCGTCTCGAATCGAATAAAACGCATTAAAGTCAGTTTAGTTCTTATTGCAACGACGCCTTCCCGCTCACACAAGTACCATAACTTTAAAATTCTTTCTTTCCTTTACTCCAACTATCACTTTTATTCTACCATACATAATTAAAGATTTTATTGTTTTATTTCTAGATATTGCAATGGAGCTTGAATCATCAGTTCCAGCAGCAGCGCAACCACAACAGAATGATGAAGTTCTGAGTGTAAGCTGTGCAAGATCATCAGCTGAAGAATGTATGTATATTTTTAGTAATTATCTATATTAATTAGTTAGGGTAAAGCAGTTTGATGAAAATCAAAATATTGGCACAGTTGGAAAATTAAAATGCATATATTTTTACAGACCAAAGTGTGAACACTCATATGCATCTTATGGGGTCCCATCTTACAGTTTGTGGTGGAGCTTCATCACAAGGTAAATATTCTTTAAATAAAGTTTATAATATAAATTATCTAAATGAGTGCAGGTTTCTTAAAACAAATTTGTACTAATAAATATTTCTATTGATTATAATGAAACAGTAACCATGTGATGACAAAATACTTTATGAACCCAACATGTGCAAGAGCCAATAAAAAAACCTTGATACAATTTTTTATAATTGACAGCTATTCAAATTTTTAACAAAAAGTAGGTAAAGTAATTAGGGTTTCTTTATGCATACTTAGAAACATAAAACGCCTTCTTTGTTACATAATGGTAACCTTTTTTTTTGCTTCTCTGGGTAGATAAAAAAAGAAATGCACAAAGTACATCCATGCACATGGTGGATATATAATTGCTTTCATATGTTTGAATGCAGTGAGGTTTTCCAAACAATTCTGATTGATCTTTGTTGTATGCATACCTTACAAATCATTGATTGAGCTAGAGCACAAGTTCATTACTTAATAATAAACGCAAGTAATGTGTAGAACTATTGATCTTGTATTTTTTCAGGAAATGTTGCAGGCACCACCTATGCATTACACTCTATCATGTCGTGACACCCCACAACGTCGTGACACTCCACCATGTCGCGACACCCCAGCACGTCGTGACGCTCCTACAAGTCGTGACACTCCACTACGTCGTGACACTCCACCCAGTCGTGACACTCCACCATGTAGCTACACCCCAGCACGTCGTGACACTCCACCACGTCATGACACTCCATCACGTCGTGACACTCCTCCACGTCGTGACACTCCACCACGTCGTGACACTCCACCAAGTCGTGACACTCCACCCAGTCGTGACACTCCACCAAGTCGTGACACTCCACCAAGTCGTGACACTCCACCAAGTCGTGACACTCCACCAAGTCGTGACACTCCACCACGTCGTGACACTCCACCGCGTCGTTCTGGGTCCCGGCAGACTGACTGTGGTGCAGCCTCATTAGGAGGTAAGTTAAAAATGTAAAAAAAATTCAATTCGAAAATGTCAGAACAACCTTGAGAGTGTATAAAAACAAAAATACAAATTTTGTTGTTGGCCTACATTTGATGCAGATATCACATACCCGATCCTGTGGACTGAATGGTAAACAGTCGACGTTGCCTTAAGCACGTCATTACGAATCCTCCCGACCCATTAACGGTTCTTTTAGGCACCACAAGCACCGGTCATTGTCCTTGCTGAACCCGTCGCTTGCGACGAAGGGCTCGACGATCGAATTAACCCATAGACAGCCCACTGAGTTTCTCGCTGGATCTTCTCAGTGAGTCGCGTTTCCGATCCGGTTGTAGATTCTGCGAAGATCTTGCTAGGGCCAGTGTTAGCAACACACCCGGCTTGAGCACCATGAGCTCACCTACACTTCAAGGAGAAGCCTCTCAAGGCTATCAACATAGGTAGGAAGAAAAAAGAAGATATCAGTGAACAAACATAAAAAAAAATACATAAAAGTTGTGTCACAAATAATGCAATTTGTAAATCTAATCTAAATATATCAATATCTTTTTATAACTTCACTTTAATTGTATTGAATCAGATGAATTGACTATCACATTTTACTCAGTCTAATTAATAATTCGACTATAGTAGCTCAATCCAATTGTGGGATTTGAAACCACCCATTAATACCTTAATTACCACTAAAGCTATCATCACTTCAAAATCATAAATATACATTATGTAGATTACTAAAATGTTACAAATATAGATGTATAACAATTTATTTAATAGCATTTTAAAGCATTTTATTTAATTACAGGAGGGAATGTGCGCACCAGGGTAATTCAGGAGGAATTTAATTTTAGAAAAGAATCCTATGAAAAGAAAGAGAGAAGAGAAGACGAACTCTTTCAATTCCAAAAAAAGGAAAGAGAGTGGATGATGAAGGCAGCAGAAGAAGTATATCTAAAAGCGAAGGCTGAGAGAGAAGCTGCAGAGGATATTAAAAAATATAATCAGGCTAAAAGAGAGTGTAGTGAAAAATAATTTAAATAAATAACTCATAATCACATTGACTTTATTTATTAGATAGTTAGCAAAATATGACTCTTATGTAGATAAATAAAATAAGGAGTTTCAAAAGTCTAACCTCGTACTATTTACTTTTTTAGTAAAAAAATTATCAAAATTAACAAAATCAAATTTAATCATTCATCTTCAAAATAAATAATACTATCTGCATTACAATAACGGTGCTCGCTGCTCGGTTCCAACTTATATACCCATATTAGCCGGACAACTGATAACTGTTAGGGTAAACATGTTCTTGAGTCGAAACTGTGAAGTGGTGGAGTGATGATCTGTGCAGGGTGGCTGGCAAGAGCTGGATGAGGGAAGCCGAGGATTGTGCTCAGTGGCGAGCAATTGGAGAGGCCTATGTTCAGCAGTGGACTGCTGTAGGTTGATGACACCCATATGAGAATTTTTAACTGAAATGCCTAGAAATAAAAGCCGATCTTATAATACTCCCTCTGGAAGAGTCCTGAGTATTAGGTACTGTATTTTCTAGCTCAATTTCAGGGTTCAGCTCAGGTTCATTGGTCATTAAACAAACGTTGTGTAGGACAGCACAAGAGACTATAATATTACATGTATTTGGTGTACTGTTTTGTAATTTTCTACACAAACAAGCAAAGCGTCTCTTTAATACACCATTTACACGTTCTATAATGTTTCTCGTTATTAGATGTGCTCGATTGTATCTGTGTTCTGGGTCTGTTTGAGGATTGAGTACAGGAGTGTACATAAAGCCAGTCTGCGCATAACCACTGTCTCCGACAAGAATGCCAACTAAATCGCCTTCTTCAAATCTCAAACAGCATCTGCTGTTGTTAAATATGCGCGAATCATGCACAGATCCAGGCCATCGCACAACAATGTCGTATATTTCCATTTGCGGTCCACATATTATTTGGACATTGATAGAAAACCAGCCTTTTCTATTACGAAAGATTTCTCCCCTTGCTCTGGATGGATTTTTTATTGGAATGTGTGTGCAATCAATACATCCAATTACACCTGGAAACCCTGCAATTCGGTAGAATTTTCTTTTAGTTTCATTTAATGCAGGGAATTTAATAAATTGCCTGGATTTCAAAGCCAATCTCTTAGAAATGTTTGCTACCGTTTTTGATACTACGGATTGAGAAATTTTGTGCAAGTCGCCACAAACAATCTGAAAAATAACCATACCACATGAAACCAAATGAAAGTTATAAATTATAAATATTCTATTATGTAGACACAAAAGCACATTATGCACGAACCTGAAAATTGCCTGTTGCGTAAAATCTCAAAGCAATTAGCACTTGTAATATCGGCGTTAAAGGTAGTCCACGATCGTTTTCATTAATGTTGTTAGTCAACAAAGGCAGCAAAATATGCACAACCGAATCTTTGCTAAGCCGGTAATGTTTTCGGAATTCGTCGTCATCGTAAACTTCCAACGGGTTATCTGCATCTCTCAAATACCTTCGTGACGGATAATTATACACTCTGCTATCAAAAATATAGTTAATAAATTCTTCAAAACTGCTCTCAGAAGTCATCTTGTATTAAACGCTGTTTTGAGGAACGTTCAAGGTACGTCGCGACGTACCTTGACTTGACAGTTCGCTCACTTCACTCCGGTTAGGAAAATTTTCCAAGGACGTTTGAGTGGAGTTTATTTTTACGACTAATCATACCAAAACGCGCGTTGGAGGTTGAGTCGAGTCGAGTTAAGCTCGTGTGAACGACTAAAGATACGGGTGTAAGATTAGCAGAGTATAACTTCGATGTACAATTTAAAAAAGGAAAAGCCAACACTAATGTGGACGCACTATCCAGAGTAGAAATAATACACACACATAATATAAAGGTACACGTAGCAACACAAAGAAGTTAAACGAACTACAACTTTAACTTTTTAGCGCTTTGTAATCAGATAGCGTTCATAACATCATGATTGTTTAACTTTGTTAATTAGGATTAGATGACAATATAATGTTAATGTCACCGGTGACCCCATGGCGTTTAACGTGTTAAGTCATTGTTGGTCTAAATACTACGTACAATATTTTATGTGTACAGGAGGCATAATATTACTATTTATGTTTTAGATTGACAATCTCATCCAATAGGTCAAAAAAGATGATAGAACTTGTTGAGGTACGAGACAAAGAACGAATCGGTGCCATCGATTTCAGTACAGGTAACAATTTCAATTAATTTTAAAAGTTGGATTTGTATTAATCTTATTTATTTAATTACTATTAAAATACGTTTTTTTTTGTTCTAGATGTTAGCTAATATAACAAACAAGCCCGAAAATCAGCGTTTCTCAAACTTACAGGTATATTTTAAAGATTCGTAATCCGCTTCAATCAGCAATGAAAACCACATTCATACATACGTCAGTCGTCCACGATTGTACTGGTGAAAGACATTCAAAACCTGAAAATAGTCGATTTAAGTGATCAAGACCCAACATACAAAGTTCCGTCTCAAAATAAAAGGAAAATACCAGTTTAAGCAAGTCAATCAAAATTCTCTGGAAGTTCCTTGTCTTCTAAGCTTTCTTCATCCTCATCATCTTCCAGACCTTCCAATGATAGTTCCTGTGGGTGACTCACATGTATTTATTTATTTTATAATATTTTATTATAATTACACTACCCAACAACACATACATACTTTATTTTATATCAACACATTTATTTATCACACAATCATACAAAACATCATTTACACTAAACAAAATTAAATTCACAAGCAAAGTCGGGCGATAAGTGCAGTATAGCGGCGGCGATAATATTTCGCGAGTACATCGGTGCATAGACGAACCGGTCGTCGCATTTTTACCGATCCACCGCCACCAGTCGAAATCTGACTTGCGAGCGCGCATCCCGTGTTATTGTTTTCGTACTACGCCTTTTAATTATTGCTTTTTATTTCGTTTACCTGCTTGTGCTGCCTGAACTATTTCTTGTTACTTTCTCCTTTTATATTTGTGTTCGTCTTAAATAAAAACTTTCTTTGCGTCCATTTGTGTTTGCAAAGACTTTATAATACCAACCCAAGACGACCAAACTGGTGACCCCGACGTGATCTTAAGGCTTCAGCTACTACTAGAGACTCTAACATCTTAATTACCGTATAAAATTTACTCTGATGTTCTGACGTATAATTTGCACATCTCTCTCACCAGTTCTTTTTTTTTTTTTTATTGCTTAGGTGGGTGGACGAGCTCACAGCCCACCTGGTGTTAAGTGGTTACTGGAGCCCATAGACATCTACAACGTAAATGCGCCACCCACCTTGAGATATAAGTTCTAAGGTCTCAGTATAGTTACAACGGCTACCCCACCCTTCAAACCGAAACGCATTACTGCTTCACGGCAGAAATAGGCAGGGCGGTGGTACCTACCCGTGCGGACTCACAATAGGTCCTACCACCAGTGGTTACGCAAATTATAATTTTGCGGGTTTGATTTTTATTACACGAAATTTTTATTATTTTTATTACAGTTCAATACAAGTATTGTATAGGTTACTATCGCCTGACACTCCTGACATAGAGTTGCTGCATACCAATACTGATATAAGATCTGACACTTTATTGTGCATCATAAGTAAATATGGTCTGGGCATTATATACCATTGGTCTGATCCTAGATTAATTGCACATAGCCGATTGCACCACAGGGTCTTAATATTAAATGCTTGATCATCCCACCTGTTACATTTATATGCCTCGTCTAGAAATGTCTCAATGGATTTTCCTGCTGACCTGACAGACTGGAGTAATCCCATCTTCTCGACCATAACTGCCAATCTTGTTGCCAGAAGTACTAGTCTTCTCAACGTGTTATCAGGCATTTTAGAAGAGAAGAATTCATGTAATCCTGCTTTTGTACTTTCATGTTCCGGCAGTGTGTTTTGTTCAGTCATATAACCTATTTGTAGCGTAAGATTCCTCTGTATTAGTGACCATGTTTGACTGATCTGGTCATTCTCTTTAGAGTTGATTTTCCTGGCTGGGGTTTCAGATGCTAGAACTTCTTGTAACAGCCTGGAATACACAGCATGGTCAATTATCAGATCTTGTGCCTTGACACCCTGTCTCCTCAAGGTTTCTATCAAGATTTTATCATCCAATGTGGATTGACCTTCTTCTAGCCTCCGCTTAAAGGAGACAACTTGTGATAGCCTAATTGCTGTATCAAACTTACGTTCGGTGACAATTGATTCTGGAGAGACTAGTGCTACCGTTCTTTGACTCTCGAAGATGGGACATATTGGCTTTGAATGCGCACACATACTAAGATTCGACAAATAACATTGTCAGGTTAATATCATTTTATATTATCCCTCCACTCACACTGACGGCTAAAACTATAACAAAACTGATAGATTAAAAAGACTCCCAGTTAGGAATGTATAGTAATGTTGTATCGTCTACAGTCTCTGATCTGAAATGATTGTTCCAAGAGGATGCATCAACAACTATGTATAGAATATAATGATCTCTATATGCAAGGCGAAGCCTCCTGAATGCAATGATCCTTCTAGCCAACTCAAGTTCGGACAATGTCATGGCTTGCTCATCACAGTAATATTCAAGGAATTTCATTGCATTTTTCTCCTGAGCCAAACTACGGAACCTTTCCTCGTACGTCTTACACCCGAAGAATCTGGGGTCTATTTTGAGTTCCTTCTCTTTTGGTACAGCTCTGATTACCTAATATTCGATAAGTCCATCAAGAGTCTCAGACTTGGCATATAGGTCTATCAAGACCCTTATTCTATCACGACTAACATGCCAGCGTTACCGTCTACAGTGTTGAGAAATAAGATGGAAACATTATTGCCTAAAATCACTAAGAATCAAGACGTCAAGAATCTGATTCAGGCTGCTAAATCAGTGTCCAGTCAGGAGTTCATTAAGGCCTTAGATTCATCTAATATATTACCTGCTCGTGTATTTGCTGCTCTATATGCAGCAAGTCCTAAAGGGATGTTGTCGGAATTTCTCGCAAAGTTTGAAACAGCAAGAAGTGTGTTACAAGCACTTATCTTAGGAAGCGGAAAGTATGCGGCTAGAAAAATGCTAAGACGACTAGTTAAACAGGAACACATTTTACAGAACTGGAGAGTCAATGTTATAAAAGGTCATGTTCGTGGTTACGATTATATGCATATTATCCTAGGTAACAAGTGCCCAGGAAAGGCCGCGAACTTAATTAGGGAAGAGTCATGGCGAAAACCTGTTGAGACAGTCACTATGCCTCCTCTTCAGCACCAAGTATATATGACAACACCTGAAAGAGGATCATTGAGTATGCATGATATCAAAAGTCATTTTACAATTAAATGTAACCAGTCCACAACTACCATTACCGAAGACGGGCGTCCTCACTACAGCACAGGGAATTTTAGACCTTTCGAGGGATACACTACCAGAACTGGTACCGTGGAGCCCACTATGAGTTTTATTGAGAAGGATGTTTTACTATCGAAACTGCAAAACGTCATAGAATTGGCTTCATGGACAAACAAGACTGGACTGAACAAAGAGAAGACTGCATCAATCAACAGTAATCTGCATCTGCTGATAGCTAAAATTGTTGAACAACACACTGATCATGACTTGAAGGTATTTGCACCATTCGTTGGCTGCCGACGATCTGGTACAGTTCAACATCATATCAGATGTCCAGGATACAGAGAGTCTATAGTCCCCAATACTCTACTAAATATGTATACACATACAGAGGGAGAGTCTGATTCCAACATGCATGTGAACTCCCAGCCTGGACAACATTACAAGATTAATTTCCTACACATCTACTGTTATGCTGTAGTTAGCGTCTTCTTGCACAATGAGATTTATTGTACGCCATCAGACAATAAAATCGTATGGTGTGTAACCCGGGATTGTGAGGAGTGTATGAGCCCTATTGATAAGACCCCGATTGTCATAGATGAGTCACTAATTGCAGATATAGATTTCTCGGCATTGAAGATCACTACATTAACAGAAGATGCGATGGATGTACTCAGGAAATCATTGGATATTCATGAAGGACGTGTCTATATGGTACCTGATGAAGAGACTAGGCTAGAAAATCAAATTGCATGTGAGGGAGTAATCCAAGAATTGTTGGAGACATTAGTGATGTCTAAAAATGCCTTGATTACACGATACACTCAGCATGCAATGACAAATGAAGGAAAACAAGTGTTAGGGGCGTTTGCAGTGAAGAATAAAAGGAGAGAGATTGGATTATCGGAATAAAGAGACTCTCACCACAAGACTTGATGGAATGTTTAGTGTAAATGATGTTTTGTATGATTGTGTGATAAATAAATGTGTTGATATAAAATAAAGTATGTATGTGTTGTTGTGTAGTGTAATTATAATAAAATATTATAAAATAAATAAATACATGTGAGTCACCCACAGTTCCGATTTGAATTCTAGTGATGAACAAAATACAAAATAACATAGTTCAGGTAGCCGCAGAAAAACAATCAGAGCAAATAAACATTAATGAACCTGTAACAAAAGAAGTTTCTCTAAATCAAGATAGTGGAGAAAATAATACACCACAAGAAGAAAAGAAAATGGAAAGGAAACGTAAGAGGAATGAAGAAAGCTGATCTAAGAAATGCTGGAAAACGATACATTAGTAAGAAAAATAAAGCAATCAAACCTCGTTCTGTTCAACCAGCCTGTGGTGATAAATGTGGGCTCAAATGCTGTGAAAAGATAACAGTAGGTCAAAGACAAACAATTTTTGATGTGTATTGGAATCTCGGCCAGATTGATGCTCAATTTTTATTTATTTATTGTGTGGCGTGTAGCCATCATACAACGCAAGATAATTGACAGATGCCTGAATCTCGCTTACGACATTTTCCAGATAAGCTTGCATATATACAAGTTCCGAACAACAACATTCGGACCGTCGGTCTATCGAGCAATGTCACCCGCTCGGTGGAAGATCTTTCCCTCCGTCGTTAAGCCTCTCTACAACTAGTGACCTGCGACGAGATGTGAACACGCAACCTTCTGATTCATCATCAGCGCATCAAGAACTTCGGCTACCACAATCCCCGCAATCTCGCAGATAAAAGCACGTCATTGACAGTCGTCCCACAGCAAGCCAGCATCGCAGCCTCAACAGGACCATCGCAGCCGACACACCGCGCTTCCTGGTCCTACGGCACGCAACTTCACTGCCTCATCACGCCGCTACAGTTCATCGCAGCCCACGACCGGATCATCAACGCTTGGGGTCACACATCTCCGGCGTGGCAGCTCTGCATCACATGGACTACGCACGACACGCACGCAACATTCAAGCTCAGTCTCGACTCACCGCAGACTTCGAGCAGCACTGGCGACAATCACGCAGCATTCAGTTCAGTTTCGACTCACTGCAAACTTCGAGCAGCACTGGCGACACGCACGCAGTATTCAAGCTCAGCCTCGACTCACTGCAGGCTTCGAGCTGCACTGGCCCTTGCAAGCTAATCTCAGCACGGATAACGCTAACTAAAAATGACACGACCTCCAGTCTCGGAGGGGAGTGATGTGGCGGGTAGCAATCATATAACGCAAGATAATTGACAGATGCCTGAATCTCGCTTTTTTACGACATTTTCAAGATAAGCTTGCATATATACAAGTTCCGAACAACAATATTCGGACCGTCGGTCTACCGAGCAATGTCACCCGCTCGGTGGAAGATCTTTCCTTTCATCGTTAAGACTCCCAAATTGTACTGTCAAGATGAGTGAATCTAATGAAGAAATTCGATATATTTTAAAATTTTATTACAAAAAGGTGAAAATGCAACGCAAGCCGCGAAAAAAATTTGCGATGTTCATGGGCCTAGTGCAGTATCTATGAGAGTAGCACAAATTTGGTTTAAGTGTTTTCGATCCGGAAATTTTGATGTCAAAGATACACGTCGCTCTGGTTGCCCTATTACGGATAAAATTGATGTAATTTTTGAAAAAGTGGAGCAAGATCGGCATATCAGTAGTTACGACGTAGCCGAAGAACTGGGAATTGACCACAAAACAGTTTTAGTGCATTTGAAAAAACTGGGTACGCAAAAAAGCTCGATATTTGGGTACCTCACGAGCTCACTGAAAGAAACCTAATGAACCGTGTACTCATTTGTGATTCTTTATTACGACGTAATAAAACCGAACCATTTTTGAAGAAGCTGATAACTGGTGATGAAAAGTGGATCACGTGCGACAAGAACGTGCGAAAAAGGTCGTGGTCAAAGGTCGATCAGGCTTCACATACTGTTGCGAAACCCGGTTAACTCGCAACAAGTTGATGCTGTGTGTGCGGTGGGATGGGAAGGGCATTATTTATTATGTTACCAATAGGCAGGTCGATTCTGAACTCTACTGCGAACAACTTATGAGATTTAAAGCAAGAAGTTGAAAGAAAGCGGCCGGAATTAATCAAACAGAAGGGGTGTGGTTTTTCATTATGATAATGCTAGACCTCACACATCTTTAGCCACTCAGCAAAAATTAGACTGCCAAAACCAATTGTCGCGGTATTTTGATTAGAAGCCCTAAAATTTCTATAGCAATGGGATCATGTCCCTACCTACAAGATGGCAAAAAGTTATCGAACAAATGGTACCTACATACTTTTATTTATTTATTTATTTATTTAAATAAGCACTGCCACATCACAAACATCTAACATTGAAAATAAATTTAAACAATTTAATTTATGGCCTGATGCATGTGACAACAATGGCGTACATAGCATTGGCAATTCATCGGCTCGAAAATTGAATACAATAATAATAATAATTAAAAAAAACAGTACTATTTGTTGAAGTATTAATAAAAATGTCTAAAAATTTCATGTCATATCAAAAAGAACAAAAGAAGAAACGTTAATACAATGTCAAGCAACAACAAGTCAGTTATAGAACAACAAATGATTAACGATTAAAGTTAAGGTGCGTTTTTTCTCTCTTTTCCTATTTTGTCCCTAAATAAACGCAACTTGTCGTGGAACACATCAAGATCGGGTATCACTGTGATAAGGGAATGATACTCATCAATTATTCTACGGAGAGGTGCCTGCCGTCCCAAATTAGATTTTACAGGTGGGGTGCAGAGAATATATTTGAGTTTCCCGCGAGGATAGGTACGGGGAACCTTTAAAGGCATGTTCTCTAGAAAGTAGCTACACTGATATTGACCGCTCACGACTTTGTGGAAGAAGGACATGTCCAATAAAAGTCTCCGTTCACGAAGAGAACACATTCGAAACCTAATTAGGCGCTCCTTGTAAGGATTTCTGTGCGAAAAACCGCTAGAATTATAAGCTAAATGCCTAGTGAACGTTCTTTGAATGCTCTCAACGTGCTGCGAATGCACGGCATAATACGGATTCCATACAACGCTGGCGAACTCAAGATGACTGCGCACCAAAGTTTGATAAAGCAAGATTTTGGTGCGCTGACGCCTAAATCCGCCCGAGTTACGTTTCAAAAATCCGAGCATTTGAGCTGCTTTTGTGACAGACTTGTTAATGTGCGAGGTGAATTTAAGTTGACTGTCAACTATCACGCCAAGATCTCGGATTTCGTTAACTTCTGCCAGTACTGTACCATCAAGCTTATATTCCGTAGCAAGTTGCTTTCTTTTTCTAGTGAATTTAATGTGAAAGCATTTATTTGCGTTGAGTGTCATACTGTTACAGCGACACCATTGTAGGATCGCATCTAGGTCACTTTGCAATTGGCGACAGTCGACAACAGAAACTATTGTTTTGTATATCTTGAGGTCATCGGCAAATAGTGACACCTTACAGTGACTTACTTTATCGACTATGTCGTTAATAAAGATTATGAAAAGAAGGGGTCCCAAATGTGATCCCTGGGGCACACCGGTATCTGCAAAATAAGTTTTTGAGTTAAATCCATTTACAGATACCGACTGAGGTCTCTGTTGCAAGTAAGACTTGAACCATTTCAAAAGTGGGCCATCCACACCGAACCCATATAATTTCCTCAAAAGAATTGAATGGTTAACTCGATCAAAAGCACTGCTAAAGTCGGTGTAGATGGCGTCAACCTGCCTGCCTGAGTCAACTTCATCAGACACATTGGAAATATAAGGGACCAAGTTAGTGACGATTGAGCGACCACGTCTAAAGCCGTGCTGTGAGTCCGAGATGCTACTGTCCACAAGCCGAAAGATTACAGGATAGACAATCGATTCAAATAGCTTAGAGAAGTAAGACAGGATGGAAATAGGGCGATAGTTTTGAACGTCAGAATTTTCTCCTTTCTTAAAGACTGGTACTTTAATTAAATGTAAATAAACAATATTAAAAAATATTGTGAATTTTTGTTAAAAATTCGCGGAACCTTTTTCCCCAGCCTATTATTTTAGTTTTTTTAAGCTGAAAGTGCCAAGTCCCTGACGGCGCGTGCTTTTAAAAACCATTAGTTCATGACTAATAAAGATGGGACGACAAACAACACGTGCAAGCATTCATCGAAATCAACACGTGCAAGATAAGAATCGTAAACAACATCGTCCTACCACGTGTTTGTTGTTGAACTAACTGAGTGGACTGTTTTGTGTTTTGTGGTTCTTGTGAAACATAAACACTTTATCACTATTACTGGGTGTTTATTGATATTTATAGAAAGTACAAAGGTTGTTACAGGCACAGCGATGGAAGCGAATTTTGTGAATGAAAATTATGACTGGTTTAAGACCTAGTGAATGATTTAGAATGAATGACATTAATGTAGGTTTGCTACATGCTCCCGGCCAGCAGCCACAATTTTTTTTATAGGGATACAATTATATAATAAAACATTACATAGCTAACCAGTCTTTCAATTACATATGAACACGTTAAGTTGAGCAATACATATAATAAGCACCTAAGACTATTAAGAATTACTCAATAACTAATCAGTTAAGCAAGGACGATAAATTATACAATTTCAAAAAGATAGCATACACAGTTATGAAAAATCAGCTATATAAACTATCTTAACTATCCAAGGACGGCTTGGTTATAAAATTCTACAAGATAGCATGTACATTTATGAAAAATTAGTTATATAAATTACACGACTCTACAAAAAAATTTTCGTTCTTTGTCCTAAAGTTTATACTATTATTTTCCAGTTAGTTATGCACAAAAACGAAAAGAAAATACCTTTTTTCGGTATAAAGTTTGCTTTTGTGATAGTTATAATAATAATACTCATTTTTCAATTTTTTCATAAATTTTAATTGATTTTAATATTTTTAAAAAGACCGCGCTGTGAGAGTGGGGTATTAACGTTTACACTGTGCCGCTAGATGGCACCCGAGTGATAAACAACCATCAGGTGTTATTTACAAGCCCAGAATAACTTAAAATGTCGTCACGAAAGTGCAAATACGATGCTGATGCATTTTGTTTTATATGTGGTCAATTTATTAAAGTTCGAGACGTGAAATATGAACTAAAGACATCTCACGTTCTCTGTGAAGCCTATGAAGCATATTTTGACTGTCCTGTACGGAATCAAGATAAGCCATGGGCTCCACATGTTGCTTGTAGTTATTGTAAAAGGTGTTTGGAAGGTAAGCAATTTTTATTTAATTAAGCGATGAATCCAAAATAATATAGACATATTAATTTTTATTTTTATATTTTTAGGTTGGTATCGAGGTGAGAAAAGGTCTATGAAATTTGCAATACCAAGGATTTGGCGAGAACCAAAAGACCATATTACTGACTGCTACTTTTGTATGGTGAATCCGAGTAAAAGACGTAGAGGTAAAAATGCAAAATCTATTGAATATCCTGACCTCGAATCTTCTTCTGCTCCAATTGCTCACGACCTGACACGACCAGTACCTGAGCCACCAAAAAAATTATCGCAGAAAAGTAGCTCATCTTTTAGTTCTTATAAAAGTAATTCCGATAAGGAGTTTTTGACTACACCTGAACAACCAAAACACTATCTCATTACTTCAGAAGATTTTAACGATCTAATTAGAGATTTAAATTTGCCAAAAAATAAAGCAGAGCTTCTAGGCTCTCGGTTAAAACAGTGGAATTTGCTTGATGATGTTAAGATCACGGATCAGCGGACTAGGCATGAAATGTTTGCAACGTTTTTCACGAAGGAAGATGGACTTTGTTTTTGTAATGACATTAAAGGTATGTTTGAAGCAATTGGCATACCCTGTGTCCCTAGCGAATGGCGTTTATTCATTGACAGCTCTACAAAAAGTTTAAAAGCAGTTCTATTGCACAACAGAAATAAATTTCCGTCTCTTCCAATTGCTCACTCAGTACATCTTAAAGAAAATTATGAAAGTGTCAAAATTTTGCTTGAATGTGTAAAATATCGTGAGTATAACTGGGAGCTGATTGGAGATTTTAAAATGGTGGGATTTTTAATGGGGCTACAGGGTGGATATACAAAGTATCCGTGTTATTTGTGCTTGTGGGATAGCAGAGCGGATTCTAAACACTATATTCAACGGTCATGGCCTGTAAGAACAGAATTGTGTGTCGGAAAACAGAACGTCAAATTCGAGCCGATTTAAGTTAGGGTTGATGAAACAATTTGTTAAAAAACTGGATGAAACTTCAGAAGCTTTTGGATACTTAAAAAAAATTTTTCCGAAGTTATCGGAAGCAAAGGTTAAAGCTGGGGTTTTTGTTGGTCCGCAAATAAGACAGATTTTCGCCGATGAAAAATTTCCAACGTTGCTGAATCGTACTCAAAAAGCAAGTTGGAACAGTTTTAAAGCAGTAGTTTCTGGATTTTTAGGAAATAATAAAGCTGAAAACTACGAAAAGTTGGTTGAGGATATGCTTACAAATTTTAAGGCCATGGGTTGCAGGATGTCATTAAAAGTACATATGCTGCATGCTCATTTGGATAAATTTAAAAACAATATGGGAGCCTATTCTGAAGAGCAAGGACAACGTTTCCATCAGGACATCATGAATTTTGAACAACGCTATCAAGGCCAATACAATGAAAACATGATGAGCGACTATATTTGGGGTTTATTGAGAGAAAGTAGCTATGAACATAAAAGAAAAAGTAAAAGTGTGCACTTTTAAGTTATTTTCCACTTTTCTGTAAGCTAATTTGATAGTAAAACTTAATAAAAATAATAAACATTTTTATTTCAATAGTTTTATTTTCAATCAAAAATTAAAATCCGAGATTTTTAAAAATTTCGTTCAATCAGTCTTCTAAGCACAAAAGCAAAGTTTTTCATGCCATATATTTTTTTCCGTCTTATTACGACCTAAACTACCGAAATTTAATGCTTTGCAATCAAAGTCAAATTTCATGTTGACCCGTGTTATCTTAACTAGAATCTTAACTATCCAGTTTTATTTCTAAATTTGTAAGTACCTATAGAAAGATGCACAATATTACTTTTATATAATATATGAAATAATCAAATTAAATAATGCTTTTTGCATTTTGAACTTAAAATGTTAAAACTATTTATTTCTGTAGGTACATTCTTACATAAACATAACATGAATATTATATGAAAATAAGTATAATATTTAAATGTATGTGCCTATATAACTGTTGTTTTTCTATTTTAAAATAGTCACATACAATACAAACTTAAATCTATGTTTAAAAACTTAAATGTTATTTATTTATTTATTTACTTGTAACTTAGTCACAATTAATAGGAAGTAAACAAACTTTAGTAACTGATCTCCTGTGAGAGTTACCATTAGGTGTTTTCACCTCTACTGTTCTTACATTATTATCAGACCCTGAGAAAACATTAATGACTCTGGCCATTGGCCAATGAAGTGTGGGGTATTGTCCTCCTTTAAAATAACTAGAGAGCCGATTTTAATGTTGTCTACAGTGTCTCTCCATTTGGGTCTGCTTTGAAGGACATTAAGGTATGATTTAGTCCATACCTTCCAATAATTTTGATACATATTACAACAAATATTCCAAAATGATAATCTATTTAAAGGTGTGTCTAATACATCTTTTTGCGGCAACGCATTCAAAGCAGTACCAATGAGGAAATGGCCCGGTGTTAGATAAGAATAGTCATTGATATCTGTGGACAAAGGGGTAAGTGGTCTACTGTTTAGAATTGACTCTATCTCATACAGGACAGTACATAGTTCCTCAAAAGTCAATAATGCTTTTAAGATCACACGTTTTGGATGGAAAGGGGATGGCCCATTTTAGGCCCAAAGCGGACAATAGATTATAGAAAAAATACTTAGTGCATTAATTTTGTCATAAATAAATATGCATTTACTTTCTTGCAAATAAGCGCCACTATAGTTTACAATAAGTAGTTTAAAAAAAGTAACTCTATTGAAAAAACAATGATTTTTATTTTTGCGGGAAAAATATTGCCAGCTTCAAATCCTTTTACGTATGAAGTAAATATTTTGAGTATATAAATAAAACATATAAATAAATCATTTTAAGTATTATCATTCATCAAAGATTTTAATGGATTTTATGCACATAAAATAACATCGAAGACATACCCATTGGACTTTAACTTGTAACTATACTTGAGACCTTAGAACTTATATCTCAAGGTGGGTGGCGCATTTACGTTGTAGATGTATGTGGGCTCGAGTAACCACTTAGCAACACCAGGGTGGCTGTGAACTCGCCCACCCATTTAAGCAATAAAAAAATCTTTACTAGTATTGTTATTTAAATATGTACAACTAAAACAAAAACATAAAAAATAATGTGTACTCGTAAAAAAAAGATTAAGATATAAATCAATTATCGGTTATTTAAAAAAATAATCGATATATGAATTTCATGTAATTATTTTTCTTTATACTGACAACACTGAATTTAATCTGACTGACTGATACTTCGTTTGCTGCTTGTGGTGTTGTGCTTGCGTACAAAATGGATGTGTTTTGATTTTTCTTCGATTTATTTTACTTTTATCAATAACGTTTCATACTACGACTAAAAAACATTGTGTGAATTGTGGTTTTACCCTGACCGAGATTTAAAACCGTGCATATGCTCTCCTTTGCTATTTTTAGATGATACTAATTGTGTATGAAGATGAAGAAAATATAGATATTTAAAGAATTAAGTGTGTTTTTATACCCTATTGGATAAAAATACATTAGGAACATCTTAAACATTAAGAAAAGAAAAGTTCTTGAAGTATCTCACAATCCGACACTTATTTATATAGAAAATTAACCTCAAAACGAGTTTTTATTTTTATTATATTTTTTATAATAGTGGCGTCAATTTCAATATATTTTTTAGATATCCAATACATTTAAGAATTTGAATCAGTACATTTTTATAGTAATATTTGATGTCCATCTTGGGCCTAGCACACTATGGAGAGTGGGCAATCCCCTTTGTGCTCTTGACGGCAGCCTCCCACAGCCCGCCGAAGACAGGTGAGTAGCAAGGTATGAAATGAAAATTAATACATTGTTGTGCTGCATGTGATTGCACCTGTCTGCGGTGGTCTGTAGAGTTCTGCAGTCTGTATAGCTCATCTAATTGACTCTTTGCTTCCTTGAAAGTAGACGCATTATCGCAGTAGACATCACTGGGCAGGCCACGACGCGAAACAAATCGTTTAAAGCAGGCTAAAAACGCGGCAGTGGTCAAGCTAGAAACGAGCTCAAGATGGATAGCCTTCGTTGAGAAGCAGACGAAGACACAAATATATCCCTTTGTAATTAACGCGCGCCTAATTCGTGACTGTTTGATAGAGATTGGCCCAGCAAAGTCTATGCCTACCTTTTGAAATGCTCTACTTATGTTCACTCTGTCAGGGGGCAAAGAGCCCATCAGCTGCTTAGCAACTTGAGCTTTAAGCCTGAAACAAGTAATACATGAATGAATTATTTTCTTAATTTGTCTAATACCATTGATAATCCAAAATCATTGATTAAGTGACGACAAAATCAATTTTTGACCTGCATGTAAATTTTTTACATGTTCATAGCTTATAATTAATTCTGTAATTCTAGACTTACTAGGTAATATTACAGGATGTTTTTGTGAGTTAGGTATTGTAGCACAATCTAGACGGCCACCTACTCGTAATAAATCACAGCCATCTACAAAAGGGTTAAGCGGTTTTAAATTACCAGATATAGGTTTATTTTGTTTAAGTAATGATATTACATCTGCAAAATATTTTTGTTGTTCACACTGAACAATTAATAACAAAGCTTCATTTAGCTCGGCGCTAGTTATGTAGTTAAGCTTATTCTTAGTTGAACGTGGGATCGAATTATTAATAAATCGACGTACATAGGCAAGTACACGTTGCATTTTGTTAATATCAGAAAATTTATTAAGAAAATCTAAATTTAAAGAATTAGTTTCCTGACCACAAACCATAGCACTCGAGAGGGGCAGAGGATCAGCAGCATCACCAGACTTCAGCTCAGGTATTTTATCTGATATTTTAATATTTACTTTTGTCGGAGAGTAGTTACTGTTATGTAAGTAACCGGGTCCCTGCCACCACAGCGTGTTGTGCTCGAGCTCGTTGGGCTGCGCGCCGCGGCTTAGACAGTCTGCAGGGTTGTCTCCCGTCCTCACGTATGTCCAGAGGAAATTTTTAGTAAATTCCAAGATCGTCTTTACTCTGTTTGCTACATAGGCATTTAGTTTTGTAATATCTAGCTTAAACCACGCCAGGACTATTTGAGAGTCAGAGAAAAGAGATACATCATCAATATGTATTTTTAGAGATAACAATGAATATACTCTGTGTACTAGTTTAGCTAGTAAAAGCACGGCATTTAGCTCAAGTCTAGGTGTTGTTAGTTTCTGGCTTAATGGAGCTAGTCTTGATTTCGAACAGAGTAAAGTGACCTTGACCTTACCTACCTTGTCGACTTCGCGCAGATAAAGACAGTAACCATATGCTGCACAGCTGGCATCTGCATAGCCGATCAGGTGTGAGCTGGCTGCCTGCTGCATAGTGACATTCCTAGTGATGTGTATAGGCTGCATGCTATGTAAATTATTATAGAACTCTAACCAAGCTGTTTTAAGATCATTAGGCAATTGTGAGTCCCAGTTGATTTGAGCTGCCCATAGTTTCTGAATAAGTATCTTTGCAGAAACTGTGATAGGTCCAGCTAGACCCAGTGGGTCGTAAAATCTGGCGACAAAACTAACGATTTCGCGTTTTGTGAGAGGCATGGGCCCCTGTTGGTTAGGAGTTGATATTTTGAATGTGTCAGTATTAGTATTATATGTGACCCCTAATGTTTTTATATAGTAATTTTGTTTTTGTATATCGACATCATCAAAATGTTGTTTATCTCTAGGTATGTTTTGCAGGATTTGAGGAGCATTTGAAGACCATTTATGTGCCTGAAACCCTCCCAGAGCTAGTAATTGTATTAATTGATCTTTCATTTCAGATAAAGACTCCAAAGGGTTACTGGAAGTGAGAATGTCGTCGCAGTATGTCTGATTTTGCAGAATGAAAGACGCCGCTGGGAAGTCAGCCTCGTACCTGTGTGCTAGTTCAGTCAGAAACCTAGTGGCTAGATAGGTTGAGCATTTAAAACCATATGTAACTGTATTTAGTTCAATACACTTGATGTTTTCATGTGGTGAGTCGCGCAATAGTATAAGTTGCAGCGAACGTTGCTCTGGATCCAGCAGAATGCACCTAAACATTTGTCTCAAGTCTGTACTGAAAACAAAGGCGCCTAACCTGAACAATAATAAAATGTCAAATAGTTCTTTCTGTACTGTAGGGCCATTGAGTAACAGATCATTGAGAGATCTAAACTTATTTGTTGACATTGAGGCATCGAATACTACTCTACACTTAGTGGTCTTTTTGTCGGGTCTCAAGACAGGATGATGAGGAAAAAAGTAGGTAGGATCACTAGTGAGGTTATATTTGTGAATATCAACATATGTACCATGTCCTAACGCAACATATTCATCAATAAAGGCTTTATATTCTTTGAGTAACTCAGGATCATTTTTAAACCGTTTTTCTAAGCTATCAAACCTTTTTAAAGCTTGGTAAATTGAATCACCGAGCAAATTATTAACTTGACTGAGCGGGACTTTCCACGGTAAGCTGACCTGAAATTGGTTGTTGTTCAGTTGTGTGGTCTGTTGAAAGTGCCTTTCAGTTTCCTCAAACTCAGATCGTTTTTCTGGGAAAATTTCAGGCACGGAATCGGTCTTCCAAAAATTTTTAATTGTGTCATTAATATCATAGTCGCAAGATTGACAAAATAGAGAAATAGATTGATTTTGTGCTTGCTTGTAGTGACATATGTTTGGAAGGCTACCTGCATAGACTACACCAAACTTGGTGTATAATAGATTAGGGGATGCATGCTGGTGCTCTGGATCGACTGGGCTGCTAGGTGGTGATGGTCTGTTGACATGATGCTCAGGCTGGGGTAGTAATGAAATAAGCGCAGGCAGATGAAGATGCAGGGTTCTTCGAAGCTTGGTTCACAGAAGCATTGGCAACAGACCTTCGCTGTTGACCGTAGACTGGCTCAGCTCGCTGTATAGGAGGTGTATTGTTACCTCGGCTTGTTGACTCTGCATTCTCGAGAGCTAGGGCTCGTTTTTCATTGAATAGTGGAATTTGAATCACTGGTAATTTAATTTTTTGTTCGGATTGATTATGGCTTGATCAGTGGCTTAAGTTCTCTTTCAGCAGCATTAGAGCATTGATATACCTTTCTTCAAATTCATCAGCTTTGCTCGTTGACTTATCTCCCAATGCGAACGCTTCTTAACAAAGGGTTTCAAATTCAGCATAGGTCGAAATAAGTCTTGACTCCAAGACTGCTAAAGAAGCTTTGGAAGTTGCATTTTCGTCAATAACTTTGTTAATGCTTCACAGCCCACCTGATGTTAAGTGGTTACTGGAGCCCATAGACATCTACAACGTAAATGCGCCACCCACCTTGAGATATAAGTTGTAAGGTCTCAGTATAGTTACAACGGCTACCCCACCCTTCGAACCGAAACGCATTACTGCTTCACGGCAGAAATAGGCAGGGCGGTGGTACCTACCCGCGCGGACTCACAACAGGTCCTACCACCAGTAATAAATTGCTGCTTATATGCTCTTCTTTCTTTCGTCGTGATAAGATTATCGTCTTCAGTATCACTTTTTCCCATGATGAAGCCAGATTCCGAACAATGTTGTTAAAATTAAATAAAATAACACAATTTCTATGCAAAGATGAACGATTGACTCGACAAGAATTAACAAGAACACAAAATGGCGAATTTAGCGTTGTTCGTGTCACGTTTTTGACAACGAAAACGAATCGAAACGGAAATAGTGAGCAGAGTTGTTCCGTTTTGTTCGTTCATAGGACGAATAAATATAGAAAAAAAATTGGTGCAAATGTTACTCGTTTGATGTGAAGTTGGTGTCGTCGCCTTCCTTTTTCTTCTCGGTCACTCCCGGCGGCCTCCGAATTACCTCGAGCGCGACGAAAGACGAACGAAGCCAACTTGACGAGATGCACAGGTGCACTTTGTCTTGTTTACACCTAAAATGTATGTATTGTCGAACAAGACAAAATGGCCGACCGCTTTGCTTCTTTCTTGATGCTGATTGAGGTTGTTGGTCCAACAAATGAATGCTCGATTGGCCCAAGTATGATCCACCAGAAGCAGCTTCGAAGCGGCAGAATCGCTGCTGTACCAATTCGTGCGAGTAGTGTGATAACTCGTGGCACGAATGTTGAAAACCACGTGTCGTTGCACTTCTTGTATTTCACTTATTTACGGCTCGTAAGGACCATGTTTGTTGTGGATAACTGAGTGGACTGTAGGTTTTGTGGTTCTTGTGAAATATAAACACTATCACTATTACTGGGTGTTTATTGATATTTATAGAAAGTACAAAGGTTTTTACAGGCACAGCGATGGAAGCGAATTTTGTGAATGAAAATTATGACTGGTTTAAGACCTAGTGAATGATTTAGAATGAATGACATTAATGTAGGTTTGCTACACCACGATACCTTGCTATAAAAACGCTCCGTTGTTGTCTCTCGAGCTCAGAAGCGAGCGAGTCGCCGTGTCGGACGGAGCGCTCCTGCGTAATATACGCTCTGAGTTCATTTCTGGTTTTATTAGACAAAGAGCTATAAAGGAATCAATGGCTAAAAGCTGTATTTCCTACTTAGAAGCTTCAAAGTTACATCCATCTGTCTCTCGAATTTCTTATACAGATGCATTGCTCAATCACTCTTAATACTTTTTCAATCCAGCATCAACATTCTTCACCTAAAGCTATAAAAAGTACTTCATAAAAAAAAACTGTTTTTATTAAACCAAAGTCTCCACCTACACTTAGCAAAGGATATGAGAAATCAGCTCAACAAGAAATCTTAAGGGATTTTAATATTCTCCAACCCTCTAATGGATGTTCATTAATGAACAAAGAAAATGAAAACCCATTGGTAATGAGTAATTGATTCAATTATTTCTCTTTCAAAATTTCTTAGTCAAACGAATGATTATACATCGTCCAACACTGCCTTATTAGTTTCTGCAATTACTCATTACCAAATGATGGTCAAAATTCTTCAATGGAATTGTCAAAGCATCACTCCTAAAAAAAGTGATCTTGTTTACTTATTAAAAAAAATATAAACCTTATGCCTGTGTTCTTCAAGAGACATAGTTGAAACCAGGATCTTTATCGCCCTCATGTCTTCTCGCCAAAATCCCTGATTTAGCTTGCCTGTCTGAGTTCCTCTTCGCCGTTGTTTGCACTGCTTCCTGCCTTGCCGATATATTTTTTTTTATTTAAGTTTTCGCTCTTTCAATGTCGCTCGCCGGCTTCGCCTCGGCCTGTTTATTATCGTTCATAGAATTTCTTTTCTTCGGCCGTAATGGACCAATATATGTAGTGAACTGCAGGATTATGATGGGTAAGGGACTTAATAAATAAACTCGCGAGGATTGCACGTATAAAATTTTTATTTTTGGAAATTTTATAATTCGCGTACAATAAAAACGGAAAAAAGAAAATGACAAATCTTGCTCGAGAAGCCTGCTTGAGACCATATATAGCTTTGTTTAATTTAAGAACATTTTTATCATCTTTACAGACATAGCCTGCAGGTTTTTGCATGTATATAGTCTCAGACAGATCTCCATTCAAGAAGGCAGTTTTCATATCAAGATGAATCACTTTCAGATTCATCTGCACTGATAATGCAAATAATAATCTAAGTGCTATATGCCGCACCACAGGAGAGAAAGTTTCACTGTAGTCCTCACCATATCTTTGTGAACAACCTTTAGCCACAAGTCTCGCTCGATATCGCACATTATTTTCAGAATCGTATTTCTTTTTAAATGGTAATCTTTTTAAATAATTTACTAAACATCACAGATAAAATTGACCTTCTTTTAATTTTTTGTTAATTTTGACAACTAGTTCTTATTTCTGAATGAATTTTGTACTTTTTTTAATGTTGGCACTATCCAATATTTTTATGCATTGAAAATAAGTTAATGTCAAATGTCACTTTGAAGAAAACTTTTCTAGTATACTACTGAACAACCTGAATGTCCATCTTTTACAGAACCATCTGTGTAATAAATTTTGTAACCTCTATATCTATCATTAATTTCACAAAATAAGTTTTTATATATACACTGAGGGGTATCACCTTTTTTATAGTTGGCTAATTCAAGGTTAACTGGCAATTCTAAGTTTTCCCATGGACCAGAAGTAAGCAGTTTTTTGTAAATAATTTTGGAATTTTAAGATTTAATTCATCTAAGTATTTGACTGCTCTGATTCGTAAGGGTTGAGATAAATTAGGTTGGAGTTCATATTCAGTGTCAACTGCTGTTACTCTAGTGTAATAATGGTAGGTGGGATTTTCAGGTTGAGTTAATATATTTGTTACATATGAGTCGTCTATTATCAAAGGTGGCAATCTGTGCATTTGGACAAAAAAATGTTATTGATATGTCAATACAGATTGATTTGAATATAATCGTCAACTTCAAAGAATACGGTTAATACTTAACCTGTTATTTATCTAAGATGTCGATCAGAAGAGTTTTGTGACTGCCAATGGAATACAAAGTCAATAATTCGTTTTTCTGATTTACCAATAATTGTCCAAAAGTCACATTGCCGGCTTTGATAATAGTCGACTCATATGTAAGTATAAGTTGTTTCCTTCTAAATTCTAATGGCATTTCACCAGCTTCAACTAGGATACATTTAATGGGGCTTGTTCTAAAACCACCAATACTTAGACGAAGAGCAGTATTTTGGATACTTTCTAAGGAATTTAGTGTTCGTTTTTTGGCGGAATCATAAATAATGCAGCCATAATCTATTTTCTGCCTGATCAGAGTACGTTATATATTAATTAAGCAACTTTTTTCTGACCCCCATCCAGTGGTTGATAAGGCCTTTATTATATTTAGTCTTTTATAACATTCTGATTTAAGGTTATTTATGTGTGTATTCCATGACAGTTTTTTATCAAATATCAAACCTAAAATTTTTAAATACTATGATTATTTAAGGTTAATTGTGTGTTTCTAAATATTTTTCTTTTATTTGTAAATATCATAACCTCCGTTTTTGTTTTAGAACATTTAAATCCAACTCTTTCTGACCATTCCTGTAAATTATTAAGTGTATTTTGAATAAGCTTCAAGGTAGGGCATAATGTTCCGCCACTACAAATTATTGTAAGGTCATCGGCAAATAGGAAACCCTTCACTGGTTTTTCAATATTATTAAGAACGTCATTTATGGCCACTAAAAATAAAATAACACTTAATACTGAACCTTGGGGTAGCCCATTTTCTATAGGGACAGGATCAGACATGTAGTCGTTAATTCTGACTTTCATTGTTCTACTTGAAAGAAAGTTCCTGACAAAAGCTAAGGTATTGCCAACAATGTTAATATTCTGTAATAACTTCAGAACTCTGTGCTTCCACACCATTTCATATGCCTTTTCGATATCTAAGGCTACTACCACTGAATAATTACTATTTGCAAAACTATCGAGTATTTCACTTTCAATATTGATCAAACAGTCAGTTGTTGATCTGTATTGCCGAAAACCATACTGAAACGCTGAAAGATATTTATTGGTTTCCACATACCACCTGATTCTTTTGCTGATTATTTTTTCCAGTATTTTACACATATTGCATGTCAAAGATATGGGTCTATAGCTGGATTGCAAACTTGGTATTTTGCCTGGTTTTAAAATTGGAATAACCAAAGCTTCTCTCCAACTGTCTGGGAATACTTGTTTTTTATATACAAAATTATAAAGTTGAAGTAAATATTCTAATGCCCTCGCAGGTAAATGCTTAATTATAATGTTTGGTATATTATCTGGTCCAGGGCTGGAGTTTTTGGCTTGAGTAATTACTTGTATCAATTCATGTAACGTTATGTCATCATTAATTGGGTTAGAGTTTTCAGTAATATTAAAGTTTGAATATGTCTCTTGATAGTTCTTTTTATCAAGAAATTTTGGATCATAATTTTCAGAGCTAGAATTTGTTGCAAATGTTTTCGCCAATAAGTTAGAAATTTCCATAGGATTAGATGTAAATGATCCATTATTTTTTTCTAGAACTATATTATTAAATTTAGTGTTTCGATAACTAAGTTTTTGTATCTTTTTCCATATATCACCCACAAGAGTATTATTATTTATAGATGAGACCCAATTTTTCCAATATTTTTTTCTATTTTCTTTAACTAGTCTTCTGCAATAAGCTCGTTTTTTTTTATAATCAATTTTGTAATTTGAATTAGGTTCATTTCTGGCATATCGCTTAAACAGTTTAAATGCTTTTTTAGTTTCTTTAGTTGCAGTTTTACATTCATCTGTCCACCAAGGTAAGTTATTTTTTCTTAATATCCCGAACGTTTTAGGTATAGATTTTTGTGCTGCTTTAAGAATAACTTCAGTAAATTTTTCAAGGTATTCATTGACAGAATATTTAGGCGTATCTATATTTAAAGCAGGTAATTCTGTAATATATTTATTAATCCAATTGGCTTTATCAGTCTTCCATTTTTGTGGTACTTTAATATTTTCTGGGACATTATCATTAGAGATTTGAGATTTAATTAAAATCGGAAAATGGTCACTATCATATAAATCATCTAAGGCATTCCATTCAAAATATGAAATTATATTTTGTGAAGCCATTGAGAGGTCTATATTACTAGTGCGACCAGTATTACTATCAAAATGGGTGGGTTGTCCATTATTTAATAAAGCAACATTATCATTTTCATCGAGCCATTCTGCTATTATTTTACCTCTACTATCACATTTGTTCGAGCCCCAATAAAAATGATGGCTGTTAAAATCACCTAAAATTATATAGGGTTTTGGTAGTTGCTCAATGAGCTTATTAAATTCTTGTTTATCTAATCGATGACTATTCGGTATATATATGTTACACATTGTAATTGAAAATGGAAATTTAATTTTTATTGCTATTGCTTCAAGGTTTGTGTTTAATTTTATTTCCTCAGGAATTGTATGAGGTTTAATATAAATAACTACTCCACCACTAGCCCTACCACTCTGTGTTCGATTTCTATAAAACTTTTCATATCCTGACATAAAAGCGTAATAGTTGGAGCTAAAATTAGTTTCTTGAAAACAGATACATGTTGGCCATGTATGATTTACCAATAATTTAATATTTTCAAGTCTCTTAAAATAGCCATTGATATTCCACTGCAAAATATCCATTCTAATCAGATATAGAAATTTATATTATTTATTTTAGTATATAGTTTGTTAAAGTGTGTATAAATATATATTGTTGTTGTGTGTATAAATTATTTCTTATTTGTGTGAAAATAAAGTTTCTTATTCATCTCTGTCTGACATCAAGATAGGGTTAGGGTTTAGCAATTCATGTAGTTTCTTAGACAGGCGCGAACATCTATTTTTTAAACTTTTGTTCATTTTACTATGTAATTTGTTGCACATTTTTATGAGATCTTTAACATTATCTGTATATGAAAATACTAATTCTCTAACATTTTGTTTTCCACTTGAGTTTTCCAATAAACTGATAAATTGGTCTAAATTGATAGGGAAGGAATATTCTTTTAAATCTGTCATATTTTTACGAATATTGTCCCAAATTTCCTCATTAGTCCGGGTGTCAGTTTTCTTTAATTTTTTTTTGTGTTGTCTTGTTTATATCAACATTATCTTCTATTGAGATATTGCTTCCTGTTTCATCAGTCTCAAATTCCATCTTATCTGATTCATCATTTTGTAGTTCTTCATTGATTCCAGTTTTTGAAGATTCGGTTAAGGTAGGAGAGTGAATTCGTTTTTTTCCTTTTAATGGGGTCGGTAAGGAGAAACCTTGTAACTCATTGAAAGATTCAGTTATTTCATTGTCAGTTTCTTTTTCTAAGTTTTGTTCATTTTGTGTGCAATTCTTGGCTAAATGACCTAATGAATTACAAGAAAAACATTTCAAAGCTTCGGTAGAAGTATAAATCCAATAGTTGGTTCCTTCGAATGTTACTTGAAAAGATTCTGGTAGGTGAATTTCGTCCTCGGGACTAATAAAAAGTTGTCGCCTAAAACTCAAAATGTGTGAGAAGCCTGGGTCACTCACACCAATTTTCATGAAGGTTATAGGTGACATAATCTTTATGCGTAGTTCTTCAAATTTTTGTTCTATAATATGATTAGGGATGACTGGACAGACGTTAGATAGGACGATTCTTTTATTTCTTGTAATTAACGGTTTTATTTCGAGTGCGTTGGATTTTATGTTAACTTTTACTTTTTTATCGATTAAGTTATCGGCCGTTTTCTTAGAGTCTAAATAAATGCATATTCTAGCATTCGATATGCGTGATATAAAACGAATGTTTGCGGCTGGTGTTATAGCTGATAAGGCAACAAGATACTCTTTAAGGGTTATTCCGTCAATAGAATCCAATATTATGGCTTGATCTTTTTTTGGAAAACATGTTGAAGACGTTACGTTGGCATAACTTGATGGTTTGGGTGTTGATGGCATCATTGTGGGTTGTGACGTTGTTGGTTTTTGGGACGTTGGGTGACTATACATTATTTTTGTAGGGACTCCTGTTTCTAGGAGTAGCCCTATTTAAATACACTATAATCACAATTAATGCAGGGTACTTCACTAACTCGTAAGTAGACAAAACACGACTCCGACTGAACGACGTGCGGCACGCGCATCCACTGTGACTACTCGAATGAGACTGAATATCCACTCTTATTTTACCCATACTTGCAAAATCTCAATGAATGCGCAATGTAGTTTACAAACAACACTCACATTATTGCAAAAAAAAGTATAGTAAATTCATGTCTAGATTTTTTTACTCATTTTTCCTAGACAGTAATACATGTCTATTACACAAATATATTTTTTTAAAACGTGAAACAAAAATCGTCCATTTAAGGGTTAAGAACCCACTTGCACTTTACAATGTTGCTACTTACAGGAACGTCAACAATATTCCATGCCTTGTTGTCTTCAAAACTTTTCAGCTCTTCTTTGATAGCCTGTTCCCAGTGCTCTTTTTCTGGTACTTCCAGTGCCTCTTCTAATGTCAATTCATCTTTGACCGGATTGTTACATTCTTCTGTACACATATATCCATATCTGTCAGGTTGCTTTCTGTGCCTTTTCGGTAATGTTCTCAGAAAAATACATTTTTTCTAATTTCAAGGACTCCTCATTCTCAGAAGATGGTACATAGGTTTCATCCAAGTCAGTAGCAATTTTCAGCTGATGTTAATGAATCCTCTCTACTGGTGTCCGGCAAATCTCCCACTGAAGATGACAATGATTTATTACTTAAATCATTTACTTTTATTTCAATTACCTTCTGTTCATCAAAGTTATTTTCTTCTATAAATATAACATCTCGACTTGTTGTGATGCTCTGTGTTGCAGGATTGTATATACGGTATCCCTTAACATCCTCAGGATAGCCTATAAGTATGCATTATTCAGACTTTTTGTCCCATTTCTGTCTTTTTTCTTTAGGAATGTGTTTCATAACAGCGCTTCCCAATATTCTTAAGTGACTCAGGTTTGGCTTAGTACCTGTCCATACCTCATATGGTGTGCGGTTGTTTAATCCAGTTTTCACAATTCTATTTTGTACAATTGTTCGGTTCATCCTCTCACAGAGTCCATTTTGTTCTGGTGTATATGAATTAGCTTTTTGATGATTAATACCTGAATTCTTTAAATAACTTTCATCGTTTCTTAGAGTTTTAATTATCTTTGACAATAAATTCTCAACTTTAGCTTTATAACCTATGAAACTCTGCAAAGCCTCATCTTTACTTTTTAAAAAATAAACTTGTGTCATACGACTATAATCATCAACAAAAATAATGAAATACCTTAATCCACCAAGTGATATATTTTCCATTGGACCACAAAATTAAATATCAGTATGTATTACACCCAACAGCTTATTACTTCTATTTCCTTTATGAGCAAAAGGTAACCGGCTCTGGTTTCCTTCGCAGCATACAATGCAATTTGACTTGCTAATGTTTGCCGTCTCTGTATCTCTGACCTCCTTCCACATCACTAGGCATTTTATTCATATTGAAGCTATTCACATCTCCCAATCGACGATACCAGACTGTTGCAGACTAAATTGCTGCTGCCACCAAACTAGTAGAAGATTTTTTTATTTATAACTTCTTATACTGGAAAGTATAAAGGCGGACTTAATGCCATAGGCATTCTCTAACAGCCTACCTTAGGGGAGTGCAGAGATGAAGCTTGGTAGGTGTAGTGTGAAGGTGATATTACTTAAACATATGTGTATATATAACATACATAATATTTATAGATACAAATACTCGTACTTAAATAAATACATAAACATAAATATATAGACATATATATAAATATATATATATATATCATAAACATATACATATAAAAACATATATAAACAAATATTATCAATTAGATGACTCTCCTAACTCTCTGAGAAACAGTTCTCGAACCTTCGTCTTAAACGCTTCACGTGTAGTGGCCGACCCTATTTTGAGTGGGAGCGCATTCCATAGAAGAATAGACCGAATAGTGAATGAAGAATGTAAAAAGTCAGAACTATGTGGAGGACAGCGAAGAAGAAGGTAGTGAGATGAACGAAGTTTCGGCTGTGGTCAGACCCTAAGTATTGAAAGGAAGTAGTAAAATAAGCAGGTGGATTTGGGGAGTGCAACAAAGAGTAAAGAGTACTGAGAGCACGCAAGCTACGGCGTTGACGAATGGGGAGCCATTTGAGTTGGGAGCGATAAGAAGATACGTGATCGTATTTCCGAAGATTATAAATAAATCGAATGCAGTTATTGAGAAGCCGGTTAAGTTTATTATTAAGTATTCAATTTATAAACACCATTTATAAGTGATGCAGTAGCAACCAAAGTGTTTTTTTTATTAAATATTTCGCACCCTTTGCCTGTGAAACGCACCTTATTGCCCTGTTTTACTAGTCGGCTCACTGATAATAAATTTGTGGCCAACTACACACAAAACTTTTTCTACTGTTATGTTGTAATCGTTTTCAGCGGTTGACGTAGTTACGTTTACGGCTCCACAACATTCTACGGAAACTGTACTTTGATTGGCAATCATTATCTGTTTGGTATAACCAGAATAACAAACATCCTTTAGCCAACCCATGTTACACGTTAAATGTGAACTTGCACCTGAATCTATATACCAATCACCCTTATCAAATGTTCCATTAAAGAACACAGCACTGAATGCATTAATTGTTTTAGTTTTACTTTCTGAATCTTGCGAAATCTTCCAAGATTTTTGTATATTTGTATTTGTACACTGATTGCGAATGTGGCCATATTGTTTACAACCATAACATTTGACATTTGGTTTATCCTTAACAGATGACGACATTTGAGTACTTTGATTTCCACCATCTTTACCGACCATAGATCGCATAGACTTCACCTTTTTTGAATAATGAACCGATTTATTCTTGAAACTTGCAAACGCATTATTCACATCACTATCTTCCGGTTCCATGTCCATCAACTTCCCTTTAATGGCGTCCGTTGTAATAATGATGCCCGAATGTTCGATCGCCATTATCATAGGCATATACTTTTCAGATAATCCATCCAACATGATAGAACCGATCCATTCGTCATTTATGTAAAACCCGTACCTTGTAGCTTCTGACCCGCTTCAACAATTTGCGTTACATACGACGGCATCGATGTGCAATTTTCTAATCTAATAGATAGATATCAGATTCCTCAATAGGTTGATTTTCCTCGTGTATCCATAGTCATCAAACAGCATCTTTAATTTATCCCACAATTCTTTCGATGTATTTATTGACACTTTTTATGTGAATGTAAAGAGTCGGGTCGATGGTAAGGATCAGTTTTGCTTTTGTTTTAGCGTCATCTGCAGCTGCTGGGGGCTCACCGGGTTCTGGTTTAATGCACCCTACCATTCCTCCTAATACTAGAAAGTTCTCTGCCGCAAAACACCACTCACTAAAGTTCTCGCGTCCTCTTAGCTTAGGCACGCTAATTAAATAATTGGAGCTAGATGCCATGACTGCCACTCACGCACGATTTTGATATTTTAGAACACTATTAGCAAAAATATTGTTCATCACACTGGTAATTCTAACAATCAATTCACTGATTATGATTCTTTATGAGTCTGGGCCCATAACCTAAAATAAAACAACGTGATTCAAACTGTGACGGGAAGCGAATGACACAGCTTTAATAAATCAGATAATGAAACAGATTAGTTATTATAAATAAGTATCAGGAGATGTCACTAGTGGCATCTGTATTTTGATATATTTACAACAAAAAACTTGTCATTTTCTATATCAGCGCGATGCTGAAAACGTCCAGTAGTCCACTTGAAGTTCAAATTTAGTTGCTTTTTTCTTACTGAGTGTCGCGGCTGATTATGTGGTTTTGTTCGTTGAATTCTCTTCATTGATCTAGATTATTCTAGATTTACGAATCAAATTAGGAGTACTTATTTGAGGAGATTGAAAAGCACTAGATGGTTCAAAGGAAAAAACGAGGAGATGGTACAGCGGAATTCGAAACTTGATCAAGAATAAATGATGTCGTTACAGATGGAAGGTTCGACATAGGTGAAAATTATCACTCTAAAAGAAATAAATAAATAATGACGTAGTTATATAATGCTTAAAAGTAAGAGAAGCAAACATAAAAAAAATATCCAAACTCAAGAAAAAAGAAAAAGTAAAATCCACACCAAGCAACTATGTTGAGGATACTCAACACAATAATCGAAGCTTTGGAGTGGACTCAGCACTTTTGTCTGAAGTCTGTCATAACCTTCCTTTATGATTTGAACACTTGAAAAATAAATTAAAACACAATTTACATATACGTCAACTGATTTACGTAGTATTTTTCACATTTTATGTATATTAAACTATTTAAAAGAAATTATTTATCTGAACGACACGAAGATAGCTCGGTCTGGTCGCCATCTTGACCTACTACTGTCAAAAATAGTGTTGCTACGCGGCAAAAATACAAAATGCGTAAAAATAGATAATATGATATATTACCAATAATTGCAATATATAACAGTTGGTTCTTGCATCACACAAAGGTACATTTTCTTAACAAATTATTAACTCTGTTTTTTTGCTGTTTTCGAGAATTCATTTTTCCGCACTAATTTTACAAACGTGTGTACACCATAAGAAATATAATATAGAAATAGATAATATAGAAAAATAATATACTCGACTACTGACGAAGTCGAGAGTTGTTTTGTTTCCGTAGATTATATAATCTACGGAAATCTGAGTTTCATAAAATTTACTATGGTACCTGCCTAAAGTAAAACATAATTATAAAAATTTAGAATTTCTTCATTATTTTTAAATAACAATTCCTATTTCGTACTTAGGGTGACATACCATTTTGGAATTTGCTAAAAATATACAATAATAAAACAATATTAATTTATTTATTTTTACCAAGATTTTCAATGCTGTTGATTAATTTTTCGAACATTTTATGCTGAGATACATTTACTTCAGCTCGAAGTTGTGCAGCGTTGATTTGCGTACGGGCAGCCTCTGCTAAAATTAAAGCTGCATCAGCCAGTTTCCCTTCAGCTTCCACGGGCTTTTTTCCAGCTCTATAACCCAGGACAAGTCTACTCTTGTTTGTTGTCCTATAGATAAAATAATGATTGGTTATTATTCTGATTGTAGTGAGTGAGTGCAAAGAGTGCTTGGCTATGGAATACAAACAACTTACTAAATTTCAGCCTGGTTGGTATTCGCAATGAAGCTTTTTCTAAGGTGACTTCTTGGTCGACGAGAAACTGGGTTAACTATAAAACAAATATTTATGTATTAATAATAATAATAATAATAAATTTTTATTTCAGAATTAAATTCCATATGAAGTGTTAGTAATACAAAATCTTTCTTAAAAAAAGCAGTTCATTTTATTTATTTTACATTGACCATGGCCGGTCTTGAGCCAACATGGACTTATTCCAGTGCCTCAGTATAGGGCAGCAATAGCGACTCCCTATCCACGGCCAGGAGTCTGTTCGGGCTGTCCCGGAGCCGGCACCACGCAGAGGCCACGCGCTTACGAATGATCGCTGGTAGGACCTCTTATGAGTCCGCACGGGTAGGTACCACCACCCTGCCTTTTTCTGCCGTGAAGCAGTATTGCGTTTCGGTTTGAAAGATGGGGCAGCCATTGTAACTATACTGAGACCTTAGAACTTGTGTTGTAGATGTCTGTGGGCTCCAGTAACCACTTAACACCAGGTGGACTGTGAGCTCGTTCACCCATCTATGAAATAAAAAAAAATCAAGTCATCAAAAATAAACTCAGCCTACTTTGGCAAAGTCTAGCAAATCTATTAACCACTACTTTATCAAGTATATCAGCATCTTACCTATAATATCGTTGATTGGCTGTTATAGCGTTGACGGGATCATCTCAGCGTGAGCAGCATCTGTTTTACAAACTATTACTGGAAAAACTATACAACTAATTCATTTCATTTGAAGTTGTGTCGTGGCCTATGCCGCGTGGATAAGACGCCCTGCGTATTAAAAGTGATATATATATAAAACATGGTCTTTTATTTAAAATCAAACCTGCGAATATTCTTTACGTAATCTTTGACGGTAGGACGGTTAATGATCCAAATCCAGATACAAAATGCAATGGCAATAATATTAAACTGGCGTAATAATTATAAAAGTTTAAAAATAACTAACAAACACGTGTTTGTCTTCTCTAGGATGGAGAATTGAGTAAATGGGATAGATCTGGCGTTGAGGCGGGAGGTGGTGAATCTGAAATTTATTTATTGTTAATGTTACAAAAATAATTAGTTCATCAAATGGGATTAATTTTACCTTTTTTTTTTATTGCTTTGATATGTGGACGAGCTGACAGCCCACCTGGTGTTAGGTGGTTACTGGAGCCCATAAACATCTACAACGTAAATGCGCCACACACCAAACTACTATTTCCTGGGTTATACCCTGATCTTCGGAAGTGACAGCCAATCCCGACGATAGGGGTTCCTTAGGAACAATAGTGGTCTAAAATAAAGTGACATAAACCTTTGTTTTTAAAGTTAAACTTTCACGTTAATAATTATAATTACATGACGTAAATAACTATTATGATTAAGCATTAATTACAATAAAAACGTTATTGGTGTTTAGCATTACATAATTACAATTATTACTCACAGTTATTGCAGGTACCCTGTGCTATGCGTCACTTATTATAGCAAAATTTTTTTTTTTCAATTTTGTTTATATCGTCCTGGCTCGCAGGTCCACCACCAGTACCATAAGCATTCCTTTTCCGTTCTGCAGCTTTGGCTTTGACCTTGTGCTTAAGGTCAGCCCGGTACTATGAATGTAAAGATTCAAACATCATCATGCATTTAAGTGAACGAACACGAACTAAGGCTACTAACAATTTGTGATATTAATTCTATATTAAAACTCACCCGCTTCCATTGTTGGCTAGTTTTTGTAGCACCCAATCCGTGGACATTTAATTTCGAAGCCAAATTATCCCATTCCTGAGCAATGGCTTCTTTGGATCTGGCTCCTAAACTGATGCCCTTAACGAGATGTGGATGCGCAACTAAATAATCCAGCAATTCGTCTAATTGTGTACATGATACGCGGTTTTCCATTATTTTTAAATACCGATTTTACCAAAAAAGGCAGATTCGTAAGTTTGCCGTGTATGTGACGAAAAAATCTTTCGATTCAGAGGCATAAACATTTGCAATATCAGAATCATCTACAGAGTAACACAAACAGAGTTGACACATATGATTGCACAGTTTCGTTCGACCGCGGGGGAGATATATTATCATAAATATATTGAAGTAGATGTAGAGAGCGCAGAAGGATTGAAACATTGCTGTGAAAGTACACGGGGTGGCGGCGGTGGTGGTGGTTGAAACTGTGGTTGGGTGTAGACATTATTGGCTGAGGAACTATACGAGCTGGTGCTGGTTGGGCTGGGGATATTATTTTTTGGGATAATATATAAGGTTGTTGTGGTTGAGGAAGAATGCAGAATTATAATTATTATAGTTACTAGAAGATTGGGTATAATATTTTAGGCTGTACAACATCGTAATCGATTTTCTGATCTGGTGTAATTGACTTTAATAATGGAACCAAAGATAACACGAAATAATTGTCTGGGTCTGGTAGTGTCTAATTAAAGATTCTTCGTAACTTTTATTCTTCTTCTTTTCTTGTCTTGGTCGTGTTATTGCTGTAGAAGAATCGCTCTCACTAATGCTTCTTCGTCAAGCGATGTCACGTTACTTGAGGTTTCGCTCCCTTGGCTACATAAGAGGCACCAAAAATAGTAACTTATTGAAGAACACGTATTGTTTTCGTTTAGGTGCAGCTTGCCCTAATTTTACGTCTTTTTGACAACGAAGCTCCCTCGAAAAACATGCTCTTAAATTTTTCCAACAACGTTGTATCACTAAAAATTTGCATTCTTTTATTTACAGGTATTTAGCAACTGGTGCAAGTTTCATAACATGATCTTTTGAATATCAAATTGGAGCCACAACGCTTTGGAATATTGTAAATTCAACAACAGCCAATCGATATGGGAAGCATTGCAACCTCTGTACATGGCAGAAAAAAATGAAGAAGGTGGGTATAAAATTGCTGATCAGTTTCACGAGCGTACTAACTTTCTTAATATTATCGGTGCCGTCGATGGTAAACATGTTGGAATAAATCACCGTATTCATTGTAAACAACTGTTTCTAAATACCAAAGTTTCTCAACATCAGAGTTGCTAGCAACAACGTTTACAGCCATACTTTCCATCCAAACGCAAGTCTACATTAAAATGTTGCCCGAGGAAGTAGTGTTGTTGTGATCTGCGTACCTTATAATGTTTTTTTTCTATAAAAAAAGAAGAAAAAAGAAGTGGTGGGTGCGAAATGCAAAAAGATAAGTGGTCTTACGTTGGCAAATAGATCCTTTATTAACTTTATGAGGACGTCAAAAAGTGATTTCGAACATCTTTTAGAGTTAATTGATACGTCAATAGCTAAAAGAGCAACAAATTTTCGACAGCCAATTTTACCTCAAACAAGACTAGCTGTAACATTACGGTATCTAGCATCTGGAGTAGTGTGTAACCTTTCAAGTATGGAAACAGCCTTATGTAAAGTGCTTCTTCAGCACTACTGTCTTGTAACGAATTATACCTTTTTACACAATAAACCGGTCCTTCAAACTAAATGGACGTATTATTTCAACTCTTCTAATCTATCGTGACCAGACCACACCACATGGCGACCATGCTAGGTAGCTGTCTACTCTATAGCTACATGCACCTACTACAATATTTCTCAATCTTCAAGACTTCGGGATATTGATTGATTTTGGATATTGCATTGGCATCAGGATTCTCGCGATTTTTGGGATATCGACGTAGAACACCAACCAAGAACGTACAACGCAAAGCAAAGAAGAAGTGGTCATTGCGCAGTCTGCAGCCGGGAGCAACCACGCACAAGCGACGGCGGAACTCCTTCAGACGAACAATATTTTTTTGTCCATAATATGCGTATGTATGCTGCTGGCGGTGTTGATCGGATTCTTCTGCCTGTACAAGCGATGCCACACCAACTGGATTCAGAAACAGCTGAGTAGTGACGCTTTGCAACGAGTTCTCGCGCGTGTAAGCTACCGACGTCGCAGGGAAATCAGAGAGCATGAGGACCCAGAAACCAAGTTGTAAGAGTGACCAACAAGTAAGTCGTAATCGGTAATACCTACTTATTGAATTAGATTATGAGTATAGAATTAAAATTATCAGATATTTATAAGCAATGAAAACATTGCACGGATTCTATTTCTAAGTTAGGTCCTTCAACAAGAATAGGTAGTAATTTAGAGAATAATATTTCAGAAGCTAAGAACTTGTATGTGTCGTTCAAAAATATTTTGAGTATTTTACCTAAAGATCCGTCTAAAGAATTTTTATGCTCATATTTAAACAAATGCTATGATAAAATTTTGAAATTTGAAATGATAAATCTGCCACAATATCAGTGTCAGGTAAAAAGTTTAATTTAAAGACGGCTGTAAGCCTATTGCCTAAAATGACCGGTGATGAAGAGGTAACTAGTGACTTAATTTCTGCGATTGATTTGTCAATGCTTGCTGATGGTAATAAGGCGATTTTAATAAATTTTGTTTTAAAGAGTCGATTAACTAGTGGAGCAAAAATGCGTTTAGCTACTTCTTACCTTAAATGGGTACAAAAGGTCATGCCCAGGTAAAAAATGGGTTAGTTACTATTCAGACTTTAGAGTGAACACACCGGAACAACATACTCCAAAGAACAATACCTGAAGATGGATACAACCCCTGAAGAAGCCGCTCAAATCATAGCGCTATTGCAAACAGGACTGCGACAGGTTGACGTTACTCGACAGTTGAACCTTAGCCGATTCTCAGTTCGACAAGTATACCAACGGTTCCGTGAGACTGGTGGGTATACCCGAAGACGTGAATCCGGAAGAAAACGCTGCACATCAGAAAGAGACGACGGCTTCATTGTGTCCACGCCGTTGCGTCACCGCTTCAGCAATGCTGTTGAGGTGCAACAAGAGCTCCGATCAGCTCGCAGAACGAGTATATCTATTCTGCAATGACAGAAGAGTATACGCAGAAGAGTATACCGAAGAAGAGGAGAGCGTTTTACCCATGATTGTACAAAGGAATCCGTCGAATACGTAGTTAGTTCCTGTATGTTCTGGGGTGGCATATCCGTTGAAGGGAAAACGGAGCTTGTATGCGTCTTCGGACTGGCGATGGTCGGGCAAGGGTCGCTGAATGCTGGGTGCTGGGCGGTACATAACGGAGATCTTACAAGACCATGTGATCCCGTATGCCAGTTTTGTTGGTGATAGGTTCATATTAATGCATGATAACGCCCGTTGCCACGCTGCGTTTGCTGTGTGGGACTAATTGGAGGCTAAGGTTCCTGTTAGGCAGTGGCCAGCACGAAGCCCAGACCTGAACTCGATCGAGCATTTCTGGAACGATGTAAAGAAACACGTACGAGCACGAGATCCTGCTCCCGCCATTCTCCAAGAGCTCCAGAATGCCGTGACGAAAGAATGGGAGAACATACCCCAAGAGAGAGTGGTGACCCTCGTTACGTCCATGAAGGATCGGAAGGAAGCTGTCATTAAGGCAAGGGGAGGAAAAACTAGATTTTAAGGACTTATTTGTAATTTTTTAACGTTTTTAATTTTATTTTTTGTAGCTTTGTCCCTCTTTAAGTTTTTTTTTATAAAAAGGCTTAAAAAGACATACACAAGTTTTTAATTTCTAATAGGCAATTAAATTACCATTCCAATGCTATATTACAACCATACCCTTACTATTGACAAAGTTTGAGTAAAAGTATTTTAAAGTTGCCTTTTTAAAAGATGCGATTTTTTGACGCCGAGTGTAGGAAAACCTTTAAGATTCTTTGGTAGAAGTCTATCTTTTTCAGTGATTTCATGCTCTTGAACAATTTTAATTGTAACTCCTCGTACTGCTTGCTGTATTGAATCTTTGTACAAGACTGTCAATATCAGTTATATTGTTCCCAAATGCGACTTGATGATCTGTTGATCTCTTGAGCACTCCACCAACGCCATGAGGTGCACCTTTTCCATGTCCACATTCGCAATAGTGCCACACCATACACTTTTTTAATTTTTTTATTGCTTAGAAGGTTGGATGAGCTCACAGCCCACCTGGTGTTAAGTGGTTACTGGAACCCATAAACATCTACAACGTAAATGCTTTTACTATATTGCGTATTTTTTGTTTTTCTGGACTAATATTATTTCTAATCTTGATCGTAGGCAATTTAATATTCGGGCTGGTCTTTATAATTTGTTCTAATCTAAATAATCTTTTGCGATACATTTCCTTCTCTTTTTTAATTTTTGTTATAGTTTTTGTTAAAGATATAATTTCGGCGGATTTTCGTTTTTGGTATTTTCTTAATTTATCATTAAATTCTCTTCTTAACACAGGAGAATTTGTAGAAATATCTGATACTGGACTATTTCGCGCATACCTTGAAACTGGCGATTGAATACTGTCAATACTGGGAGTGATTAGGGGCGAAGATGCTCGATAAATTGGGGTATTTGAACGATTAGTATAAGGAACTCTTGGAGGATTGGAACTGGTCTCAGCGGAATTTGTGTCGGAAATACAATCAGTCAAACTAGGTTCTTTTGTCCGGGAACGTAAAACTAGAAGATTTCTGAGGTGTCTGCAAACTGTGTAATTGTGTATGGAATGAACATGGAATAGGACTTTCATAGCGAGGCAGTAAGGCGATATCCTGTCATCGTTTAAAGATGCACAAATCGGGCTTAGGGGGGGCTGAGTGCTTGTTAGTTGTGTCCTTTTTACCATATCGTAGTATGCTTTAAAATTAATCCAATTCCGTTTTTGATGAGCTCTGCGAGCACGTGGCAAATTAAATCTAAAATCCAAAATCCATCTAAAATCTTCCAGGATCTGCGGTATCCGTGAGTATTAGGCAGGTTTTATTCATTCCATTTTTACAGAAACTGGTTTCCCTTTTATCAACAGTATGAGAATACTCTATCGTTCTTTTCCAGTATTTTGTGAGGTCTACTATAATGTTATAATATCACCTAGTATATTAATTAATTTACCTAAGACCGAAAAGTGCGTCTATCAACACTTTCCGGTCTAACATATACTTACTAGAGCCCCGTTGGCTCGATGTCAGTCACTCTGTGTCGTTACAATGAGCTACACTCTTTCTAAGTAGAATTTTTGTATCTTCAAAGTGCCTTGCTCGGATCCAGCAACCCCAGTTGCTGGGAAGTTTCATCGTCTTTTTGTTAAATTGGTGAAGCCGTCATAGTTTCTAGTAATTTAATTTAAACTAATTTCGTTGATAACTTTCTCGTGTGTTCGGTATACGACACACATGTAACATTGTACCTAACCGCTAATTTAATCTTTGTAAATTATTATAACCATTGTAACTGTGTTATTTGTATTGACTAAACACAAGTGTTATATTGTAATTATTTTTATTTATTGGTCTTCCAGAGCGGTAAGTGGTGGCGCCCTGAGATCCTTCTCACAGTCTCCTGTTCACCGGTTGTCTACCGGTGGTGAAGTGTCTAGAAGTGGTGCGACTCGGCCCCGTCTCTCGACCCATAGATCACCTTTTGGGGAGTGACGCGACTGGGCCTCATGTAACATCAGCATACCAGGGACACCCTTAGACACAGACACGTTATAGCCTCTCACAATTACTCACCGAAATTTCGCTATCAAATTGCAAAAGTAAGGAACTACCAGGCCGTACAGCGGCAATGGAGGACCTCGCACTCCATCATTTTACTATCGGATTACATCCGCGGTTATCTGCAATTGTGAGATGCAGGTCTCCCAAAACTCTTAATGAAGCTATTAATATTGCAATTTCCGAAGAGCGCATTAAACAAAGCATGTCCAACAAACGCCCTGTAAATACGGAAAATAGGTTTTCTAAATCTAACAGAATTGATAATTTTAATCAAACTCTCTATCGTCCACAGATCTATCGTCCTAATCCTAATAATTTTAACCGAAATAATAATTTTAACAATAGCTTTTGCCAATACTGTAAATCCTCCGGACACTATTGAAAATTGCAAAAAGAGAGAATTTAAAAATCGTGTTCGTGAATTCGAAAATCCATCTTCTTCCGGTTTCAGACCACAACGCGTAAACTTTGTTGATAAATGCGAATACGAAAATAACACAAACGATTACGAGAACAATTACATCGAACATGGAAACAATGACAACGTACATGAAAACGGTAAACCAAAAAACGAATAGGTGGCCCGTATCGGTGTCGTGCGAGGCACACAATATTAACAAATTCGACGCTGCTCTTACTAAGACCATAGTGTCACCTAATAATAAGAAATCAAACATGTATCCTGAGTCCACTGAGTCCACTGAGTCCCCTGAGTCCACTGAGCCTATTAAATCCACTAAATCCACTGAGTCATATAAAACAGAAACCAATAAAATATTCGAAATAAACGTCGATCCTACAAAAAAATTAGTTCCTTACGTCTTAATCGATTCACCCATATCGGAACTCCCACTTTCCTTACTCATTGATTCAGGTTCAGCAATTTGTTTGTTAAAATACTCTTGCTTCCAAAATTTCCCCAAACTTATAGAAGAACAAATAACTTTAAATTGTATCAAACCAGAAGTAAACACTACAAAGACAATGGGTCATTTCACATTAAAAATGAAACTAAATAGTTCATCCCGTGACTCAATAAATCACAAATTCCACGTCATAGACAAAATTCATCTGCCATATGACGGCATCATCGGACCAGATATGCTGAATCATTTCGGCTGCATGATCGACTATACTAAATATCAACTTAAATTAAATAAAACATATTTACCACTCCGTTTTAACGAACCAACTTATACCATACCTGCTAGATCAAAAATGATAATCGAATGTTCCGTTTCAAACCCTGAAGTTAAACAAGGTCTTGTCTTAGATCAATCTCAATTAAAGGATATCCTAATCGCATATTGCCTACTTAAAGTAAAAGAAAACAAACGAATAAACTTAACTGTAGTAAATATATCTGAGTCTTAGGAGATAGGAGAAGTTTTAGGAAACTTTAACTTCAAACCTCAACATAAACTTAATTCCATTAGAACCTTCTTACATTCAAAAGAAACCTCAGAACAATACTCAATAAATACCGTTCAAACCCAAAATACCTTCCAACGAACTAAAGAGGTCCTTTTTTTTTTTTTTTTTCGGGGGGAAATCCTCATGGCCTACCTCCGCCTGGGTAAAGGCGGAGGGGCGTGCCGGACTCCTACCGGCTAAAACCACCCCGGTGCCCTGCGTTCCCTTTCCATGTCCATATCATCTTTTAATTCCTCACTTACAATATGCCCTAGATATTTGAACTGTGTTACTCTTTGTACAGGTAAGCCACCGAGCATTAGAGGCGGGACATGAGGTGGACTTTTGTTTACACCTCTGAACACCAACAGCTCACTTTTATTAGGGTTATACTTTAGGCCATGATCCTCAGCATAGGATTCACATATGGAAAGCAACTTTCTTAACCCACATATTGATGGGCTCAGCAGCACCATGTCATCTGCATAGCTAATGTTATTAAGACATAAATCATCTATATGACAACCAACATGTGTGCTACTGAGCTTATTTACATAGATATTAAAGAGCCTCGGGGAGGTCAAACCACCCTGCCTTACACCACATTCTAGTTTGTAAGGGTCCGACAGTACGTTGGACTACCGTACATAGTTCCTCTGCTTCTCATACCACAGAGACAATATATTTACTAATGAAGGAGGTACACCCTCTCCCAGTAGCTTTCCACAAGATATTATAGGAAAAAAGGTCAAAGGCTTTTGATAGGTCCAGGAAACAGGCATACACTGGTGTTTTCCTATCGGTGTAGTATTTGACAGCATGCTTCAGTGCAAAAATGGCACTCTCAGTAGATAGCCCAGCACAAAATCCAAACTATGTATCATGTAGTTTAGTGTATCCACTGAGATGTGAGTCAAGCACGCTGTCGAACACCTTGGCTATGATGGTTGCCAGTGAAATTGGTCTATAATTTCCCTTGTCCGCTATGTCTCCTGTCCTGTTTTTTACAATAGGTACAACTATTGTGTCCCACATCTCCCTTGGTAAGTGAGAATGCCCTACAAACAAATTGAACAACATAGTCAAAACTCTCGGCAGGTGAACACCAGAATTCTGGAGATGCTCGATGCTGAGCCCATCATTACCAGGAGACTTGCCTTTTTTCATACCCTTTATCACAGTTTTTATTTCTTTACATGTAAAATGAACTGGCAAACCTGATTGACAGAACTCAGCACCGTTCCTCAACGCTGCTGTCTTTAATGGAGAAATTACTTTAAAATGATCTTTAAATACCTAGTCAGGTCATAAGTATTGTCACACAGTAAAAACTTTTCTTTTAGAATGCTGACCACAAAAAAGTTTATTGAATTCGAATTTAGAATTGTTCATGAAAATAAAAATGTATACTTTTAGAATTTTACTCATTTTTAAATATGGAGTGGACGTCTAAAGATGACCGTGTTGCAGTTATTGCATTGCATCGTTGCGGTTACGCGTCAATTCAAACAAACAAACAAACATACTGAAAAATTTGAATATAACCAAAAGATTCGTTTATCGTACCATCAAACGATACAATGAAGACTCTAGTGTAGATGACAGGTCAAGAAGTGGTCGCCCTCGGTCTGTTAGGACTCCAGCAGTGATAAAAGCTGTGAAGGCGCGAATTCAAAGAAATCCCAAACGTAAGCAGAAACTGTTGGCCCTTCAGATGGGGTTAAGCAGAACCACGGTAAAAAGGGTGTTAAATGAAGACTTAGGGCTTCGGGCATATCGAAGAAAAACAGGACATTGTTTGAATGCTCGTCTAATGGACCTGAGACTGAAGAGATGCCGCGCTTTGTCGAAACGGTACGCGGGAAAAAAATATCGGGAAATTCTTTTTTCGGATGAAAAAATTTTTACCGTAGAAGAGAGCTACAACAAACAGAATGATACTGTGTACGCACACAGTAGTGAAGAAGCGAGCAACCGTATTCCGCGTGTCCAACGAGGTCATTTTCCATCCTCGCTCACGGTATGGTTGGGAGTTTCTTATTGGGGCTTAACAGAGGTACATTTTTGTGAGAAAGGTGTAAAAACGAATGCAGTTGTGTATCAAAATACAGTCCTGACGAACCTTGTGGAACCTGTTTCTCATACCATGTTCGATAACAGGCACTGGGTATTCCAACAAGATTCGGCGCCAGCTCATAGAGCAAAGAGCACACAAGACTGGCTGGCGGCGCGTGAAATCGATTTCATCCGGCACGAAGACTGGCCCTCCTCCAGTCCAGATTTGAATCCGTTAGATTACAAGATATGGCAACACTTGGAGGAAAAGGCGTGCTCAAAGCCTCATCCCAATTTGGAGTCACTTAAGACATCTTTGATTAAGGCAGCCGCCGATATTGACATGGACTTCGTTCGTGCTGCGATAGACGACTGGCCGCGCAGATTGAAGGCCTGTATTAAAAATCACGGAGGTCATTTTGAATAAACTTTAGTGTCATAAGAATCTATGTTTTGTTAAGTTCATTTTGGTATATGAATGGTTACATAATGAATAAACTTGTTTCAATTATTTTACATTAAACATGTGACAGAATTTATGACCTAACTAGGTATATTTGCTATTCGAATGTAGTCACTCTCACCTTCACGCTAACTGGAAGACTTAGTGATTTATCAAATTTTTTTGTACTCTTCCAAAATGATGAGAAACTTTTTTTTGAATGAAGAGAAGCCAAAATGTCCATTTCAATTTTTTCTTGGTTTTGAATGCACCATTTTAATCTAGATTTAAAGATTTTACGAGCTATTCTCATGTCCTCAAAAATAGGGCCACAGCTGGGTTGCCCATACCACATCCATAATTTAAACTTAATCCTTGCTTTTTTATGAAATTCTTTTACATGTTTATTCCAACCCTTTATACCTCTATTTTTTCCTATAATACCTCCCGGTACTTTACTATTACAGGTAGCATTACTCAATATATTTACAATTTTTTTATACATTTTATCTAACAAACTTTTATGGTGTAGATTATCACAAAATTTATCTGCACATAATTCAAAATCTTTTAAGAGGTCTAGGTTCTTCAATTCCCTATTACATAAATCTAAATATTTATTTATTTCATTTATATTTATTTCTCCCCAACGTATCCCATTACAAGCAACTTTAATATCACACCTTTTCTCTCGTATAACATTTATATCACATATAATTTTTAATGGAAAGTGGTCTGACCAGAATGAATCATAAATAATCTCAATATCCAGGATTGTATTAGACGCAGACTGTGTAACAAGACAGTGATCAAGCCAACGCTTGCACCCATGTGAGTCACTAATAAAAGTATAAGTTTGTGACAATGCACCAAGATACTCTATGTCTGCAAATATTAATTCTTGCTCAGTACAAAAACCAATAAGCTCATCGCAAAAAGACTCACCAGGATGTGCGTTGAAGTCCCGCAACACAAACACCGTTTCAATATTACAATTTGTTATTAGGGAATACATTTCACCAAGACATTGTGTAAACATTGGTAAATTTTCATATGGTTTTCGCTTGCTGAGTCTGCCTCCACACTCAAGCCATTTGATAAAACATTTATGGGTCCATTAAAAAAATACTTGACTGAAGAAACTCGCAAACGCCTACGAATGCAAGCTCGAGCAATAAAACATTATGACATAGCAGAATTATTTGGTCAAACCTATATAAGAGCTCACCGTGCAGAATTGGGCATTAGCGGCTTTCGTGCAACTGGAATATATCCCATTAACAGAAACGTATTCCAAGATCATGACTTTATTGACGAAGACCTTCCAGAGGTAGAAGAACCTTTTGATAATCCAGCACGCGATTTAATAGCACCATTCAATGATGATTCCGATAACTGCTTGCCTGAGCCAAGAGCTCTTTGTTGTAACTCCGAGATCTCAATCTGTGAATGAACCGCCATCACCCCAGAGCGTTGATGGACGTGACCAAGTTAAGCTAACCCGCATACCGAATTGCCGATGACGACCATCGATGATTCTATAGCTGGTCCCTCTACATCATCTAGAACATTTTTGTTGCCAAAGGTGTTGGAACCCATACCGCATTTAAAGAAGTCTGTCAGCAATAGAGGAAGAAAAACCACCAGGCCTACGATTTTGACATCTTAAGCCTATAAACAAAATTTGAAAACGTTGTTACAAAAAAGCACAAAAAAGAAACAACAGCAAACAACAACAAAATGACAAAAAAAAACAGCACAAGAGAAAAGAAAAATCTCAAAAGTTAAAAAAAAACATCGTCTGATAGTTCTGATAGGAGTGATTTTTCCCTGGAAGGCGATGCTCGACTTCTGCGAGTCCACCATATCGCAGAAGGAGGCGGCGGAGCGAGAGGGAGAGCTCTTCCTTTTCCGCACCGATCCGTCGCCGTCGAGCCGGGGGCCGGAGGTGGGAATACGCCCGTACGTCTCGGCCCCTGTAGGTGGCGGCCTCCCCCCGGTGAAGGTCAAGGGGCGACCTGAGGGGGTGAGGCCGCGCAGCGCGCTACCAGCACTCTAGCGCGCTGCCGTGGAGTGAATAGAGCGACCGGTCGACGGTGTATCGCGTCCCGACCCGGCAGGCTGGTTCTGGTCCAGCGGGGTATTCCGGGACACCAGCGGCACCGTCTGGGCGGCCCGACGGGCTGCCGTACCGAGACGGCCGACGTTTCAGAGCCTTCGATTCGCCTCGAAGGCTCCGTCGGCTGGGCGTCCTTGGGGTGAGCCGCGCCGTCTGGTTGTAGTGTTGACCGCGGTAGCCCCCCTACCTCATCCGGGTTCTGACCTCGGAGGGGATCGGACGTCGGGTGTAAGAGTGCAGGGGAGTCGTTTAGTGGGTGGGTCCTAAAATCCTTGGGCCCGCGGTCTGCTCACAACACCATGCAGACCGTTGAGTCTCACATACCCCGCGCGCCCCTTTTGCGCGGGGACCTCGTAGGAGGTTCGGCCCTCTACCCGAAAAAAAAAAAAAAAAAAAGGAGTGATTTTTCAGTCAATGATAGTACCGATGAAAGTCCAGATAGTTCCCAAAATCAAAATGGTAGATGTTTGTATTGTAAAGAGCTTTTTTCTGAAGATGTTCACGGAGAGAAATGGATCCAATGTGCATCTTGTAGGGAATGGGCTCATAAAGATTGTGCTGGCGTAGAACACCAAGAACAGGACACCATGAAAAAAATTAAAATAAGACATCAATTTTAATAGCTCTGAACGCAGTCTACGCAGAATTCTGAACAATTTAGGCTTCTGGTGGAAAAAAAGCTCAAAACAATAGAAAAATTATACTTATACCTAACATGCCGCCAAATGCGGTGTTAGTAATCGACAAGGCATCATACCACAACAAACAGTACGATCCTGCACCTACCTCGAATACCACCAAAGCAGACATGCAGAGGTGGTTGGCAGAAAAGGACATAGCATACGAAGAGAGTATGCTCAAACCTCAGCTATACAAATTGATTAGACTGTATAAAGAACAACACAAGAAATACAGTATTGACCAGATAACATAACCATAGCGTCCTGCGATTGCCGCCCTACCATCCGGACCTAAATCCTATATAAATGGCATGGGCGGCAATAAAAGGATATGAGCCAGCAAGAACATTACATGGAATGCAACCAGTGTGATGGGCTTAGAAAAGGAAAAGGTCTCATTGATGGCCGCCGATGAATGGTCGCAATTATGCGGGAAGGTAAAAAAAATGGAGGCCGAGTACATCCAAAGTGACCGTATAGTCGATTCAGTCACTAAACGTTTTATTATTTATGCCAGTGACGACAGCGACTCTTCCAGCGATGAGAGTTATGTCGAGGATGAGGAGCCAACTCCTTCCACGAGCTCAGGTGCTACCATAAATTTAATGCAAGCACTATTAAGGTGCTCGTAAAACGGGTTAGTTTTTTAACAATTTCTTGCTGCAATATTATAGCCACCAAGTTACTGATTATAAGGGGTTTTACAATACGGACTTGACAATTTTGAATTTAGTTTGTGAACGCACCTTTTCACCTAACATCGAACTGTCACTGTCAGTTTATTCAGTAAACATAACCTTTAGATCATGGTGAAGTACACGAACGAACAACGTCGGCAAATCTTAAAAATTTACTACAGAAATTCGGAGTCGGTGGCCGCTACTTAAAGAGCGTTAACTCCGATTTTTGGTCGTAATTCACGCCCTAGTAGACAGGCAGTAACAAGTTTAGTGAAAAAGTTTGAGTCTACATATTCGTTGTGTGATGTTGCCGTGCCAGTTGAGACGACGGGTTGGTCGAAGTGTCGAAAATATCGCTGCCGTTGAAACGTCCGTAGCAAATGATCCAAATCAATCAATTCCACGGCGTTCTCAAGAGTTGGGCATTGCCAAGACCACTTTATGGCGAATTTTGCGTAAGGATCTTACTTTACACCCATACAAGATCAGGCTCACTCAAGAGTTGAAGCCGATGGACCATTCGAAGCGACGTACGTTCACCGATTGGGCTCTGGAAAAGATGCGCCAAGATGATCAATTTCATCGCAAAATCATCTTCAGTGACGAAGCTCATTTCTGGCTCAATGGGTCTGTCAATAAACAAAATTATTGGGCGGGTGAAAATCCACATGTGCTTAATGAAAAACCGCTTCATCCACAAAAGATAACTGTTTGGTGCGGTTTGCATGCCGGCGACGTCATAGGACTATATTTTTTCGTAGACTATAGTGGTCGCCACGTAACTGTAAATGGTGATCGTTATCGCGCCATGATTATCGATTATGTTTGGCCCGAATTGGAATGTATGGACTTGGACAGCATGTGGTTTCAACAGGACGGCGCCACAAGCCACAGCACACGTTGCAATCGATTTATTGAAGAAAAAGTTTGATGAGCGCAAGAAATGGACCAGTCGATTGGCCGCCTCGTTCGTGCGATTTAACGCCTCTAGATTTTTTTCTTTGGGCTACGTCAAGTCATTGGTCTATGCTAATAAGCAGACGACGTTGGAAGAGCTCAAAGCCAACATTGAACGCGAAGTAGCAGCCGTTTTGGCCGAAATGTGTGGCCGAGTCTTAGAAAATTGGGTCCAACGAATCAACTGCTGCAAACGTGCCTGCGGTGGCCATATAAGCGAAGTTGAGTTCCACTCATAAATGTTTTGAATGTACTTCAACCCGATAATAATGTTTTGAAATATCTCAAATGGATTTCATTTTATTTTGAAAAAAAGTTGTAAAGTCTTTAATGGAAAACCCTTATATCTCAAGACAGTGTAACAAATGCTGCAATATTGTCAATATGTTTCATTATAGTTGCAAGTATTTAATGACTAGCCGGCTATATTGCAAATGATTTATCCCGCTTTGATTTGAAGTAGCTAGTAGTAGCTTTTGAGTACTCATACGAGAAATTTTGAACGTCCTGAATTATGTAATATAGAAGCTAGTGCGTATAAAGATGGTAACCTTAAGATGGATGCTTGGGCTGTAATTGCCGCGAAGTTTGATGTAACGACCGAAGATATAAGAGAAGAATATACCAATGCTTTGGCCCCAAGAAATAGTAACAACGCTTTCCATTTTACTGTTAACAGTAATCCTATCCGCGTTTGTAGTTTTTTTTCTTAATACGTTGTATATATCTGATCGTGTGATTCGTACGGTAAAAAGTAAGACTAACGAACATAAAGTTTTGAAGACTGATTTTAGAAGAATGACTTGTAACCATAAATCAGATGAGGTATTAATTTCTGACATCAAAGAATTTATTAACTCGATTCCAGAAACAGATTCCGATTACACACGCCAAACATCGATCCGTCAATACGTATCAAACTTTGCTAATACTTATACAAATATCTGCAAAGCAACCCGATTAAAAGCTATACGATTTATTAAAAATAGTGAGACTTACGATATAAAATATTCTTATGAGAGTGAAAATTCGGATCATTTCCCAATTAAATATAAATTAATCTTAAGCAATCAAATCAAATGTAATCAAATCTTAGTTATATTTTTTTTTTTTTCATTTTTGTTGTTAATGCACTGTCGATTGTACCTATAATTGAGGTGACATCTGCCATGAACTTTTGTCAATTGTTCAATGTTTTGTATCGATGATCACTTTGTTGGTGCAACTTAATAAATGAATAAATAAAAATGGATAGCTGTAAAATCAAAAACAACTTATTAATATACGTAAAACTCGATAAAATAATAATTTAAATATTACTGAAATACGTTTATTAAAAATATTATCCCCAAATGCTATTCTGGATATTACGAAAATTTGTTTAACTAATAATGAGTCTGAAATACTTAATGACAGTTCTAGAATTCTATTGATCATAACTTTTAACTTTTTGGATGTGCAGGGTTATAGATTTTAAGAATATTGTAGTAAACATCTGTAATTTTTCAGTACCATAAAGATAATAAATAGTAGGAAAGTAAGACCTATAAACCTATTTTGTTGTTTAGTACTTAGTGAGTTCGTTCCTATTAAAGTGTTATTAGGATAAAGCTCCGCTACATTGTGTTATTGTTAAATTGCCATATCTATGTCGCCACTGACTTTGATTGTAATGAAATCGAAATAAAGTAAATTTTATCTAATCTAATCGAACATCAATCTGTCATAACTACCCGAACTTTCTTTTTCTAGGGTAACAACGACGCAACTGTATGTCTCAAAATGTTTTTTTTTTTCATTTAGATATGGATTATTAAAAAAAAAAAAGAGTATTTTCAAGCCCAGAGTCCAAACTGTAGTTCAAGTAAGTTTAGTAAAATAATAGAGATAGTCATTAGGTATTAGAAATATTTAGAATCTTCATTAGTATTACGAGAAAATCTTAAAACTTATAGTTTGCGCGTTCACTGCGAAGAAGGACCCCTTTGTCATGGCGCCGCAATTCCAAGGAGTATCCCTGCAACCTTCCGAGAGTATTGGGATACTTGGGGTCGACATTTCGAGCGATGTCCAGTTTCGGAGTCATTTGGAAGGCAAAGCCAAGTTGGCGTCCAAAATGCTGGGAGTCCTCAACAGAGCGAAGCGGTACTTCACGCCTGGACAAAGGCTTCTGCTTTATAAAGCACAAGTCCGGCCTCGCGTGGAGTATTACTCCCATCTCTGGGCCGGGGCTCCCAAATACCAGCTTCTTCCATTTGACTCCATACAGAGGAGAGAGGATTGTCGATAATCCCAATCTCATGGATCGTTTGGAACCTCTGGGTCTGCGGAGGGACTTCGGTTCCCTCTGTATTTTGTACCGTATGTTCCATGGGGAGTGCTCTGAGGAATTGTTCGAGATGATACCGGCATCTCGTTTTTACCATCGCACCGCCCGCCACCGGAGTAGAGTTCATCCGTACTACCTGGAGCCACTGCGGTCATCCACAGTGCGTTTCCAGAGATCTTTTTTGCCACGTACCATCCGGCTATGGAATGAGCTCCCCTCCACGGTGTTTCCCGAGCGCTATGACATGTCCTTCTTCAAACGAGGCTTGTGGAGAGTATTAAGCGGTAGGCAGCGGCTTGGTTCTGCCCCTGGCATTGCTGAAGTCCATGGGCGACGGTAAGCACTCACCATCAGGTGGGCCGTACGCTCGTCTGCCTACAAGGGCAATAAAAAAAATTAAAAAAAAATTTCTAAAGTTATATTTTCGCGTACAAATTGCATAATAGTATTAATGATCATTTACTTGGAAGGAAGTTGTTTTCTGTTTGTCGTCGAGTGTTTTAAAAAAAACAAAATAAGCTAAATTTCCATTAGATGAAGAACAATTTGCATAATTAGATATTTATAGAAGTAAATTCTAGTAAAATTCCTAAAGGTTTAGTGCATTTTAACAAAAAAAAAACTTTAACAAAACATTGCTTAGTGATATAGATAACCCATCAATCGGATTTATCTACATCGATCTTCAGTTATATAAATTACTGGAGAAGGCTATGTTTAGCAGAGGACATCTACAGACTACGTTGATGATGATAATGATTTAAGGAATTATATGTATAATTCTTTTTTTTTTATTGCTTAGATGTGTGGACGAGCTTACAGCCCACCTGGTGATAAGTGGTTACTGGAGCCCATAGACATCTACAACGTAAATGCGCCATCCACCTTGAGATATGTGTTGGAATATTTGTTAAGAATAGTTTCTAAATACTCTGGTACATATTCACTTAAAAAAAGTGTATAAGAAAAAATTAAATACAACTCCATGATGGCTGATTAAAATTATTTATTTCTCTGATCGTTATAACGCTGCACAAAAACCAACAGGTTATGGGCCCAGAGTACCCAGAGTGCATAGAAATTTCGCAAGGTGAGAAAAATAAGTACAAATTGGAATATAATGTAAAAATAATAGGGTCCATTGTTGGAAATATTTTGTAAAAAAAATGGCGTCAGCAGTGTCAGTAACAAGCACCATAAATTATTACCCACAACTAAACGTGGAAAATTACAATAGCTGGAAGTTTCGACTGAGATGTCTATTAGACGAAAAATCTTTATTAGAGGTAGCGTCAAGTGGCGTTATAGAATTAAAACAAAAAACTGCTGATGCGGCTGCAAAAGCCCTAATAGTAAAATGTGTACCCGATAAGTACTTGGACATCATAAAAGATGCAACAACTAGCTACGCAATGTTAGCCAGTCTGGATAAAGTTTTTGAGAGAAAAGGTATTTTCACTAAATTACACTTGCAAAGAAAGTTATTGTCTCTTAAGCCGAGGGATGATAAATTGGAAGACTATTTCATGAGATTTGAAAGTCTGGTCAGATAAATAGAAAATATTGATAAAAAGATGGATGAAGAAGATAAAATATGTTATTTGCTGACGGGTATGTCGAAAAAGTACAACACAGTGATAACTGCTATTGAAACAATGTCTGCAGGTAAAATTGACATGAAGTTTGTGAAGGCTCTGTTATTGGACGAAGAACTCAAACTGATTAATAAAGGTGAAGAGTATGATACAAAGAATGATGTAAGTTTTACTGCCTCAAGTGTAGAATGTTATCGTTGTCACAAAAAAGGTCATTTTGCACGTGAATGTAGAAGCAGAGGTCGTGGCTATTCAAGGATAAACATTAATAATAAAGGAATATGTGGTAAAAGAACTGAAGAACAAAATAATATGACAGAAAGCATCCCAGAGGATAAATATAATTTTCTAGCAATAACGGAGTGTAATCTAAGTAGAGAAGGGCAGTTTACACCCTTTACTCTTGCATAAGCAACCGTACAAACTACAATTATTTTATTGTACAAAATGGGCCAGCTTCTAAAAGTGATATAAAAAGAAATAAATTAAGCAAAATGTCAGTAAAAATAGTTTCCACCATAGGAGATGGATTGAACTCGAAAGTAAAATTATAAATTAATTTTATTTCTTAAAATCAGACAGTTAGCTGAGATTGAGAAACATTAGATGTGTAAATGAATACTTAATCACATTGTCATCTCTATAAGCTAGTTGGCACTATTTACATTTAGTAAAAAAATATATATATATGAACCTGCGTCAATTTAATCAGGACGCATTGGAAAATTTATACGGCCAAATACGTCAACATTGTCCTACTAATAGAAATTGAAGTTTGCAATTCTAACACCAGTGCACCACTAAGCAGAGGGCGCAACTGCCAAAAGGATAATAATGAAATCATTATAGACTTTCAGGAAATTGTTTTTCCGAATAAAAAATATCAGTCTGTGAAACAGACAGAAAGTGCAGCTGATGACGATTGTGACCACTTCAAAAACGATGATTTTCAAGATGTTCCTGTTTTGCACTTAGCTGATAATATTGAGCAACAAAATTACTTGACGCACATGGAAGACAAATTCAAAAATTTTAAAAGCAGCCCACAGTATATGTGAGCCACTATTTAGCTTCTGTCCTTCTGAAAGGCGTGGACTGTCTGCGACAAGTATTTTTGATGAGAAAGTGAAACCAAATATCCTCTCAAAATATATGCAGCTACTCTAAAACAGAAATACTTGCAAATGTTGACTTGTCGTGGATATGTGAGGAACACAAAAATGTAATGGTGGAAAAATTATTGCAACGCGTAAGTCTAGTTTTTATAAGAAATCACTGTAACTTAACAAATCATTCATTTGCGCTCAGTGAAGAGGCCTCTGTAGATAAAGAAGGCACAACAGCAAGGCGTTGCAAAATAAATATTTTTAATATATTTTTAACGGCCGTCTGGTGTAGTGGTAAGTGACATGGTCACTACACAAGGGGGTTGCGGGTTCGAATCCCGCCAAGGAAAGATATTTGTATGATAAATATAAATGTCTTTTCCAGGGTTATGGATGTCTATTAAATATATGTATGTGTATAATAAAAATCTTACAATTATATCCGTTATCTGGTACCTGTAACACAAGTTCTTTACGAACTTATCACGGGACCAGATAACGTGGCGTGATTGTTTTTTAAATAACAAAAAAAAAAAAAAAATATAGAATTGCTTATGTAAAGTATATTCTTAAGTCTTATGTGCCTGAACAAGGTTATGCTGTGTTTCAAATGTCAATGTATCATCATCTGCCTAGCCTTTTCCCAACTATGTTGGGGTCAGCTGCCAGTCGTAACCGGATGCAGTATTTGTAGTGAGGTGTGGGGACTAGATGTTGTTGATTGAAACACGTATTGTCTGTGCGACGACTTTAATTATACTCAACTGACTTACACACTACACCACAGGGGTACAAGAAAAAAAGAAAAAAAAAATAATAATAACCTAAACATTTTTTTTTTTTTTTTTACATAAACCATCTTAAGAAAAACTTATTATAGTAGTACATAAGTGATTACTCTCAAATCTTAATGCTAAAATTCATTATTTTTCATAATTTTTACATTAGGTTCCAAATCTTCAATTACAGTAAATGGGCCGATATATAATTTATCTAACTTTGTTGCAGGTTCATTTTTCAACAATATTAAATCATTTTTCTTATATAATACCTGATTTTTATTTTTGTCATAAGTACATTTTCTTACTTGTTTATTTTGTAACAAATTATTTCTAGCGTCTCTCTGTGCAACTTGCAAACGATACCTTAATTCTAAACTATAGTTATCTGGATTATACAAAGTTTCAACGTTTTTACTTATTCTACTCGGAATTTCACAAGGTTTCCCAAAAACTAACTCATATGGAGCATATTTTGTAGAAGAATGTACAGTGTTATTAAAAACAAAACACCAGAACGGAAGCCAGTGGCTCCAAGTTTCAGAAAATTGATTACATTGTATTCTCAGATATGCACCTAAATGTTTATATGCATTCTCAAGAAAAACCTATTGATTCATGATGGTATGAAGTTGAATTTAATTTTTCAATCCGCAAAAGAGTACAGACTTCTGTCATAGTAGATGACATGAACTCTGTTCCTTTGTCAGTGGCTATCTGTTTCGGTATTCCGAACCTTAAAATAAAATTGTTAACAAATGCTCTAGCTACGGTTACAGTTTCCTTATTTTGAAGAGGGTACGCCTCAACGAATTTAGTTAATTCGCACTGTAATGTAAGTATATAACTATTATTATCTATATCTTTATCCAATGGACCAACTAAATCTAAGAAAACTTTTTCAAAAGCATACGAAGCTGTGGTTGTTATTACCATAGGCTCCTTAGTATTTCTTGAATGCTTTGAAAATTGACATTTATCGCATTTACTTACAAATTCTCTAACATCTTTCTCCATTTCTGGCCAGTAATATTTCCTCTTTATGTTATTAATCATTCTGCGCACACCAGCATGACCACTTGTGGGCAGTAAATGATAGTCATTAATAATAAACCTTTTATCATTTTCGTCATTAATTCTTTCAACACCTCGCAAAATACAAATGCGTGAACCGGTCCACATTTCGTCATTTTTAATCTCGTCTACTAAGTCTTTAATAAATAACGCGTTATTATTTCCTTTTATTATACATATTTTATCTACGTCGACGTTTTTACAAAATTGACTTAATTTCTTCACAAAAACGGCTCGCGTGTATTGCGCTTTGAAATTAAGGTTAATGTATAACGTTTTCTTACTTTGAGAAAATGCAAAACACTCGGTTTCTACATTTATATTATTTTGTTTCTTTAATCTACTGATTTCCTTTCCTTCTACTAAAACCATCTCGACAGCGTCACTCGGTATCCGCAACAATTCCACAACTTTCGGGTGATCAGTCCGATTGTCCGTGTCATTGTTATTGATATGAGTTTCTGTATCATCCTCCACGTCGCTTATTTTTTTCTTTTGTGCTCTAGTCATTACTGTTAACAATATTGAGTTCATACATTTTAATTCGTCCGAGTTTGTTGGTAACCTAGACAATGCATCCGCTACGCAGTTATCTTTTCCATTAATATAAGTGATATTAAAATCGTATTGTTCTAATGTTAATCTATGTTTTAGTAATCTACTTGACGGATCTTTCATTCCAAACAAATATATTAACGGTTTATGGTCAGTCATAATTGTGAAGTTTTTACCAAAAAGATATGGTCTAAAGTACTTTATTCCCCACACGATTGCTACTAATTCCTTTTCTATTGTTTGATAATTTCTTTCGGCTTTGTTTAAAGGTCGACTTGCATAAGCAATCGGTCGCATATCTTTATTGCAAAGTACTGCTCCAACAGCAATACCTGAAGCGTCTGTTTGCAGAATAAACTCATTTTTGTTCGAAAAATCTGGGTATTGTAAAACGGGTGGTGATATTAACAATTTTTTCAAAATTTGAAATGACTTTTCACGTTCATCAGACCAAACAAAAGGCACGTTTTTTCGACATTAATTATTTAATGGAATAGTTATCTCGGCAAATTTTTTAATAAACTTTCTATAGTAGTTACAAAATGCAACAAAGCGTTTTACTTCATCTGTATTTTTAGGCTTAGGGTAATTCTCAACTATTTTAATTTTGTTTTTATCAGGTAAAATTCCTTTTGCTGATACTGTATGACCTAAATATAATAATTCTTGTTTTAAAAAATTACATTTATTGGGATTTAATTTTAAATTTACCTTTCGAAGTCTTTCAAAAACATTAATTAAATTTTTATTGTGACTTTCTAAATTTCGTCCAAAAATTACAAGATCATCAAGATAGATAAAACATTTCTCATAGTTTAATCCTGACATAGCTATAGTCATAGCTCTTGAAAAAGAACTAGGGCTGGTTTTAAGACCCATTGGCATTCTTTTCATCTGGTATTGTCCCGTATTAGTTGTAAATGCCGTAAGTTTTCTAGACTCTGGACTCAAGGTCACTTGGTAATATGACTGGCTTAGGTCTAAATGACTAAAATAAACTGCACCCGAAAGAGATTCTAAAATGTCCGTTATATTAGGCAATGGGAATTTATCGTCTTGAATAATTTCATTTAATTTACGGTAATCAATAACTAATCTCCACTTTTTATTAGTATTGTCGGACTTTTTTGGTACAAGTAAAATAGGACTTGACCATTCACTTTGAGTTTCTTCTATAATATCGTCTTTTAACATTTGCTTAATTTGTTTACCTATTTCTGGTTTTTGACTATTAGGTAATCTATATGGTTTTGTATAAATAGGATTGGCATTTGATTTTAAATAAATGTTATGTTCGTATGCATTAGTAGTTGTAAGCTTATCTCCTGGTAAATAAAATATATCGCTATACTTGACAATTGGAAATGGGACATCAATATATGTCAGTTTAAAAGTATTGTTTTCTTGATCTTAAAATACTCAAATATTGAGTCTGTACTTTCAGTAAAGAATACACTATGGTATCCTCATTAATTTGGCTCTCTATGAGCTTCTTATTACAGGAGTGTCTGTCTAATAATTTGGGAAAGGAACAAATCCTAGTTGAAACAAAAGCTCCGATAATTAGAGGTGCTCTAATAGATGATTACACAGATGAAGCATTGGTCATTAAATTAACTCCCCCTGAGAGAATGATCAATGATGCCCTACAAACTGTAGATCGGAGTAAAACCCCTGTGTCAATATATAATAGTCTAGTTTTACAATTCGGGTATCTTGAGAAGATCTATCAACGGCAATATAATGATGTACTTGAATCATTCCAACAAATGATAGTCACTTCATATCCAACAAAACAGTTAGGTGAAAGGAAAACTTTTGATATGACTCATCTTTCCAGAACTAAGAGATCCCCTCTTAGAGCTTTAGTGGCATTCCTGCGAGCGGTAAGACCTGTAGCTCGAGTTAGAGGGAAACTTACAAAATATGGTAAATTCATAAAGACGATGAAATATGCAGGGTATGTTTCCTCTGCAGGAGTCTTCGCTTATGAAATGGCAGACATTTTTGGAGCTATTCCTGATCAGAAGTATAATGAAATTACGCGACAGATTCAAACACTTTATGATAAGAGAGAAGAGGACCTTAATGTAATGGAGAAGATATCTCTGGTGACTATGTCACTTAACGACCAAATAAGAGATACTACAAGTGAATTCAAAAAATTAATTTCGGAGGTAGACACTTTAACAGAAATTAAAATTAGAGGATCACATTTATTAACAAATTAACTAAGTCAACTAACTTTCTCACTCATGATCCTTCTTCAAGGGAAAATCCCTCCCTTTCTTATGAGTCTAGAAACTCAAAGAAATTGGCTTGAACAAAAGATTAGCTCCGGTCTTCTCCTATATATATCGTCAATATCTCCTCATCTAACTACTTCTCTCAAAGCTATTGATGAGGCAAATGGGCAACTTATTATTCAAGTAACAGTTCCTCAACCTGAAACACGTATTGTCTGTGCGACGACTTTAATTATACTCAACTGACTTACACACTACAGTAGTAATTCAAATGTCTACGCCAATCTTTCTCAAAGTGGGCAATAACGCGCCCTTGGGGGCGTTTGAAACCTAGAGGGGGGCGTTAAGCGGCCCAGAAAAATTGGGGGGCGTTGATGTGGGTGGTGCATAATTTGTAAATTCATTTACTTTATATAGTATTTTATTTACTAAAATTAAAACCCACCTACTATATAATATCGGCAGACGTGAGTTCCATAATTTTCCCAGTTTATCAGTATCCTGCAACAACGACGACTTGCTAGTCTACTGCCAACATTTGGAAAATCTTCACAGTGATTTCATTGATTGGAAATACCAGATTGGGTGTTAGATCCTTTTTTCAATGTCAACATAGCAATATCACCCCAGTTGGAAGAACTTATAGAACTGATAACGAACGAGGAAATAAAAATCAAATACAAAAAAGGCTACCAACAATTTTGGCTAACAAAGTCAATTCCGCAGTTGTACCCTGGATTGTGGTCTATCGTTGAACGATTTTTTATAGCATTCCCATCGTCCTATTTGTGTGAACGTGGAACTGTGACAACGCTGCTTACTAAAAAGAGAAATCATTTGCAAGTTACCAAACGCGGCGACTTACGACTGTTGTAAAATAGAACCTGATGTCAACAAAGTTATTGACATAAGAACAATCAGACATTAACATTAGAACTTATATCTCAAGGTGGGTGGCGCATTTACGTTGTAGATGTCTATGGGCTCCAGTAACCACTTAACAACAGGTGGGCTGTGAGTAGCAACAAAAAAAAAAAACTAAAAAAATATTTGTGTAAAACGCATTATGCGAAAAATCAGAATTGAAGGTAACATATCCTTCCAACCCACGCAAACAGTGGCGATTTTACCTTTGCGAGTTCAGCTTCGTTGCCATATTACGTATACCTGAAGATATGGAGATTGCCGGTACTGCCTATCATTCCTTCGGTAAAGCAGTGCTTTAAGTGCTTGAGGTACGATCACCTATCTAAATACTGTAAAAATTCTGAAACGGTGAGGGACACAGTTTCAAATCTGCACGATTAGCTTTGAGAAGGCTGTTTGTGTGAACTGTAAAGGTGTACACATAGCCATATCTGGTAAACGTCCGATCAAGCAAAGAAAATAATAGAAAAGAAAAGAAAAAAAATGTTATTCAACGCCTTTTTGCGGTGATTTTCAATGAAAACAACTTTCCAGCTTCGAAAAATATCCTCAGGATACTCCTAAAGTTATATTGTCTGACAACCCCACACAACGTGGTCTCGCCTTGTCGTGGCCGTGCCGGTTGCTGGTTGCCATGTCCCCGGCTGCCTTTTGGTGGCTACAGGGGAGGTCCCTCCAGAGGAGGGTATCGGTTTACCGGCGTGGCTTCGTAGAAGCACACCGCAATCCCTACCGAGTAGAGGGGACGGGGGCTGCTGCCTAGCAGGGGCCGTGAGGATGCGAACCTCTATAAAAAATGCCCCAATCCCATGTTTAATGACACCTGAGGATGGGATAAATGGCTGGCGGAGGGGGTCTAGTTCCAAGGGTTGTCCCATTCCGTAATCCCCACTTGGTGGGGGGCGGGGGCCGCTGCCTAGCAGGGGCCGCGAGGATGCGAACCTCTATAAAAATGCCCTGAATGGATGAGTGGCTGGCGGGTGTCGTCGTGAGGGCCGTCCCAGGGGACCGACCCATGGTTAAATAACAAAGGAACAAAAACAAATGATGACAGACTTTTTGAAAAAAATACCCCAGGAGGGTATCACATTAAGTGGAGAATCCCTCATTGCTTCCAACTCAGTGGGAGCACGCAGCCCCGCGTATTCTGGGGGAGCAAAGCATGCCATGACGAAGGAGGCTGTGCGACGGGCAGCGGAAAACCGGCGAAGAGGTGCCAGCGCTGGATCGACGCGCGTCAGCGACTGCGAGGCAGCTGGCCGGAAAGGGCCAATCGCCGAGAGAGTTAGGCGGAAGAGGAAGACGAGGGGAGTTTCTTCACGCGAAGGGGAAGGGGGGCTAACGTCGTCTTCTGGCGCGGATGCCCCGCCGGAGAAAGTAGTGGTACTCTCCGATGCGGCCTCTGCTGCGGAAGAGATGCCACCCCCTAAAGGAAGACCTGCCCGGAAGACGGGCACACCGTCACAGGCACCGTCATCGGCGTCGATGTCCGTCGCTTCACTAGACGGACGGACGACAGAGGGCCATGAGGACCGTCAAGTCGTATGCGGCCAACGGCACTAAGACCAAAGCCGCTGGCCGCAAGCTGCGAGAAGTGGTCTCGCAAGTCTCGAAGGTCCTGCCTTCGGTTGCTTCCGCAAAGGACCAGGTGATACAGCTGATGGCGGAAAATTCAAGGCTTCGAGCACAGCTACAAGCACAGCAGCAGCCCGATGACGAGGTTGCTGCTTCCAAGTGGGGTAAACGCGACGAGGTCGTCGCCCGCATTGCCACATGCCGCTGGGTCGCGGACTCCTCCGGCATATGTGCCGGCGGTGTCACCGCGGGTCTCCGTGGTCCCCGTCCCTCAGCGCCAGCAGGCGACCGGTGACCTCTGCTGCCACCATCGCGTGATGTACAGTAGCGTTCGCGTCGTCGCGCTCTAGGGGAACGACAACCGTCGAGCGGCAGCAAACATCCGCGGGGCCACGGACCCTGGCCCTGTCAGAATCGAGTTACTACAGCCTGGACGAGATTATGGGCCGCACCGTCCAGGCTGTAATAGAAAGGCTGAGTGCCGGGCTAGCGGCTCTCGAGGCGAGACTTATTGTCTCTGGTGACGCTGAGCAGCTTGCGTCTGCACATGCCGCGGTGTCGGGTGCTCCAGCCACCGTAGAGGCTCCAGCCACTAGGTCGGAACCGGGATGAAACAGAACCAAGCGGGGGGGCAGCGCTAACGCGAAGTGCTCGTTACAAGCACCTCAACTCCGTCCGCTGCCTCCGCCCCCGTCTAACATGGACGAAGGGTACGTTCAAAAAATGATACGATCAAAAAGAAAAAGGAAAAAGAAAGTCGTGCGCAAGAGATACAGTGAAAATTAAGAAAATTGGACAGTACACAGAATAAGAAAGAAGATGTTAAAATTACACAAACTGCATCAGGCGGAAGAAACGGCGCGTTTAGGAACAAGGACATGGCATTTCATGAAAATACCAGGAATATATTGTTAGGAGCAGTGGTTCGACTGTTGCTACTTGCAAGTCTATTTGGGTTTTATAAATATTACAAGAAAACACACAAAAAGTAAATCCAGCAAGAAATAAACCTGAGAATGCTACGCAGATCGGTTAGGCTGCAACCTCCAAATGGAATTCAGAATCAAGCTGTGTTCGCGCAATAAACCTTAAACCTCAATAAATAATTTTATATTTTTTATGTATGATTAATGTCATAGTGTCACTTGTCTGTCATTGTTTTTACTTATTCCAATTATTACATCTTTATGGAAAACGCAAGCGTATTTTAATTTACTCGATTTATTAAAGAAAATTAATAAGGAAATGAAACCCATTTGCCGAAACAAGCTGTTTAAAAGTGCATTTATCCTTTTTTTTAGAAAATCATTGTGAAGAAAGTGTGCAATATTTTTTTATATTTTATAGTTCTTTTTTTTCGTTTATCTTTTAGAATAGATATCTAGCTCGACCCATGTTTGCATTCCGATGTCTTTATATGGCAAGCCAGCGCTACTACAGTTATTCACGAAACATGGTATGTAAAGGGGAATGCCCATTTCAGGCCCAAAGCGGACAATAGATTAGAGAAAAAATACTTAGTGCATTAATTTTGTCATAAATAAATATGCATTTACTTTCTTCCAAATGGCCAATAAGTAGTTTAAAAAAAGTAACTATATTGAATAAACAAGGTTTTTGATTTTTTCGGGAAAAATATTGCCAACATCAAAACCTTTTACGTATTTAGTAAACATTTTAAGTATATAAATAAAACATTTTCAGTATTTGAGAATACTTAAAATGTTTTATTTATATGTTTTATTATATTAATGAGTTAATAAATCGATTTTAATCGATTATAAGCACATAAAATAACATCAAAGACATTGGACATTGGACTTTAACTTGTAACTCTACACGAGTTACAAGTTAAAGTCCAATGTCCAATATATGTCCAAAAACATAAAAAATAATGTGTACTCGTAAAAAAAGATTAAGAAAAATAAATCAACTATCGGCTATTTAAAAAAATAATCGATATATCAATTTAATGTAATTATTTTCCGTTATACTGACAACACTGAATTGAATCTGACTGACTGACGCTTCGCTTGCTGCTTGCGCTTACGTTCAAGATGGATGTGTTTTGATTTTTTTCGATTTGTTTTAGTGGCTCTGTTTTATGGATCTTATCCTCCCTTCAAAGACAACTTTGGCTCAGCAATTAAGGATCACAGCTACATTCGATTATGGATACCGATCAATAAACTACGACTGAAAAACATTTTATGAATTGTGGTTTTAACCAGACCGAGATTCAAAACCACACATTGGATAAAAATACATTAGGAACATCTCTCTTATCATAATTAATAAATTAAACATTAAGAAAAGAAAAGTTCTTTAAGTATTTCACAATCCGATACTTATTTATATAGAAAATTAACCTCAAAACTATTTTTTATTTATTTAATTTTTATAATAGTGGCGTCAAACTCAAAATATTTTTAAGATATCTAATACATTTAAGAATTTGAAACAGTCCATTTTTATAGTAATATTTGATGTCCATCTTGGGCCCAACACACTATGGAGAGTGGGCATTCCCCTTTATAATTAAATTTTAGTAAGGTATGGAAAATGAATTAATAGAATTGCTTAGAACAAATTAAAAATATTAAAAAAATATTTGATTAAGAAAGGCAAGTCAAGATTTTTGGGTAATGTAACAAAAAATAAATTTAGAAGCCACAGTCGCAGAAACGGTGTACGGACTTAAGACTCCCCGGAGGCATATTTCCATTTCCGTGTTCATTAAGAGGCGGTACTGCCTTGAAACACGCACGGGTTTGTCGCGCTAACTCCCTTTACAAAATCGTGTTCAATTCAAGGCACGTGTCCTCCAATCGCGCACGGGTTTGCAACGCCAACTGCCCTTCTAAACACGTGTTCAAGGTGATGCATGGAACTTAGCCACGAAGTTCGCGCGATTTTGTAAACATCTCTGCGCTGTAGAAAGAAAACATGGGACTGTACTTACCACATCGCTACATTTGAATGACTTGGATCGTCAACAATTTGCAAAATTCGCTCTGGGTGACCAGGTTTTACAGTCATTTTTTGAAAATATTACGGGCACAGATAGTGAAGACAGCCAAAGTGACTGTTGTACCAAACACTTTTGAACTTCCAATAAATCGAGCGGAAAACAGTGTAATTATCAACAATGAAAACTTTGAAAATGCTATTCAAAATATTAAAGCTCAGTGGCAAAGAATTACTGATATCTTGGAGAAGGATTTAAATGCTGCATACACAAACAAAAACAAAGTTTGGATCTGATTTGTCGAAGCTAAAAACTCCATCGAGTATTATATCATTTATAGTTGAAAAAAATGTCCGACGAAAATCTCGAAAACTTAATGTACAACCAACATCGCTCGCTCGCCGCAAAGAAAGAGGTTTACCATCAGTGGAAGGATTCAATCAGGACGATCAGCCAAATCAGAAACTGTGAAAAGAAAACGTGTTCATAATATTGCATCTAATATTGATGATAATGAGCCTCCTGCCAAAAAACGTTAATTTTATAAAATTACTTAATTATATTTGTATGAGTACCTACGTTGATTGCCTGCAATACAATACCATCTTCATACATCTTTGAATATAGATATATTTTGGTCCTAATAAAAGGTTAAATAAAAGGACTTTGTTTGAGTTTTCTTGCCCATTCATTAAACACAAAAGTGCCTTCGAACAAACACGGATTTGTGGCGCTTAATCAAGGCAGTATGTGCCTCCTTATGAACACGCAAATGGAAATACGCTCTCCTCCCCGGAGAGCTGTTAATAGCTTCCTCGACACTAGAAAAAATTGAAGATGCCACCGATTGTGTGGTACAATTGCGTGACAAAATGTCGTCTATATGCCCAGTGCCTGCATCTCGACATCGTAAAAACTCTCCGTTTATACTTAAGGAATTGGCAAGCGTTTCTGATGTCTTTCTGAGAGACGATACCCTCCGCAGGGTATCGCAGCCGCCATATACAGGTCCATTTAAAGTACTAGAACGCTCCCCTAATGGAAAAAACGTTCACACTATCCATGAAATATAACAAAGTTGTCGTGAGTGTAGACAGACTTAAACCGGCTTTCATAGATCACATTGATGATGAACGGAATCAAGCTGAGCATTCGTCTTGTCAACAAAATCAAGCCATACTACCAATGAATCTGGAAAATCCACCGCCGCTGTTGCCGCTTGCAACAAGGCTGCTGTCAATTCCGATAAAAGTTCAAGATGAGAAAAAGATTCCTTTTTGTGATTCGAGTCCAATTCCAAAAGTCCATTCGGTCGCAGCACTATAGAGTCCACAGGCATTGAAAAACGCAAAGCAGCTATTATTGAAAAGTTAGCCCCGTTAATGCCGGCAAACAGGAAACAGTTTTAGATTAACATACCAACAAATGAGACTATTAAAAATCTTTTGGAAGAAGACTAGCTTTATATAACGGCCCAGAATTTCCAAAGATATTTATTATAAGAAGTATTTTTTTTAGCATGTTATGTGCATCGATACGTTTAACAGACTATTCATAATTATTACCGATTTTATAATTATATTCTTGTAAAAGAGAGTCACGTCCTTAATGTGTATTTACTAAGCTTATTAAAATAAGATTAATTTAGTAATTTGACTGAATAGTTCAGAAAAAGTACATATATGTAAGACTGCCAAGTTACTGTGATCTCAGAAAGTGCGAATAATAGAATTAAGTCGTTGTTTTTAATTTTTGTAAAATGTACGAGGTAATTTATTTCAAAATGTTAGTTTAATGAACACCGTTTTAATACATACATATAATTGATTGTTTTATTTAAGTATACAATATTTACAAATGTAATTATTATAATATACTTGTAATACCAGAAAATTTCCTTTCAATTAATTTAAACCTTTTTTAAATTAACGCCATCTAGCGATTGTACGTGGCGCAGTGTGGATAATTCGATACTTAATTTATATATGTTACCGGAAATGTATGTAATTCCTAAAATCGCACGGAAATGTGTGAAATAAATTATATTATACTTACACATTACACATTTCTTAGGAAATCTATACATTTCCTAAATAGCAATCGGAAATGTAAAACATTTAAGATATTGGTGGGTACGCGGGGACAGCGGGACGAGTCTTGCACGACGGTCCGTTGCCAACTTGCAATCCACTGGAACCGGCCAGGGATTTAAGAAGTGCCTTTGCAAGAAAAATTGTGCTACATCAAGATGTCTGTGTTTTAAAAATAAAGTATTATGTACTTCCAAATGCCATTCGAGCTTACCCTGCAAAAATAAATAGCTATATGGACTGACAAAGTATTATAATATAAAGATTTACTTTTATACTTTGACATTTATAATTACTTAATTATCAGACTGATTACTTGCCAAATGAAAATTTGATTTTATAACAATAAATATAAGTTGATTTTGTGATACGTTAAAAGTTAATAGATAGTTGATTTTAGAAGTTTTAATTAGTAAGATAATATGAATATATTATTATTATTTTACGGTATGACCCGATTGTCTTAATAAGTGTTATAATAATAAAATATTATTAACAACGTGTTTTATTACAGAAAGCATTTACTTTATACATTTCCTAATACGATATTGGAATTATATACAATTCCGAGGAAATTTATACATTTCCTAGGATATCTATGCATTAAATAGTTTTTCAAACAATATTTTATACATTTCCTAAATAGTCTCGGAATTGTACACATTTCCTAGGATTTGTACACAATTCCTTGATTTCATACATTTCCGGTAACATATACACAAATAAGTTCTTTTACTCGACACTGCTTGTGCCATTTTGTCTATTATTCGACGACAAACTTTTCACATCGCTGGCATGCAGAATCTTCGAGAAACGACACCTTATTAATAATATAAAAGGACAAGTTCACTTTGTCTAACTATCTTTCGTGTAACATGCAGAATGGTTTGATGATCGTTATATTGTATATAGGCGAGATCGTGATCTAACAAGTATAAATCCAAAAAAACGGGTGGGGATGTCATAATTGCAATTAAGAAAAATATTAACACATTTAGATTGCACGAATTTGAAAGTAATAATGGGATTGAGGATTTGTGGATTCAGTTCAGCTTTAAGAAAGCCGATAGACTTATTAAAGTTTGTGTATGTGCCATCTATATACCACCACCAGTACACATGGCGGAACTTGAGCAGTTTGTAGAAAAAGCGAGCGCTAACCTCTCAAATTACGACCATTCTTTAGTTTTAGGAGATTTTAATCTGTCTAACTTATCATGGACACTTAATAATGACAATTCTATCGTCTTACAGGATTCTTCATGCCTATTTTATCACATTATGACCGAATTTATGGCTACAAACGGCATGAAACAACACAATCTCGTAAGAAATCTTAAATCTAAAATACTAGACCTAGTTCTTTCATCAGAGCCAAATTTATCCGTCACTGAATCTGACGACATTTTAACGTCAGTCGATAATTACCACCCCCCATTAGAATTTGTTTTCACAATAAATTCAGACAATTGTCTTGATCCATGTCAGTTACCAAGATATAACTTCCACAAAGCTGATTTTGATACAATTATTAACCCTTTTCTTGTTAGTGTATCTGTAGAGATACACCAGAATAAAAAAAAATCTAGTGCTATTATTTTTAAGCGAAACCATGATATTTTTTTAAGAATATTTAGGCCATTTCTTAGTTTCGGAACGCATCTTAAGTTTTTTGTGTTGGTAAGACTGATGAGCTGTCAAACTTCACTTTAGTTCAAGTTCCGACATGTTGCCTCGCAAAAAGGTAAGAAAAGTTATGATTTTTTCTTGTTTTTATGTATTGAATGAGTGGATGTGTTAAGTTGTTAATTATAGATATATTTAACACTAAAATAATTACTTTGGACATTCTTTAATTGTCTGGTTGATGCTTCATGTGACTTTTTTAATGAATGTATCTCCTCGTGCACATTGCCAAGAAACTAACAATTCTATATATATTTGATATGTATCTCATGGTACACACTGCTAGCTTTACTAACAACTTTTACAAAATCGTCATGTATCTGTATGTGCACACTGCCAAGCTGAATAACTGTTCATATGGCTATGCATGGCTTATTTTATATATTAATTGTAGGTCCATATGCTTTCAAGAGCTAGCAAAATACTCGCATTGGTGCCAAAACACAGTCAGTCATCAAATGATGAAGAAAGTTCGGATTCTAGTACTGAAGTCGAGAATTTTAATCTTCAAAAACGCGATAGTACTGAATCTTCATCTGCTCCTTCGCTTCCTTCTTCTCTTGAAAATCTTCACATACTTTCTGACGATGAAAACAACCTCACTTCCTGCCCTACAGTATCAATGAAACCACCGTCTGAAAGTATTTCTTTGGATTCTTCAACTCAAGATTCTCTTCACTCGGTCATACCTCCTTCACCAACTGCCATTGTAAATGTTATTCGAAATAAAAAGCCTAGATTTAACCGAATAGTGCCTGAAACACCAGAGTCATCGCCAGCAATAGTAGCAGCCTCACCATCGCCGTCAAATATAAATACACGCTCAAAACAGCCACGGCTAGCTGTAAGGCGCCTTGCACCTATACAAAGAAAGCAACTGAAATTCCATTGGAATAACAAGAAATTTGAACATAACGCCGAAATACACGATAAACAGTTACCTTCAGATACCATAAAAACACCACTAGAATATTTTCAATACTTCTTTGATGATGGCATCCTTAACATGATAACAGAGCAAAGCAATTTATACTCAACTCAAACAATTGGTCGTTCTCTTAATTTTTCAACACAAGACATCAAAGATTTTATTGCAATAAATTTGATAATGGGAATCGTGAATATGCCGGCCTACACTGACTATTGGTGTCAGGAATTCAGATTTTCACAAATAGCTGAGGTAATGACACTAAAAAAATTTCAACAAATACGACGGTACATCCACTTCAACGACAATCTGCTTGATGACGGTGATCGCTATTTTAAAGTTAGGCCACTCATTGAAAAAGTACGTGCCAACTTTTTGAGAGTTCCTCATGAAACTAGGTTCAGCATTGATGAAATGATGGTGCCATATAAGGGCAAAAAAGCCGGTAATCGAAAACAATACATAAAGAGCAAGCCTCGCAAATGGGGGTACAAAATATTTGTTAGAGCTGGCGTTTCGGGCTTCATTTATGATTTTCTCGTATATGGAGGTGAAGACACTTTCAGATACCACCTATTTTCACCAGAAGAAATGAGTTTGGGCTTTGGGGCAAAAGTCGTCTTCTCACTATGTAAAACTATTCCTGATCCAGCATGTTCAGTTGTGTACTTTGACAATTTTTTCACCAGTCTAGAGCTAATACATATGCTCCGATATAATATGGGTATATTCTCCTTAGGCACCATAAGGTCAAATAGACTACGTGGTGCAGAACAAAAGCTTATACCTGATAAAGCCCTCAAAAAAAAAGGCCGCGGATCTTATTCACGAGTAGTATGCAATACAAACAAAGTCTGTATTGTCAAATGGCATGACAACAAAGTGGTTACTGTGGCAAGCAGTTATGTTTCTGAAACTCCTGTTGGAGTTATACAACGTTACAATAAGGATTTAAAACAGAGAGCTGCTGTGCCCTGTCCCAATATAATAAAGCACTACAACGCACATATGGGAGTCGACCTTGCAGATATGTTAGTGGCTTTGTACAGAACGGAGATGAAAAACCACCGATGGTACTTACCGATATTTTCTCAAATGTTAGATATGTGCGTGAACAATAGCTGGATTTTGTATCGTAGACATATTGGCGTGAATAACATAAAACGACTGAGTTTAAAGAAGTTTCGACATCAAATTATACAAGGGCTCTTACATTCTGGGAGACAGCAGCCATTCAAAAACTATGATTCTGTACCACCAGCACCAAAAAAGATTATAAAAACACCCTGTACCGTAAGGCCAACTGCGGACGTTAAATATGATGGATACAATCATTTCCCTACTTTTGGGACCAAAGGACGATGCAAACTATGTATCAAAGGTCAGACTACTGTTATGTGCATCAAATGTGGTATGAGGCTGTGTCTTTTACCGGATCGGAACTGTTTTTTCAATTTCCATAAATATGAATGTCTAAAATTAATCTGATTTTGTATTTTTTCATTGAAGTTCCATTTTTGTTATTAAATAAATAGTACAAACTACTGATTATTAACGTGTTTTTTATATTTATTTTCATATAAATTATTATATAATCAAGTCATAGATAATTTGGCAATGTATCTGTAGAGATACATTGATAGCGTAATATATTTATCAATGCCCTTGGCAATGTATCCCACAAGATACGGGTGGTTTTTTTAAAGGGGTAGTTTAAATATTTTTTTTAATATTTTTTCTAGACCCCTTGGGTCATTAAAGTTAAGTGCTATGAATATTATTTTTATATTCGAAAAAATAAAATTCTGCCAAGCTAAGGGTTAATGAGTTTAAAAAAATTAATTGGTCTGACTTATTCTCATCTTGTAACAATATAGATGAGATAGTCACACAATTTTATGACATACTTCAAGGTATTACCGGTAAATCGGTCCCAATGACTAAGCCTAACTCCAACAAATACCCTGTTTGGTATTCTAGTAATCTAGTTAAGAGACTTAAAGAAAAAAAAATATAAGAGCACGATTTAAGAAATATAATAATCCAATGGACAAAATAGCTTTAGATATATTAAAAAGCAGGACGGATCAGTTGATGAAGCAGTGTTTTAGCGATTATTGCAAAAACATTGAAGAGAATATTGCCAAAAACACTAAGTATTTTTGGACCTTCATAAAACAAAAGCGTAGTAGCAGCGATAGTAGCGGTAGTAGCGATTTTCCATCTAATACTCGTATGTATTTAGAAGACAAAAATGCTACCGATGCGAGAAATGTAAGTGACCTATTTGCAAAACATTTTTCATCCATTTACAGCAAATGCACAAACTCTCACATCACTAACATCTCTCCTAATAATACTTTAGATTCTAAAGTAAATTTAGAAAATAGAGCTCACTTTCGTTAAACACTCTGATCATACCTGAGTCAGAAATATTGCATAAGTTAAAAAAACTAGACTTAAATAAAGGCCCAGGTCCAGATGGTTTGCCTCCAATATTTTTGACTAGATGTGCTAGGCAATTGTCGTTATAACTAACATTGATATTTAATGAATCTCTTCGATTAGGGCAGTTCCCTGACTACTGGAAAACTGCTAGAATTGTCCCTATTCACAAAGACGGCTCCAAAAATAATATTAAAAACTACAGACCTATATAAATTTTATCAATTATACCAAAGATATTCGAATCATTAATTTACCCGCACCTAAATAATTTAGCTAAAGTGTCACTAATAGAACAACAACACGGTTTTATACGCAAAAGGTCCACAACTACCAACCTTGTAGCTTTCACGGACAATGTAACTTATCATCTTGACAACGGTATCCAAGTTGACGCCATATACACGGATTTCAGCAAGGCCTTCGACAAAGTTGACCACGCAACACTAAACTCAAGACTTGCTTGTGTTGGAGTTGGGGGATCTGTTCTTAAATGGTTAAGATCTTATCTTACCAATCGTAAATCCCACGTGGTGGTTAATGGTGTTCAGTCTGCTGAATTTTCGGTTACTTCTGGCGTTCCACAAGGGTCTCACTAGGGGCCTCTTCTGTTTTTAATTCTAATTAATTCAATAGTACAATGTTTCACCATACCTCTTTTTATTTGTTTGCAGATGATCTCGAAATTATAAGACCTATAAAAACTTTAGATGATGCTAAACTGGTTCAAGATGATATTGACAGACTTGCAAAGTGGTGTAAGCATAATAAATTGCTACTTAATACTGACAAATGTTATCAGATCTCCTTTACCAGAAATAAAACACCGACAGAAACATCATACACAATAAATGGTAAATCACTTAAAAGAGTGGAATGCATTCGTGACCTAGGTGTTCTAATGGACAGTATTTTTTTTAATGCCCACCTGGATAAGATAATACAGAGCATTCCGATAGAGGCACCCGTCACGTGCGGATCGCCCGGCCTTTGTTAGCCCGGCCATTGTTCGCGCGGCCTGTTTTCGTGGTACATCTGTTTCTGTCCTGGTGAAACTGGAAAGGCCTCCGGGCCACCAGTAATCCTTCAATCATAAAAAAAAGGTACATCTGCCGACCAAGTGTTTTTCCTGGAAGTTTTTATTTGTTTTGTTTCCTTTTGTTATTTCTGTGTTCGTGGTACATCTGCCGACAAACTGTTTTCCTGGAAGTGTTTATTTGTTTTGTTTCTTTTTGTTATTTTTGTTTTGTTGTTTTTTTCTTTGTCCTGTAGTAATCGCGCCGCATCGCCACCTGTGTTCAATAGAACCGCTCAGTTCCGAGAAGTTGGGGCCTCGCCGCAAGGCGATGGTTTTCTAAGACCTGGGGTAGCCCCACTTGGGCACGTAACCATCATGGACGCTGTATTTGCGGAATTTGTCCGGCTTCGCTACCCAAAGCTCACTTCCGAGTTTCTGGCCTTCAAGACCGATCACACCGCGAGCCCTCTCGTGGACTCCACCGAGCTCGCTGCTCCTGCGTCGCCTGTACCTGCGTGCAAAGCTTCTGCATCGAGCACCGCAGCCTTCGTCGTGCCTGCCGTTCCCGCATCGTCTATATTGGCGAGGAAAACTGCTGCGTCGTCCGCCGTGGCCACCGTTCCAGCAGCGCGATCAACCGCAGCCTCCGTCGCGCCCTCCAAAACTCCTGCTCGTAGGTCACCTGCGGCCGCCTCCTCGTTCTCCGACTCTGACTCGGAGATGGAGGTCGACCTCGCCCCTGCCTCATCGACGGATGGATTCACCCAGGTACAAAAGGGTAAGAAGCGTGCCGCGGAGTCTCGAGCTCCCGCGGCCGCTAAAATTACCAAAGCCGCAAACGCGTCGCGCCCCCGCCCTCAGACTCCCGTTGCGCCTCCAGCCCGTGCCACTGCGTCGCCGCGTCCGGTGGCACAAAATAAAACCCAGACCCCTTCCCCGGTAATCCTTCAAGAGAAGGCAGCTTGGGATCGAGTTTCCCTGGCCCTTAAGACCAAAAATATCAATTTCACGAATGCCCGTAACCTCGCGAACGGCATTCAAATTAAGGTTCGACCACCCGACGACCATAGCGCCCTCTCTTCTTACCTCCGTAAGGAGCGTATAAGTTTCCACACGTATACGCTCCAGGAGGAGCGCGAGCTCCGTGCCGTCATACGTGGCATCCCTAAAGAGTTGGATCCCGAGCTCGTCAAGGCCGACCTTCTCGAACAAGGCCTACCGGTTAACTCCGTACACCGTATGCACACAGGCCGCGGAAAGGAGCCATATAACATGGTTCTCGTCGCTCTCCAGCCTACCCCCGAGGGTAAGCAAATATTCAACATCCGAACGGTCTGTAGCCTTTCCGGAATCGCCGTCGAAACCCCACACAAGAAAGGCACACCTAGCCAGTGCCATAACTGTCAATTATACGGGCATTCTTCCCGTAACTGTCACGCGCGCCCCCGATGCGTCAAGTGTTAAGGCGATCACGCCACGGCCCTATGCACTCGCGATCAAAAAACCGCGACGAAACCGCCTAGCTGCGTCCTGTGTCGAACACAGGGTCACCCCGCAAATTACCGCGGATGCCCCCGAGCCCCGAAAATAAATCACCGCGTCGCCCGCCAAAACCGCCTCCGAGCTTCCGGCCCAGACATCAAAGCCTCGGTACCCTCTGTGTCGCAGGCTAAGCCAGCGTTCGTTCCGGCGCCGGTGCCCAGTGTCTCGAGCCTGGGCGAAACCGCTGCCGTACACGAACACGGCTACAACTCCCTCCTTCGCAATTCGTCCCGCCCCCGCGACTCATCCCTCTCCCGCAACTTGCCCTCCGACCGCGTCCGACAATCTCGCTTTAGCGATCGACTTCTTTCAGTCGATCAACTTTGAGCGCGTTAACGCTTTGGGCGACGCCATTCGTGCTGCCTCCACTGCACAATACTTTATCGCCGTTGTGCAGGAATACGCCGACGTATATGCGTCATTAAATACGAACGTCCTCCCCTCCCTCACTCCGCCGGTAATCAATGGCGTATATAAGTAGAATAAAGCCCCTATCCGTAAAGATAGGATTTTTTAACGCTTACGGTCTCACAAATCAACGTGATCAGGTTTCTGACTTTTTGCGTGACCATCAAATTGATATCTTTTTAGTGCAGGAGACCCTACTTAAGCCCGCGCGCCATGACCCTAAAATCGCGAACTATCGCGAACTATAACATGGTCAGGAACGACAGGCTCTCTGCTCGTGGTGGTGGTACCGTCATTTACTATAGAAGAGCCCTGCATTGCGTCCCGCGCGATCCTCCCGCGCTCGCTAATATCGAAGCATCAGTGTGTCGAATCTCACTGACGGGACACGCGCCAATCGTTATCGCGTCCGTTTATCTTCCACCGGATAAGATCGTTCTAAGCAGTGATATCGAGGCGCTGCTCGGCATGGGGAGCTCTGTCATTCTGGCGGGCGACTTAAATTGTAACATCAGGTGGAACTCACACACCACAACCCCGAATGGCAGGCGGCTTGACGCGTTAGTCGATGATCTCGCCTCCGATATCGTCGCTCCGCTAACCCCGACTCACTTCCCACTAGATATCGCGCATCGCCCGGATATACTCGACATAGCGTTATTAAAAAACGTAGCTCTGCGCTTACACTCGATCGAAGTAGTTTCAGAGTTAGATTCAGACCACCGTCCCGTCGTTATAAAGCTCGGTCGCGCTCCCGATTCCGTTCCCATCACGAGGACTGTAGTGGATTGGCACACGCTGGGCATCAGCCTGGCTGAACCTGATCCGCCATCGCTCCCGTTTAGCCCGGACTCTACCCCGTCTCCTCAGGATACCGCTGAAGCCATAGACATCTTAACGTCACACATCACCTCGACATTAGATAGGTCATCGAAACAAGTTGTAGCGGAGGACTTCCTTTACCGCTTCAAATTGCCTGACGGTATTAGGGAACCCCTTAGAGCTAAGAACGCCTCGATACGCGCCTATGACAGGTATCCTACCGCGGAAAATCGTATTCGAATGCGTGCCCTACAACGCGACGTAAAGTCTCGCATCACCGAAGTCCGAGATGCCAGATGGTCTGATTTCTTAGAAGGACTCGCGCCCTCCCAAAGGTCTTACTACCGATTAGCTCGTACTCTCAAATAGGATACGGTAGTAACTATGCCCCCCCTCGTAGGCCCCTCAGGCCGACTCGTGGCGTTCGATGATGACGAAAAAGCAGAGCTGCTGGCCGATACATTGCAAACCCAGTGCACGCCCAGCACTCAATCCGTGGACCCTGTTCATGTAGAATTAGTAGACAGTGAGGTAGAACGCAGAGCCTCCCTACCACCCTCGGATGCGTTACCACCCGTCACCCCGATGGAAGTTAAAGACTTGATCAAAGACCCACGTCCTCACAAGCCTCCCGGTTCCAACGGTATATCCAACCGCGTTATTAAACTTCTACCCGTCCAATTCATCGTGATGTTGGCATCTATTTTCAATGCCGCTATGGCGAACTGTATCTTTCCCGCGGTGTGGAAAGAAGCGGACGTTATCGGCATACATAAACCCGGTAAACCAAAAAACCATCCGACGAGCTACCGCCCGATTAGCCTCCTCATGTCTCTAGGCAAACTGTATGAGCGTCTGCTCTACAAACGCCTTAGAGACTTCGTCTCATCCAAGGGCATTGTTTTTCTATTCTATCAGCCCATGGACGTCCACTGCTGGACATAGGCCTCCCCCAAGCCTCGCCACAAAGACCGGCCCTGCGCTGCCTGCATCCAGTGGATCCCCGCGAACCTCAATAGGTCGTCGGCCCACCTTGAAGGGCATTGTTATCGATGAACAATTCGGATTCCGTACAAATCACTCATGCGTTCAACAGGTGCACCGCCTCACGGAGCAGATTCTTGTGGGGGGATATAAATCAAAAAAGAAATGGACAATCACATCTCCCGTTTATCCAATCGTTTCTTTCAATTGGCAATAAGACAAGCCACTTGCTGAAATTTTGTTTCTTCTTCAACCCTCTGCCCATTCTTCCCATATCCCGGAGGTTAACACTTCTGAAACACCGCTACATTATCGAGCGGTAGACTAAAAAAAGACTTAAAGAAAATATGGTGGACATACTTGAGAAGAAAGAAGAGGAAATACCAAAATTTAAACTAAGTTAACTCTAAAAAACAAAACATTGAACAAATCAATTTTTTAGATTTAAACTGCCACTGCCCAAGAAAATGTCAAGAGAATATTTCGAGTGAATAGATTAGTAGAATTCCAAAAATTTTATGCTTTAGGCTCATATGAACCACAAAATATGTTTATAGCAGCTTGTGTGACCAAAATACCAATAAAACGTTCTTACGTTCCTGCTAGTACCAGTAATTCAAAGAAGAAAACATTTAGTCGAGAATATTATCTAAATAATGTTCTTGTTAGTAAAAAAATGTTTTTAAACACTCTTCAGACGACCTTCAAAAGGGTAAGTGTCATCCCTGTGCAAAAAACGAGTAATTGTATAAAAGATAAGCGTGGTCGACAAGGCGGGCACTATTATTAAGCAAGTACTGAAAGCGAAGCTTTTATCGTAAACGTAATAAAGAAACTGCCTCTTTAATCTGCATCCTGTATCTTTAATGCATTTATTTTTTATTTTTTTATTGCTTTCCTGGGTGGACGAGCTCACAGCCCACCTGGTGTTAAGTGGTTACTGGTTCTACAACGTAAATGCCACCACCTTGAGATGTAAGTTCTAAGGTCTCACCTTCGAACCGAAACGCATTACTGCTTCACGGCGGAAATAGGCAGGGTGGTGGTACCTACCCGTCCGGACTCATAGAGGTCCTACCACCAGTAATTACTGTTGAAATAATTTTAAATTTGGCGCCTTATAACTCAATATGAATATGAGATGATATATAATCTATGGCAATACTTGCCTCTCTCTCACACACTACTTGTCTCTCTACTCCGTGACATCCACCGCATTGTATTTTCATCTATATTAAATATTAATAAATACAAAGTATAACTGTGTAAAACTTAGTGTTATTTATTTAATCTAACAGGTTATGGGCCCAGTAAAAAGCCTATAAATAATAAAAGTGCTAAATAAACTTTAAAATCAGTGATAGACAGTTTTGCAGTGAACATAACCTCTCAATAAGAAGCGGGCAATTTGTTTTTTTTTTAACTAAAATCCACCGAATAAGATTCTCAATCACAATGAATAATCAAATGGCATTCATTGAAAAGCTATCAGGCCGTGATAACTTTGCAACTTGGCGATTTGCAATGCAAACGTATTTGCAACACGAGGAGCTGTGACATTGTATAGAAGAAGATGAGGTAAAAGATACAAAACGAGATATTAAAGCAAAAACAAAGATTATTCTCTCAGTGGATCCGATAAACTATGTTCACATACAAGAGGCGAAGACTGCGAAGGAAGTTTGGCACAAATTATCATCAGCATTCGATGACTCCGGGCTAACACGCCGAGTTGGTCTACTGCGTGACCTTTGTAATGTTAAAATATTGCTATAAATTACATTGAAATAAAACTAGCGCCACTTTGCTATTGGCTATGAATTATACTGTGTCTATGTCATGTACTTGAATAAAAGTTAGTCTAAAGTCAATCTTTACTATGTTTTAATAGGTTATGGGCCCAGTGCAATATTTCGTGTTAAAAATAGTATTTTTGCTTAAAACTATCAGTGAACTGTTTCTGGATAAACTTTATAAGAAGAGTGAAAATCAAACGTTCCTAATTTACCTTTTTGTGTGTGACAATCAGTTACCGTGTGTGTGTGGTTTGACGATATTACAAAATGGCTGGAAGTTACATTGTGAACGTGCCTAAATTGAAAGCTCGCGAAAACTTCGACGAGTGGGCGTTTGCACCTGAACATTTTTTGATGTTGGAAGATGTCGATATTCATAAGCTAGAATCATCAACCGATGCTAGTTCTATTGATGAAAGAAAAGCTAAAGCTAAACTTATTATGACAATTGACTCTTCAATTTATGTTCACATTAAAAACGAGCAAACAGTCCAAGGTGTCCACACACCAATGATGAAGAAACTTGCTACATATACAACTGACAAAATATACTGATTGAAAAGGCAGATTTAGTAAATGGAGTCTATAGGTTACGCATCAAGCCTGACAAGTTGTTTGCTGGCTCAGCTACAGATGCAACTAGTGCGGTATGGCACAGGTTTGGTAGGTTTGGTATGGTAGGTTTGGTATGGTAGGTAGGTAGGAAGGTATTGATGTAGGTGTAGATCTTATTAACAATATTTTTCAGGCTTGGGAGGAGTCGCATAATGCCCTTGGGGTATTCTGCGAATTATCTAAAGCTTTTGATTGTGTTGAGCATAATACATTGTTGAGGAAATTACACCATTATGGTATTAGGGGCGTTTCATTAGAACTTATTAAATCTTATTTATCCGGAAGAATCCAAAAGGTACACGTTAAAGGAAAGAGATCTTCCGGTGTCTTACTTAATATGGGTGTTCCTCAGGGTTCCATATTGGGTCCCTTCCTATTTCTTGTACTTGATCAATGATTTACCAAAGTTTATTGAAACCCGTCACGAGGTCGTGTCATTCGCTGACGATACATCTGTATTGTTTAAAATTAAACGATCAAAATCCGTCATCAAACATATTTTTTCCTGAACCTCCCAGCTCTGAACAAGCCATAGAGGCGACCATAGAGGATGTTGCTAATGCTCTTGCATCTTTTCAGAGTGGTTCTGCTGGCGGGCTTGATAGCCTAACTCCACAGCACCTTAAAGATCTAACTAGTGGCAGCTGTGGCGCCGTCGGCCAGTCGCTTTTAAAAGGCTTAAAAGATTTAATTAATTTTATGCTTTCGGGTAAAGTCAATGATAAAATCATTGATTGACATTCTCTATGGTGCAAATTTATGTGCTCTAAATAAGAAAGATGGGGGAGTAAGACCAATTGCCGTGGGCACGGTATATCGCCGTCTGGCAGCCAAAATCTGTTGCAAGAAAAACATGGAAAAATTAAAACAATACTTCCAACCAGTGCAATTAGGTTTTTGTTCGCGAGGCGGCTGTGAGGCTGCTGTCCACGCCTTAAGGACTTTTCTCTATGAGCAGGGAGGGGATGTGGTTCTCTAAGTCAACATCAAAAATGCCTTCAATTCAGTAGATAGGGCTACCTTGCTAACACAAATAAAAATCAAAATTCCTGATTGTTACCCATACCTTTGGCAATGCGACAGTCAAAATTCAAAATAAGTATACAAGACTAACCTAATATTTTCTCAAGTAGGCTGTCAGCAAGGTGATTCTTTAGGGCCGGCCATTTTTAGTTTAGCAATCTTGAAATCAAAATTAAACATGTGGTATCTCGATGATGGCACCTTTGGAGGCGATGTGGAGACTGTTTTAGATGATTTTTTATTTTTAAAAGAAAATTTTTATAAAATTGGTCTCCAAATTAATTTAAATAAATGTGAATTTTTTGTTTCAAATGATAAAATTTCGTTACCAACTTTAGAGAAAATTAAGAAGCTTATCCCTGGCATTCAAATTGTAGATAAGTCATCAATTCGTCTCTTGGGTGCTGCCCCAATCTTTGAGGAGTCCATGCAGGACTTCGTTAAAGAGAAAATCCTAAATTTTAGTGCATGTTCAGGCCGTCTACTCAAAATTAACACCCATATGGCTTACAACATCATTAGATACTGCCTTTTCGTTTCCAAATTTACCTACTACCTCCGGTGTTGTCCAATCTGGACACAGAAAACTCTTTTACAAGATTTGGACAACATAGTGAGAGATACACTCGTCGCGGTTCTGAACGTAGACATGGACGACCGAATATGGTCCCTAGCTTCTCTCCCGATAAAGCTTGGGGGCCTAGGCATCCGCAAAATTTCATGTGTAGCATTACCAGCATTTCTTGGTTCAGTCCACAGTACTTACGAACTCGTTTCAAAAATTTTGTCTTCACCTTTATTGGATCCAAGACTCGGCGCCAGATCATAAAGCTCGGTCTACACAGTCTTGGTTGGAAACGAACGTTTCGGACTTCATCAGAGCTGAAGACTGGCCGTCGTCTAGTCATGATCTTAATCCGCTGGATTATGGCTCCTGGCCTTTTCATTTTTCATTATTATTATTATTATTTTAATTGTATTTTTTGACTTGTCATTTCCTTTATTGTAAATATTTTTATTTATTTAAAAAAAAAGTAAATATTTGAGAGAAAATAAAAAAAAAAGCCCGCTGAGTTTGTTTCGCCGGTTCTTCTCAGGACTGTGGCTTTTTTTGGAACCGGTGGTAGAGTTAACATTGATATTTATATTTTGACATTCAACAAGAGTGTCATACCGACATCTAAGTTGAAATAAATGATTCTGAACTTGAATTTGAATTATGCACAAACCAAAGGCATAGACTACAATGAAGCATTTGCACCAACGGTGAGTATTCCAGTTGACCTTCATGTAAAGTTGTAAAAGGGTGATGAAGAAGCTGATAAAAGTATACCATACAGACAAGCGGTCGGCTACCTGATGCACGTGGTCAGTGTGAGTCTTCCCGATATCATGTTTGCTGTCAGTCTGGTGAGTCGTTATCTAAATTGTTATAACCAAAGTCACTGGGAACGCAGTGAAGAGGATTTTCAAATATTTGTAAGATACAAATATTTGTCCTGAAGAATCCTGGATATACGCGTACGAACCTGAAACAAAAAACCAGTCACGAGTTTGGGTGTTCGAAAATGAGTTAAAGCCAACAAAAATTGTTCGTTCACGGAGTGTTGCAAAAAAAATGGTGGCCACGTTTGTCTCCAAAACCGGCCATGTTACGACTATTCCTCTTGAGAAACAAAGAACGGTCAATGCAGAATGGTATGCTAGCATTTGTTTGCCACAGGTCGTTTTTGAACTCCGTAAAGAGAACTGCAACCGCCGTATCATCCTCCATCACGACAATGCGAGTTCTCACACCGCGCACAGAACAAAAGAGTTTTTAGAGCAAGAAAACATAGAATTATTAGACCATCCGCCGTACATCCCCGACCTAAGCCTTAATGATTTCTATACTTTCCCTAAAATAAAGAATAAATTGCGTGGACAGAGATTTTCATCACCTGAAGAAGCTGTGGACGCCTACAAAACGGCCATTTTGGAGACCCCAACTTCCGAATGGAATGGTTGCTTCAATGATTGGTTCCATCGTATGGAAAAATGTGTCAAATTTCGCGGAGAACACTTCGAAAAGCAATAAATACATTTTTAAATAGTAATGTTGTGTCACTTCGTTAATTCCCGAAATTTTCAGTGCCGCCCTCGTATAACAAGGATTCTGAACAAAACACTTTTCCCTTCAAAATGGATGAATCAGGCGTAGAATCAGATTAGCCAACTCGAGTCTAGAATTGAGGAACTAATCCGTTCAGCAGAGGATCAAAAACGCAACTCAGACCTACTTATCAGTCAAGCCAAGCGTGATGATGTTCTGATTAAGGTCGGGATATTTCTCTCAACACCATCTATCATTATCATGTTAAGAGTAATTGGATGGTTACTCAAGAAAATGTTCACTGAGTTTAAAGAAAAGAAGCAGAGGAAGGATCAGATTGAACTTATAACGGCCATAAGGGAGGCTACTACTAGCCAGATTTAGGATAATCAAAACCAGTATCAGAAGAAGTTCCACCTGTAATCCCCGACGGAATAGACATTTCACCGACGTATTTAGTCTACAATGTGTGTTGGTGGCGAACCAACCAATACACTACGAGCACAAACCCGATTACGAGCTGCAATTGAGGAAGTTTCACAACAGTATAACCACAATATATTACATTTTGCCATAGCCGGGAATCAACCCGGAACCTCATGGCCTATAATCAGCAATCACAATCACTAGGCCAACGAGGGTAACAAGATATTTTTATATTTTTTATAAACTGCCTTGCTTATTTTACATGGCGAAACGCAGGGAACGGATGGACGAATTGAGACCTCTTCAAGAAAACATTGTTGAAGAGCATTCAAGAAAGAAACATAAAATACAAATATTAAGCAACTAACTTTACCTACATGGCAATATAATTCTTTCGCAAATGAAGAAGAACAAAAAATTAAAATACCAGATCGAAGAATCTAATAATTTTTCGCAAAATAATTGCAAAACGACACTATGTCACTCCAACTTTTCGAAACCCAGAAAATACATGACTGCAACCGACCACATACTTAAACAAATTTTACCGCCACCGTTTCAAGCTTTGGGCTTGACGGAAATCCCAACAGACTTGCACAAAGATTGCAAAATCACCCACGAAACATGTATTACAAAACATGCTAAATTAGATTTTACTGTAACCATTGAGAATGAAGATGTTTTGGATGAAAATATTTTACATTTAAAAGCTTGTAAAACCTACTTTCCAGTTAAGAATGACGGTAAGCAAAACCCAATGTCTCTATTCTATCCCAGAATTAGGTGGTGGAGTTGAGAGCAATATGGAACAGCCTCAGAGTAAATCACCAGCTACTGAGAAGAGAGCTATGATCGAAAGCAACGTAAAATTGATGGACCCTGAAAGTCTACCCTCCAGTCTTAGAGCATGTGCAGCAATAGAGAGCCACGTGCAAACGCAACTTCAATGTCTTAAAGTGCTCAAGAAATCTCTTCAGTTCTTTTACAAGTGTTGCTACTCAAAGTAACGTGCTACAGTTTCGGTGTCCATAAAAATTTTGTCAGATGTATTTTTTTATCTGCTAATAGTAGGAAATTTATGTTACCACCTGGTAATAGAACGACATTTAATGTTATTGTCAAAATAAAACTTTCACAACAGTATCGATGTCCGTTGAGTAGTGCGTTATTTAAAAATAGCTAAAATTTTGGTGTATTTTATGGTTCAAAAACTTTAGTCTGGTACTTTAAATCTAGAAAGGTATGTATAGAGTTAAATACAGGGTGGCCCATAAGTCCTTTGAAAAGTAAAATTTGAATAAAACGAATAGAGCGCGCGTGAGCGGTGCAGGGGAAGCGGGGGGAGTAACTTCGGTTTCTGGGAATTTAGTCGCGATGGAGCGTTTTACCGGAGCGGACCGTGCGTTTTGTGTGCGCGAGTTTTATAAAAACGACAATTCGGCAACCGTTGCGCGGCGTAAATTTCGAGAACACAAAGGTTTACACAACTTTGACGACACTCCAACTCTTCAAACGATTAAGAACTGGGTTGCTAAGTTCGAGGAGACCGGTTCGACGTTAGATAAACCGCGGTTGGGTCGCCCAAGGACGTCACGTACGGAACAAAACATAGACACAGTGACACAGTCTATTCGCGAAAATCCGACACAGTCAACTCGTAAGCGCGCCAGAGCATTAAACGTATCCAGGACATCGTTACAACGGATTTTGAAGAAAGATTTACATATGCACCCTTACAAAATTCAGTTGGTTTAAGAATTAAAGGAAACTGACGGTATTCAAAGACAAAATTATGCGAATGAAATGTTGAATCGGTTTACTTCCTTCAATAACATAATGTTCTCTGACGAGGCTCATTTCCATCTTAACGGGCATGTTAGTAAACAAAATTGCCGCTATTGGAGCCCCATCAATCCAAAACTTAAGCATCAGAAGCCCTTACATAGTCCGAAAGTGACTGTTTGGGCCGCTATGTCAGCCCATGGTATCCTAGGGCCTTACTTCTTTGAGGATGGCAGAGGGCGCGCAGTTACTGTTACGTCGGAGCGATATGTGGCTATGATCGAAGAGTTTTTCATACCAGAATTGCAAAACTTTTCAGGCTTTAATGCCAGGACGTGGTTTAAACAGGATGGGGCCACTTCTCACACCTCTAACACTGCTATGCCCGTTATCCGTCAACTTTTTCCTGGCAAAGTTATCTCTAAGAGAGGAGACATTTCCTGGCCTCCACGTAGTCCAGATCTGACCCCGATGGATTTTTTTTTGTGGGGCTACCTTAAGGCTAAAGTATACGACACAAACCCGCGGTCAATTGAGGCCCTAAAAGAAAACATCCGCAGAGAAATGACAAGCATTTCAGCAGTGACGTGCCGCGCAGTCATCGACAATTTTAGACGTCGTTTGCAAGAGTGCCGTGATCGCAACGGATTACATTTAGGAGATGTTATTTTCAAAAAATAATTCCCGTTTTTTAAGCTTTTTATGTAAATAAAAATTTAATTCATAATGTAATTAGTTTTATTTTAATAATTTTTTTTTCATATCAAAGGACTTATGGGCCACCCTGTATATTGCGAAATACTGTGTATCGACATTTGTGATTCAACTTGCTTGTTTCTATGTCTTTTGGCCTGCTGTAAAGTATTTGTTTATTTACGCCGTCAATGGTATATGCAGTAGAGAAATAAATAAAAAGTTTATTTGTGAAGTATTTGCTGTTTTTGTAGAAACACTTTCGATCTATGAAGGTGTAATTTAGTTATTTTAAATAAATAGAAACAATATTACAAGTGTGTGTATATAAATTTATCTATATAATTTATTTATAAATTAAATTATAAACAATAATATTGTGTGTGTAAATATAATATATTGTGTATATAAATAAATTCATTGAAGTATGGCGTTTAAGCTTACATACGGAGCCGAAACGTAGTCGCTGAACGTGCGACTAGTTTACCAACTAAAAGTAACGCAGCTATGCTTGGTTTATTTATCATTGCGAGACCGAATACGTAATAAAGTCATTCGGTCAAAAACCAAGGTGATTGATATAGCTCACAGAGTCAGCCCACTGCCACTTCACCTTACTGAAGTGGCAGTGGGCTGGTCACATATGCAGAACCAATAACCGTTGGGGTACACGAGTTCTGGAGTGGAGACTGCGAACCGGCAAACGTAGTGTAGGACGCCCTCCTGCTAGATGGAGCGACGACCTGCGCAAGGTAGCTGGCAGTGACTGGATGCGTAGAATCGAAGATCGGGTTCAGTGGCAAGCTTTGGGGGAGGCCTATGTTCAGTAGTGGACTGCCGCAGGCTGATGATGATGGCGTCTAAGGCAAAAAGCAGCCAGCTGTGGAATCACTTCGACGAAGTAACTCCGAATAAACAGGCGAAACGTTGCTATTGCTTGCGAATACTGGTCATTCATTCCAGTTCAATAGGAAGCCTGAACCGGCATATGAAATCTGTACATCCTACCATGCAAATTAACAGCAGCAGACAGCTTACAACTGTTAATAACTAGCGAAGCACAGCCGGTTCTTTCAAGCGTTGCGCATCTAGTTTTTTTTTTCAGGCCGGGGGCCGAACCTCCTACGAGGTCCCCACAGCTAGGGGGCGCGCGGAGTATGTGGGACTTGACGATCTGCAAGGTGTTGGGAGCAGACCGCGGGCCCAAGGAATTTTAGGGCCCCCCACTAAACGACTCCCCTGTACTCTTACACCCGACGTCCGATCTCCGTCCGGGGTCAAAACCCGGTCAGAGTAGGGGGGTTCCCGCGGTTAATACAACCAGACACGCGGCGCCAGTCCGAGGACGCCCGACCGACGGGTCGTCGAGGCTACCGAGGCTCGCTGCCTACCGAGACTTGGTTTCGGTAGGCAGCGGCTTGGCTCTGCCCCTGGCATTGCTGAAGTCCATGGGCGACGGTAACCACTCACCATCAGGTGGGCCGTATGCTCGTCTGCCTACAAGGGCAATAAAAAAAAAAAAAAAAAAAAAAAAAAAAAAAAAAAAAAAAAAAAAAAAAAAAAAAAAAAAAAAAAAAAAAAAAAAAATAGTCGACGACCAACGATGTCGGTCTCCGCGATACGGCGGCCTTACCAGGCCGCCTGGGCGATGCCGCTGGTGTTCCGGGATACCCGCTGGGCCAGAACCAGCCAGGTCGGAACGCGATACACCGCCGACCAGGTTGCTCTTCCACAGTATGTTCGGCGACGACAGCGACGACGGAAATTCGGACCGCAGCCGCCGACGCGTCGTCCCGTCCTCCTGGTGCCAGCGCGCTAGAGTGACGGTAGCGTGCGGCGCAGCCTCAACCCCCTTAGGTCGCCCCCGTGACCATCACCGGGAGAAGACTGCCTCCTCATAGGGGCCGGAACTAGACAAACGCCCTCCTCCGACTCCCGGTTCAGCGGCGGCGGCACGGCGCCGAGAGGGAAGAAGAGTTCTCCCTCTCCCGGATGGTGGACTCGCAGAAGTCAAGCATCGCCTGCCAGGACTCGTCGCTGCCGAGTATCGTAGCCACGACGGTCGGAAGCGACAAGTCCGGTCCTATTTTTGCAACGAGTACACGGCGTAGCAACAGAAACAAAGCGGTCACACACGGTAGAAGTGAAACTTATAAAAAATAAGAATAATCGCAAGGGTCAACCACCAACTACTCCGCAATGCAATGGAGCAGCCTCACCCTGGGGTAACCGCCTGCATTATCACGGTATATCTACGCCAGGTATTTTGCGGACCCAGTTTGTACGCACCTTGTCATTCATTATGAATGACATTCCAAATGTATCTGAGCAACAGCTCGCCCAACCACCACCCACTACCCAAACTACTTCGCAACCACAGAAGAAACGCGCCCGTGGAAAAGGCGCCAAGCAACGTGCAACGGATAAGTTCATCCAAAACACAAACGCAAAGCAGATTCAGGAGAGACGTGAGGCGGCTCAGCGTAGATTAGGCGTATTCAATCAAGATGCCACACTTGAGCATGCTTGAGCAGTCTTAAATCTCTTACGGTCTCCATACAACCGCGTGCTATCCCCTTGTCCGGCTTCACTACCGTCGCCGAATACAGTAGATTGGTAAGCAGTTGGAATCATGCAACTGTCGTTTCAATCTGCACAATATATCAGTACTATCGAGTGTCCTTATTTCTATTCTATTTAAAGGGTGGGGTAGCCGTTGTAACTGTACTGAGACTAGACTAGACATCTAAGCAATAAAAAAAAAATCATCTTTAAAGTGTATCACTCACGATACGTGCAGCATCGCGAGGAGTCTTATCCTCTGTCATCGCGATTCATACTTAACGAGGAATATCGTCAAGTTCTTCAGACAGTTTCGCAGGTTTCAATTAGTATGTATAATATAGTTGCGCATCTAGTGCCACAAGCGTTGACGACCAACCAACCATTACCTAGTAGATCAATTAACCAGAAAGCTCCTTCGATGGCCGACTTTGCGGTATCGAAGAAAACATTACTGACGAGCCGAGTACTACTGCTTGACGAATAGTTGGTGAAAATAATTGCCAGATTAACAACTTTGTAGTTTTCAAAATGGCGTTACGCTTTAATTTTTTTTTAAATCGTTTTTGGTTTAGTTTTGGTTTGTAAGCTATTTTACGTTTTAGTATCAATTTAGACCAACTTTTAGCTTTGTGAGAATATTAGACGAATAGGCATTGAGAAACTCTTTTTTGAATTCTCCTTAGACATAACTTGGCTCCAATATTCTTTTCTTCGTTACAGTTTCGTATGACTGTGTAACTAGTATTTTCATTTCTTACAGAAAGTTTCAAGGATCGAAAACGAAATGCTATTTCGAATGCCTTGATAACGGTGAGTTTGCACTATTTTCCCGTTATATCATTTGCTAACAAATATTATTAATTATTTACTTGAATGAATTAAGACCAACTAATGGTCCTTCCTTTTTTTATGATTAAGTTTCGATCGAGACAGTCGTTATTAAGTCTCGTACTAACACACCTCAGATAACTGTCTCGAGTGGGTGGCAGCATTTATGTTTTGCAACGCAGCGTATTATATGCTTATTGTCAAGTGGACCCGGAACTAGTTTTTTGGAATGATCAATTAAAGACTAACTACTAAAAACTTATATTATCTTAATTTTACGTATTTGGGGGTCCCTTCCATGCATTTCCGAATCCACAAAGTTTGTTATAACAACATTCGCCTTTGCAACAGACATTTCCAAAAGTACTTCATGGACTTACTTAAAAATTCAGTTCCCACATTATTTATTGGTAAATCGTAATAATTAATATTATACCTTTTATTTATGGAAATTTGTTAATGTTATACAGTGTAGATAGATTAGTGTAGATGTAATTATAGAATGAAAATATTATAATATAATAATAATATTATAAACAATATTAATTTCTTGCTTGTAAATATTTCAGGCCAAAATTATGCAGCTCACATCGAAATTGATAAGACACAGTGGTTGAGTGGAATTGTGCCGCCTTCAAGTATGAATAATATGACAAAAATTGAAAGTATCATACAGAAGGATGTAGGTGTCAATATCTGTCTTTTTTAATAAACTACCCTAATACTGAGCGGGATAGTTTTTCTAGTATAATTGATTTTGAATATTACACTTCTTTTCAGCCTTGAAGAAGAGCTCAAATTATAATTTGACTTATTTGAAATTGATGTCACAAGTGAAAGAGTTAAAGAATAAATGTAGAAAGCAAATAGATGATATTAAAATAGCAGAGAAGCTTTCAAGGACTAAAGTTTTTCTTAAATACATAGATAAATTACCTGAACCCATAAATCTTTTTACAAAGATGCAATTAAAAAATGCATCTAAACCTAGAGGAAGGAGATTTTCTCTAAATGAGAAAATTATATCTCTAACTATTCTAAAGCAAAGTCCGAAGGCATATGATTATTCAAGACAGATGTTTGTTTTATCATCAAAACGAAGCCTTCAGACTCTGCTTAGTTTATTCTGTCAAACCGGGTCTAATTCTACACATTTTAAAAGATTTACAATCTGCAGTGAGGAGGTGCCTGACGAGAAAAGAACTGTGAATCTAATGTTTGATGAAATATCAATTTGTCCTGGAGTGACCTATGATCCTAATACAAATGCAGTGATAGGATTTGAGGATATGAGACCTACTAGTAGGAATAAAACTCGGGCTGACCATGAACTTGTTTTTATGATCAAGAGTGTCAAAAGTATCAAGTGTCAAAAAGCAAACAACCCATTTGTTTTACTTTTTGTAAAAGTTCAACAAAAGCTATACACCTAAAAAACCTCATAAAATTATTATTGTGCTAAAATTACAAAACATCGGTTTTATTGTTATTACAGTTAGTTGCGATCAAGTCAGGACAAATGTCAACGCACTAAAGAACTTACATCAGGATACAAGAGAGGATTTGAAGGAAGGACATGGAGATTACATAGAAAAAGTCATTGAAATTGACGGCAAAAAATATTTCCTCTATTTGATCCATCACATTTATTAAAAGGCGTGAGAAATAATTTACTGATTGTTTCGTACTGAAACAGATTTTTTCTTGATTCATATATTTTATTAGTATCGAGTATTAGGTAATGAATATATTACATCTTCAAGACAATACAAGTCTTAATCTAGGCGCAGTAAGGTTCGATCTCGCCTGTAGACAGCCGACTAGCCAACCAGAAGCTTGCTGGGCAACCCCTCCAAGCCTACGGGCAGAGATCGCCGTCGCATAGAATACATAACACACGCGTTCCGCGGCATGCATTAATTACTACAAAAACAAAAATTATCCAACGCAAGTCACGCGTAAACATAGAACCAGCGACAATATATTCATCGTGTACCAGTCAAGGGACAGACGGTTCCACCTCCAGAAACGACGCTGAGCCCAGGGAGCGCGAGGCAGTGGAAGGAAGGTGAATCGGTAAGTTATCAGGCACTTATTTCGTTCCTGTACTGTACACTGATCAAAGATCCTTTATTTGTGCAGGATGGTGTCATGAAGCGAGCAAAATGGGATCATATTATTATTAGAATGTTGTTGGATGTCGATAATGGTGATGACGAAATTAGATTAGTCAATAAATTGACGGAAGCACACATTACAGAAAAGATCCCAAAAATAAAAGTGAAATTAGCTGCACAAATATTCAGTCAAAGAATCTCATCACCTATGAGATTCCTTGCAAGTGAGTGTTGTATATGAATTTTTAAATTCAATTTTATTTATGTACAAACAAAGTTTTTACTAGACGTATGATATACTTACATGTATGATTTAGCGGTAAACTATTTGATTATGCTCAGAAATTTATGTTTTTCTCCTGAATAATTCTTGTCAAAGCATTAAATTGCTGTTACGCTTAACCCATATATGCCCAAGAGCACTTAAACGACCCAAGGGTACATGTTCGGTACTAATCCGCCGTAAATGAAAACTATCAACGATTATTTGAGTTTAATACCATCTATCGGTTGTTCAAAGACTGACTTATGTTATAAGCACGGTGCATAAACCAAACTAAGTGATTAACTAAAATAACATTTGAAAAGTGAGCGTACAAGTCGGGACACATTTTTTTCGCTGAAAATTTTATACCTTTGTTGACAAAAATGTAAGTATTTATTATTGAGCTTGGAATTTTGTACATATTGTCGTTAAATTAGTAAAGTTCATATATTTTGATGGTAAACAACTAATAAGATCTCTTTAGACCTATTTATTTTTGCTGATATTTAATAAAAATGTGTGGGTCGAAATCGACCTTTTGGGCATATTTTTTTTTTTTTATTGCTTAGATGTGTGGACGACATAATTGATATAATTGATAATTTCAAGCTCATTAATATTAAGAAAACTGGTGATTTATGAGGAATATCATTTAAGGTTGTTGGCAACAGCGGCGTCACGTCATAATTATACAATAAGCTGTATAGAATTTGTAATAGATTAATATAGAAACGTATATAGACATAGATATAGAGTTACATAGACATAGAGTTATAAAATAGATAAATAAATAGAGTGCATGGGCATATAGATAGATAAGTAAGTATATAGATAACGTGCACATAGATTTACCATTGAATAGAAGGGAAGTAGCTATAACCATATCGAAATAAATAATATACATTTTTGCCTTATTATTCCCGATAGTTTTAAGATTAACTTATTAACTTAAATGAACACGCGCCCGGCCCGCGTCCCGAAACCATGTAACAAACAGCATTTATCTGTGTTCAGGACCGGGTATTTTGTTTATACGGGCGCGTAATATAGATTAAGCATAGAATAAGTAATATGTATCGATATCCCTATATTCCCTGTATTCCCATACGACATAGAATAGTTAAGTATGAGGCACTTGTATATAGATTTAGTGAATAAATAGATATAACGACAAAACCGAGCCGATCATAGTGAAAATGATCTCGACAAGAGCAGTATTTTGCAAGAGCTCTCTAAAGGATTACACCCCGAGGTAGTTAAGTGACCCTACGACGTTGTCAGGTACCTGCCGACCGACAACCTCCCGACCTGCCGACCGATTACCTGCCAACCGCCGGCCGCCGACCCTCCGAACGAAGATCACCGAAGAAACGCACGAGTAAAGACATCAGCGCCTCGAAGAATTTTATTGAAGAATTAAAGATTTTTATTGAAGAATTGAAGACTATTGAAATGATCGTCGGTTATTGAATATAGAAGAAATTCGGTTGTATTGACAGATCGGTTGGCTCGGTTTTACGTTCAGTAGCAAAGTTTTGAGTTCAAATTTCGAGTGAGCTTGTACGATATCGTACACCTTAGGACCCTACATTGACTGCTTCAGATCGACACGAGTAATCGCCACGAGAGGAGCATCCGGCGTCTTATATATTTCAAAAAATCTTATAAGATTAATAAACCCGTCCAACCCGGGTTGACGTCACTCGCCTTATTGACACGTGTGACGTGCTGCGTACCCAACAAAGGTTATAAAATCCATTATTGATATAATCGCACCTTACCTTGCTACAATATTTAATGACTGTATTAATTGTGGTGTGTTTTCTGATCTAATGAAATATAGTAAAATAATACCTTTGTTTAAATCTGGTAGTACTTTTGACTGCTTTAACTTTAGACCCATTTCAGTACTACCTACATTGAGTAAAATTTTTGTAAAAATTATTTTGGAACAACTTTTGAACCATTTCAATTCCAATAACTTGCTTCATAACAAACAATATGGATTTACTAGAGGTCATTCATCAACTATTGATGCAGGTGTAGATCTTATTAAAAATATTTTTCAGGCTTGGGAGGAATCGCATAATGCCCTTGGGGTATTCTGCGACTTATTTTGATTGTGTTGAGCATAATACATTGTTGAGGAATTTACACCATTATGGTACTAGGGGCGTTTCATTAGAACTTATGAAATCTTATTTATCCGGAAGAATCCAAAAGATAGACGTTGAAGGAAAGAGATCTTCCGGTGTCTTACTTAATATGGGTGTTCCTCAGGGTTCAAGGAGATCAAAATTCTAACTTTAGCGTCACAATACATTTTTGAAAATTTATTGTACGTGCGTAAAAACATTGAAGAATTTCTCAGTCTGCGATTTGCATAATGTGAACACTAGGAACAAACATAGGCTTGCGTTGCCGGCGACTCGAATTAAGAAAATAATCAACTTTTTTAGGGGGCTGGGTGTACAGCTTTTCAACAAGATCCCACAAAACGTTCAATTACTACCTGTTCATAGATTTAAGAAAACTGTCAAGGAACGTTTGTGCAACAAGGCATATTATAAAGTTAAGGATTATTTACTATAGTAGAATTATTTTGTCCGTGCAGTTTGGGTCATAAAAAATCGGAGCAGTGAAGCGAGCATTTCGCTCTCTCTTCCACTCACGAGCCTTATGGACGGGCATAGTGATGCGCATTATTGTTGTCGATAAGCGTTATCGACAGTGTATTTAGTTTTGTCATTTTGTGGGTTAGTGATAAAAATGAAAGAAAACATCACTAATCTAACTATTATTTTGATTAAATTCTACAGTTTTGGTACAAAACAAATTGTGTCACTAAAGAAATTCAGAGAGCGAATGCATAAAAACACACAAGGCGTTCGCTCCTGGCCTTTTCATTTTACATTATTATTATATTTATAATTGTATTTTTTTGACTTATTTTTTCGTTTACTGTAAATATGTTTATTTATTTTAAAAAAATATATGGGAAAAAACAAAAAAAAAACCCGCTGAGTTTGTTTCGCCGGTTCTTCTCAGGACTCTTTTTGGAACCGGTGGTAGAGTTAACATTTTTATTTATATTTTGACATTCAACAAGTGTGTTATGCTGACATCTAAGTCGAAATAAATGATTTTGAATTTTGAATTTGAATTGAAGTATGAGACTGCAAGAGTTCAGCCTGGACTCCCTCTGAAAGTGATGTCGAACGCGCCATTGTCCGTGCGTAGATATGCCGCTGACCATATGATTGTGGTTTCTCAAACCCGAAGGTGTGCCTACTGCAAAAGTAAGACGGTAAAAATGTGCCGATCATGTGGAGTCAATCTCCAAGACAAGTGTTTCGAGAAATTCCATGCCTACATAGCCAAATATTTTTATGTCTAAAATGTCTAAAGTTTCCTGTTACCAATAAATTATAATGTTCCTAATTTGTTGAATAAGATATTCTTAGTTGTAAAGTTAATAACAATAAAAACGAGGTTTGATCATGTAATAAAAAGTGTTTTATTTACCTATACATTTCTTTACATGGCTGGAGTATATTTGACCCAGGAGTCGATTTTGACCAACTGAAAAAAAAGTACTTCCAGTTACTGAAACTGAAAATTATTACTTTTCAGGTTAATAAATATCCTTAGGCACAACAATATCCAAAATTCATAAAAATCGGAGATCTAAATCTTTCTGGGCATATATGGGTTAACCTCGCTTGTGACTATAATTTTATAATGTGAAAACAGAAACAAATTAATCATTAAAGTATTTCTTCTTTTTTTTGGACAAAAAATACTTCCTGAGGATTGTTCACAGACTGCTGACTTCCTTTTAATTTTTGACAAATTATTTGATTCATTTAATGGTCATTCTTATCAAAAATCTCCAAACCAATACACAAACTGCTTAAAAAGAAATTCTCCTCATTTAAGTTATGGCATTATTTACTGCCCATATTAGAGTCTATTAAATTCGATTCAGTAGTTATAAAAAATAATGTAGTAAATAATAAACACGAATTAATTCCTGCAATCTAAAACTGGATCCATAACATAAAAATATTTAAAGAATTGTGGCATCATTTAAATCAATACCACATTATCTGTAATTTACTAACTAGAAATTTCAATCAAAATTCATTGAAGAATTTTTTTAGTAGTACGAGGGCTGCACTAAAAGTATCGGGAATGGAATATTTCCACTGTTCCTGTCATATTAAAATCTTTTTAATTGAAAACTCCTTGGTTTTAAAAATCGAATACCATTTATTTATTTAAAAAAAGATTTTCGGTCTTGTCACGAGGTTTTGTCAAACTTGTTTAGTCGTTGAGAAAATGGAATTGACTCGAGAAAATTCAAGAGCGATGATTTATTATGACTTTCGAAGTGGTTTAACACAAAAACAGTGTGTTGACCGGATGATTTCTGCATTTGGTGATGAAGCCCCATCCAAAACCACAATTTATCGCTGGTTTGCTGAGTTTCAACGTGGACGTGTCAAGCTCAGTGATGATCCCCGTCAAGGTCGTCCAAAAACTGCAGTCACCCAAGAAAACGTTGATGCTGTGCGTAAGCTGATTGAGGAAGATCGACATGTGACATACCGCGAAATTCAGGCAACTTTAGACATTGGCATGAGTCAAATACAAATAATCTTGCAAGAACAATTAGGTGTAAAAAAGTTGTTTTCCCGATGGATACCGCATTCGCTCTGTGAAGAGCAAAAAGCGGCTCGCGTTACTTGGTGCGTCAGAACTCTCGAAAGATTCCACGCAGGATCCTCAAATGCTGTATACAACATTGTATCAGGTGACGAGTCCTGGATATACGCGTACGAACCCGAAACAAAAAACCAGTCACGAGTTTGGGTGTTCGAAAATGAGTTAAAGCCAACAAAAATTGTTCGTTCACGGAGTGTTGCAAAAAAAATGGTGGCCACGTTTGTCTCCAAAACCGGCCATGTTACGACTATTCCTCTTGAGGGACAAAGAACGGTTAATGCAGAATGGTATGCTAGCATTTGTTTGCCACAGGTCGTTTCTGAACTCCGTAAAGAGAACTGCAACCGCCGCATCATCCTCCATCACGACAATGCGAGTTTTCACACCGCGCACAGAACAAAAGAGTTTTTAGAGCAAGAAAACATAGAATTATTAGACCATCCGCCGTACAGCCCCGACCTAAGCCCTAATGATTTCTATACTTTCCCTAAAATAAAGAATAAATTGCGTGGACAGAGATTTTCATCACCTGAAGAAGCTGTGGACGCCTACAAAACGGCCATTTTGGAGACCCCAACTTCCGAATGGAATGGTTGCTTCAATGATTGGTTCCATCGTATGGAAAAATGTGTCAAATTTCGCGGAGAATACTTCGAAAAGCAATAAATACATTTTTAAATAGTAATGTTGTGTCACTTCGTTAATTCCCGAAATTTTCAGTGCCGCCTATGTATTAAAAGTAACAGTTTTAGAAATATTAATCCTAATTATAGTCCATTTATTAGTGCTTTTAAAACATTGCTCGTTAATAATTTTAGTTCACCTCATTCTCTAGGAGTGAATTGTGAGAAAGACAACAATAATCCAATAAAAATCTTTACAAACTTTTTCAATCAGAGTTCTGATGACATTCCCAAAATAGATAATTCTTTTGATATTAACCACCTAATTAGTAGTGGGTCAATTAATAAGTAGCGATTGTTTGATTTATGCTGAATCAATGAAATATGTATCAGGGTATATTATAAAAAAATGTAAATCAAAGATTTTTACTGGATGTGCTGCTTATCTTATCTACGAGATTGATTACACTAAGAAATCTTTGTTTCATCCCAATCACAATTTTATCACAAGCTCATTTCATATATTTATTTTAATGCTAATACGCATTTCAGACTTAAATCGATCGTTATTGAAGAGTTGCCAGCCGGCCAACCACAGGAGAACCCACGGCACCCTAAGAGGGTAAGGGTGTTCCCTCCTAAGGTCGCGAAACACCCAGGGTGTGTATTCTGGTACTTTTAAATATATTTAAGTTTTTTAATATTTTTAATAGCAAAACAGTATCTGTAGCTTTATTTTCAGATCGGAATTGTGGAGGCAAGACCTTCCGACTTCGGACCTGGATGCTTCGGTGCCATCACCTGCCCTGTAACTATATTATTCAATAATATAATATTAACCAGATTTAAAAAAATAAAAGAATCGGTTATCGCCACGCTTGCAATTATGAGGCCAGACTTAAGTTTGCCTCAGGAAGATTGGCCAGTCATCGAAAAAGCGACCGAACTTTTGATTTTCTTTTACGACGTTTCCGTAGAAGTTAGTGGTGAAGATTATGTGTCTGCGTCTAAATGCATTGTGTTTTGCAAAATAATAAACCGAATGCATAGCAAATATTCTCCCAACGGCTTAGAAAAAATTGTAAGCCTTCATAACACATTGAAATTGTAAATGCATGCAAGGTTTGCAAAGGTAGAACACAATGTTCTTCTTCGTGAGGCTACAATATTAGATCCGCGATTTAAAAAAGCGAATTTAATAATTTAGAAAATTTTAACAGAGCTGCCACAACAATAAAATCCAGAATGGGCACACAAACGGAATCCGTAAAAGAAACACCAATTCCTCAGCCTCCAGTAGCACAATCTGGTGAATCCGGCTCTATTCGAGATGAATTTGATGCCGAAATTGGTATTCTCGTGCCACAAAAGCCAACTGCAGCGGGTATTGTTGAATTTGATAAATACATGGCAGAACTATAAATTAAAAGAACAGAAAATCCATTGCTCTAGTATAATGAAAGATAAGCTGTGTATCCGAGGATATATCAATACATGCTCAAAAGGTTAAATACTCGTATCACTGCCACGTGAGTGCCATGCGAGCGTGTATTTTCGAAAGCTGGTCTGACATTAAATGAAAGGCGGACTCGGCTCAAAACAAAAAAAAGTATCGCAATTAATATTTATAAGCTGTAACTAAAAATGTAAATATTAATTTTATTTATATTAAAAAATCCGTGGTTGTATAAAGAAATCCGTGGTGGGTTCCGGGCTCTCCACGCCCTTCACTCGCTGAAGGGTGTTCCCCCTGGAGACGCTCGGGCTCCCTCTCTCTTCCCCTTTTGTTTTTTTTTGTATTTCTTCTTTTTTCAGAACAAAAAATACTTCCTGAGGATTGTTAACAGACTGCTGATTTCCTTTTAATTTTTGACAAATTATTTGATTCATTTAATGGTCATTCTTATCAAAAAACTCCAAAACAATACACAATCGATCTGGCTATGGGGGTGGTCGTCAAAAGCCGTTTAGAGGACTATTGGAATACCGCGAGGGACATTTTTTATACTCCGGGCTTCTCCGCGGAGATGTCGTATGACCGTTTCTAGCTGTTGTCCAAATGCCTTCACTTTAATAACAATGAATATTGTGACATTGCAATTTTGACACGACTCCAAGTCAAGCTCTATAAAATACAGCCAATAGTAGACCATTTAACGACGTGACGCTGAAGCTATAAACCTCAGCTTCGTCGTTTATAAATTAATAATTATTAATTTTCTTATGATCTATTTCAATTGAACTAAATTGATACCAATTTTGTTTTAAAATAATTTGTTTAGTTCTTATAGTTATAGTATTACATTTGAATAGTTGTAGTTTGTAAGTTAGTAATAAATGAAAATACTGATATAAAATATTGTAAATAACCTTTTGTAAATTCTACGAGAAGATGATTTTAATTAATGATGGGTTTTGCAACGGTTTTCAAAATTTGCAATTATTTAGATTAACTGTGGAATATGTTTGCTAAGTTGTGTTTTCTGTATGAGCAGATATAAAAGGAAGTACCCAAACATGATTACGTTTCTTACATTTTCATTCTGTGAAATCTAATATAATATACTTGCGTCACTGCGTGAATCTGTGTTTTGTTAAGTTCATTTTGGTATATGAATGGTTACATAATTAATAAATTTGTTTCAATTATTTTACATTAAACATGTGACAGAATTTATGACCTGACTAGGTACTTTTAGAATTTTACTCATTTTTAAATATGGAGTGGACGCTTAAAGAAGACCGTGTTGCAGTTATTGCATTGCATCGTTGCGGTTACGCGTCAATTCAAATTTTTAACATACTGAAAAATTTGAATATAACCAAAAGATTCGTTTATCGTACCATCAAACGATACAATGAAGACTCTAGTGTAGATGACAGGTCAAGAAGTGGACGCCCTCGGTCTGTTAGGACTCCAACAGTGATAAAAGCTGTGAAGGCGCGAATTCAAAGAAATCCCAAACGTAAGCAGAAACTGTTGGCCCTTCAGATGGGGTTAAGCAGAACCACGGTAAAAAGGGTGTTAAATGAAGACTTAGGGCTTCGGGCATTTCGAAGAAAAACAGGACATCGTTTGAATGCTCGTCTAATGGACCTGAGACTAAAGAGATGCCGCGCTTTGTTGAAGCGGTACGCGGGAAAAATATATCGGGAAATTCTTTTTTCGGATGAAAAATTTTTTACCGTAGAAGAGAGCTACAACAAACAAAATGATAAGGTGTACGCACACAGTAGTGAAGAAGCGAGCAACCGTATTCCGCGTGTCCAACGAGGTCATTTTCCATCCTCGCTCATGGTATGGTTGGGAGTTTCTTATTGGGGCTTAACAGAGGTACATTTTTGTGAGAAAGGTGTAAAAACGAATGCAGTTGTGTATCAAAATACAGTCCTGACGAACCTTGTGGAACCTGTTTCTCATACCATGTTCAATAACAGGCACTGGGTATTCCAACAAGATTCGGCGCCAGCTCATAGAGCGTAGAGCACACAAGACTGGCTGGCGGCGCGTGAAATCGACTTCATCCGGCACGAAGACTGGACCTCTTCCAGTCCAGATTTGAATCCGTTAGATTACAAAATATGGCAACACTTGGAGGAAAAGGCGTGCTCAAAGCCTCATCCCAATTTGGAGTCACTCAAGACATCCTTGATTAAGGCAGCCGCCGATATTGACATGGACCTCGTTCATGCTGCGATAGACGACTGGCCGCGCAGATTGAAGGCCTGTATTCAAAATCACGGAGGTCATTTTGAATAAACTTTAGTGTCATAAGAATCTATGTTTTGTTAAGTTCATTTTGGTATATGAATGGTTACATAATGAATAAACTTGTTTCAATTATTTTACATTAAGCATGTGACAGAATTTATGACCTGACTAGGTATATTTATGTCAGTATACCACTTCCTAAATGTAAGATCATATTGGGGTAAGTATGGCTTCAAACATATAATGGAAACGATGACGCTAAATAGATCATTCACTTCAATGACAACTCAATACACAAGCCCGTTGGTCACTCAAACCACGACCGTCTGCATAAAATAAGACCTGTAGAGGCACATTTGAATAAATTATATTTGAGTGTGGCACCATTTGAGCAGAGACTGTCTTTAGATGAACAGATGTGCTCTACGAAAGTAGCGCATTTCATGAAACAATACCTCCCCAACAAGCCCCATAAGTGGGGTTTCAAGCTATATGTTGTGTTCATTGTCTGGTTACGCCCACAACTTTGAAATTTATTCTGGAAAACAGGATATTCAATACTTAAGTGATGAACCTTATTTTGGTGTAGTAGGCAACACAGTCATCAGATTGTGCCGTTCAGTTCCACGAAAAATGAACCACATAATTTATTTTGATAATTTTTATTCGTCAATTCCTTTGTTATATTACCTACATACTCAAGGTATATATGCATTGGGCACAATTCAGAGGAACCGCCTCGGTAAAACCTGTAAGTTGCCGGCAGTAAAAGAGTTCATGAAGGACTCTGTTCCAAGGGGATCATATGAGGAACTCGTAGCAGACTATGAAAGGTGTGGATATCTCGGTAACTTGTTGGAAGGATAATAAGCTTGTTACGTTGGTATCTACTTATGTTGGTTCCGAACCAGCTGAAACTGTCAGCAGATTTGATAAGAAACAAAAGAAAAAAGTCTTTGTTGCCTGTTCAAAAATTGTAAAAGATTACAATGCCCACATGGGTGGAGTAGATTTGATGGACAGTTATTTGGGCCGCTATAAAATTCGAATAAAAAGTCGAAAATGGTACATTCGATTATTTTATCACATGATCGACATGGCGGTAATAAATTCATGGGTACTTTATAAAAAACACCACCCAAACATGACACTAGGTGATTATAGATCAGATTGCCAATTGTCTACATACATATTTTTTCATAATAAATACCTATTTTTTTATACCAAATTTATTTTCATTCATTTTTATGTTATATGTACCTAAATACCTACCAGGTAACATTTTTTCCAGGCCGCAATAAAAAACCATGCATTTAAGGGTTAATTTTTTTTTTCAGGTACTTAATTGACAATTATTATTTAATAATAATACAAAGTTAATCAAATAACGGGAAGTATTTTCCCACCTCCAAAAATCTTTCTTTAAAGAGCAACATTGACCAATACCAGTCTTAACAAAATAAATCTCGAATGTAATTCTTTTTTTTTTGTTTGGCAACACTTTAGTGACAGTTAGTTTAAGTCGCCGTGAGCTAATGTCAAAGTAAAAAATTGCCCGTTTTTTTGAAAGTGGTCGGAGTGCAACGTTATTTTTTTGGAAATTGTTAAGAAAAAAATCTGGTAAGTACATGAACTTATTGTCAACTTAAACTAGACTCATTTTTCAAGGTTTTGGCTGTAAAATAACATTGATAACGTTATAATTTGACGGAAAAATATACTATTTAAAATGTGGGAATTTATTTCCCCTTGTCTGTTACTGACATGAAAAAATTCAAACTATATATATAAAATGTTTATCTGTCCAATGGGAATCACTTTGTAGGTTTTGGTTTTTTTATTTTGTTATTATATATGATTTTTTATGATTTTCAGCTATTTCAAAATGGAAAAAATAAATAAAAGACCACTCTCAAAGAAAGAACTCGAAATATGCATAGAAAATTTAGCGGATCTTTCAGATTTGTCCGAATGCGATGAAGAAGACGATCCTTGTTACGAAAATAGTATCCATTCTCCTTCTGTACACCTAGACCAACCAGATGCTTGCCTAGTAGAACAACGTCTTGAAGAAATGTTTGGCTTCGAAGAAACTTGTGATGACTATATCGTACTAAATGAACCAATAACAGAGCCTGATAAATTATTATCAATTCTAAGTGAAGATTTATCGCCCACGATTCCCATCAATCACTTACCGGACATTTCAGTAAACGACTTTTTGGAGGATGATGAACCAGAATCTAACACTGTACGCAGAGATCGCTCACAACTACGACAATGGGAGGTAGAAGATATAAGTCATGAAATTCCAAATTTTGGAAAGCGTTTCAAGCCCGTGGTTACTGACACACATAAAACTTCGCCTATAACTATATTTGACCGTTTTTTTCCTGACATATTGATATTAATATTAGCCGAACAAACCAATAAATACGCCAGCCAGAGAAACAGCGCTCAATGGAAACCAGTTACTGAGAAAGATATAAGAGCCTATTTGGGAGTTTTAATTCTGATGGGATTGAACCCTCTTCCAGATATGGAACTCTATTGGTCGACCGATACATTTTACTATAACAAAGAAATGGCGCAAGTTTTTCCACTCACTAGATTTAAAAAAATCACTGAAAATCTACATTTAAATGATAACCAAACCCAACCATCAAGAGATTCTCCTGATTATGATAAATTACACAAGGTCAGACCTCTAATAATAGAATTAAACAAAATATATCAGAAGGAAGCTTGTAATTCCCAAATCCAATCAGTTGACGAATGTATGGTCAAATTTAAAGGACGCAGCTCCTTAAAACAATATATGCCCAAAAAAACCATTAAAAGGGGTTTTAAAGTCTGGGCGAGATGCGACGCAAAAACCGGCTATTTATATCAATTTGAAATTTATACTGGTAAAGGCGACAGCATTGAAAACGAAGGTCTCGGATACAATGTCGTTATGAAATTATGCAATAATGTCCCTAGAAACACTTTGGTTGCCTTTGATAATTTTTTCACGAGCTGTAATCTAATGGAAGATCTCTACGACAAAGGTATATACGCAGTGGGAACTGTACGATCGAATAGAAAAGATCTTCCCGACATGATTAAAAAAAAGCAGCCAAAATCATTAAGACTAGCAAAACACGAATTTGCTGCTGTTACAGCGGAGCCCATAGTAGCCATTAAGTGGCTCAATACTAAAAAAGTGGCAGTCCTCACTACGGCTCATCAACCACGTGATATACAGTACGTAAAAAGGACGCAAAAGGATGGCTCAAGAAAAGAGATACTTTGCCCAAAAGCTATTGCAGAATATACACTTTCCATGGATGGAGTTGATCTATTCGATCACTTTAGATCTTCATACCCAATAAACAGAAAGTCAAGGAAGTACTGGATGAGACTTTTGTTTTTCTTTTTTGACGTCTCAATAATAAATGCGTATATCACCTACAATCATACACATATACCAACGCTGCATGGACATCGCGAATTCAGGTTGCGTTTAGCACGCTCACTGATCAATAGCTACACCACCAGAAAAGAAAACATCCAAAGTGTCGTTTATAAAAACAAAAAAGGTGGCGTTTTCGGAGTGCCGGATGAAATCCGTCTGATGAATGTGGGTATTCACATGCCGGACGTAATACAAACTTATAAGAGATGCAGGTTTTGTAGCACGAAAAAAATAGAAAAGAGGACCAATATACAGTGTTCAACGTGTCAAGTAGCCTTTTTTTTTTGTGTGCCAAAATATGCTTTAAATCTTTTCACGCTGCTCCTTCTCAGTAATTTATCTAACCTATTTTGTGTTTTTTTCTTTCCTATTATTGTCCCACTGCTGGACAAAGATCTCATCCAAACATAGTATATATGTTATACGTATAAGAGTACTTATTATTAATTGTATCTTTGTAAAGCTTAGTAAGTAATGAAATATTTCTGAATAATTATTGTTTTTATTGTCTAAAAAAAAAATATTTACAAAAATCTGTGGCAAATCCGAGGTACTAACTAGTCTAAAAAATACTCCAAAACAATCTTAAGTGGTAACGGATAACGGGAACTATTTTCCCATTTGGCGATTTTTGTGTTTGCGAATACGAATAAGGGGAAATAATTTCCCACCGAAAAACACCCCCTTCCCTCCACTTTTTCGAAATTCCACTAAGATTTTTGGAATCTACGGACCTATTTTACTTAAAAACCGACCTTACTTTTAATTTATCTCACAAAAAGTTCCGTGTTTGATTAAGGGTTAAAATGTAATACCGTTTGACACAACAAATTTGTTGTGTAAAGACAATTACATTCTGTGTCCACACCTTGGCTTATCATGGCCTTGGTCTTCGACACATTTTATCAAGGCACCGACATGTTATTTATTACAGATTCCAGGGTTTATTCCAGGTTCGTGTAATAATCCGCTGCATTTTGTATTAAGTATGAACGCTGAAGAAACAAAAATGTTATTACGTTGTTCATTTTACTGGTGCCAAAGATGTGATTTTGCTTTATACGATCACTATCCAGCCGACGAATGTGATTATTATAATTAAAGGTTTTTACTGCATTAGTAGCCGTTAAGCCTCCTTTTTCATTATGGTTCAAAAAGAACAGAAACGATATATGTGTTACCTACTCGAATCAAACTTGTCAAGGTAATTTGTAATACTAATTAATTGTTAAAATTGTTTAAATTTTTTGTGTTACTTCGATGTATCTGCGCCGTATTTAAGTTTAGATTATTATTATTATTAAAACACACAGCGTTGATGTGAAGAAAGCTGATGTGAAAATGCCCTTATTCTATAGTTTATGGTGAAAACTTGCCAGATTGTCTATGCTTTATATACCTGTCTCGTTCTTTCACCAGCGTGCGTCCTCTTCTACCCTTTGAGGCGCTTGTCAATTGACATTGACAGTTCATAGCGTTGGTGATTTTGCCGCTTAAACACGCAAAATTTTCTAAGTCTTATAAAAACTGTGTTAAAACTGTTTAAAAGTGTTGAAAAACAAGTTATCATTGTGTAAAATTATCACACAGCGTCTTCCCTATCCACGTGTTGTGTTTTTAGTGAGGAATAAGTGTTATTTAACATGGATTCCAAAGACGTCGATAGGGTAAGTAATGGCGGTGAGGAATAAGTGTTGTTTAACATGGGTTCCGAACACGTCGATAGGGTATCTAATGGCGGAGGTGAACAATGTTCGAGGGTTGATGCTTCGGAGGGAGATCAGCCCTTGAATAGGACGAAATCGGATGATTCGTCGTCTTCATCCTCGGAGGAAGAAGAAGGCATAGCGTCACCACCGCCCATTAATATTTTTCTTTAGTGTAGGTAGTCTTGGCGTTGAAAATACAATCACAATAGTGTACAAACTTACAATTACCAGAGTATTATTACAATTCCCAAGTACCAGAGAAAGGGCACAGTTCACACAGCTTGACATTTTTAACAGAATCGTTGTGATTTACTGCACAGAGACACGGACCGTTGTAAAAACGTTCTACACAATCCGGACCACCAGCTCAGAAACAATAGGTACAGGTCTTTAAAAAGATTCTTGAGCGTGTAGGAATCCCGAGACTCTACTGGACACGAACTCAACGCAATGATAAGTTATTTATTAGCACTAGACATGTGTAGTTCCGGACCGAAAAAGTTCCTGGAATTTAGAGCACAGGTACCGCGCGGCGCGGAGGCGTGGCGCGGCGAGTCGACCCGAACGAGTCCCGAACCGACACGAGTCCACGTAAAGAGCTAAGGCAAAATATGGTCCGAATACGAGGGAGTGAGATGGAGCGAGTACAAGCAACTGCGTGTGGAGCTCTTTCATATTACATTTTTATGAATATTGAAGTTATGCACTACGACCTACGTGTTACAGTCCATAGTTGAATAAATTAAAATGTTTTGCTATGGGTTTTGACCTTGACCATGCATCATTCCTGCGAGCACTTAACCTTAAGTGTTTTTAGACCATTTCTTAGAAAATCATAATTCAAAATTAGAGAATTTTAAAACATTCACCACTTTCGCTAGTTTTGTTAGCTACATGTTTACTGGAACATGTTTAATGGAACTAGTTCCGACACTCAAAAGAACGATGTCATGTTCAATCCTTTTCCGAACATGATTAGCACACGTCTAATTAGCACAATAAACTCAGTATCTATCAGTAAAAACAACTGCTCTGTTTTACTTGACAAGACATGACATTTTTGACAGTTCATGTTTTTCCGTACCGTATAGTGCTACCATCGGTTAATTTCACTTTCCCTGACTTTATGTGCTTTGTCAACTAAAGAAAGGTTTTTAATTAGTATAGTAATATATTTTGTGTATATTTTTATAGTAATATATGTTAATTATTAATAAAAATATTCATAACGCCGAAAACTGACATAGTTGAAATTATTTTTAAAACTCAGCGTCTGCCCTTACCACAGATCATAGAAACACAGGAGATATGGCAAGGAGGCGTGGCGCTTGCGAACGCATCTGGCCTCAAAGCGGCTTGATGCCAGTTTCGGTCATTAGTCGAATGTCAACTTGTGACGTCTTCATTGCTTACGATTTTTAACAGCTGTATTGTGAATTACAGGAAAGATAGCATCTCATTTCACACGTAAGTACTACAATATTATAGTTTATCATATTGAAATTACAGAATTCATTAAAAAATTTAGAAAAGCGATGATAGATCCCTTTTCATTAGGAACTAAAACCATTGCTTGCTTAGTACAAATGAATCGATGAATCGGCTGCTCTAATAGCGCAATGGATAAGTGTTTTACTGATACTCTCACTCACACGATAGTTTCGTGAAGCGGCCGCTGTCGGCTTTTGTGTGTTAGGGATGTGATATGCTGTTTGTGATTGTCGATATTTTATACGATCCTATTTAGTACGAATGATTATTTAAGATACAATTAATTATTTAAAAACCCAATTTGTTTCTATTTCTTGATTACTTCACCTAACTTTTATTGAATCAATAGCTAATGGGAATATAGGTAAATAGTAACTTCAGAAACCGAGCATTAAATAACTGATAAAACGTAAAAAAGTGTAGATAATGTGTTGATTTTTAATATATTGTGGTATTCATGCATCATTCATATAATGATCATCATTTATACCATGTTTTATTTTAAAACTTTAGCTATCCGAAAGATCCAAAGATAAAAGAAATGTGGATAAATGCGACAGGAAGGGGTCCAAGCTGGTTCCCAACAAAAAATCACACCATATGCTCGTCCCACTTTGAGCCAAAGTGCTTTCAACCATTGAAGAAAGTTCGTTGGCTCTTCGAATGGTCGGTCCCAACATTGAAGTTGCGTATGGTATTGATGAATTATATGGAACCTTCCACATCCAAAGTGTGCTTTTATTCTGAATTGGATAAAAAGGATCCTAATTTGGTAAGTTAAACTATTTTACAACATCAAAAACTTGTTTCTTTTTTTTAATATAAATATAAAACAAAGTAAGTTTTCTATATAAGAAATTATATAAATGCGGAATGTTTTCTTAATTACAGACGGTTGCTTTAAAACTTCCAACCGGAACCGAATCACAAAATCTCACTGGTGAAAAAAACGATAATTCGGAAAATACTGCTCCAACGTCTACAATATATGGTATCGATACAAACTTTAATGCTCGACAAAATAGCAGTAATGCTAGTTCGAGATAGGTGCTGGTCTTTATTGTTCTGGGAGACAAAATTTGAGTGACCTGTGGACTAATGATGACACAGGCGTGGAAATATTTAGGCTTGTAGTGTCCAAATAACGCTTTCATTTCATCCAAAGCTGCTTGACCTTTGACGATACTTCTATTCGTGATGAAAGGAAGCTAATAGACAAATTGGCACTAATCAGGGAACTATTCGAGACATTTATTGAAAATTGTTAAATATCTTATGTCCCAGGAGATTGTCTAACTATCGATGAAATACTGGTAGCTTTCGGAGGCCGATGCAAATTTCATTAATACATTCCATCCAAGCCGACTAAATACAGTATCACTAAATAATTTGATAGATGCAAGAAATCCCTACAGCAATAACCTTTAAATATATCCTGGAAAGCAGACTGATAATCGATATTTTATGAGCAATAAACCGTTTGATGTTGTGGATCGCATTGAGCAGCTGATTTCGAAAACAAACCGTAATATTATATTTGATAACTGGTTCACAAGTTATGAGCTTGTCGAACATTTTCTCAAGGAACACAAGTTTTTTTTTTTTATTTACTTTTTTTTTTATTACTACAAGGAGAACCAACAGCCAACTAACATAACATAATAATGTAACGAATAATAGAGTCAAAAAGCCAATTAAATGTTCCAAAAAGACGTCAACTTTGTTTCTCATGTTCCAAAAAAACAAGATAGCTTTACTGATGTCAGCTTGTCAGCTTGCACCATGACAATAATATTGATGATTCGACTAGAAAAAAACAATAGCCGGAAACCAATACATATTACACCTCAACAAAATATGGAGCTGATGAGCTGTGCGCTACATATAACATGTGTCGCAATTCAAAAAAGTGGACTTTGACAGTTTTCTACGTCATTTTGAACAAGTCTGCCCTTCGCGGACTTATTCCACCAGTTCCAAAAGGGTTTATTATATCACTCTCTAAAGCAAAAGATTTTATCCCGGGAGATGAAGATAGCACCTAGAACCATGTCACGTATTTTAAAAGATGACTTAGGACTTGCAGCCTATAAGAGACGTCCACCTGATGGTGAGTGGTTACCGTCGCCCATGGACTTCAGCAATGCCAGGGGCAGAGCCAAGCCGCTGCCTACCACTTAATACTCTCCACAAGCCTCGTTTGAAGAAGGACATGTCATAGCGCTCCGGAAACACCGTGGAGGGGAGCTCATTCCCTAGCCGGATGGTACGTGGCAAAAAAGACCTCTGGAAACGCACTGTAGATGACCGCAGTGGCTCCAGGTAGTATGGATGAACTCTACTCCGGTGGCGGGCGGTGCGATGGTATTTCTTAACTAATCATCTAAAAGAGAATAGGGTGGTAAAATCGAAATAACTACTGAAGCGGTACGCAAAGGGAGGTCATAGAAAATTTTTTTTTTACGAATGAGAAAATTTTAACAATTGAGCAACATTTTAACAATTAAAATGACCGCATTTATGCTCAAAGCTCTAAGGAAGCTTCCCAATTAATCGACAAAGTGCAACGTGGGCACTATCCGACTTCAGTGATGGTTTGGTGGGGTATTAGCTATGAAGGAGTGATTGGGCCATACTTTTGTGAAAAAGGTATCAAAACATCGGCACAAGTGTATCAAGATACCATTCTTGAGAAGGTAGTGAAGCCCCTTAACAACACCATGTTTAATAATCAAGAATGGTCCTTCCAGCAAGATTCGGCGCCAGGTCATAAAGCTCGGTCTACGCAGTCTTGGTTGGAAACGAACGTTTCGGATTTCATCAGAGTTGAAGACTGGCCGTCGTCTAGTCCCGATATTAATCCGCTGGATTATGATTTAGGGTCAGTTTTAGAGAGAACGGCTTGCTCTAAACGCCATAATAATTTGGAGTCCCTAAAACAATCCGTACGATTGACAGTGAAAATTTTTCCCATGGAAAGAGTGCGTGCTTCTATTGATAACTGGCCTCGACGTTTAAAGAACTGTATTGCAGCCAACAGAGACCACTTCGAATAAGCTTTTTATACTTTAAATTGTTTTATATTTATGTATTAAACTAACACACTGTAAAAGTAATAAATGTTATTTGCAATAGATTTTTTTTCCCTTTGTCTCAGAATTTATGGCTAGACTAGGTATGTATTGATTAATAATAAAGTCTGCGTTTTAAGTTACTTTTTCCATTATCATGAACATCCTCCTCCTTGCGTCGTATTCCTCATTGCTGAGGGTCGTGACCACCCTTTTGTATCACCTTCGCACGCACGATCTTTTTCCATCCATTCTTGTCTCTGGCGGTGAACATACTAGGTAAATAATAGATATGTAAACAAGTGGTAATTGCATGCTTGTCGTATAAGTGGCGAGTGGCTGAGTGGCGAGCCCTCTCTCATGTGGCCCGTTATTCTTTTCTTGGAACAAATTTTAATCCAACCCATGGTAGTGCTTAGTTGCTGCAGTAGTTTTTAACACGTTAACAGTCCCTATACAAGCGTTCCGAAACACGCCATATGTCCAAGTGTGATTATATATTTTTTGGCCATTATTAGATGTCCACCTGATGCGTTAAAAGTAACAAAATATGGTCGTTGACCCCGGATATGCCCGTGTACAGCGGGCGGTACACGGACTTATGAATTAAATTACCGGGTACCTTTAACGTGTACCACAGGCTCATGAGTGTTCCAGTAGACGTATGTATGGTTAGTTTATTACCATATCGATGGTTCACTTCCGCGGCAGACTACTTTTCCGCCAATACATACCCTCAAACACATAAATATAACATGAAGATCTATAAACTATGGTCTGCAGAACACTTGGGGATACCAAATTTACAATGGTCAAAATGTGCAAGTTTTTGGTTTGGATACCTCCGGAAGTCTAGTAGTAACATTGGCAGAAGGTTTACTTGATGAAGGTCGCTGCATGATAACTGACAACTACTACACGAGCGACCCTTTGACAAATTTTTTGCTTTCTCGCAATACAGACCTCTGTGGCACAGTCAATAAAAAGAGAAAAGGTTTACCGAAAGAGAGAAGGAGAGAAAAGCATTCTAGCAGCACATGAAACGTTCAAGATCAAGTTACGCCGCTGATAGACACATTTTTTGAAATTTTTGGGCAAGAAAGAATCTCGATTCATCCGAAGACGATGCGTGGGGATGCTGCCAAAACCTTCTTGATGAAGGTCGACTTGCTCCATATGCACAGGCCAAAGCCAAAAGGGTATCAACGCAATGTAAAATTTGCAAAAAAGCATATTGCGTTGTTTGTTTTTGTAAACTTTTAGTTCACCAATTAAAATTTGTATCTTTTTTTCTAAGTTTTTTTTATGTCGTGTTGCTATACTAAGAGTTTTAAAAAAATATGACATGTTTTCGACTTTTTCCATTTATTAGATCCTTGGCCACAAGTCCACAAAGAAAACACTAACTAATTTGACAAGTCCGTGGATCTAGGCCCCGTAGAGAAACACATCGGCTCTTGTACCTCATAGGGTACACGAACTCGGCGGAACCGCTCACCGTGTACCACATACGTAACACCGGACTGTCCGGTCTATTTAAGCCTAAAATCAGGAGGAAGGTTACATAAATTCCCATAAAGCTGAATATTGGCATAGTTGTTCAAAACATCATTATAAAGAAAATCTCAAAAGTCCTCATCGTTCCGAGGTGTGCTAAAAATTTGGCACGGGGTCAAAGGTCAAAAAAATGAGTTTTTTGCGATTTTTAGCGAAACGGTGAGTTTTTTCGCAAAATTACCCCAGTACAAAATTGTAGATCACGAAATTCTCTACAAAAAATATATTAATAATTTTTTTCCTAAAAGCCACCATTTTGGAGATATAACGTTCCGAAAAGTTGGATCAGTCGTAATCCCTCTATTTTGCACACGTACGCCACATATGAAAGTCACTAAAGGTGTAATAGAACTAAAATAAGTTCGCTATTATTTATTGTAACTTGCTTATGTAAAATATAAGTTAAACTACGAGAATCTCAGGTATAATGAAACCCCGTTCCTAAATTTGTACGTCAGTATAACCTTGGGATAACATCTGTCTTTTATTCTATTGTCCGCGTGGCTAGGGTCGTATACCTGCTTTATGTTGGCATGCCCAATATATGAAATACATACCGTTAGTCTTGAGCGCCACTGCGTAGGGAAAACATGTGCTTATCTTAACCTATCTTTTAACCTATTTTGTGCGTTTTAGATTTTTATAAGAAAAATGTCAGAATATTGTTTTATTTGTACTCATCTTTTAACTGAAAGTGAAACTGTAACTGTTGATCGTGGTATGAAGACACTGATTAATGCAAGTGCTGAAAGAGATGATGGATACTCGGAATTTCTTAAAAAACAAAAATCTGTGACAATACATAGCAACTGTCGTAAAATTTATACGCGGAAGTGTTCTATTGCTGCTGCCATCAAAAGAAAACGCGAAGAACAAGAAGCTAACACATCTACAGGATCTACAGTAAGTAGTCCTCCTCGTACTAGATCCCGTTCAAGTGATTCAGCTTTTTGTTTTAAAAAACTATGTTTATTTTGTGGCAATAAATTGAATGAAGAGTTGCAGAGAAAAAAATCCTTAGATCGTCGCAGTAAAATTTGTCAAGTAAGTACACTCCAATTCAAACATTCAATTTTGGAAGTAGCACGAACTCGTTCCGATGCTATATCGAAAGCTGTTGTTGCTCGAATCGAATTTGACTATGATTTAGTTGCTGCTGAAGCAAAGTATCACCAAGAATGTTATACTTCTTTTTTGAAACCGACTACTGGCGGTACAGTTGGTCGTCCTAAAGATGAAGCAACAGATCTGGCAATGCAGGAAATATTTACATACATTGAGAGTAGCAATGACTGTCAGTTTACTTTGGCTGAGTTAAAAGATGTTAGCAAAATTTTAACTTTAGATAACAGGACTATTAAGCTGCGACTTAAACTGAAATATGGCGATAAAATTATTATCACTGAAAAACCGGGAGCGTTAACATTTGTATGTTTGATAAACAGTCACCATGAAATTTTAAATCAATCTTGGTCCGAAAATAAAAAAAATAATAAACAAGAAGAACGATTAAAAACTCTAGAAGCAGCAGCATCTATTATTCGAGAAGATATTCAATCCTCGGTATTTGATAATTCCTACTACCCTCCACCAGGTCGAATGTTTGAAGATTTAAATAATGACATCCCACAGTCACTGACATTTTTTTTGGAGCAAATGATCTTAAAAAATAAACGATCAAATTTCGATCATTTAAAACTAGTATGCACCAATATTTGTCATAGTATCATGACTGCTATTCGACCAAGATCGTTCAAGTCCAAATTACAGTTAGGTCTTTCAGTTTTTTTTCATCGGAGGTTCGGGTCTAAGCGTCTTATACAAATTTTGTCGTCTTTTGGTTTGTGTGCTTCTTATAATGATACATTGATGTACAAGTCAGCAGCAGTTTTTCATCCTCTTCCTCATGTCCTACCACCTGAAAGTGGCACACTTATTCAATACGTTGCAGATAATGCTGATATAAATGTTAATACGCTAGATGGTAACAATTCACTCCACATAATGGGTATAATTCAAATTGTAACTCCAAAGCACTCTGTTTTACTAGAAGAACCTATGCAACGAATAAAAGAAGTTCTTTCAGCAAAACACTTCAAAGCAAAAGCTCATGTGCCAATACAGATCTATCAGAATAGTGATGTAGTTGGTTACAGTAAAATATATGTCCAAGATTTTGGATATGGAACTGAAACAGTATCTTTTCATAAAAATTCTGATGTAGTATGGTTTTATGGAAAGTGGAAAAATACATCATTACCTGGTTGGAACGGTTTTATTGAGCGCTTAACAAATTACCATACAAATTATTCAAAATCTCAGATTACATTTTTACCATTCATCCATCAACCAGCTAGTAACTATAATACTGTCTATACGACTTTACTTTGTGCATTAGAGAACGCGAAACGTTACGGCCACACTGTATGCATCGTGACTTTCGACCAACCCTTGTATGCGAAAGCTCGAGAAATTGTATCAGCCGCACCTGACGGCTCTGAAGTATCGAAGATTATTGTCAGACTTGGAGGATTTCATCTACTCATGTCTTATCTCGGAGCAATTGGTTATATTATGCAAGGTAGCGGGATAAAAGAAGTACTCTCAGAAATCTATGCACCAAAGTCATTAGAAAAAATGCTCAATGGTCATGCTTACGCAAGAGCTGTTCGAGCACATACACTACTCCAGCTGGCTTTAGCAATTACAATATTAAAAACAATAGATATTAATGATATCATGGGAGCAGATTTAATCATAAATATTGACCATATATTAGATAGCACTCTTTCATATTCAGATATTGAAAATGATAATGAAGTATCAGGTGCTTTACTTCATAAATTTAATATGAAATTGAAAGATTTTGAGGAACGAGGACCAACAGCGCAACTTTGGATACAATATTTTAATATGGTTTCACTTGCAAAAGAATTTTTGAGAGCTGAGCGTATGGGGGACTGGAAAGCTCATTTAAGTTGTGTAAAAGAAATGTTACCTTATTTCCACTCGTCAGGACATTTTCCATATGCTAAATCTGCACACTTGTATTTACAAGACATGATGCAATTACAGGACTCGATGGATCCTGAAGTTTACGAAAAATTTACCGAAGGATTTTTCACCGTGAGACGCTCAGATAAATTGAGTTGTGGAACTTCTACAGACATGGTTATCGAACAGTCTATGATGAAAGCCATGAAGACAGATGGAGGTATTGCTCGAGGAAGAAGTACAAAACAAAGTGTAATCAGTAAATGGGTTTACAGCATGCATGCAATGAACACAGTTTGTGAGAAATTAGAAGATCTTGCTAATGTTAGGATGGATACGACTGAACAGCATGTTGATGCCAGTGATTCACGTGTAAAAAAAGACGCTAAAGACATACGAATGCTTCTTGAGTGGTTCTCGATTCATGATCCTTTCCCAGAGGTTAACAAAGTCATCTCGATTGCAAGTGGTGTCGTTGGTGATAATACAATTAATTGCTATAAAGCACGTGAACTTGGGCTTATCTCTATTGCTAAAATAACTGGACTGACATTTAAAGATATTAAACTTAAACGCGCTGACAAAGTTGTTCCTCTTTTAGCTATGAGTAGCACCGTAAAAGTTCACGAAGAAAAAGTACCTGTTGACCCAGTGTTATTATTCCAACGTATGAGTGTTACTGCGGCTTTTCAAGATGAAATTGAGAAATATTTCGAGTATGAATTAGCTCCTTATCCGTTAACATTATTTGATGACATTGGAATGCGCAAGACCCAGAAGTCGGCTATTTACGATTGTTTTCAGACTATAAATGTTGATATTAATAACACTAATTCAACGTACATAATTGACGGAGGATTCTTATTACATCGAGTGGTGTGGGATAGCGAGGAAACATTTAACGTTATCTTAGATAAATACGTTCAATATGTACGTCGACATTTTGGTTCCAGAGTTACTGTCGTATTTGACGGATATGATGATTATACGAGAAATATTAAAGCAGCAGAGCAACGCCGTCGAAATGCTGCTTCATCAACTTCTTCTGATATTATATTCGATGAATCAATGACAGTTCCTACCAGTCAACAGAAATTCTTTGCAAATAATCACAATAAATCTAGGTTTATTTCGATGTTGAAAGCAAAATTTACTGCTGAGAATATATCCGATGAACAAGCTAATGATGATGCTGATGTATTGATTATTGAAACAGCGATAAAGAAATTCAGTGTGACAAATACAACTGTTGTTGTTGGTGAGGATGTTGATTTACTCGTCTTGCTTACTGCTCGAACTCCAACTGAAAAAATTATTTATTTTTTTAAACCCGGAAAAGCCCAAAATCAATCGGAAATATATTCATCAAACAGTTTATCCAATTTTCCTAAATGTCAAAATCATGTATTGTTTCTACACGCAATAACTGGCTGCGATACGACATCTGCTTTTTACAGGAGAGGAAAAACAACAGTTTTCAAAATGTTTGAAAAAAAAGATTTACTACAATGTGCTGAAGTTTTTAAAAATAGTAATTCAACTCAACAACATGTTATCACCAACGGAGTTCAATTTCTTCTTGCTATGTACGGAGCCCCCAAAAAAACCACTTGCTTAGATAAGTTGCGATACACATCTTTCGTGAAAAATACGCGTAATAAAAAACAAGTCAACTTAGCTTCTCTTCCTCCAACCTCAGTAGCTGCTCATCAACATCTGTTTCGGGTATATTACCAAGTTCAAGTGTGGCTTGGTAATCAGCTGGACCCTAAAGACTGGGGTTGGAAGTTGATCGACAATACACTAGAGCCAGTTCAAACTTTACTTCCACCAGCACCTGAGAAACTTCTCAACACAATATTTTGCAACTGCAAGAAAGGGTGTAGTGCAAAATGTGGTTGCAGAAAAGTTGGACTGTTTTGTTCCCTGGCATGCACACACTGTCAAGGCCGATCATGCTCGAATGTTGAGTCACCAACTCTTGAAGATTCGTTTGATACCGATCAGGAATCGCTATTGGGGCAGTTTACGTGTGAAATAGAACAAGAAGAAGAAGAAGAACAAGAGGATGAACAGGAAGAAGAAGGAGAAGAAGATCAAGAAGAAGAAGAAACAGAAATCTTGGACAGTTATGAATCAGACGACTAACTTTTTATTTTAAGTATTTTATTTAATTACACCGCCGTTGTTTTTGCCCACTATAATATATAATATTATTTTGCAATAGTTTTAAAACATATAAAATCTCAGCAGACCCGTGGAATAGGCCTACTGGGGAAACCACGTTAAAAAAAACGCGCTTTGTACACTACCTCATAGGTGGCGTGGAAACGTGTGCAAAATAGAGGGATTACGACTGATCCAACTTTTCGGAACGTTATATCTCCAAAATGGTGGCTTTTAGGAAAAAAATTATTGATATATTTTTTGTAGAGAATTTTGTGATCTACAATTTTGTACTGGGGTAATTTTGCGAAAAAACTCACCGTTTCGCTAAAAATCGCAAAAAACTCATTTTTTTGACCTTTGACCCCGTGCCAAATTTTTAGCACACCTCGGAACGATGAGGACTTTTGAGATTTTCTTTATAATGATGTTTTGAACAACTATGCCAATATTCAGCTTTATGGGAATTTATGTAAACTTGAATGTGTAAATAGACCGGACACGTGTTAATGCCTCTCACCGTTAACCTTCTGAGGACTAACCGGGTTGAATGTTGTTTATTTTCAGTGGTCGATCCAAACGAATGCTTCGGTGATAATTACTTATACAATTTTATTTTGTTGTTTTCTAGAGCCCCGGAGAAAGCATCAATATATACTTGAATGTCACGATTCACTCAAAATGTTATCGTCATTTTTATACACAATCATCCCCCTTCGCTTTACTGATATCTCAAACAAACAACATGAAAAAGATTTTAACATTGAACCCCACGGAGAAGATCTGCATATACTGGAATGAAATTCCGCCGAAAGTTTATTTGCAGGACCTTGCCTAGAACTTAACGTACTTTCGGCTCCATCTCAAGAAATGTGTACGGTCGGTGTTGCTACTGATAATGGATCCTAACCGTCAACCACTGTTTTGCTTACTGATATTTCTAAAAATTTTGTGCCATCTACAAACTTTCAACACAAAGGTATAATAGCCGGCAAACTTCTTGAGCATTTGTTGACGTAGTGGGGGTAAGTTTGTGCATGGTACACTCACGTGCAAAAACCTTATTTACTCTGCGTCATAATGCAATTAAATTATTAAAATCAACATATGTATTTATTTATATATTTATTAACATCAACAAAAAATATAGGTTAATAATTATAATAATTTAATCTTGGGGTAAAATAGATATTCCTTCTATTAAGTCAAAACTAGAGCTGTTGCCAGGTCTTCGTTCAGTTGAAGCGAAGCTGGTATTTGTAAATTTTTTTCGTTATCATAATCTTGACCATTATCATCATCACTGTTTTCATCACCCGAGTCGCCATCATCGTGATAAGTCGACATAGGGCTCATCGGTGTAGTTTACGACTCGGTCGGTTCGATCTTCTTTTTCGTCTATAATTAATTATTTTTTGAAGATATTCGATTCGTAGTAATCGAATGTTACTTTTTTCAATTACCAGCTTCCGATTATTTTCTGTTTTTTTTTTCCATCTGAAGCCTAGCTCTTTCATAATTCGTCGTAAACTTCATTCCGAGCCATTAAAATGTATATCTTCTTTAAAATTTTCGAAGCCTTTCTACGGTACGGAGTTTCGCTGCTTGTTATGTAGTTATTATGATTACATCTTTTTATTACAGATTGAACGAAACTATCCATTCCGGTAACTTTCTTCTTCCCTGATCTTTTCTTACCCGGAGTCCCAAGCACGATGAGCAAGCCAGAGCCTTTAGCTTCGTTAATAATGCACCTAACAGTACTCACTGATGTTTTTGTTGCTTCCGAAGTCTGTTTTAATTTTTCCATAATATCATTCTTCCCCTGTTTTATAATGAAGCAATATACGTCGTACAGAATTTTTCTACCCTTTCTTTTGAATACTACACCAGTTTGTCGCGGCATAGTGTATTTTTTATAAAAAATCAACAAACACTCAACAAATAGCAATGGCAACAAAGTCAACAAGCAATTATAACAAAATATAACTTAACGATTAGTAACGATAGACTTTTCACTGTACGCAAGCGTACTTTTGGGAGCAAGCGGAACGAAGGCGCGGTGCGGGACGCAAGGTTCGACTGATCTACCAATAACGCGCTCAATACGATTTCCCCTGCCGTCGCGCCTCACCCTCACCACCAAAGTGATCTAAAATTCGGTTCTGCGCAGTCAAGGTCATTTGCTCACGATGTTTGCCGGTTACTATACAGATAAGTTTATGAGCTCTGAAGAAGATTTTTCACCATCAAATGAAGAATATATATCAGATACCGATGAAGACGCTACAGAGTGCGAATGTGTTGGAAAAAGGCAGGTAACTATACCAGAATCAAGTAACTCATCCATCGAAGATGTAGAAAACATGATAGACAACAGAGAAACCCAATTACTCAATCAATCAGTCTCCGCTAGACGCTAAAAGGATTTGACAACGTTGGAACGATAGAAAGCCATGAGCCAAAAAAATTCTAAGATCTAATTCTAGATCTCCAAAGATGTTTACCAACACCCTATTTCACTAATAGCCAAAGTTTCTATCACAAAAAGCTGTGGATGTTTAACTTTACGGTTATAAACTCAGTTCTAAAAGAAAGCTGGTGTTTCATGTGGGACGTAACCGTGGCGGGTCTAGGTGGAAAGATATGGCATCAGGAATAGTTGAATTTCTTGAACAGACTGTCGATAGTGCATTGAAAGAAGTAACCTTATGGAGCGACATTTGTGCGGGGCAGAATAAGAATGTCTACTTGATGGTGGCTTACTTCTGGATATTAACTCAAAAAGAGCATTTGTAAATAATAAACCACAAGTATTTACTAAAAGGACACACTCACATGGAAGTGGATGTGATCCACGATAGAACGCCAAAAGAAAAAGATCGAGGAGTTTTCCATTGTTACTCCCTGGCATTGGCAGCAGTTTATTAAGAACTGTTCAAGAAATAATAAAATTAAAGTGATTAATATGGAAACCGATCACTTGTAAGTATTTTTCTGCTTTTTGTGAAGGATCATCACTCCTTTTGTTCACAGAAAAAAACCGGATGCAGGAGAAACCGTGCCTTATTCGACTATAGTGTGGATGCACTTCCGAAAATATGAGATGGGTTCAACAATATCCTACAAAATTTCTTTTGACCAGGAAACATTCGAACAAGTCAGTTTTATTAGAAACAAACGATGAGCATGTTCGATGCCCACGCCGAAACCTATTCGAGAAACTCGAAAACCCATTTCAAGACTGAAATACAACGACTTACAAAAATCATTGCGGTGGATTCCATCCATGTTTCATGAATATTATAAGAATCTTCCACGAGCGGAAGTTCCTGACTTGCCTGAGGTCTACGAGTGTGCTCTTAGTCTCCTAAAAATAATGAGATAAATAAATATTTCAATTTCTTAGCACAGACTTATTATTTTTTATATATAAAATGAATCTCCTGCCTCCCTCGTCCCCTTCAAAATTATTTCCAGGTACATTGGTATTACCTCATAATATTGTATACCTCTGAGAAATGCATTTTAAAAAAAAGGTATATAGCCTCAAGTCCATAAAATTAGATAATATATAGATTTATCGTAATTATATGTAATTCATGATACTTACGTCTAATTATTATAAAAAATGCAGCTAAGTTAATTACTCTGCCTCTATTATAACTTTTATAAACTCTTTTAATAAATTAAAATAATTGTTGAATAAAACAAATACTGTGATTTGTTTTATTATTTTTATTGTTATTATCGTTATTAAGAATTGTGATTTTTTTATATACATATGTTATTAGGAAACATCTGAATACCACGCCGTTCAGTTTGACTGTTAGACCAGACTCCAGACTCACTTTCGTTCTTATTCAGTTTGATGACAGCAGTTTGTACTGCGTAGTCTCAGACTGAACGCAAGTCAAGTCAAGGTTGAGTTCGGTAGGTGAACCCCATTGCCTAATACTTGAAATTACACAAGGCGTTTTTCAATTCCTAAAATACAGCATCAGAATTATTTGAAACTTTAATCGCTACTAGTTATCACACGCACAACATACAAACGGGACCACATTTCGAAAATAAATATAATAAAACAATAAAATTTTACAATACAAAATAATCAAATGTTTTGCTCAGTTTTGGGCAGTGCACCATTATAATATACTAATAAAACAATTCATTATCTCGTGAATGGGATTTCCCACCCTGAGAACGGTCTAAATGGACCGCATTGACAAAACCTATCCTGCAGTCTCATAATAGGCCCAAACATTAGCAAAATGGTGGTGTCGGGCGTCTTGGGAGCTCACACCGGTGTGTACCACCACCCTATTTCAGTCGTGAAGCAGTAATGCGTTTCGGTTTGAAGGGCGGCGCAGCCGTTGTACTGTAAATACGGAGACTTAGGACTCGTGTCTCAAGATAGACGGCCTTGACGTAGTTGATGTCTGCAGGCTCCAGTGATCACTTAACCACCAGGTAATCCGTGATTTCGTTCAATTAAAATAACTCAATATAAAAAGCGGCTAAATCTGGATGAGCACATTAAAATCCAGGTGTTGGTCCACCAACCTGTCCATTTATGGCGTGAGGCAGAGATGCGCACCAGCTTGCAAGGTGGGGCGACCGATAGAAGCCTGGAGGCGTCCATATGATGTCGCATGGGATGATATATATGTATACCATGTATGTGTTTATTAATGTACGTAATATTCTTATGAATTTGGTTATTTTCGCATTAAGTAATGCAACTACCACAGTATTCTCTAGACCACCCTTGGTTGACTGATAGACAATGCCTCAGGCATTAAGTCCGCCATTATACCTTTGCACATAAAGTTTAAATAAGTGTGAAATAGTACAATAGTATCTATTCGTTGTGTTCATAAATAAAATTACACACATACTCTTACCTTCATTTTCAAGATGGTGTTTTATCCTGTACTCAGGTCTTCTTTAAATTTACTCAGACACATACAGCACTACTACAGTACCCTAATACAATTATAATAAATATTAATATTATAAAAACATTTATCTTAATCCTGAAAATTTAATAGTTTTTAGCACTTCGGGGAAGGTTTTTGACATAGTAATATCAACGCATAATAGTGGATGGACAAGTAGCTTTAGGAAATATGTGTATTTAATACATTTAGCGATATTCACAGCAGAGCACAATTAGATTTCACAAATTAAATATGAAAACGACTATTCAACTCGATCATTAAAAACATTATCCGTGCACTAGCACTACACAACAGCGGCCGATAAACAAACACTTCTAGACATGAATTATTTTTAATTATTTTTCAAGATTCACTCGCGTTTATTAGACAGTGCACTGGTCCAATGTCCGATTAGCGCTAACAAAGCGCTATCTAACGCCAATATCATTGTTTTCCTCGTTTGCCGGGCGGCTTCTGAAGCTGGAACGAAGATGGACCCGTTAACAGCAAGGCAGACGTGGAATTCGTCTGCGGCGGAGGATTCGAATGGGGAGGCCACGAGGTTGCTGAAACAAAACCAGTCAATCAACTACTGAAGACACAAATCGTCTTCTCGCATTAAAACTGTATAATCTCAAAACTTACTAATTTTACAAGAGAGTGAGTTTTAATGGATTAACATGTGGTATTTTTAATATTAATCAACATTTTGCAACATTTATTTTTTATTTTTTACCAGTTACATTATCTGTCTTAAGTAAGATAAAATTATGTATTAATTTTGTTAATAGTAGTCAATGTATAGGTAAACTAAAAAAACTAAAAGTAAACTATGCTCTTTTGACAGTTTAAATGAGAAAAATACTGGTGATGCCAAATGATTCCGCATATTAACTCAATTTCGAATATTTTTGGAAATTGTACACTTTTAATGCGAAAAGACGAAATGAGGACTGATGCAATGCACTCGTCGAGGCTTTAGGACAACGAACAAATGGAAACTAGACATGTGTAAGTAATGCGAGTGATATTACTCCGGTAATATTACTCTAAGGCCGGTTACAGTGCTCCACCGACCGTCTGTGCGTACGTCAGTCGCGCTTGTCGTTTATATGAAAATTCATAAATCATTACAGTGCTGGACTGACCGTACGCACACGCATATTGCTACGCACTGCGTACGAGGACCGTCGGTCTAGCGCGTCCGCATGCGTGCCGTCGGTCGACCGACGCGCTATGGAAACAAATGAACGCGTTCTGTGCTGCACCGATGGGTGGACCGACCGTACGGATATGTGTATCATCATCAAAAAAAGCGATTTCGTATTGAACGTGGCCAAATATATCGACACCGAGCGCCTAATCACCGAAGTTCGTCTTCGTGAACCGCTCTGAGACAAAGGCCATGTGTTATATAAAGATCGCGATGCCAAGTTAAAGGCCTGGCAAGAAGTATGTGCGGATAATTCATCAAAACTTGATAGACATTCTCAAATAATTAAAAAAGCTTAAACGTTCCTTAAACGTTTTCGAAAATAATAAGCAGCAATTAAACTATTTGCAAACGCTTCCCTTTTGCGTACCGACTATACCAATCCGGTCAGATTGTTGGTCAGGAGAGCACTGAATGAAGCAAACTGACGATCGGTTCATGCGTACCGTCAGGACGGAACGTACGCACAGACGGTCGGTGGAGCACTGTAACCGGCTTATATGTAATGCAACATCACACATCACGCGAAGGAAACAAACATCACACTATCACCCAACATGTTTCTTTCTTTGTCGTGTAATGTTGCTTAATACACGAACGCAATCGAGCGAGCGAGACAGACCGATCGACGCTGCAACGCGATGGCTTGACGTGCAGTGCTACGCAAAATAAATGAGCAAGCGACGCGGAATTATTCCTAGTGATTTTGAACCGTATGCCCTGGCCGCTAGGTACATTTTTATATGGTACGTCTGAATTTTAATATAAGTATTTGTGTTTATACTTTTCATGCGGCCAGCCGGTAGTTCCCCGCAAGTTACTTAATTTTTTATTCGCAACTTTTGTAAAATCGCTAGTCGCTCGTAATTGTTTAGTAATATTTCATATTAATTTTTGTGTTTGAATTACTTAAGCACTTGTTTGAAGATAGTTTTATTATTTGTTTTAATGCGTGTTTAATAAGTGAAAGAAAGAATGGCGTCTAAATGAAAGTACAGTCCTCTTTGGATACATTTTGAGGAGACCGCGCCAAAAAAATGCGTCTACTGCTCTCGTATATTAACATTATCGTCGAGCTCAATTTGCAGTCTAAGTCGCCATATGAAATCCGTTCATCCCACAATAAATTATATTAAGTAAAAAATAAAATTATTATATTACTAAGTAAGTCAAGCTCTGTCAAGTAATATAACAGTGTATTACAATACAAAGTATGAACACATCACTTAAGTAATGATTCGGGTGTATAGATTTTTTTTTTTTTTTGGTCAGGAGGAAATCGCCGGACTTCCGCCCTTTTCTGGGGATACTGGGCGGGGTATGTCAGAGTCGAACTGACTAAAACCTCCTGTCGCTCAACAACCAACGTCCAAACCTCGCATGAGACAGAACTCATGACAAGGCAAAGGGGGGAAAGTGAAGCGTTTAGTGCGGAGCACATCTCTCCCATCACCCTCCCCCTCGGGACGCCGGACTGGCGGTCGTCGGCGCCACGACCACCAGCCCTCTCGGTCGGCAGACTGTCCGAAGCCCGCCTAGATGGCGCCGGTTAGAGTGGGTTACCCTGCGGAATACCCCGCTGGGCCAGAACCAGCGTGGGTCGAGGATAGCCGGCCTTCCATCACCCGGATGCTCTTGCGTAAAACGCGTGCAGAGCAGCTTGCACGTCGTCTTCTTAGGCCCCCCTCGCCGGTCCCCAGACCGACATGTGAGGGGGACCCGAAACACTTAGAGGGCCAGGGCTTGGGCGAGATCCGCCTCCCTGGCCCCCGCTCGACGGCGGCGGGATTGTGCGTCTCTCACGCGCCCCGCCGCCTCCTTCTGCGAGATGGTGCACTCGCAGAAGTCGAGCATCGCCTTCCACGACTCGTCGTCGCCGAGCATCGATGCCACAACACTCGGCAACGACAAGTCGGTTCCTATTTTTGCGACGAGGACACGGCGCCACCCCTCCCATGCGGGGCAGGCGACGAGCGTATGCTCTGCCGTGTCCAAGTCGCAACCACAATGGTGGCACTCTGCCGTCGGCTCGGCTGTGATCCGGTGCAGGAACTCACCGAAACAACCATGCCCAGTGAGCACCTGCGTAAGCCGGAAAGTGAGGCGTCCTCTGTCACGATTCACCCAATCCACAAGGACCGGGCGAATCGCCTCGACGGTCTTACGACCAGCCGAAGGATCAGCCAGCCGTCTGGACCATGACTCCAGCACGGACCGCCGAGATTGGGCCCTCCGTGCTCTGACCACACTGGGGCTGGGACGCGCCACGCCCCGGGCACGAAGTTCAGCCCGCCACCTATAGTCAGCGGCGAGCGCCTCCGCTTCCAGAACCCAAGGCGGCGTCCCAGCCAGTACACACGCCGCCTCAAAGGAGATGGTGCGATAACCACGGATGACCCCGACCGCGATGGTGCGTTGCGGCCGTTGCAGCAGCTTCGCCACCCCCACGGCCAGGGACTGGCCCCACACGGGCGCCCCGTATAGGGCCATTGATCGCACCACCCCCGTATAGAGACGGCGCGTCACCTGGTCAGGCCCCCCGACGTTGGGCAGAAGCCGGCTTAGCGCGCCGGCCACCCCCAACAAACGAGGGACCAGGTTCTGAAAGTGCCGGGTGTATAGATACAATGTATTCGTCACAGTATCTATTGAACGCACCGAGTAATGTTAAGAGTGATGTGTAATGTTTTCGAGTAATATCACCTGTCTGTAAAAGTGATGTCATATCACATTACATTGGGAAGTGATGTTTTGCGCAAGTCTAAACCTTACCCAACTCCTGTTTTTATTTGTTATATTGTGTCAAAAGGCAGACATTTTTACTGGAGACGAGTGAAAGCATTTTTAAAAACATTTTTATAATGTATTTTATGACCTGGTAACTAAGACCTTTAAGTCATGTCTTATTTTAATTTATATTCTTATTTTTATGAAAAATGATAAAATGGAGTGAAATGAAATGAAAATGATTAATTTCAGACATTAATCAACTGGGATGAAATGAAATGAAATGAGATGACATGGGATGAAATATAATCGCAGTAAAATGGTGGTCATTTACTGAGATTTTTTCAGTGGACTTTTTGGAGGAACCCGAGAAGTTACGTCCAGCAGCTTTGTTTCATTTTCCCACATTTGTGCACTTTTACAGATATTAAACAGTTAATAAAACACCGTTATTACACATTTAAACCTGAAAAAAACACGAAATAGACAAAATAAAACAAATCACACAACTTCACCCCTCGCGTTCCCGCCAAAAAGTCTTTTAAAAACAAAAACGTACATAACATAGATAATACACATAAATTAGTTATAGATAAGCAACTCAAGCACTCAACAAAAATGTTTACGGTCGTCGGCCACTAGATGGCTTCGTTTCGATTAGTTTCTAATTGCTCCTGTTAATGGCAGTAACAAATTAACTATCCTATATTTTATTTTTAATGAAGGTTTTTAGGTTTTTTTTTTTTTGCAAATTATCAGAAACCACCATTTGTTAAAATTTAATCAATTTGTCTTTACCAAATAAAGACTTGTTTTTTTTTTTTTGTGGTTAATCAAACAATAATTAAATGCCTTAAATTTAACAACTTAAAAGTTTAGGGGCATCCGCCATAAGATGTCGATAGTTTCCAAAAAAAATGTATTAAATCTTTATCTTTATATTAATTCTTATCTTTATATTCTCTTTTATCTTTTATCTCTTATCTCTATATATCTTATCTTTATATTAATCTCAGTTTTCAGGGCCCTGATAAATAATGTGAAAGGACGTACGTATCGGCGGCAAGTCGTGGTATGGATCAGCATAGCTCATTCCTGGCATAGCCTCCTTAACGTGGCAGCCGCTAATTACAGATCCGACCCAGGCGACCGGGGCAACGGAAGGCATCCATCTCCCGAAAATTGTATTGTCCGATCCTCCGGATTCTCTCTCGGTGCTTTTAGGACCCTCAAGCACTGATCACCGACCTCGTCGAGCTCGTCATTTACGATGGAGTTCGACGAGCGAACTAACCCACAGAAACGAGCCACTGAGTTTCTCGCCGGATCTTCTCGGTGGGTGGCGATTCCAATTCGTTGGTAGATTCAGTGAAGCACTGCTCTTGCTAGGGTCAGTGTAAGACAATTCTCTCAGGTTGAGCCAGTGAGCTCAGCGTCCACAAAAAGCTGGAGTATCCCTTATACTACCAGCTAATAGATAGGGGAAAATGACATCCTGCTTATTTTTGCACTAAAGCACTCATGCTTTTCGGTTTAAAGGGTGGGGCAGCTGCTGTACTGCTATACGGAGACTTCTAACGTGGGGTCGAGGAAAATAAACGGCGTAGATGTCGCCTCCCACCACAAGACATTAACTCCAGTGGTAGTATCCACTCAGTGAAATAGCAAAGTATATAATTTGTGTACAATATTAGACGGTAGACGCTTCGAACTTTCGAAAGAGATACGCAACGACGTTGTCCCCACATCAAACTATCAATTATATGGTGAGATTATTTGTGGTTATGTGTATTGTCCTCCGGGAACCTCATCGGAGCAGTCAATAAAATACTAAGTATATTGACATGTTTATTCGCATCAGCGGCCGCGGTGGATCACTGCACGTTAAACACTGACTAAATTAAACGGGGCAGGGTATCATTCCCATACAATACCATTGCATATATGTGTTTCAATGATAGTTTAATAACGTCCAGGTTAGACGCCATAGTTCTGTGCCGTATCTCTTGCGTATTTCTACTTGTATTTAAAGGTAGGTATCAGAAAATCATAAATAAATAATAGTTTAAAAAAACTATTATAAAAAAAATACGCTTTTTTACAATCAAATCATTTTTTGTTACACTATTTTAAATTCAAATTTATTAAAATTTATTTTCTATTTTTTAGTTGAATTTTCTATAAAAGCGTATTTTGTTAGTTTTTTTAAACTATTATTTATTTTTAATTTTTTTGTATAATATCAATTTTCTCAATACATAAATATTTTTTAATTTTAAATTGTCATCGATCCTTAATAAGTATACCAAATTTCGAGTTAATCCGACGTTTTGAAGGGGGTCAAAATCATGTAATGTTCAATGATTCCGTTAAGGGCATACATACGTCTGAAGCTAATAAAAGCGTATTAAAATACATACCGCTGTTATCAACATTCGTAATCAGCGTCAGATTGGACCCGATATAGCTGAAGGGCGTCGGCCCGGCCAACTGGTGCACGCCTCCTGCAAGCGATCCCATTACTTAGTGCGTCGTCCTCCCGCCATTTTTTTTTATTGCTTAGATGGGTGGACGAGCTCACAGCCCATATGGTGTTAAGCGGTTACTGGAGCCCATAGACATTTACAACATAAACGCACCTCCCACCTTGAGATGTCAGTTCTAAGGTCTCAGTATAGTTACAACGGCTGCTCCGCCCTTCAAGCCGAAACGCATTACTGCTTCACGGCTGAAATAGGGGGGGGTGGTGGTACCCACCCGCGCGGACTCAAATCGGTGGCACCGGAGCAGAGTTCATCCATATTATCTGGAACCGCTGCGTTCATCGACAGAGCGCTTCCAGATATCTTTTTTGCCAAATACCGTCCGGCTATGGAATGAACTCCCCTCCATGGTGTTTACCGAGCGCTATGACATGTCCTTCTTCTAACGAGGCTTGCGGAGAGTACTTAATGGTAGGCGGCGGCTTGGCATTGCTGACGTCCATGAGCGATGGTGACCACTTACCATCAGGTGGCCGTATATGCTCGTCTGCCTACAAAGGCAATAAAAGTTGTTCGTGAACAAGTGCTAGATCCGTATGATACTTCTTTTATGCGGCACCTAGACACCAGCATTATCACTACACACCGGGGGCATTAATAACTATGTATTGCAACAAATAAGACTGAACTATATCCATACCCAAAGCAGCTCTAGGGTCGGCCAGCACGGCACTCACTCTGTTCACTTCACCGGTCAACGTGGACTTAAACTTTCTTTTACCGCTAACATCCTCTTGTAACATTTGGTCTAGGCTTGTGTTATCTGCAATAAAATATTCCACTATTTGCGTACACCATAAAAGGAAGCTATTCGCAAAGCAGATGTGACATTAAATAGCTAATGTAAAACATTGGGAAAATATTATTGATATGAACCTCGGAATATCGGAATTATATAAACTTCTTAAAGAAAATTTAACTTTTTTTTTATTGTTTAGATGTGTGAACGAGCTCAAATCCCACCTGGTGTTAAGTGGTTACTGGAGCCTATAAACCGAAACGCATTACTGCTTCACGGTAGAAATAGGCAGGGTGGTGGTACCTACCCCCGCGGACTCACAAGAGCCTACCACCAGTAATTACGCAAATTATAATTTTGCAGGTTTGATTTTTATTACACGATGTTATTCCTTCACCGTGGAAGTCAATTGTGAACACTTGTTAAGTACGTATTTCAAAACGCCTAGCGTCGTTTACTCTTTTTTAGTTTATATTTTAACATTGTACACATATATCTGAACATTATAGATATTATTGAAATAGTGTGTTTGACTTTTATATATTCAGAGTCAAAACATCCCGCGAATACGAAGAACAGACAACAAACCACACTATTAGTTTTGTAATAATGTCGACTAACGGTTCTGTAGGAGGTCAAACGTGGCAGCCGGTTCCTTCAGTATGTAGGTCCTCAGGTTCTTGTACTGACGGAGCTGCTCCTCGACTTGGGAATGTACAGTCTGCAGCCGGCCCGCCAGAGCTACCAGCGACTCGTGCATACGACGAATGCCTAGTGTTAATTCTGTAATAATTTTACATAAATTAGTTATACATCATGATATTTTTTTAAAAGTACATGTGGGTTCCATCATATTTTCTTTTTTTATTTATTAATTAGATGGGTAGACGAGTTCACAGCCCACCCGGTGTTAAGTGGTTACTGGAGCCCATAGACATCTACAACGTAAATGCGCCAACCACCTTGAGATATAAGTTCTAAGGTCTCAGTATAGTTACAACGGCTGCCCCACCATTCAAACCGAAACGCATTGCTGCTTCACGGCAGAAATAGGCAGGGTGGTGGTGCCTACCCGTGCGGACTCACAAAAGGTCCTACCACCAGTAAAGTGTGGAATCCATCCCCTCCAGTAAGAACAGCTGCAACGTCTGATGGATCTTAATTAGTAATTAAAACACATTATCGCTGTCGTCAAACACTTACCCTTTTCGGTCAGTAATTTTGGTGTCGATTGCATCTGTTTGTCTGCGATTTCCATTTGTCTCCTAAACGTTATTAGATGCTGTTCAAGTTCAGAAATCAGGTCCTTCACGTACTGAGGAGGCGCCATGCCTTCCAGCTCCGAACCTGAAAAAAATTACATGAGTTTCTGATTTTGCTATGTAACCTGAATGACCTCTTGGGTTGACCGTCAATGGTCTTGAGCATCTTGAGTTATGAGAACCTTATCAGCCCACTACACTACTCTCAGAGTTGTCCATATTATTATAATTTGAATTATTACTACATATTACAAATAGCACTTTTTGAGAGTTTGTATAACATGATTAAAGATTTAGTGTGCGATAGGAGATATCAGTTTATTTAATTTATAATATAATTAATAAATAAACGTTATAATTATTTTTCAACACATATGCGGTTATATATTATATAATAGTATATAGCAGTGGTGTTTTTTTTTTTAGGAAGATAAGATTACTGGTGGTCGGAAGGCCTTTCCAGTTTTAGCAGGACAGGTGGGCCAGCAAATGCTCAGCCAGGAGAGGATGTATGTTCTATGGATATCATACGTCTCGGTAAGCAGCCATCAGCATAAGCAGATCAACGTGGTCGAAATCGGAGTGGAACGCAGCACCGTCATCATTACTATTTCTTTTATTGCCTTTTTAGTCAGACGAGCATACGACCCACCTGATGATAAGTGGTTACAGTCGCTCATGGGCGTCAGCAATGCCATGAGCAGAGCCAAGCCGCTGCCTACCATACTATTTAGCCCACTGAGTTTCTCACCCGATCTTCTCAGTGGGTCGCGTTTCCTATCCGGTGGTAGATTCTGCGAATCACTACTCTTGCTAGGGCTAGTGTTAGCAACATCCTCAAGTTAGAGCTCCGTTAGCTCACCTACTCGCTCGCTTACACAGGCAAGGACTCTCAAGGCTACCAGCTTAGATAGGGAAAAAATAGTAATGAGTAATGTATGTATACTATACTTGAAGTGTACGTATACTATACACAGTAACTATACTTGAGACCTTAGAACTTATATCTCAAGGTGGGTGGTGCATTTACGTTGTGGATGTCTATGGGCTCCAGTAACCACTTAACACCAGGTGGGCTGTGAGCTCGTCTACCCCTCTAAGCAATAAATAAAAAAAACATACCGGGCGCCGCGTTGTCCCGCAGCACGGTGTCGGCGGCGGCGAGCGCGGCGGCGGCGGCGGCTCGCTGGCGGCGCGACACGCAGCGCGCACGCGCCACTTCGCCGCACACGCGCGCCGCCTCGCGCGTCAGGACCGCCGCCTCGCCCGCCACCTGCCACAAGCGATATCACGATAGTACTATGTCACTAGGGATGATCGATATTCATTGATGTTTAACTGGTAAACATCGATGTTTTGGTTTCGATAACATCGGTACATCGATATTATGATAATAAATTATCAAATTATCGGATTTTTGGCGGGAACGCGAGGAGTGAAGTTGTGTGATATGTTTTATTTTGTCTATTTAGTGTTTCTTCAGGTTTAAATGTGTAATAAAGTGGTTTATTAACTGTTTAATATCTGTGAAAGTGCACAAATGTGGGAAAATGAAAAAAGCCGCTGGACGTAACTTCTCGGGATCCTCCAAAAAGTCCACTGAGAAAATCTCAGTAAATAACCACCATTTTACTGAGATTATATTTCATCCCCTATCGTCTCATCTCATTTCATTTATGTTCATCCCAGTTGATTAACGTCTCAAATTAATCATCTTCATTTCATTTCATATTATCATATTATTTCATAAAAATAAGATAAATTAAAATACGACGTGACTTAAAGGTTTTAGTTACCAGGTCATAAAATCCCTTTAAACAAAAGTAGGAAGAAATCGCTGTTAGTCAAAGAATAAGAGTTTATTATATACCTACTTCGCTAACAAGTAACTAATTCTATCTATGTTGATGTGGTGAGTACCGCTGTATATGAGCGCTGAACGTGTACTGGCGCTTTATACTACGGTTTGAGTATTATTATTATTTTTCCTACCTAAGCTGATAGCCTTGAGAGGCTATTTCAGCGTAACCGTGGCTAGTAGGTGAGCTCACGGGGCTCAAACCTGAAACCTGACGACGATGCTAACACTGGCCCTAGCAAGAGCCGTGCTTCGCAGAATCTACCACCGGATCGGAAACGCGACCCACTGAGAAGATCCGGCGAGAAACTCAGTGGGCTGTGTCTGAGAGTTAATTTACTCGTCGAGCCCTTCGTCGCAAGCGACGGGTTCGACGAAAACGCTGACCGGTGCTTGAAGTACCTAGAAGCACCGTTAGTGGATCGGGAGGATCCGAGATGACGTGTTTTGGGCGACGTCGACTGCTTTCCATTCTGTCCGCAGGATCGGGAATGTAGTTACCGGCGGCCACGATGAGAGGGTTCTCGTGTCGTGCCGCTTTATCGAAGTGGTTTGAGTAAAACGATGTCAAAGTGCTGATGTGAATGCGCGCGTGCCCTGTACGATACATGACTCGTATGCTTACTCGTATAATAGCCGGCAAACTTCTTGAGCATTTGTTGACGTAGTGGGGGTAAGTTCGCGCATGGTACACTCACGTGCAAAAACATTACTTACTCTGCGTCATAATGCTATTAAATTATTAAACTCAACATATGTATTTATTTATATATTTATTAGAACATCAACAAAACATATACTTAGGTTAATAATTGTAATAATTAAATCTTGGGGTAAAATAGATATTCCTTCTGTTTACGCATCAACTCCTCCTTCGCAAAGTCGGGAAAGACGCAGGCAGCGCGGCGAGGGGGGGGACGGCAAACCGGCGGACCGGCGAGCTCCGCAACCCGGAGAACACACAACCACCTTCACTTCTGAACGGGACTCAACAGCTACAAGACGCGCAATATATTGTACAATCACTTCATATTAAACCAAATAGAATTCAATAGTATTTGTAATTTAACGGCAGACATCACAAACCACTAAGAAACAAAACACAAAGGAAATACAGTCTGAAATTCAAAATCAAGATCATGGTCCTTCGACGCCGATGATACTCAAGAATACCAGCATCAATACGGTCAGGCCAGTATTTCCTTTTATCCAAACCCAATCCTGTGCTCGTCGGTGCTAATACCGTAATTTTAAATCAATTCCAGTAAATTTTCGAATACGTGAACGCGGTGTGCAATCTACCTGCAAACGTGAACAATTCGTGCAGCTCTTCGTACCGGTGAAATAATCGTGAGTTTTTACCTTTGTTTCCCATAAACCACTAAAATGACCAAAAGGAAGCAACATTCGATGGAAGATGATGAGGAAATAGTGAAAGATTTAGTTAAGAGGCGAGGTGTTTTAAAGGGCAAGCTCACTTTTTTCTCGAAATTTGTCGAGTCACTTGATATTTCCACACTAACTGATTTGCAAAAATCTGAATTGCAAGTTCGTGTACAAAAAATCGAACAGCTTTTCGAACAATTTTCTGAAATTCAAGATGATATTGATATGAAGGTATCTGATCTTCAATTAGAGAATGAGTTGCTTGTCAGAGAATCTTTTGAAAATCAATATTATTCTATTGTGGCCAAAGCTAAATGTATCTTAAATAATAAAAGTGAGAAATCGAGCTCCACAAAGAAATCATGCATAAAACTACCCACCATTTCTTTACCCTCCTTTGATGGAAATTATGATAATTGGCTTGAATTTAGAGACACGTTTAGTTCTTTAATCCATAATTCACCTGATATGGATAACATTCAAAAGTTTCATTATCTACGTTCAAGTCTCACCGGTAACGCACTGCAGGTTATAAAATTATTAGAATTTTCTGCCGAAAACTATGTGATTGCGTGGGATCTATTGCAAAATAGATATAATAATAATCGTTTACTCGTGCATAATCATGTCAAGGCGCTGTTTTCTATGCAAGTTATAAACAAAGAATCATCTGCGCTTATACGCAAACTTATTGACAGTGTTTTGAGAAATATTCGTGCGCTTAAAACCTTAGGTGAACCTACTGATATGTGGGATACTTTGATAGTTTACATAATGGTTTCTAAATTGGACGCGTCGACAGAACGCGAATGGGAACTTCATAAAAGCGACATTCAGAAGTCAGAATCAAATTTTAAGTTAACATTATCGCATTTAATTAAATTTCTAAGAGACAAAGCCGACGTGTTGGAGACAATAAAGGTATCTTACACTAAACCTGCGCCTGACACTAACACTAAAATACAATCATCAAACTCACACAGTTACTCTTATTTATCCACACAAAACAACGAAAATAGGCAGTCAAATTCGAATAAGCGATCGCGTCCTTGTAGCATGTGCAACGCAAATCATGGGCTTTATTCATGTAATGCGTTTTTAAAATTATCTACACAAGATAAAATAAAGTTTTTGAGTAACAAAAAACTTTGTCAAAATTGTTTACGCGCAAATCATTCAGTCAAAGACTGCTGGTTGGGTCCCTGTAAGAAGTGTAATAAAAAACACAATAGTCTAATTCACCGTGATGACAATAGTGACGACGCCAGCGCAACCGTATCATCATCGCCGGCGCCGCAGCTTGAGTCGAGCCCACACACTGGCGGCACAGCTTCACTACACTCGCACACATATCACGGTGACATTACCACACCAGCACATCTAACACTGCCTACTGTGTTGTTGTCAACGGCATTAGTCGAAATCGCAGACAACAACAACAAATACCACACAATTCGTGCACTTCTCGATAACGGAAGTCAGCATTGCTTTATCTCGCAGTCATTATGTAATCAATTAAACATTCCAATGATACAGTCCTCCATTAAAATCACAGGCGTGGGTAACTCCGTAACCCAGTCCACCCAATCATGCGATGTTCAGATGCGAGCTAAAACTAATAACTATAGCACGCGCTTAACTTGTATAGTTTTATCTCGTATCACTGCTCAGACACCATCGTTAACATATACACACATCAACAACATTCAAATTCCACACAACATCACGCTAGCTGATCCAGATTTTCATTCACCCGCTGATATAGACTTATTAATCGGCGCAGATAAGTTTTGGGAACTTTTAAACGACGGATTAATTCGTTTAAAACATGGTCCGTGTTTACAAAACACTAAACTCGGATGGATTATTTCCGGCTCATTTTATAATAAGAACTATTCAAATTCAACGAATCAAGTTCATTATAATAAATCACAAAACATAGACACAATTAAAAACCTTTCGGGAGCTAGAAGAAATTCATTCAATTCATAACAAATATACAAAAACGGAACGCGCATGCAAAACTTTATTCTAAACCACAACAAACGCGACGATTCGGGTCGTTTTTCCGTGCGCATTCCTTAACAAGAATCAGCTGATGCGCTCGGCGATACATTCATTATCGCTCAGAACCGATTCCATGCACTCGAGCGCAAGCTAGAACGTAGTGCGGCTAACTATAAGCCAATGCATATCGATTTCGTGAATGACTACATAAGCAGACTTACTTTAATTATATTACTTTATATTACACAACGCCACATTATTTTCTACCACACCACGGTGTGTTACGAGAACACAGTACGACTACTAAGCTTCGAGGTGTATTTGATGCGAATGTCAAATCAAGCTCAGGTAAGTCGCTTAACAATATACAACCCGATCAACAAGACTATACGCTAAAATATTTTCAATCCTTCAGATTGACGTTTTCTAAAATTTATTTTTGGACTTATTCGACCATTGTTATGGGTTGGCTTTGTATGTCACCTAGATCATTAAAAACACATACAACCAGAATCATTGACCAGTATGATCTACCAGAATTAAAATCTGGCAACGGTCGGCAATGCAATCTGGCGACGGCAATGGTCTGTCAGTCAAACGCACAGTCATTTATTGAATTTGAACGTTTTTCATCATATAATCGATTACGGCGTGCTATTGCGTATATGTTAAGATTTGTTCATAACATTTGTACAAAATCAAAATCACAGCGGAAGTCCGGCGCGCTTTTGACGGATGAATTGGACAATGCGACTAAGGTTTTAGCACGAGTGGTTCAACAACAATCGTTCCCGGTCATGTATGATGCACTAGTAAACAACTTACCTCTGAAACCTACGCGTAATATATCAGGCTTAAACATATTTTTGGACAGTGATAAAATCATAAGGTTGGAGGCAGATTAAGCAATGCAGAGACTTGAAATAGAACCATCGGGGTCAGGTTTACCATTTTTTAGATGTGGAGTAGATTACGCGGGGCCAATGTTTATACTCAACCGGAAAGGAAGAGGTGCTAAATTAGAAAAATGTTACATTATTTTAATCGTTTGTTTTCTCACTCGCTCGGTATATTTGGATTTGGTCACATCATTAACGACTCAAGCATACATACTTGCACTTAAAAGGTTCATTTCTAGACGTGGGAAACCATTTCAAATTTTCTCGGACAACGCTAAAACTTTTGTAGGTGCTATGAAGGAATTTTCACAATTCTTGACAGAAAATTCCGAAGAAATTGTCTCGCTAGCAGCCAACGACAACATTAATTTGTCTTTTATACCGCCTTATTCGCCTCATTTTGGTGGTTTATGGGAGGCGGGAGTGAAGTCTTGTAAGCATCACCTACGACGAGTTGTAGGTAATTCACACTTAACTTACGAGGAATTCAGCACGGTATTGGCACAGATAGAAGCCGTCCTGAATTCCCGTCCTATACACCCAATGTCCGCAGATCCAAACGATCTTCGTCCACTCAGCCCTGGTCATTTCCTCATCGGCCGACCGTTGACCGCACCAGCCTGCAGCGACCTCACGGCGACGGCATCACACCGACTGACGCGCTACGATCGAGTGGAACAAATTCGACAACAGTTTTGGCAGAGGTGGTCTAAGGAGTACATATCCGAATTGCAAACGAGAACTAAATGGAAAACGGACAAGGAAGACATCGTACCGAACACCCTGGTCCTAATCAAAGAAGACAACCTGCCGCCACTCAAATGGCGTCTTGGACGAGTGCAGCAAACATTTCCTGGCAAGGACGGCATATCCCGAGTAGCTAACCTCAAAACGGCGACTGGGATTATACAACGGGCATACTCAAAAATCTGCCCACTCTTACACAACGCAGAGGACTACAACGAGAGTCTCACAACACACATATCGTAATCAGCATCATGTATTTACTTCATTGGAAGCTGGAGCTTCCAAGGCGGGGGCCATATGTTTACGCATCAACTCCTCCTTCGCAAAGTCGGGAAAGACGCAGGCAGCGCGGCGAGGGGGGGGACGGCAAACCGGCGGACCGGCGAGCTCCGCAACCCGGAGAACACACAACCACCTTCACTTCTGAACGGGACTCAACAGCTACAAGACGCGCAATATATTGTACAATCACTTCATATTAAACCAAATAGAATTCAATAGTATTTGTAATTTAACGGCAGACATCACAAACCACTAAGAAACAAAACACAAAGGAAATACAGTCTGAAATTCAAAACAAGAACACCTTCTATTAAGTCAAAACTAGAGCTGTTGCCAGGTCTTGGTTCAGTTGAAGCGAAGCTGGTATTTGTAATTTTTTTTTCGTTATCATAATCTTGACCATCATCATCATCACTGTTTTCATCACCCAAGTCGCTATCATCGTGATTAGTCGACATAGGGCTCATCGGTGTAGTTTACAACTCGGTCGATTCGGTCTTCTTTTTTGTGTATAATTAATTATTTTTTGAAGATATTCGATTCGTAGTAATCGAATGTTACTTTTTTCAATTACCAGCTTCCGACTATTTTCTGTTCTTTTTTTCCATCTGAAGCCTAGCTTTTTCATAATACGTCGTAAGCTTCATTCCGAGCCATTAGAATTTATATCTTCTTGAAATTTTTCGAAGCCTTTCTACGGTACCGAGTTTCGCTGCTTATTATGTAGTTATTATGATTACATCTTTTTATTACAGATTGAACGAAACTATCCATTCCGGTAACTTTCTTCTTCCCTGATCTTTTCTTACCCGGAGTCCGAAACACGGCGAGCAAGCCAGAGCCTTTAGCTTCCTTAATAATAATGCACCTAACAGTACTCACTGATGGTTTTGTTACTTCCGAAGTCTGTTTTAATTTTTCCATATCATTCTTCCCCTGTTTTTTATAATGAAGCAATATACGTCGTACACAATTTTTCTACCCTTTCTTTTGAATAGTACACCAGTTTGTCGCGGCATAGTGTATGTTTTATAAAAAATCAACAAACACTCAACAAATAGCAATGGCAACAAAGTCCACAAGTAATTATAACAAATAACTTAACGATTAATAACGATAGACTTTCCACTGTACGCAAGCGTACTTTTGGGAGCAAGCGGAATGAGGGCGCGGTGCGGGACGCAAGGTTCGACTGATCTACCAATAACGCGCTCGATACGATTTCCCCTGCCGTCGCGCCTCACCCTCACCACCAAAGTGACCTAAAATTCGGTTCTGCGCAGTCAAGGTCATTTGCTCAAGAAGTTTGCCGGTTACTATAATACTTACTTACTCGTATGCGACTCGATGTGTTTTCTTCCCTAGGTAGTACAACTATTTTAAACTAGATGACACTGATTAACGTAATCGAAGTCGAGTCCAATAATTAAACGCCCGCTTATAATCCGTAAAACGTGGTTTTAATTAATAAACCTCAAAAGTCACGAATTTTTCTTGTTTAAATGCTTAAAATTATTTGTAACCATACCTTATGCAGTGGCTTGATAGACACTCGCATAACTTCAGAACTCAGAGACTTTTGTTTCTTGACAAATTCTTTGAATGAATCCACTGTTGTTGAAATCTCATTTGGCAGCTTGGTTTGCTTTGGTGGCTCAGCTGTAAAATCATTCAAAAAGCACATTGTTTAAACTACACTCACAGGTGGGCTGAAGCCTTGGAGAGCAAGGGCGAGGCTCTTGCTGTGAGCCTTGATATCGCGAAGGCCTTCGACAGGGTCTGGCATAGGGCACTTCTGTCGAAGCTACCATCTTACGGAATCCCCGAGGGTCTCTGCAAGTGGATCGCTAGCTTTTTGGATGGGCGGAGCATCACGGTCGTTGTAGACGGTGACTGTTCTGATACCATGACCATTAACGCTGGCGTTCCACAAGGTTCGGTGCTCTCCCCCACGCTTTTCATCCTGTATATCAATGACATGCTGTCTATTGATAGCATGCATTGCTATGCGGATGACAGCACGGGGGATGCGCGATATATCGGCCATCAGAGTCTCTCTCGAAGCGTGGTGCAAGAGAGACGATCAAAACTTGTGTCTGAAGTGGAGAACTCTCTGGGGCGAGTCTCCAAATGGGGTGAATTGAACTTGGTTCAATTCAACCCGTTAAAGACACAAGTTTGCGCGTTCACTGCGAAGAAGGACCCCTTTGTCATGGCGCCGCAATTCCAAGGAGTATCCCTGCAACCTTCCGAGAGTATTGGGATACTTGGGGTCGACATTTCGAGCGATGTCCAGTTTCGGAGTCATTTGGAAGGCAAAGCCAAGTTGGCGTCCAAAATGCTGGGAGTCCTCAACAGAGCGAAGCGGTACTTCACGCCTGGCCAAAGGCTTCTGCTTTATAAAGCACAAGTCCGGCCTCGCGTGGAGTACTGCTCCCATCTCTGGGCCGGGGCTCCCAAATACCAGCTTCTTCCATTTGACTCCATACAGAGGAGGGCCGTTCGGATTGTCGATAATCCCAGTCTCACGGATCGTTTGGAACCTCTGGGTCTGCGGAGGGACTTCGGTTCTCTCTGTATTTTATACCGTATGTTCCATGGGGAGTGCTCTGAGGAATTGTTCGAGATGATACCGGCATCTCGTTTTTACCATCGCACCGCCCGCCATCGGAGTAGAGTTCATCCGTACTACCTGGAGCCACTGCGGTCATCCACAGTGCGTTTCCAGAGATCTTTTTTGCCACGTACCATCCGGCTATGGAATGAGCTCCCCTCCACGGTGTTTCCCGAGCGCTATGACATGTCCTTCTTCAAACGAGGCTTGTGGAGAGTATTAAGCGGTAGGCAGCGGCTTGGCTCTGCCCCTGGCATTGCTGAAGTCCATGGGCAACGGTAACCACTCACCATCAGGTGGGCCGTATGCTCGTCTGCCTACAAGGGCAATAAAAAAAAAAAAAAAAAAAAAACACATTTCAGTGTTTTTTTATTGTTTTATACTACCCAGATGGAACAATCACAATGCCATACATATCACAACGTGAATGCTGCCATGGTATGTCTTGGCACATGTGAAATTTCTCACCTTCAAACCAGAACACATAATACAGCAGAGAGAAGATGGTGATATTCCTATTTCAATATAAATTTAGTATATGGACTTACTTTTAGCATCTGTAGTATTCGTCACACCAATACCACTTGTAGCCGGTGCAACTCCTCCAAGCCCGAAGCTTGATGTTCCTGATAATATCAGTATTATTTTAAGTATGTACAAAACTTTAATTGGTCTGTAGCGGACAACACAGCGTAACTTTACAAATTTCAATATAGTAATTGAAACCTAAGAAAATACAGCTTAAAATTTAAGGAATAATTCAGTTTGCTAACATTATTATTATACTATTATTTGGATACCACTATTATTGTAATGAATTCTCATATCAATAGAGAGCAATAAAGTTAATGTTACCAAATATTTGCCAAATGTTCAAATTCAAACATCTTTTAAACACAATGTCAATATCACATGATAAAAGTTTCAGTAACTTACCTAATGTCGATGGCTGAGTACCAGTTAGACTGGTTGTACCAAGCTTAGGTCCTGGGAAAGAAAATTAGGTTTATTCATGTAAATGATGAAAATGATTGGGTGGTTAAAATAATGATCAATATTTGGTTTATGAAAGAGGAATTAAATTGAAAAATTGAGAAAGGAATTTAGGTATTCTATCTAGATTTTAACATTTTTTGAGTCATTAATTATATGTAGTGTAAGTCAAACAATAAGATCGACCATTATCATCCGATGCCTCAATATTTGGATTTATTTTATGTTTTATATGTTATTTCTTGTTCTAATGTGGATATTGGCAGAGGAAGAATACTGATAATTTCCAAATTTTTCCCAAAACAAGCAAATAGATATTAAGCAAAATAGGAGAAAGAAATTACTTGTAAAGTCAAGGAGCACATGGTACTTAATAGTTTTTTCTTTGTTTATTGATATAAAATTCAAACGCATCATATAACTTGAACAACAATATTTGCGAAAATATATAGTGTAAATATTTTTATTATTGTTTGGTGGATCTATACAGAGTCGCCGTTAACATGACTAAATTTTATAACTGATACTCAATTTACAAGATGCAACGGAACCCTGTTTCTAATACTTTAATAGGTTTTGATCTTTATAAAAAGTAATATGTGTCTAATTATGTAGTGTTACATAATTTCACACTACATAATTAGACAAAACAAGAAGTTATATTGTCAAATAAAATTATTGTCTTATCATGTAATCACTAAGAATGCTGGATAATTCCGAAGGTAACAAATTTAACTACTATCTAATATTATTATGGATAGAATAATCTAGTTTTAGTTTTCACCATATTCAGTTCAGCAATCCCTCTTAAATTAAGACTTCATGACTTCAACTTTAAAAAATCATGATATTGAAAATTTTCATAAAGTAGCGTTTACTCATTAATCTACAATAATATATAAAATACACTACCAATGAAAGCTAACGAAGACATCATGCTATTTGTGTCTATGTATTTAAGTATCATAAAGTTATCTTTTATTTACGTTTTAAAAGTTAATAAGCATAACCTACTATGTGTTTTGTACTGATCTCAGGAAGTCTAAATATTTTACATATATATTTTCTAATTTTCACAAAATGAAAGTTAATAATATTGATTTGATAAATTCATCTCACCAACTGTAGGAGTGACAATCTGATAACAGTCTCTAGAAGCACATTTTAATTTGTAATCATCACGTTTTACAGGACTTAAATCTTCAGGTATTATCAGCACATTACTAGTGGGTGCTTGAAAAGATTGGAATTTTGGTGTGTAGGATGAGAAATGGTCGGGATACATGGCACTGGAAGGATTATGATCTCAATTTGTATGATGTAGGCATTCTCCACTTGGTTTTGGGTTATAAATGGCTGTTAGTTATTGTGAAAATATGGAGAAAGTCACTAATAATTGTTTGTTAATGTTTTTGCTGCATTTTATGCTGCATTTCCTATTGCTTAGATATGTGGACAAGCTCATAGCCCATCTGCTGTTAAGTGGTTACTGGAGCCCATAGACATCTTTTTTTTTTTTTTTTTTTTTTTTTATTGCTTAGATGTGTGGACGAGCTCACAGCCCACCTGGTGTTAAGTGGTTACTGGAGCCCATAGACATCTACAACGTAAATGCGCCACACACCTTGAGATATAGTTCTAAGGTCTCAGTATAGTCACAACGGCTGCCGCACCCTTCAAACCGAAACGCATTACTGCTTCACGGCAGAAATAGGCGGGGCGGTGGTACCTACCCGCGCAGACTCACAAGAGGTCCTACCACCAGTAATTACGCAAATTATAATTTTGCGGGTTTGATTTTTATTGCACGGTGTTATTCCTTCACCGTGGAAGTGAATCGTGAGCATCTGTTGAGTACATATTTCATTAGAAAAATTGGTACCCGCCTGCGGGATTCGAACACCAGTGCACCGCTCGATACGAATGCACCGGACGCCTTATCCTTTAGGCCACGACGACTTCAAAACTACTTACGACTACAGCGTAAATGCCGCCACCCACCTTGAGATATGAGTTCTAAGGTCTCAGTATAGTTACAATGGCTGCCCCGCCCTTCAAACCCAAACATATTACTGCTTCACGGCAGAAATCCAAGCAAACTCACAAGAGATCCTACCACCAGTAATTGTCATCAACTGTCATCGACATGTTAAAACTTTCGCCCTTGTATTGTTGCATCTAGCTTACTGATAGCTTTAAGCACTGATGGATTAAATTACTCATTTTCCCACTCCATTGAGAGGAATTTCTATGCTTGTTTTCAGTATTTTCACAATTTTTAAAACGCTTTCGTTATTGCAGGGATTGTTTGACAAGCCCACATGGTGTTAAGTTTGTACCGGAGTCCATAGACAGTAATAACGCAAATACCGCCATCCACCTTGAGACTTGAGTTCAAGTCTTATTTTATAGTTCAATTTCCCCACACAGCAAACCAAAACGTTTCATTGTCTCACAAAATAAATAGGCAGAGTGGTAGTACATAGCCATGAGTGCAGTGAGTGAGTACTGCCAGTGTGGGCACAATATTTACATAGAACAGCAAATAGTAACAAATTGCATTTAATTTATATGGAACTGTTTCACTTGTGAGCGTAGCTCAGACGGTAAACTGTTCGTTAAATGTTAGTAAATAGTACATACCAAATAAACTACTAGATGTAGTGGCTGTACCAGTGGCTCCCAATAGTCCAAACCCTGTTTGGGTAGTTGCTGTACCAAGACCAAAACTCAGACCCAACCCAGTAGTTGATGTAGTAGCTGGCTGTGTCCCAAAACCACCTGAAGCAAACAAATAATTTATTAGAATCAACTTAAATAAGTAATTTTAAAACAAAAAAAAATTATTTTTTTTATAAAGTCCAAAATTTGTAATAGTGTAATCAATCATTCTATGATTTGTTTTTGCAGAAAAAAATCAATCAAGTCAGACTGCAGTATAGTATGAAGTGAAGTAACTGAAATAATTTATTTACTATGACAGACCTAAAGTATTTGATCCAAGGCTAAAATTTGACCCAGCAGTGCCTGTACCAAAAGCCGGTGTTGTAGTTGTCCCAAATGCTGAAGTCCCTGTACCTACACAAGATTATTATTACACAGTTAAAAGAATATAATAAACTAAAAGAATAGTAAGTCTTAAATAAAATTCGTCCATTTAAGACAGCCTTTCTCAAAGTGAGCAATAATGCCTGCTTGTGGTCACTGCAGGCCTAAAGAGACCCAGAAAAAAAAATGGGGCCATTGTGTTGTGGCTTGGGAAGCGATTTGTAATTTCATCTAGGAGGACTTAAACACCCACCGAGGTCTTGCTATAGTGGTTTTTTAAGTAGTTGAAAAAATGGGGGCGCCAAAAAAGAATTTATTCTCCAAGTGGGCACTAGACAAAATATGTTTGGGAAGCCCTGATTTAAGTGTTTTAAAATTCTAGCCATTATAAAATATGACATCACAACACAAATGCTTTCCAGACAAGCATTAACTTAAAAGCTGAAAAACAATTAAAAATACCAAAAGTAGGAGCCGTTGAACCGAAGGCCGGTGTAGTGGTTCCAAATACTGGAGCTGCAGAATTAGCTCCAAAAGCGGGTGTTGAACCAAAACCTGGAGTACTTGTTGTACCAAAGGCCGGAGTGGTCGATGCACCGAAAGCAGGTGTAGTAGTCGAACCAAATGCCGGTGTTGTCGAACCAAAACCTGCAGTACCAAATGCGGGCGCTGGAGTAGCAGATGTACTCCCAAAAAGGCCTGTTGATGGCTGAGATGTTGCAGTCATGCCAAATCCTGGGGTTGCAGGTCTGCAAATAAAAACATTAAAATTGTTATGCATCAAAAGATCTCATCCACAAACACTTCATTAAAAATTAAGAAAAACTTAAACAGGTATTTGACATACACTTCTTAACGTATTCTTAGTACTAGCACTAGTAGTCAAAAACTACAAACTTATTGAGAACTTAAAAAGTACGTTTTACAACTTACACTATCGTTGGAGATGTAAATCTTTAACGTTTATTAACCTTTTAGAACGTAACGCACTACTTACATACGGTTACCGCCAATTTTTGAGATTTCCAGAAAAGGAAAGCATTTGAACCCACATTAGGTGTTGATGCAGATTAAAAATCCACGTTACCTATTTAAAATACCGAAAAGGTTTTCTACTAAGAAGGTTACTACTTAAACTATAGTAAAATACGTAAGTCACTTACTTGTTGGTACCGAAACTAAAACCTCCTGCGAGTCCTGTGGTAGCAGGAGCACTTGAAGGTGTGCCGAACGAGAAAGACATCTTTGCTAATTTCAGCACTTTTCAGTTATTCACATATCATTCTTCAAGTGATTTAAATTTGAACTAAAGCCAGTAAAGCCTGTTAATAATAACACAGACTGATCAAGACAAGTCGTTGCTTGAGCTATGAATTGAGGAAATTGAGGTTGAAATGACATGCTTCAAGTTTATTTTATCAAAAAGTGCTCTGTGGTAGCTTCAGTGCGATTCACAGATTCGTTTTATGTAACAATAGTCAATCAAAAATTTAAGTTGTGTTTTTACTTCTGTAAATTTACCTGATTTTTTTAGTATTCGTATAATAGCGAACTAATTCATCAACTTCAGTTCATTTCGCTTTACATTATAATAGGTTAAAAGAAGAAAATATTAGACTTGGCTTAAAGGTCTCGTTACCAGGCCATCAAATCTCCAAAAATAAATTTGGTAAACTCGACACCTAAGCTGTCCGTGACAACAAAAGTTGTTTAATATTCCAATATAAGGATGAGATTAAACCATAAAACCAGTTTTAAATATGTCAATGAATTGCGAAAACCAAAAATTATAATATTATCCTAGTTTAACTAAAATATGTTTTCACATGTTTCTGTGGGCGGTGGTTAATTAATGTTGTGATAGGCTCCGGTAATTATTTGATAGGGGGCCGTGAGCTTGTTCACTTAAGTATGTAATAAATAAATCAAAAGATGTTGATCAAAGGAAATTTAATAGATTCAATTGATACCTTTTTGAACAAACAAAAAAAGTATAAAACTATCATTTGTAAAACGCGAAATGACAAGATATTGTGATGTTTCTGTTTCGTTTCGATAATAAATTAATTAATTCTAAATGAATCATTTGGCGTACGGAGGACATTTGTACAATTCGTGCAGAATTATTTTCAAGACAACTCCGGTAAACACAGGAATTTCCTTCGTTTTGACGGCGTATCCGAAACCATATGTTAGGTCTGAACGGCCTCCAGTTATGGAGCCAATTGAACTCCATAAAAGACTATTTACAGGAAACACGAAGGTAGAAACTGGACTGATGAAAGCAGCCAATATTGTAAATTATACTTACGTTTAAAATAAAAATGTTTTTCTTTTCCTCGTATGTTCATACGTATTGTTACTATACTATGAAGTCATCGTGGCCTAAAGGATAAGACGTCCGGTGCATTTGTATGTAGCGATGCACCGGTGTTCGAATCCCGCAGGCGGGTACCAATTTTTCTAATGAAATACGTACTCAACAAATGTTCACGATTGACTTCCACGGTGAAGGAATAACATCGTGTAATAAAAACCAAACCCGCAAAATTATAATTTGCGTAATCACTGGTGGTAGGACCTCATGGGAGTCCGCACGGGTAGGTACCACTACCCCGCCTATTTCCGCCGTGAAGCAGTAATGCGTTTCGGTTCGAAGGGTGGGTAGTCGTTGTAAATATACTGAGACCTTAGAACTTATATCTCGAGGTGGGTGGCGCATTTACGTTGTAGATGTCTATGGGCTCCAGTAACCACTTAACACCAGGTGGGCTGTGAGCTCGTCCATCCATCTAAGCAATAAAAAAAAATCCTTTTCTAGAAAATTTAAATAAAAAACATCAACTTATTTATTCATCAAGTGTTCACCCAATGATCGAAATTCGACCATTATTGCATTATTTTATTTTGTTGTCGACATTTTGGACTATTAAACTTCGAAAGTTTTGAAATAAAAGTATTTTATGATCTTTTTCCCCTACCTACTTGTTGGTAGGCTAAGAGGCCATTCCGGCTACGTCCGGAGGGACAGGTGAGCTCACAGGATGAACCTGAGTGAATTTGCTAACACTGTCCATAGTAAGAGCAAAATCTGCCACCGGATCGGTATCGCGACTCACTTAGAAGAACTACCGAGAAACTCAGTGGACTGTGTCAATGGGTCAGTTCACTGGAGGACGGTGACCGGTGCTTGAGGGTCCTAAAAGCATCGCGAGTGAATCCAGGCGATCCGAGAAGTTTCAGGGAACGGCGGCTTTACGTTGCCGCGTCGCGGTCGTTAAGTAACTAGCGGCGCCCACGTTAAGAGGATTTTCGTGTTGCGCCGTTTTGTCGAAGTAGCGTTCTGACGTTTCCTTAAGATACTTACGTATCGGTACTAGATTTAGGTCGTTAGATCTACATTTTACACATACTATGGTGCTCCGACAGCTATCCTGCAGAAAGTAGGATTGGATGACCTGGAGAGAGTTAATATGTGTACGGGCCGCGTGTGCAAATTTTGTAGTGTCACCTGGTTATGAAGGGACAATTTACTTTGTTTGCAAATTATGGGGATGAAAGCATTGTAAATGTAAGCTCCTCAAAACCATTGAGCCTATAGTAAAATAATAATATAGGAAAATTTTAAACCGAAGATGTAATAGTACTTATGTGTTTTCTCTTATTTAATAAGTTATTTTTTGATGGCATATTTGTTCTTCTCTTCCTAATCATTGCTAGTCTGCGGGTCTGAAATATTAAGTGCCTACGGGTCTATTCCAATTTATTATTTCCAGTTCCGAATACGGTTATGTAAGCTCACGGACTAAGCCCGATAGAGTAACATTTTATGGCAATTATGGTTATGGAATGAGCTAACGTTATAATTTAGAATATTTAACACAGTCTTTAAAAATATATTGCGTGCACAAGGAAGCGAAATTTATGTCAGTGTTGCGGAAATAGTACCTAATGTAGTGTCTAGATTCTATGTACAAACAGAGTATTTTGATGCCCACCTGCCCTGGTAAAACTGGAAAGGCCTCTGGGCCACCAGTAATCTCTCAAACATAATGAAGTATTTTGACGCACCATATTACCACACATGAGTGATGTGATTGATACAGAAAGTGAGTTTCGTGCTGATTCTCTTTAATAGTGCATTGGGAATCCATGTTAAAATCGTGACGATTTAAAAGCGGATTTTTAGACCTAAATGAATTAAAAAATATATTTATTGGTTCAGGCAAGCTGCCATCTTGTCTCTTTATTCCGAGTAATAAAGGTATTGTCTTATCAAGAAAAAGTATCAACTTATTGTAAAATAAGTAGGCGATTTAAAAAAATAAAAGGTATAAGCCAATAAATATTATACATAGTCTTATATATCATTTATATTAAAACCCGTCTAATAATTCACGTCTTCAGTTCGAAATAATAATACGCCGTTACAATTCACGAAGGCAATTAAACTTGCATGAAGATAGGAAGCTGTAGAGCTGATTACTAATAAATTCATTATGATAACGTGGATTTGAATCAAATAATATAAAATGTAGGTGATTGAGGTTACAATATTTATATTTAACCAGAGTGTCATTATATTACTGGCGGTAGGACGTCTTGTGAGTCCGCACGGGTAGGTACCACCACCCTGCCTATTTCTGCTGTGAAGCAGTAATGCGTTTTAAAAAAAAAGTAGGTATCTCAAGACAAGCCTGTCGAGGTGCCTGTGCTTTGTTAGCGTAATATATTTCAGAGGAATTTTTGGCAGGAGCGCGAGGAGTGAAGTTGTGAGATTTGTTTTATTTTGTCTATTTGGTGTTTCTTCAGGTTTAAATGTGTAATAACGGTGGTTTATTAGCTGTTTAATATCTGTGAAAGTGCTCAACTGTAGGAAAATGAAACAAAGCCGCTGAACGTAACATCTCGGGATCCTTCAAAAAGTCCACTGAAAAAATCTCAGTAAATGACCACCATTTTACTAAGATTATTTTTCATCTCATATTATCTCATCTCATCTTCATTTCATTTCATTTCACTCCTATAATTTTTCATGAAAATAAGAATATAAATTAAAATAAGACATGACTTAAATGTCTTAGTTACCAGATCATAAAATCCCTTAAAAAAATATATGTATGCGTGGTTAACGACTTTTAGTAATATTAAGACGTTGTTTTGACTATTATTTTAAATGATGAAATGTTGTTTTGATAAATATCACAAAATGTAGGGTAGACTCCGTAACGCCACAGTATAAAATGGCGGTACGTGGACAGAGTCGTGGCCTCTCCCGACAAGGCGCGTCGACACCTCCGCCTCCGCCATTCGCCCAATCACGATGTTCGACCAGCCCATACCGTGGGCCCCGAAGGTCAAATACTTAGGCGTCACCCTCGACAGTAGGATGACATTCCGCCCCCATATTAAGACGGTACGCGACCGTGCCGCCTTCATTCTAGGACGTCTCTACCCGATGATATGCAGACGAAGTAAAATGTCCCTTAGAAATAAGGTGACACTCTACAAAACTTGCATACGCCCCGTCATGGCCTATGCAAGTGTAGTGTTCGCTCACGCGGCCCGCACTCACTTAAAATCCTTCCAGATTATTCAATCCCGTTTTTGCAGGATAGCCGTCGAACCCCGTGGTTCGTCAGGAACGTCGACCTCCATGACGGCCTGGACTTACAGTCCGTCAGTAAGTATTTGCAGTCGGCGTCGATGCGCCACTTCGATAAAGCGGCACGACACGAGAACCCTCTCATCGTGGCCGCCGGTAACTACATTCCCGATCCTGCGGACAGAATGGAAAGCAGTCGACGTCGCCCAAAACACGTCATCTCGGATCCTCCCGATCCACTAACGGTGCTTTTAGGTACTTCAAGCACCGGTCACCGTTCTCGTCGAACCCGTCGCTTGCGACGAAGGGCTCGACGAGTAAATTAACTCTCAGACACAGCCCACTGAGTTTCTCGCCAGATCTTCTCAGTGAGTCGCGTTTCCGATCCGGTGGTAGATTCTGCGAAGCACGGCTCTTGCTAGGGTTCGTGTTAGCATCGTCGTCAGGTTTGAGCCCCGTGAGCTCACCTACAAACGTTAGGGCGAAGCTGAAATAGCCTCTCAAGGCTATCAGCACAGGTAGGAAAAAAAAAAAAAGAGTCGTGGCATTCCGTGTCAGACAGTTATTCAGTCTGTATCGGACGGTCCGTCCGTCTCAGTCAGTGAGTCTCTGGCAGTCAGTCAGTCGGTCTATCGGTATGTGGAACGAAACTGTCGGTTTACCCTGTCATTGTGAAAGTTGTGTGTGTTGAGTTTCAATAATTATTATTCAAAAGGTTTTATTGACTTTTTATAAACTGAGTTCAACCAAATACGAGTGATGACGGAAACTACCGCTTAGCCATCCCTGGCGCCCGCCGACATGTATAAATATTTCAGACGTCTTCATGGCCTAAATGATAAGGCGCCCTCTGCATTCTTATCGAATGATACGACTGTAGTGGTGTTCAAAACCCGCAGGCTAGTACCAAATTTTGTAATGAAATTTTTTATAATGAATATTGCTAGCAGCGGGATTTGAAAAATGGCACATTCGATACGAGTACATCGTGTTTTTTTTTTATTTGTATGTCTTACCTCCTTTGAACTCTCGGCAGAGTGGTCGTGGTCGTCAGTGTGCTTAATGCGATTTTTTTGACGTTCGCGATAGCATAAAAATTAGTTCAAATTTGTATGTACTTGGAGCGTATGTCTATATTTGCAGCTAGGGGCGTTGTTCCAACTGCATACAAATTTAAGTTAACTTTTACGCTATCGAGAACGTTAAAAAACTCGCACTAAGCATACTGGTCGTGTGGTGGTGCGCTTTACAAGACGCCATTCCTCGCGTACTGTGTCTTTACTACGACGACATTAAAATTATAACATTTAACTTAAAATAAATATATTATTTTATTATTTGTAATAAATTACTTCGATTACGGCCAATAATAATCTCGATACAATGTTTTCCTTATCTAACCGCTAGATGGCATCTCTACCGATATTTCGTGTAATCAACAGATGGCGCTGTACCAGTTTTGCGAACAATTTACTGCGTGCTGTCCTATTTTCATTCTACAACGGAGTTTTTCATAATTAGATATGGTATTTTGCAGAATGATGATTTATGAGCTGAAGAGTATGAGAGAATATATTATTATAGGGCATTTTTTTTTGTAAATATAGCACGTTATTTTAGAAAAAACGAAATTCTTTTATGTTCGTTTAGTTGCGTGGACACTAATTTTAAGTTTAAGTCGTGAAACCGTTTTGAATTATAATTGAGAGTTTTAGTAATAAACACTTAATGTAATTCTTTCTTAAGGAAACATAAGGGCGTTTTTAAAGAGGTAAGGAAAAATATATTAAAAAATCAATATCCGTTTAATCACAATAACCCTCAAAGTTAGTTTGAGTACTTCTCGTTCGCGCTGTAGAAGTTTGGTTTTTCCACGATTCATTACGATTTCAATCCAAAGTCAAGCCGGGGGCGTACCTCGTGGCCAAGTTTAATTGACTTTCAAGATTTTTAATTACAAACTCTTGAAAAGATACACCGGTGAAGAACTGTGAAGTCGTCGCTGGGACGGAATTGGATTAAGAAGAATTATTAAGCTTTATTGATAAATTTTTTTTCTGATAATTGATAATGTTAATATTGCTCGTTGTCCGTGCGTTTGCGCATCGGTCATGGCGACCGAATTTATTGAATATAATATGTCTCTCGACATCAACGACATTAAGTCGGATAACTTCCTATGAAGTCGTCGTGGTCTGAAGCATTAAAGAGTTTGTGTTGAAATCCCGATGGCAGGTACTACTGATTTTTCTAAGGAAATACCTACTTAGCACGTCACCACGAACAACTTGCACTGTGTCATTGCTGACGTCCATGGTGGCCAGTATCTCTGATGTGGACCGTGCGTGCACACACGACGGAAGAAAATGTTTTTTTTATTGCCGTATAGGTAGCCGAGCATACGGCCCACCTGATGGTGAGTGGTTACCGTCGCTCATGGACGTCAGCAATGCCAGGGGCATTCTAAAATGTGTGATTCACTAAATCAGTTCAGTCTTCAATGACTAATATTACTACTGCGCTGGCTCTATGACCCCGCAGTGGGTTTTGGTCTTTAACAATAAGCGCTGCCATTCATCCCGGCGCTGTGCATCACCATATCTGTCAGGCAGTTGGAGCTCACGAAGATCTCTTTCCACAGCGGCGGCGGCGGCGGCGTCCCTCCACTACACCCGTTTCATCGCCCGATCCTGTTCCCTCACTATTATTTTTTATTGCTTAAATGGGTGGACGAGCTTACAGCCCGCCTGACGATAAGTGGTGACTGGCCCGTAGACATCTGCAACGTAAATGCGCCACTCACCTTGAGATATAGTAACAACGGCTGCCCCACCCTTCAAGCCGAAACGCATTACTGCTTCACGGCAGAAATAGGCGGGGTGGTGGTACCTACCTGTACGGACTCACAAGAGGTTGTGGTGTGGTCTGGTCACGATGGATTAGCAGAGTGTAAATAATACGTCCATTCAGTTTGAAGGTTCGGTTTATTGTGTAAAATATGTATTTAGTTACAAGACAGTAAGACAGTAGTGCTGAAGAAGCACTTTAAATAAGGCTGTATACATACTTGAATGCTTACACATTACAAGGTCCTACATGCTACTTGCGCTGGCCCTCACGGCGTATAGAGAGCGTCCCTCGGGTGGCTAATGCGAGAGCGGTCCGTAATACAGCCTAGCTTGCTGCCGGCTAAGTTACATGGGCTCACTGATCAAAGCAGGGTGTGGTCCTCCTGCACTTTTTGGGGTTCATGCAAGGGGCTCGCAAACTTTCGCTACGCTTGCTTTGCTATGAAAGCTTTTTTACGAAGCCCACAAGAAAACAGAAAAGACCTCAGTCTTCAATTACCAGCTTAATATTATAGCTTACAAAACAAAAGTCGTCTCGCTTGTAAGCCGCATAACCTAAAAAGAACTCACTAAAGTTTTCGACGATTTTCCCCCCACAACTCACATTTATTTCGAAACATTTTTGTACGAGGTTATTTTTGAAAAATCTAGCAAGAAAAACACGTTTGAACAACTAAAAAGACCTAAGAAGGTCTTTGAATATTCCAAATACAAATCATTGCCACTGAAATACATTAGAAAATTGCACACTGAAATAAATTTGTGTTTAATTATTACTTAGTGAACAAAAAATATAGAGACTGTTCACTTCAATGTGGCCAGAGTCGGGTATTAAATCTCATAAAAGCATATTGTTTTCCGGAATATTGCGGTCAAATAAGTGGTACTGATTCACGAATAGACAAAAACATAACCGTTCAGTTGCTTTTTTCTCGGTTTATCGGCCAGTTTTCTTCTTTTTTAACAGGCTTTTATTAGTTTTATATAAATATACATTTATATACGTGTACGGATGAAAGGTGATTGCATGCAGCCGAGATGTGAATGTTACGATGGATGTGTGGAGTAACGAGAATGGATAGAATACGGAATGAATATGTTAGAGGAAGTCTGAAAGTGGCACCTGTGACAGAGTACCTGAGAAGTGCGCGTTTGGGATGGTATGGACATGTGATGAGACGAAATGAAAATGAGGTTGGTAAGAGAGTGTTAACTATGAATGTGGAAGGATATAAAGGAAGAGGTAGACCTAAGAAGAAATGGATGGATTACGTGAAAGACAACATATTGCGCCGACCCCAAGTGACTGGGAGAAGGGCAGGAGAATGATGATATGAATATACGTTTATTTGTATATATAACAGAATATTTAAGCGTCGTTTTCACCGACAGAAAGACGCCCGATTAACTTGAATATTTGCACACACATCAATGATCGATGACAATACAATAATATTATCAAATCGCTCCAATATTTAGACAAGTGCTAACAGGATAAAAAATGTGAAATTAATTGTCATTTCGGTTTGCTTTTTAAGCATGTTTATTATTTTACTTAAGATATTATTTGTTTTGCTTTGTGTCTACTGATAATTGTTTCGAAAAAGCATACAGTTTTTTTCCATCTTTACGAGGAAGAATATTGATAACAAAACTTAAATGAAAATTTAATGTACAAAATTACTAAATCTTGAGGTAGGAGTGTTCATAATCGAATTTCGGCCAATCGAGAAACATTAATATTGATAAATTGAAATGTATTTCGTCGACGTCCTACCGATTACGGGCCTGTAATAATTGGGAAATCCGTTTCAGTAATATTTTGTATATTTTAATATTATTTTGTAAAAATTTACTTATTGCTTTATACACATACACGTATCATCTACTAACGATCAGATATACCTATACTTTAAACTGACCGATCTAACTAGCTCATCCACCCACCTATGCAATAAAAAATAAAAATCACTAAATAATAAGTATTTTTTTCTTTTTTATTTATTAGACGCACAATACACATTACGAGCTAAGAAAAAAGAGATGCACAATAACGAACGACAAGTAAATAATCTGGGTAATAAATTGTAACATAAGCATGTGCGCACGACTAATCAAGATATATAAATATGCTAAGTACACAATTTTCCATACAACTAACTATAGCATAAAATAATAATAGAACGAAAACTAATCTAATTTATAATGTTATGAAAGTAATTCTACTCATAATAAACACTAAACATCTGTTAATAAAAAAAAAAAAATGTATCCGAAGCAGTTGAATCACCGTGAAGATTATCGAGTAGATACTTTGAAATAAACATCCATCCTATGTGTGAATGGCTGGTGAACTTCAAAATATGCGAATTTACGGAGTTACTGGCACGATATATTCTCTCACACCCCAACGGTAGCTGTGATTGTCTTGTTTGTTCTTTCCGCCAAGACAACAGCGTAACTATACAAACGTGTTATGAGCTTTTTCGGACACATCATGCAGTCTCCCAGACATGAATTAGAGAAGCTCATAATAACGGGTCGCATAGAGGGCAAGCGCGCCGTGGGCAGAACACTAGCCAGATGGTCAGATCTAGTAAGAGAAGCACTTGGTGGTAGTCTGTAACATGCGGTCCATGCCGCCCATGATCGAACACAGTGGAAGAACGTCACATGTGGTCGCGATCTTCAACAGTGAGGGAACAATATAGAAGAAGTTCTTATTCTTCTTTTTCTTCTTATCCCACTAGGTGGGGTCGGCACGGCGAGTTTTTCTATTCCATTCTCCTCTATCAGCCGTCATCTCAATACTTACTCCTCTATCTCTCATATCGTCATTCTCACACTCCATCCATGTCTTCGATCGACCTCTTCCTCCTCTACCTTGCACTACCATTTCCATACATCTCCTAGTCACATACATCTCCTCTCTACGCATCACATGTCCATACCACGCTAACGGTCCGTTCTTTAATTTATCAATCATTGAGGCTACTTTCATACTGCCTCTGATTTACTCGTTCCTTATAATAATATCTGGTAAGGTTTGTAAAAAAAACGAAGTTTGTTTTAAACATTTTTGTTTCATTAAATAGAACCCAAATATCTTGACGGGATTTGCGAAACAAGCTCGGAAACGGAGCGAAAATGTGTCGGACTCGTCAGTCTTTAAATAGATTTAAGGCTTTCAGAGAAAAATGTCGGAGGAATCATAGGAAGCAAGAGCCTTTACACCAAGGAAGCAATTAGCACCCACTCAAAAACGTCGACCCCGGACAGTCAGTGTCTGTCCCGAAGGCCGCATCTAGACGTTTCGATGTGGCCCGCACTTTGAGATTGTTCAATAAAAACATACCTTCCTTTTACTACCGTACTCTGGTCGATGGGCATACCCATGTTATTCTTCTTTTGTTACCGTCTCTCTGCTACCGGAGCTTGAGTGCAAAGAAGATATATTCGTATAAAACGATACGACTTCATGTCGAAGGGTGACAGGTTATTTGGTTTAAGCGATATTTAGCTTAACACGCGACATTTATCTTATTATTATTTATTATAAAGGTGCGTTTTATTTGGTATTAGCATAAACACTTCGATGTTTTTAATCGATTTGTTTTTAATCGACATGGAACTGCAATTAAAATCAGCGCTATTCAACTTAATCTATCTAATCGTTTCCGAAGACACCCCCGCTGAGTACGTCCCCGTTACCCTGTAATGAAAGATTTTACAATTCGTAAGGAAAAAGTTGATATTTCATTCCGACCGTCGACCGATTTTAACGAACCAACTTCTTTCTGTTTGCTAGGTTTAATTACTGCAATTGTTCCGTTCTGATGAATAGTTCGCAGTTCTTTGAATCGAAAGATCGGTCTGTCGAATGCGAATTAATCTTTCTTGGTTAGTTTTCAATTACAGTAAAACCACTTTATGTAGTCTCTTCTGAACATAATCCGCGCTTTGTGTGTGTTAAGCTTATGACAGGAACAGGCCTTGTTAGAGCTGATGTTAGTTCGTTGTTGCTTGTATAACCCCTTGAGGTTAACTCGTCCAGTGCATTCGCATCGACCGATTCGACTGTGCCGGTGTTCGAAAACCGCAGGCATAGTGCTTAGTGCGAGTTTTTTAACGCTCTCGATAGCGTAAAAGTTAACACAAATTTGTATGGAGTTAGAACGTTTGCTTACATTCGCCGTTAAGAGCGCCGTTCCAACTGCATACAAATTTGAGTTACCTTTTACGCCATCGAGAACGTTACAAAACTCGCACTAAGCACACAGGTACCAATTTTTGTAATAAAGCACGCAGTTTACCATAGGAGAAAATCGCTGGATCGCATGTGGGAGTTGAATCTTACTAAAAACTCGTGCCGCTCATAGCCGGCGCCCTACCACAGACCGGGCTGGAGCCTAGTCAGGGTTTAGACAGCGGGACAGGGTTGACGCAGAGCATATTACATCCATCCCGCCGTCCCACAGATGTCGGACTACGACACGACCACCGGTTCCCTCGGTCGGCAAGCCGAAGCCGAGAGCCCGCCCTGAATAGCGCCGCTCTACACCTTCCCCCGGAGCGGTCGGGGGAACGTGGTCTAACATCACCCGGCTTCCTACTGCGTGCGAGTGTGCAAAGCACGCCGCCCTATGTCTGGGTCCCTCCCCGCACAAAGCGGGTGAGACTCCAAGCTCTTAGGGGGCCGGGTCACAGAAGCACGTACTTAGCGCATGTCCACAGATGACTTCCACGACGAAGAAATAACGTCGTGTGATAATAAACAGGCAAAAATTTAAATTTGCGCAATTACTGGTGGTAGAACGTTTTGTAAGTCTGCACGGGTAGGCACCACCACTCTGCCTGTTACTGACGCGAAGCAGTGATGTTGATAGATGACTCGATGAGATTGATGGATGTAGCCGGATAGAACTGAGACTTAGTGCTGATGTAACCGTTATACTATAGAACCGAGATTTAGATGTCTGATGGTGGGTGGCGGCATTTACATTGTTGAAGTCTATGGCCTACAGTTACCACTGAAACTAGGCAGGCCAAGTTATTGCTGAATGCTACTTGCTTACTACAGTGGCGCAGTTATCTGAAATTGATCTTTTTTACTGGTGGTAGGACCTCTTGGAGTCCTCACGGGTAGGTACCTCCACCCTGCCTATTTCTGCCGTGAAGCAGTAATGCGTTTCGGTTTGAAGGGTGGGGCAGCCGTTGTAACTATACTTGAGACCTTAGAACTAATGTCTCCAGGGGGGTGGCGCATTTACGTTATAGATGTTTTTGGGCTCCAGTAACCACTTAACACCAGGTGGGCTGTGAGCTCGACCACCCATCTAACCAATAAATAAATAAAAGAGATACCTCTATTCGCCTTGCTCTGCGAGAGTATGTGGAACCTCGAGAACTGCAGGACCTTGAACATACAACCGGACGTTTTCTGATCTGACGAAATAGATGTACTCTCCTCATTGTTCATTAACAATCATTTCCTGAAGCTTACCGTCCATCTTACTGGTGGTAGGACCTCTCGTGAGTCCGCGCGGGTGGGTACCACCACCATGTCTATTTCTGCCGTGAAGCAGTGATGTGTTTCGGTTTGAAGGGTGGGGCAGTCGTTGTAATCCATCTAAGCAATAAAAAAAAATATCTGGCATTAAGTACTTAGGTACCTGTGCTCACAGACTGACGTCACGTACGATGAGACGGTAGGTCGAAATCTCAATTGAATTGTATAACGTCTGTTGCCCCTTTGGAACTGAAACGTGTGACTGTTTAGCTGCAGAAATAGGCGGGATCGTTTTAATCGGGCTCGCCCTGAGCTAATATTTAGACAAATTAAACTTTAATAGTATATCCGTGACCAATTAATCAATTGTGGATGCACCTAATGAAATCGCTGTTGTGTTATGCACGAGCATGAGTGCACCAGGAAGGGCGGGACGTCGTGGGATAAGCAATACTTACCCCTGACTCAACCGAATAAAGACCAAGATCTCTACAAGAGTGTGTGGTCCAATATGATGATATCACGATTTGACTCAAAGCGATCATTGCACCATGAATCTGTAAACGCAATTAAGTCTAAACTTCCCTTTACATAGCTTCCTGGACAGTACAAAAATAATATTAACATTGTTTACGCTCTTAAAACTGCCGTCTTAAGGACTAATTTTGCTGGATGGGGTACATAGCTATGTTTGCCAGACCGCCCTTTGTTGTCTAGCGACTAGACTGCAGGGGTGGGGGCTGCATTTTGTTTTATTTGCTTGGTCGCGACGCCCTGTGATTGTGTGTGTGTTTGTGTTTTGCACGATCGATGCGTGCCCAGCACCTAAAGCGCTCAGAGATTTTAATTAGGAGAGAAACGATTCAATGTTCAAGGAAAATATATTGAGACATATCCCAGATTACGTGGGATGGGCCCAGCATGTCCTCATAAGGACTTGGCATGAGTCTTATGACCGACGTCAATCCTCCTTAGGTTACATCTCCATATAAATTGCAACGTGCTATAGAGTGACTTTTTTGTTTCTTTTTTTAGTTTTTCTTTTACTCCATCCATTCTTTGTCCTATGATTTGCGTTTTATTACTGGTGGTAGGACCTCTTGTGAGTTCGCTCGTGTAGGTACACCACCTATTTCTGCCGTGAAGCAGTAATGCGTTTCGGTTTGAATGGTGGGGCGGCCGTAGTAACTATACTGAGACCTTAGAACTTATATCTCAAGGTGAGTGGCAGCATTTACGTTGTAGATGTCTATGGGCTCCGGTAACCAGTTAATCCCAGGTGGGCTGTAAGCTAGTCCACCCATCTATGCAATAAAAAAAAAAAGTATTACTATTAATATTATTGCCTACTCTGCAGATACTCTTCTATATTAATTGCATAAGATCTATTACAATGAAAATACAATACAATTCTATAAAACATTAACTAAATTAACGATTAAATAAAAAATAACGTAGAATAAACTAAACTATTATTATTAAGTTAGTTATTGCCAATAGTGGCGTTTGCGCCCATATGCATTATCTATTATCTGTACATTGTACACCGCGTTCCGTAGTATAGGTACTTATAGTGACCCCAAAACAAAAAGCAGCGGTGGTTATTTGTATGCGGTCGGAGTTGGATTTATGGCGACGAATAGTAGAATTAAGTCATTTTTCATCTTTAGTTGCATTTTTATCTTTAGTAGTAGCTTTAGTTTTTAATAATGTTACAATCATCGATGTGGTTATTGAATCGATTGAGAAGAGAGAACTCGTTATCGTTTCAGGGCCGAGATTATTTTATTTATTGCCCGTGTATGCCGATGAGCATATGGCCCACTTGATGATGAATGGTTACCGGCGCCCATGGACTTCAGCAATGCCAGGGGCAGAGCCATACCGCTGCCTACCTCCTTGTCGAATATGTCCCAATAAATTATAACATTCTAGATAATGTCTGTGTTCGGGGACTGATTCGTAATACGAAATACTACCTAAAAGTCCATTTAGTACTGTATTTCTTCTTTCAGATTCGAGTTTTTTATTCTGTCTATGCTTTTATCGATTTTACAACAATCGGTAGTAAAGATAATTGTGGATGTATCGCTCGGATACTATCGTGTCATATCGATCGTCACCTGTGGCCCGGTTAGTGGAAATTTCCGCTTGACGTTTATAATATTATAATCTATATATATAAAAATGAATTGCTGTTCGTTAGTTTCGCTAAAACTCGAGAACAGCTGGACCGATTTGCATAATTTTGGTCTTGAATTATTTGTAGAAGTCCAGAGAAGGTTTAAAAGGTAGATAAATATAAAAATGCTCGGAATCAAATAAAAATAACGATTTTGTTTTTCCTTTCATGTGTCCCCCGTCGGACGGATTCCTTTTGTTTGTTTTAAGTTTATTTTATACAAAAGTTTAGGTCTTTTATTTGAGTCGACTATTATCAAAGCCGGCAATGTGACTTTTGGACAATTATTGGTAAATCAGAAAAACGAATTATTGACTTTGTATTCCATTGGCAGTCACAAAACTCTTCTGAACGACATCTTAGATAAATAACAGGTTAAGTATTAACCTTTATTTAATGCAGGTTTTGAAGCGTATTCTTTGAAGGAGACGATTATATTCAAATCAATCTGTATTGACATATCAATAAATTTTTTTTGTCCAAATGCACAGATTGCCACTTTTGATAATAGACGACTCATTTATCGATTGAGGCCCTACGAAGTCTGCCCGGTCAGCTAGACTGGCAGTTCCGTGTACATGAACGCTCACTATACGCTGCGATTACCGCCATTTTGAAGGTACACGAGCACTATCTGTCGATCATATGAGGAGAAACATCCCTGAGGTACTGTTACAGGTGCCCTCTGACGCAATGTCTCTATTTCTCTCTTCTTCTATTCCTTTTCCTGTCTAAGGCGTGGTCGGCTCTCCTAATTCGTATGCGCCAGGAATTTCTAGCCTGAGTTATCACAATGTCAAGACGAGCCTCTAGCAAATTTTCTCACCTTAAAACCCCCAAAACCCCCCCGTATGTGCTCATTTCCAACTTTGACGAGTCTGGTAACACTCATTGTTTTTATTTTTTATTTTTTGTTGCTTAAGTTTGTGGACGAACTCACGGTCCATCTGGTGTTAAGCGGTTTTTTTTTATTGCCGGCGTAGGCAGACGAGAATACGGCCCACCTGAGTGAAGTGGAGGCGTCCTAAAAAGACTTGAATGGACTGTGCGTGAGAGGATTTGCGAGAGAAACTGAAAATATCCGGATGTCTGTCTCCGGCGCCAGCACCGCCATTAGTTGCGTCATGTATGACGTCATCGATCTTTACGTCCATCGTTTCGTTGTTATTTGACAATAACTCCGACATCCGATGTTTCTAACGTGGTATGTAGTCTTGCTATTTTATATCTTCAAGAACATTACCTTTGTAAAAAACAGTGTTGTTTTTTTTTTGCTTAGATGGTTGGACGAGCTCACAGCCCACTTGGTGTTAAGTGTTTACTGGAGCCCATAGATATCCACAACGTAAATGCGCCACCCACCTTGAGATATAAGTTCTAAGGTCTCAAGTATAGTTACAACGGCTGCCCTACCCTTCAAACCGAAACGCATTACTGCTTCACGGCATAAATAGGCAGGGTGGTGGTACCTACCCGCGCGGACTCACAAGAGGCCCTACCACCAGTAATTACGCAAATTATAATTTTGCGGGTTTCATTTTTATTACACGATGTTATTCCTTCACCGTGGAAGTCAATCGTGAACATTTGTTGAGTACGTATTTCATTAGAAAAATTGGTACCCGCCTGCGGGATTCGAACACCGCTTCAACACGAATGCACCGGAAGTCTTATCCTTTAGGCGACTACGACTTCACATTAGAGACTAACTCCGACCTACGGTGATTCCGTAGTCCGTAGCCTTGCTATTTTATATTTCCAACAACATTAACTTTGTATAATAACAGTGTGTACTCCCCTATTATAGTTTTATTAAAACTTCGGCGTCTATCAGTGCATAGCGTAGATCCGTGTGCAGGAGCGTCGCGTCGCATCGATCGACACCTGTGGCAGCCTTTGTGGCGGCAGACTTCCCCGTGACGATAGAACGTAAATAGATCGCCTTTAAATTAAATAAATATGCAGAATTATCATTTGGAAATTGCTAAATTATTTCCGTAATAATAATAATGACTACATTATATCTTTACTGATGGTAGGACCTCTTGAGAGTACGCGCGGGTAGGTACCACCACCCTGCCTATTTATGCTGTGAAGCAGTAATGCGTTTCGGCTTGGGTGGGGGAGCCGTTGTAACTATATTTGAGACATTAGAACTTATATCTCAACGTGGGTGGCGCATCTACGTTGTAGATGTCTATGGGCTCCAGTAACCACTTAACACCAGGTGGGCTGTGAACTCGTCCACCCACATAAGCAATAAATAAAAAAAATCGTTATGACAGATCAAGATAACTCAGATGAAAATTTATCAAAATTATTTACGAGCAGTAACAGCGCCATCTAGCGGCATCGATGTAAGTTTCAAAGTCATATTTTTGTATTAAAGAAAATATGCATAGCGCATTTATCTATCTTCAACTAAAACTCGATACGTCCTTTCAAAGGTCCCATGGTACGAGGGCTGCACTAAAAGTATCGGGAACGGAATATTTCCACTGTTCCTGTCATATTAAAATCTTTTTAATTGAAAACTCCTTGGTTTTAAAAATCGAATATCATTTATTTATTTAAAAAAAGATTCTCGGTCTTGTCACGATGTTTTGTCAAACTTGTTTAGTCGTTGAGAAAATGGAATTGACTCGAGAAAATTCAAGAGCGATGATTTATTATGACTTTCGAAGTGGTTTAACACAAAAACAGTGTGTTGACCGGATGATTTCTGCATTTGGTGATGAAGCCCCATCCAAAACCACAATTTATCGCTGGTTTGCTGAGTTTCAACGTGGACGTATCAAGCTCAGTGATGATCTCCGTCAAGGTCGTCAAAAAACTGCAGTCACCCAAGAAAACGTTGATGCTGTACGTAAGCTGATTGAGGAAGATCGACATGTGAAATACCGCGAAATTCAGGCAACTTTAGACATTGGCATGAGTCAAATACAAATAATCTTGCATGAACAATTAGGTGTAAAAACGTTGTTTTCCCGATGGATACCGCATTCGCTCTGTGAAGAGCAAAAAGCGGCTCGCGTTACTTGGTGCGTCAGAACTCTCGTAAGATTCCACGCAGGATCCTCAAATGCTGTATACAACATTGTATCAGGTGACGAATCCTGGATATACGCGTACGAACCCGAAACAAAAAACCAGTCACGAGTTTGGGTGTTCGAAAATGAGTTAAAGCCAACAAAAATTGTTCGTTCACGGAGTGTTGCAAAAAAAATGGCGGCCACGTTTGTCTCCAAAACCGGCCATGTTACGACTATTCCTCTTGAGGGACAAAGAACGGTTAATGCAGAATGGTATGCTAGCATTTGTTTGCCACAGGTCGTTTCTGAACTCCGTAAAGAGAACTGCAACCGCCGCATCATCCTTCATCACGACAATGCGAGTTCTCACACCGCGCACAGAACAAAAGAGTTTTCAGAGCAAGAAAACATAGAATTATTAGACCATCCGTCGTACAACCCCGACCTAAGCCCTAATAATTTTTATACTTTCCCTAAAATAAAGAATAAATTGCGTGGACAGAGATTTTCATCACCTGAAGAAGCTGTGGACGCCTACAAAACGGCCATTTTGGAGACCCCAACTTCCGAATGGAATGTTTGCTTCAATGATTGGTTCCATCGTATGGAAAAATGTGTCAAATTTCGCGGAGAATACTTCGAAAAGCAATAAATACATATTTAAATAGTAATGTTGTGTCACTTCGTTAATTCCCGAAATTTTCAGTACCGCCTATGTAATCAAATCTTTCAACTACATTGTCGCCCGCTTCTATATCTTATGTGACGTGATCTTGAAGTTAAGTTTTTCAATGATCCATATTTCTGATGATAATAAAATATTACTAAGCCATCGAATTTTATTTTATTATTATATATTACGAGCTGTACCCGTCCGCTTCGCTGGGCATTTAAAATTAACATTATTATTTCTCACCCCCACAATGATTCTCATCATTAACGACCCCGCAACTGGTGTAGGAAGTCCAACACTCATATAAATATTAGCCTATTCATTAAGTACATGTATTTTCTACATGGATACTAAGTTTCTAGTCAATCGGATGCATGGTTCAGTAGTTATAACGGAACATCCGTAAAAACCACCGTAGATTTATATATTAGTATAGATTGTATTGTTGTATATCATTGTATTTTTTTGGATTTATAAATTTGCGAATAAAATTCCGTTTTAAACTATTCCGGTTTGATTGGTAGGGGTGGAGTATTTTTTTTTTGTAGTACAATATATGTAATTCAATTGTAATGTAAAGGCCTAAAGTTGTATTTTGACGCCACATTTTAAAACGTCGACGTTATTCTTTCGTTGAATTTTTCGCATTCTAAGTTCTATTCATCTAAACCAAATGAATAACGCGTCATTTTTAATCAGTCTCAAAGTTAAACCACCAAAATAATTCGAAACAATTTTCGAGCACGACATTTTACGTTCTACGTCTGTCTGCATTTTATTGCATTACGTATCCCCCGGACAGAGCGTTTGAGAGGCAGGATATTTTGCAGACACATAAATTGCAAAAGCTTTCTGTTTTCCCTCAACTTCCGTGAAGTACTAATGAGAGGTTGATGACAGTCAACTTTGTTAAGTCTTCTCCGCAATGTGACTGCACTTTCTTTGTTATTGAGCTTTTGATAGTGTTCTTTCGGTTATTTGATGTTATTTTCTTATTAGCTGTTATTAACTGACCGAGAATGACCGACCATCTCCCTCCATTTTCAACGGATCGTCCGCGACTTTGATTGACTTATCTATACTATTTAGATTTTATCACAGCTTTAATAGTGGCAGCGAGATTATTTGGAAACGGATATTGAAAGTCGAAGCCATCTTGATGCTTCAATTTCCGAAGCTTCGAATACTTAACACGTGGTCACGGATGACAAAGTCTTTTCTTTTTTTTAATGATTAGTAAAAAATATGACCTAATTATATTTAAAAATATTTATTACGATATCCCGGAGAGTAAATAAATGATTAGTAAAAAATATGAATTTACATTTTGGACTTTTTTTAATCGTGGTATATGAAGGAGCATCCGGCCCACCTGGCGCAAAAGGCATGCTGGAGCTCATAGACACCAAGTGAATACCATCGTCCACCTTGAGACGTGAGGTCGCATTCTGAATTATATATTACAATATATTATATTATACATTCAAGCGAAGTAGTTCGAATTACGTTTTCAACTCAAGAAAACCTAGCCAATGTTTCTAATATAACTATGTAATAATTCTTTGCTCCAAAAAGTCATTTTGTTCGTTGAAAACAAAATCGCTTGAGAACGTCCTGACAGACTTGACTATTTTTGAAGTAATAACTTCCTATGGGAGGGTAATCGTTTCGTTACGTAGCGCGTTACGGCGCTAGTCTGTCTACCTTCTCTTTCTCTCACGCATACGGCAGCGGTACTGTGACTGTATGTAGCTCCTAACTATTTATATATCATCATCATTCTCCTGCCCTTCTCCCAGTCACCAGGCGTCGGCGCAACATGTTTTCTCCTTCCATACTCTTCTATCATATACCATTTCTTCTTACCCATATCGTCTTTCACCCAATCCATCTATTTCTTCTTAGGTCTACCTCTTCCTTTCCACATTCATAGTTAGCACTCTTTTACGAACCTCATTTTCATTTCGTCTTATCACATGTCCATACCATCCCAAACGCGCACTTCTCAGCTTCTCTATCACAGGCCACTTTCAGACTTCCTCTAGCATATTCATTCCGTATTCTATCCATTCTCGTAACTCCACACATCCATCGCAACATTCGCATCTCTGCTGCATGCAATCGCCTTAACTATTTATATATCTTTTGCCAATTTATGTTACAATTTTACTTATATTATCATATTAATATACATAAAATTTATTATAAGTAATAACCTAAGCTTTTCTCAAGTTAAACTATTTTAATATTAACTAGTTCAACTTAGATTAGTTTATGTTATCACTTCTGTCTAGCGTCACGAGACGCACACTTTTTTTAAATTATATTAAAACATTCCTAATAGTAAAAAGGACTTACCGATCCTTGGATCCTTACAGGATAATTACCGATAATTGGAAAAGACAATGCAGAGAGCTCTCTCATCGTGGCCGCCGGTAACCACATTCCCGATCCTGCGGACCGAATGGTAAACGGTCGACGTCGCCCAACACACGTCATTTCGGATCCTCCCGATCCACTAATGGTGCTATTAGGTACCCCAAGCACCGGTCACCGTTCTCGTCGAAGCCGTCGCTTGCGACGAAAGGCTCGACGAGTAAATTAGCCCACAGACAGCCCACTGAGTTTCTCGCCGGATCTCCTCTCTTCTCAGTGGGTCGCGTTTCCGATCCGGTGGTAGATTCTACGAAGCACTGCTCTTTCTAGGGTTAGTGTTAGCAACGTCGTCAGGATTGAACCCCGTGAGCTCACCTTGTTAAGGTTACGCTGAATTGGTCTCTCAAGACCATCAGCTTAGGTAGGAAAAAAAAACAGTGCATGTTAGATCAGCTAGTAATTACTAATGCTTTGTAAGTGCCATTCTAAGCTCTGCAAAATGTGATTGCAGTGTATTAATGTCAGTTGCTGACGATAATTACGATTTATGGTCGAGAGAAATGTGAGTGAAGCACTAAACGAAAAGAAAAATACGCGTTGCGTCCGTCTCGGTGATTAAGTACAAAGGCCGAAGGACTTTGTCAATTATTCGACCGAACGTGGCTCTGAAATACGCGATTCTACCAAAAGATGTAATTTTTTATTTATTTCACAGTACGCTTTTATTTATTTATTGCTTTGATGAGTAGACGACCTCACAGCCCACCTGGTGTTAAGTGGTTACTGGAGCCCATAGACATCTACGACGTAAATGCGCCACGCACCTTGAGATATAAGTTCTAAGGTCTCAAGTATAGTTACAACGGCTGCCCCACCCTTCAAACCGAAACGCATTACTGCTTCACGGCTGAAATAGGCAGGGAGGTGGTACCTACCCGTACGGACTCACAAGACGTCCTACCACTAGTGATTACGCAAATTATAATTTGGCGGGTTTGATTTTTATTACACGATGTTATTCCTTCACCGTGGAAGTCATTCGAGAACATTTGTTAAGTACGTATTTCATTAGAAAAATTGGTACCCGCCTGCGGGATCCGAACACCGGTGCATCGCTACATACGAATGCACCGGACGTCTTATCCTTTAGGCCACGATGGCTTCTTCTTATGGAGCACCCCACAGTCGTCGTAATCTAAGGTATTAAGCGCGGGGCACAGCGAACAATCGACTTCGGATTGCTGCAAATCACGAAAGGGCCCACAGTCCATCCTGCGTACGGTCTCCTACTCCGGTACGGGAACTGCACGACAGGTTTCTGTACCGGTTGGTGGGGTCAGCCAGTCGGATAGCATCCTGCCAGTTTTTGGTACCCGCTTAGCACCACCGAAGGGCCACTTGTAGGGCAGTATAGGCAGATAGGGAGGGTATCGTTACTTTAACCCACGACAACTCCCCTTGCACTCTCTCATCCGACATTCGATTTCCGCTTGGGGTCAAAATCCGGTTAGAGTAGGCGTTCACCAGGGCGGCACCTCGACGACACTCAAGCGAGTGATTGACGAGGCGACGGTAAAAGCAAGCACTAAGCTCCATATCTATGCGCGAAATTACTTCTTAAGTATCTTGAGGATCGCCAGCTGATCAGTGACCGTCAGTACGGTTTCCGTCATGGTGGCTCAGCTGGCGATCTTCTTGTATACCTCACACATAAATGGGCTGAAACCTTGGAAAGCAAGGGCGAGGCTCACGCTGTGAGTCTTGACATCGTGAAGGCCTTCGACAGGGTCTGGCATAGGGCACTTCTATCGAAGCTTCCAGCTTACGGGATCCCTGAGGGACTCTGCAAGTGGATCGCTAGTTTTTTCGATGGGCGGAGCATCACAGTTAAAAAAAAAACGTACACCCATTTTTAAATAATTTAACATGATAAGCAACGAACCAGAGTTTCACATTTTTTACATTAGTTTGGGCTATTACAGATAAAACAAAGTCTACTTACGAGCTCCAACGGCGTACGCTATTACAGACGCGGACGGATGGGAGACGCGTTCACAAAACGCTCGCGCCTATTTCCCAGAGGACCGGCACTCCGGATCGCTATAAAACGACCTCGACCTTGTCCTAAGGGCGTCGACATCTCAACAACGAGTAATTCTGTCCATGCAAACTGACTGTGTATTATAGGCATTACTTTTATACATTTAAAAAAAAATTGGATACGTATTTGCTGTGACATTCGGGTATCGTATGCTCAAAACACGCTTACGACTTAATTTACTTGTAACGTTAGGCACAGGCTTGTTGTGTTCCGCTGAAATTTAATTTTTCGTTATCCCATCAGATAGGCCGAAACATGTCCTAATCCGATTGTCGAATATAGAAACGACTCGGAAAATTATAATGTAAACAAAGGTCGAAATAAGAAGCAGTGTGGTTCGTTATTAATGTGGATTATGTCATGTGCAAACATTTTAAGTTTCCTTCATCAAATACTAAGTGAGGGTTTCATCTCCAAATAATTTAACTGGTTATTCAAATAACGATTAGTTTAGACCCAAAGATTTGGCATTATAATGACCCGTTAACTTTAAATAAAGAGAAACTGATGGTGCGTCATCCCAACTGGTCGAATCAATTTTCTATTTCATTCGGTTTTCAGTATTATTCTAATTGTATTTATCCAACATTCTCTATCTAAACTGTTGATATCATCCACTGGAGCCAGAACGGGAACTGTGTAGCACTTCTTAGGAGGAAATACAGAGGATTATTAATGACAATAGTCTGTGCTAGACAAGATCTTAAGCATTGGTACACCATTTTGTGATTTCCGATTCAAAGTTATCATGTCATTACCCTAAGCCCACTGAGTTTCTAGCCGGATCTTCTCAGTGGGTCGTGTTTCAGCTCGAGCAGCTTCAGGTTCGAGCTCACCTGCACACGTTAGGGTGAAGCTGAAATAGCCTCTCAAGGCTATCAGCATAGGTAGGAAAAAAATACTCTAAGTACTCTGACGAATGGGATGACCGTTATTTTCATGAAACCCGGAATCATCGTAACTGACATAGTCCGAAGGATTGCGAAGTTGATGTGATCGTAGAAAAGATACTGCTGGGGCAAATAGGATCTAGAGAGGCGAGCGCGAATCGGAAGACGCAGCATGACTAGGTTTCCCAGATTGTGAACCGATATTGTTAAGGTCGCAGGAATCTGAGATAGATCTGAGAGATAATCTGAGATAGATACGTGCAGCGCCGGTCTGGTCGTAATGGCAATTATTGGGAGAGGCCTAAGACCAGCAGTGGAGATCTGTGGGCTGATGATGATGATGAGTCTTCGAAGAAATCTAAATACGCGGCGACTCGCGCTTTGCGTTGAGCAACCCGTATTTAAACTGTGAAGCAATTCAATAATCCCTAATATCTGTCCAAAATTATGGAAATTTACAAAAGAATACATTTCTTATTGGACCGTTGTTAACTCCGTTCTATACTTTTCTGTTCTGAGATCTACATTCTAGTTTAAAATTATTTTATTATCTGCAATTTATGGACCCTACAGTTAGAGAAGATAAACGTATAAAAGACTGTGATCTATGATCGTCTGTTCTAAGATAGCGCGAGAGTAATGTATTTTACTTTATAAATTCGCGAATGAAACAAGTATTTTCAAGTAAAGCCGTAAATTCTTAAGAGAAAGCAATTGTTAGAGAGAGAAATTGGCGATATATATTATGATGAGGGTATCAGGGACAAGGGTGGGAACGAATTAAGGATATGTCCACTATAAAGATGTGAAATAAACATGGAATTTTGAAGTGGAAAGCCGAATAAGGTTGGGACAGAAATGAGTGAGGTATAGGTGTTATAGAGACAAATACATAGTCATTGTCGGTTTGTGAGTCATCTATATATATAAAAGAAAGTCGTGTTAGTTACACTATATATAACTCAAGAACGGCTGAACTGATTTGGCTGAAAATTGGTGAGGAGGCAGCTTAGAACCAGGAGAAGGACATAGGATACTTTTTATTATGTTCCCGTGGCACGTGACATAAAACGTGGTATAACCAAACGCAACTGACAGCTAAACATAATGTAGTCTATGGTTAATTATAGTTGAAGTTGACCGGTTGATGTGTTTGTTTCGAGTTTCTTTTAGCTTATTGTGTCGAGATAGATAATAAAGCCATGGCGCGACCAACTCGATCAAATCGTTCCTGACGAAGCCGTAATGCAACTAGGATTCGAAACATTGCGAGTGAAAGGACTGAAGAAGAACAAGAAATAAAAATATAATAATAACAATAACAACTGGCCAATAAAGAATCATTAAAATATTTGCTTTTTTTTATTTTACATTAATTATCCAAATATCCAGTCTGCTCATTTATTGCCCCTAAGGCGGAACAAAGTTCTCCGGGTCAGCTAGTTTGTAGATAAAATAATGCTACGTGAACGCTACGCCGCTACGAAACGTGTTGGTGAAATTTTAAATAGATAGCTTTATTATATGCGGTTTTCGAGGATTTGTTTGTTACTAAATAGGAGTCGGGTGGTACTCGCTTTGATCTCGCACTAAATTACGAATGATATGGAATTCATATGCCAAAACTACTGCCACCTGTTGTACGTTGATGGAACTAAGCCAGAATCCAATTTAAATGCGCCAACAACAACAGAACTGTACAAAATTTCATTTCATTAGGTTATAGCTACATTAATAAATTTGAATATTATAACCGAAATATCATAATAGTTTATGTTGTACCTTTTTTTCTACATTTTTCACTGGTGGTAGGACCTCTTGGGAGTCCGCACGGGTGGGTACCACCACCCCGCCTATTTCTGCCGTGAAGCAGTAATACGTTTCGGCTTGAAGGGTAGGGCAGCCGTTGTAACTATACAGAGAACTTAGAACTTACATCTCCAAGTTGGTGGCGCATTTACGTTGTAGATGTCTATGGGCTCCAGTAACCACTTAACACTAGGTGGGCTGTGAGCTCGTCCACACATCTAAGTAATAATAATAAAATCCTTTTTCTCGTATCAGGGGTCGTTCCCGCTAACTTCCATAACCTCACGCCCTATCCTCTACTATAGTATAAGCTGTGCAAAACTATTGGAAACACATTCGGCGAACTTCGAATCTACAAGTAAACCGAAACAATTTGCAATGTAAATAAACGTCGTTGTTATTATCACGAAAATCCGAATTTCCCTTCCGACAAAGGTAGTTATAATCGTCAAATTCACGGCAATTAATTGTTTGTGAAAATGTAACGCCGAATGGTCGTCGGCCGGTCGCACCGCTGTTTAGTTTGACAAATCCGCTCGTTAATTGGAAGGCGCGATCGCTACGAGGCTTAGACTTTGTTGGAAGAGCGGAGCGGGATTTGTGCTAGGCTTCTTACCAGAGGATCATATTTGGCATAGTCTGCGGTAATAATCACAAGATACGGATCTATAAGCCCAACTTTTTTGACAATTGCTTTTACTTTCCTTGTATTCTAGATTTATTTCCGTATTTTCTAACTTAATCCTCCTTATGTGAGATTAAGCCTGCTCAGTATCAAACAAAACGACAATAATAAATTCCTCCTCCATAGTTCTTACCATAATTACCTCAATCTTTTCAATTGGAATAACTAGTATTCTAGCCGGAATATATGATTGTCATACAGTAAAAATAAGTGATACCCGCCTTCATATTTCCGCTTGATCTCGTAATGTAATTATCATCAGTAATTGCATATAAATTCAATTTTCAACACCAATTATGATATCAATAATTACGTTCAGTTCTTACCTAAATTGCATAGTTACTCGCTCATTTGTTGGTCTAGATTTGTTGAATTAGCGAGACCAAAGTCACGCGCCGCGTACTTGGCGCGTACGAAGGGTGGGGTAGCCGTTGTAACTATACTGAGACCTTAGAACTTATATCTCGAGGTGGGTGGCGCATTTACGTTGTAGATGTCTATGGGCTCCAGTAACCACTTAACACCAGGTGGGCTGTGAGCTCGTCCATCCATCTAAGCAATAAAAAAATAATAATAAAACTTGATTTTGAATTCTAGTTTAAATCAATTTCATATTTTTATGACCCGGTTTTAACAGATTTTGAAAAATAATCGCCATTTCTTCAGAACGAACCAAACCGACAACAGCAAATCTTAAAATTTTATTATTCGACCAATATTAAAATCGTAACCGCTTCAGATTATAAAAACGCTATTTTACGATTAATAAAGCGGCAACCTTAACTAGCGGTTACGCCTATTCAAATAATCGTTTAGGTTTATTGCGGAGAAATTCGATATAGGTATTCCGATGAAGTTATTTATTTTAGGAGTAACAAAGGGTCTTTTGTATCGTGTAATGAATTACCATGTAACAAATTCTCGAAAATTATTTATTTATAATACAAAAAAAGGAAAATACAACGTAAGTATTAATTTTGAAATGTTTCGTTTCGTATTTACGGGGGGTAAGTACGTGAGGCTGTCGAGATTTTAGATGTCAAAATTGGCGGGACAAAGTTTTTCTTTGAGGTCCCTCACTGGGAAATACAGATGGATGACTAGACAAGACAAGACAAGAAAAGAGGAGTCATCGTGGATGACTATATGTTCAGTTCTTCGGTGTGTATGTGCAGTGAAGTTTGCCCAATAAGAACTCGTAAGATGTTCATCTATACTAATCTATACTAATATTATAAAGAGGAAAGATTTGTTTGTTTGTATGTATTGAATAGGCTTCGAAAATACTGAACCGATTTGAAAAATTCTTTCACTGTTTGAAAGCTACACTATTCCCGAGTGACATAGGCTATAATCTTTTTTGAAAAAAATTAGGGATCATTACTAAAACTCCAATAATGTAACCTTTTTTTTTTTTTTTATGATTGAAAGTTTACTGGTGGCCCGAAGGCCTTTCCAGTTTCACCAGGACAGGTGGGCGAGCAAAAGCTCAGCCAAGAGGGGTGGGATTTGCTAACAACTGCCCGAGCGCCTCCGAAGGAGACCTAACAACTCAAGAGCAATTGTTTCGCGAATGAATCTACTACCGGATCGGAATCGCGACCCGCTGAGAAGATCCGGCGAGAAACTCAGCGGGCTGATGCATGGGTTAGGTTGCACGTCGACCTCTTTGTCGAGTTCGACGAGTACGGTTACCGGGGTCCCTAAGCCTGCCCCTAGTATTAGAGCTGAAGGCATCTAATGCAAAGGTTATTGGATCTGATGGATCCGTAAGGACGTGTCTAGGGCGTCGACGGTGACTGGCTCCTGCATGATCAGGATTCGGGGAGTAGTCAGCGGCGGCAACGATAAGGCGATTATCATGACGCATAGCCTTATCGAAGTATCGTTCCGACGCTGACTTCATGTATTTCCGAATTGATTCGAGGCCCAGGTCGTCGTGTAGGTCAACGTTCCTCACGAACCACGGAGCCCCGACAGCCACGGAGCCCCGACAGAATAATGTAACCCAAAGTGTAAAAAAAAAAAAATACCAAAGATATTCTTTACATCGCGTGCCCTCCGAAAACGATTGATGATAGAATAAAATAATGTACTGCGACTTTGTAGAGCACATTATTATTTACAAATCGTGTCGTGACAGCATATATCTAACTATTATAGTTATGCGCAATAAGTAATTAATAAGTGTTCTTTTATTTAAAAAAATAAATCGTTAAATATAGTTGAAATTTTTGTTAATTATCCGAGCGGAGCCGGAGCAGAGCCGCTAATTTTTTATATTTTTCATAACGTCTTTACGCAGAGGCTCATACCGCCCATGTCATGGTGAGTGAGTCTGAGTATCGCTCGTGGACGTCAGAAAGGGGTAGAGCTAAGCCACTACTTATCACGTAACATTAATAATACAAACAGTCCTTTGCTAAAGGGGTAATTTCAAATGTGCAACTTCGGAGAAATTGAGTGTGCATATCTCTGAAGACTTCACTATCTAGCTTACTCTAGTTCAGAGAAGCCACTTCGGTGAAAGCGATATATAGCTGAAGTCATAATCCTGGCTACTTCTGGTTTCATGGCTTCTGTCCTGAACGAACGCGATTGTGTCTTTGACCAGATGTCTCAAGCCGTGTTGGTCGTGTGCCTATTTGCAAGAATTGATATTGGCAACGACTATTCCACTCTTCAAACCGGAAAGCAGGACTGATTCGAGGTAGAAAATGGCACGGTGACATTTACATCTTACTTAAGCGGCTTTACCGCATGCATTTTTTGCGATTTCGACTTTTATTCCAACACTAGCTGACCCGGCAGACTTCGTAGTGCCTCAATCGATAAATAAAAGACCTAAACTTTATTTAATTCAGAGAATTTTCATATTTATCTAATCTTTTAAACCTTCTCGGGATCTCCACAAATAATTCAAGACCAAAATTCGCCAAATCGGTCCAGCCGTTCTCGAGTTTTAGCGAGACTAACGAACAGAAATTCATTTTTATATATATAGATTGTGGAACTCATATCTGATGAATAGGTGTTCAGTGGGTATATCATTAGAAAACTTTATTTTTTATTTTTTTATTGCTTAGATAGGTGGACGAGCTCACGGCCCACCTGATGTTAAATGCTCACTGGAGCCCGTAGACATCTACAACGTAAATGCGCCACCTACCTTTAGATATAAGCTCTAAGGTCTCAGTATAGTTACAACGGCTGCCCCACCCTTCAAACCGAAACGCATTGCTGCTTCACGGCAGAAATAAGCGGGGTGGTGGTACCTACCCGTGCGGACTCACAAGAGGTCCTACCACCACGTCCTATCTATACGCGGGGTTCGAGCCCCGGAATAGTGGCATACTAATTCACCGACCCTCTTAACCATTAAGCCGTGACTATTACCAAGCTTATTAGATCGCTCTTAGCGATAAGACCGCCAATTGTACTTTTTTGTATTTAATGTATCGCACTGTGTATCTGTTTTTTGGTGTACAATAAAATATACTCTCTCTCTCTCTCTCTCTCTCTCTCTCTCTCTCATTAACCGAACCAAAGCAGTGTATGAACATAAAACATTTCATACAAAGTTTTTCATGCGCCCGCCAAGTTTTGTTAAGTAAAAGCTATTGTGTTCGTTTCAAAATTAGCATATAAATAGGTTAGGAGTTGTCTTCGCAAGTAATGAGAGCTGCAAGGCGAGGAATGATGAACGACTGGGAAAGTGCCTTGTGGCTTCAGACGCTACTACGAGTATGCCTTATACATAGCAGTTCAAATAGGTGCGAGTTTCTGTTCGAATCTATGTATTAATGCGTGAAGCAAAAACTTTATACCCCTTTTTTAGGAAAATTGCGCGGACGGAGGAGTATGAAATTTGCCACACTTATAGAGAATATACAGGAGGAGTGCAGAATGTTAATATTTTCTTAAATTATACATAAAAATACATTAAATCAATTAAAAAAAAAGCATTACACACACTACCATGATTTGACACACACACACGCATGCATATTATTAGTTTATTGTCAAACTTTCTTTATTCCTTAAAGTCTGTAGTCAAATTGACAATAGATTAATATTGTTTGTCTTTATTAATATTTGTCTAAAGTGTAGTCTTGGTGAAATCTCGAAGTATTATAATAATGTACAAACTTATAATTTCAATTAATTATAGTCGAATTTCGACTACTAAGAGACCACTAGTAATACATTAAATCAATTAAAAAAATTATTACACACACTACAATATATTTGACACACACATATAAATACCCTATGTTTATTGTCAAACTTTTGTTATTGCTCAAAGTCTGTGGTCGAATAGAGAATAAGTTAATATTATTTATCTTTAAAAATATTAACCTATTCTGTCTATAGTCTTGGCGAAATCTGTGATTATAGAAGTATTTAGTCTTTGACAACAGAACCATAACAATGTTCAAACTTATAATTTCAATTAATTAGAGTCGAATTTCGACTACTGCGGGACCACTAGTTCCAATAAAAATGTGAATTCGCTCTCTAGGGTAAAGTTTCGAAATTTGCAAAATGCCTACTATTCCGTAAAGTTCCCGCAAGTTTCGTAAAATAACATTCGTTCTTTTTTTTTTTTCGTAAAACTGTGTACTCTTCAGATTGTACGTGACTCAACTTATCCATTCTGTAGGAGCTCGGTATTACATCGGTACCACAAGGCTGTCCGCTATCTGTTTCCAGCGTATATTTCATCGCGTATTCCAGCACAAATACTTCGGTCACATCGCTCATAGAGACCCTGATAACCTAGAGAATCTGATGGTAGTACCACCAACCTGCCTATTTCTGCCGTGAAGCAGTAATGCGTTTCGGTTAAAGGGCGGGGCAGCCGTTGTAACTATACTGAGACCTTAGAACTGATATCTCAAGGTGGGTTTTTTACGTCGTAGATGTCTATGAGCTCCAGTAACCACTTAACACCAGGTGGGCTGTGAGCTCGTCCACCCATCTCTGACTCTGTGATGTCTACGAGATTCGTTGACCTTGAAATGTTGGCAAAATCTCGATTTTAAATCTAGCCTTTTCCATTTTCCATACAAATGATTTATTATGGCTACTTCGTGTTTTATTACCAACTAGCTTTTGCCCGCGACTTCGTCCGTGTGGAATAGTTACTTTGGGATAACGCCAAATTTTACCGGCGACTACATTTACGTAGAAGCTGAAAATATTTTTGAATAATAGAATGTTAAAGAGCTATTTAACGTACACAAAATCACGTTTTTTAACCGACTTCAAAAGAGGAGGCTTTTAGTGCTCCGCTCGTATTGGTCTCAGCGTGATGTTATATTATAGCCTATGGCAGGGATCGGCAACTTGTTTATCCTTAAGGGCGCAATACTAAATTTGAAAATCACCGAGGGCGCATATTTTACATATAACACGGGTCAACACCAAATTTGACTTTGATTGCAAAGCATAAAATTTCGATATTTTAGATCGTAATTAGACGAAAAAAAAATACATGGCATGAAATTTGGCCTCATCGACGGATGGATTCACCCTGGTACAGAAGGGTAAGAAGCGTGCCGCGGAGTCTCGAGCTCCCGCGGCCGCTAAAATTAGCAAAGCCGTGAACGCGTCGCGCCCCCGCCCTCAGACTCCCGTTGCGCCCCCAGCCCGTGCCACTCCGTCGCCGCGTCCGGTGGCACAAAATAAAACCCAGACCCCTCCCCCGGTTATCCTTCAGGAGAAGGCAGCTTGGGATCGAGTTTGCCTGGCCCTTAAGGCCAAAAATATAAATTTCACGAATGCCCGTAACCTCGCGAACGGCATTCAAATTAAGGTTCAAACACCCGACGACCATAGGGCCCTCTCTTCTTACCTCCGTAAGGAGCGTATAAGTTTCCATACGTATACGCTCCAGGAGGAGCGCGAACTCCGCGTTGTAATACGCGGAATCCCTAAAGAGTTAGATGTAGAGCTCGTAAAAGCCGACCTGTTAGAACAAGGCCTACCAGTGAATTCTGTGCACCGTATGCACACCGGTCGCGGTAGGGAGCCATATAATATGGTTCTAGTCGCTCTCCAGCCTACCCCCGAGGGTAAGAAAATCTTTAACACACAGACCGTCTGTAGGCTCTCTGGTATCGCTGTCGAAGCCCCCCATAAAAAAGGCACTCCTAGCCAGTGCCATAACTGTCAATTGTACGGGCACTCTTCCCGTAACTGTCACGCGCGCCCCCGATGTGTTAAGTGTTTGGGCGATCACGCCACGGCCCTCTGCGCTCGCGACCAAAAAACCGCGACGGAACCGCCTAGCTGCGTCCTGTGTCGAACACAGGGTCACCCCGCGAATTACCGTGGTTGCCCCCGAGCCCCTAAAATAAATCGCCGCGTCGCCCGCCAAAACCGCCTCCGAGCTTCCGGCCCAGACATCAAAGCCTCGGCACCCTCTGCGTCGCAGGCTAAGCCAGCGTTCGTTCCGGCGGCGGTGCCCAGTGTCTCGGCCTGGGCAAAACCGCTGCCGTACACGAACACGGCTACAACTCCCTCCTCCGCGATTCGTCCCGCCCCCGCGACTCGTCCCTCTCCCGCGACTTGCCCTCCGACCGCGTCCGACAATCTCGCTTTAGCGATCGACTTCTTTCAGTCGATCAACTTTGAGCGCGTTAACGCTTTGGGCGACGCCATTCGCGCTGCCTCCACTGCACAACACTTTATCGCCGTTGTGCAGGAATACGCCGACGTATACGCGTCATTAAATACGTACGTCCTCCCCTCACTCCGCCGGTAATCAATGGCGTATATAAGTAGAATAAAGCCCCTATCCGTAACGATAGGATTTTTTAACGCTTACGGTCTCGCAAATCAACGTGATCAGGTTTCTGACTTTTTGCGTGACCACCAAATTGATATCTTTTTAGTGCAGGAGACCCTACTTAAGCCCGCGCGCCGTGACCCTAAAATCGCGAACTATAACATGGTCAGGAACGACAGGCTCTCTGCCCGTGGTGGTGGTACCGTCATTTACTATAGAAGAGCCCTGCATTGCGTCCCGCTCGATCCTCCCGCGCTCGCTAATATCGAAGCATCAGTGTGCCGAATCTCACTGACGGGACACGCGCCGATCGTTATCGCGTCCGTTTATCTTCCACCGGATAAGATCGTTCTAAGCAGTGATATCGAGGCGCTGCTCGGTATGGGGAGCTCTGTCATTCTGGCAGGCGACCTAAATTGTAAACACATCAGGTGGAACTCACACACCACAACCCCGAATGGCAGGCGGCTTGACGCGTTAGTCGATGATCTCGCCTTCGATATCGTCGCTCCGCTAACCCCGACTCACTACCCGCTAAATATCGCGCATCGCCCGGATATACTCGACATAGCGTTATTAAAAAACGTAACTCTGCGCTTACACTCGATCGAAGTAGTTTCAGAGTTAGATTCAGACCACCGTCCCGTCGTTATGAAGCTCGGTCGCGCTCCCGATTCCGTTCCCGTCACGAGGACTGTGGTGGATTGGCACACGCTGGGCATCAGCCTGGCTGAATCTGATCCACCATCGCTTCCGTTTAGTCCGGACTCTATCCCGTCTCCTCAGGATACCGCTGAAGCCATAGACATCGTAACGTCACACATCACCTCGACATTAGATAGGTCATCGAAGCAAGTTGTAGCGGAGGACTTCCTTCACCGCTTCAAATTGCCCGACGATATTAGGGAACTCCTTAGAGCTAAGAACGCTTCGATCCGTGCGTACGATAGGTATCCTACCGCGGAAAATCGTATTCGAATGCGTGCCCTACAACGCGACGTAAAGTCTCGCATCACCGAAGTCCGAGATGCCAGATGGTCTGATTTCTTAGAAGGACTCGCGCCCTCTCAAAGGTCTTACTACCGCTTAGCTCGTACTCTCAAATCGGATACGGTAGTAACTATGCCCCCCCTCGTAGGCCCCTCAGGCCGACTCGCGGCGTTCGATGATGACGAAAAAGCAGAGCTGCTGGCCGATACATTGCAAACCCAGTGCACGCCCAGCACTCAATCCGTGGACCCTGTTCATGTAGAATTAGTAGACAGTGAGGTAGAACGCAGAGCCTCCTTGCCACCCTCTGATGCGTTACCACCCGTCACCCCGATGGAAGTTAAAGACTTGATCAAAGACCTACGTCCTCGCAAGGCTCCCGGTTCCGACGGTATATCCAACCGCGTTATTAAACTTCTACCCGTCCAACTCATCGTGATGTTGGCATCTATTTTCAATGCCGCTATGGCGAACTGTATCTTTCCCGCGGTGTGGAAAGAAGCGGACGTTATCGGCATACATAAACCCGGTAAACCAAAAAATCATCCGACGAGCTACCGCCCGATTAGCCTCCTCATGTCTCTAGGCAAACTGTATGAGCGTCTGCTCTACAAACGCCTCAGAGACTTCGTCTCATCCAAGGGCATTCTTATCGATGAACAATTCGGATTCCGTACAAATCACTCATGCGTTCAACAGGTGCACCGGCTCACGGAGCACATTCTTGTGGGGCTTAATCGACCAAAACCGTTATACACGGGAGCTCTCTTCTTCGACGTCGCAAAAGCGTTCGACAAAGTCTGGCACAATGGTTTGATTTTCAAACTATTCAACATGGGCGTGCCGGATAGTCTCGTGCTCATCATACGGGACTTCTTGTCGAACCGCTCTTTTCGATATCGAGTCGAGGGAACCCGCTCCTCCCCACGACCTCTCACAGCTGGAGTCCCGCAAGGCTCTGTCCTCTCACCCCTCCTATTTAGCTTATTCGTCAACGATATTCCCCGGTCGCCGCCGACCCATTTAGCTTTATTCGCCGACGACACGACTGTTTACTATTCTAGTAGAAATAAGTCCCTAATCGCGAAGAAGCTTCAGAGCGCAGCCCTAGCCCTAGGACAGTGGTTCCGAAAATGGCGCATAGACATCAACCCAGCGAAAAGTACTGCGGTGCTATTTCAGAGGGGAAGCTCCACACGGATTTCCTCCCGGATTAGGAGGAGGAATCTCACACCCCCGATTACTCTCTTTAGACAACCCATACCCTGGGCCAGGAAGGTCAAGTACCTGGGCGTTACCCTGGATGCATCGATGACATTCCGCCCGCATATAAAATCAGTCCGTGACCGTGCCGCGTTTATTCTCGGTAGACTCTACCCCATGATCTGTAAGCGGAGTAAAATGTCCCTTCGGAACAAGGTGACACTTTACAAAACTTGCATAAGGCCCGTCATGACTTACGCGAGTGTGGTGTTCGCTCACGCGGCCCGCACACACATAGACACCCTCCAATCCCTACAATCCCGCTTTTGCAGGTTAGCTGTCGGGGCTCCGTGGTTCGTGAGGAACGTTGACCTACACGACGACCTGGGCCTCGAATCAATTCGGAAATACATGAAGTCAGCGTCGGAACGATACTTCGATAAGGCTATGCGTCATGATAATCGCCTTATCGTTGCCGCCGCTGACTACTCCCCGAATCCTGATCATGCAGGAGCCAGTCACCGTCGACGCCCTAGACACGTCCTTACGGATCCATCAGATCCAATAACCTTTGCATTAGATGCCTTCAGCTCTAATACTAGGGGCAGGCTTAGGGACCCCGGTAACCGTACTCGTCGAACTCGACAAAGAGGTCGACGTGCAACCTAACCCATGCATCAGCCCGCTGAGTTCCTCGCCGGATCTTCTCAGCGGGTCGCGATTCCGATCCGGTAGTAGATTCATTCGCGAAACAATTGCTCTTGAGTTGTTAGGTCTCCTTCGGAGGCGCTCGGGCAGTTGTTAGCAAATCCCACCCCTCTTGGCTGAGCCTTTGCTCGCCCACCTGTCCTGGTGAAACTGGAAAGGCCTTCGGGCCACCAATAAACTTTCAATCATAAAAAAAAAAAAAAAAAAAAAAAAAGAATTTTTTTTTGTAGAGTTGTGTAATCAACACAATTTATTTTGTAGGTGTCATATATAATGATACATATAATTCAGTGTGAAACTTGGGTGTCCATATTTTCAGTTAATTTCTTATAATTGGGGATGTATTTAGAGTTCCCGGCCCTTAAACAATTGTCTAAATGTGAGTCATTAAGCTTTATTCGGTATTGGAAGAAAATAATTATTTCGAATTACTTAAATGCACGGTCTACGCGTTACACAATCAAATAAAAAATAACACACTAACAAAAAATACGTGCGTCTTATTAGATACGTTCAAGATTAGCGAACTGCTAATCTATGCCCAATCCTAAACTCAACTGACTACTTGCTGTATATCGCCGTTTGACAAGAGTAAGTAAATCGCTCTGGCTGTTATACATTTACATTAGTCCAGCGAGGGCGCATTAAAACACGATCGGGGGCGCCGCGTTGCCTACCCCTGGCCTATGGCCTTCCTCAATAAATGGGCTATCTAACACTGAAAATATTTTTCAAATCGGACCAGCAGTTTCTGAGATTAGCACGTTCAACTAAACAAACAAACTCTGCAGCTTTATAATCTATATATACAAAAGAAAGTCGTGTTAGTTACACTATTTATAACTCAAGAACAGCTAAACTGATTTGGCTGATAATTGGTGAGGAGGTAGCTTAGAACCAGGAGAAGGACATAGGATACTTTTTATCACGTTCCCGTAAGACGTGACATAAAACGTGGTATAACAAAATGAAACTAATATGGAATAACAAAACGCAACTGACAGCTAAACGTAATGTAGTCTATGGTTAATTATAAGAGAATTTTGATTTGAATTTGACCGGTTGATGTGTTTGTTTCGAGTTTCTATTAACTTATTATGCTGAGATAGGTAATCATTTAGAAAGCCACGCTGCAACAAATAAAAAATTGTCCTTGATAAAATCAAAAGTCTGCTCATTTATTGGCTCTAAGGCGGAACTAAGTTCGCCGGGTCACCTAGTATTAGTATAGATGAACGCACGAGCTAATAGAATCAAATTAAATGCCGTCGACAACGTCTCAATAGTGCAAGAATGAGTAGAAAACGTTTAGAAAACAAGGCAGCCGGCTAAAAGATCAAAGATCAAAAGTTTCTTCCGCAAAATCGACACACGACTGTAGCAATTTGGCTCCGAAACACGTCCACTAATTTCGTTTAAAAGTCGAACCTCGATTTATTGGGGCTTATCGGAGTGGATTTATTCGTGCGACTGACTCGATGGTGACTTACGTCTTCCTTTTACTTGGCTACCTCACATTTATACGTATTTGTGATGTGTTTATTGAACTCACAGTCCGATGGTAAATAGAAATTGTGAAGTTTATTAACTAAAAGCACGCCAGTCTTGTGCTATCTCCTACAACTCTTATATTTTATAATGTTACTGGTGGTAGGTGAGTGCGTCCGTGCGGGTAGGTACCGCCATCCTGCCTATTTCTGTCGCGAAGCAGTAATGCCGTTCGGTTTGAAGGGTGAGGCAGCTGTTGTAACTATACTGAGACCTTAGAACTTATATCTCAAGGTGGGTGGCGGTATTTACGTTGTGCATGTCTATAGGTTCTAGTAACCACTTAACATCATGTGGGCTATGAGCTGGTACAACTATCTAAGAATAAAAATAAAATAAAAAAATATAGATAAAAACTAATTGATAATTAGGTACATCTTTTTTGCACATAGCTCAATCTATCGTCCGCGCTATCTTGCGCTTATATTTTATGGTCTTCTTTTTTCTTATTCACACCTAAACGCATTGTTATAAACTATTTTTGTACATTCGTTTCGTTTTTATTCTTAGACTAGCCGTCCACTCTGGCTCCGCCCGGTCTTTAACAAAAATTTCAACGATATTTGACGTTGTTTTATTTTTTAAAATAAAAGAACACTTATTGCGGCATAACTATTATAGTTAGACATATGCTGTCGCTTTTCGTAACACTTTTTGTAAATAATAATGTGTCCTACAAAGTCGTAGTACATTATTTTATTCTATTATCAATAGTTTTCGCAGGGCACGCGATGTAAAGAATATCTTAGGTAATTTTTTTACACCTTGGGTTACATTATTGGAGTTTTAGTAAGGATCCCTAATTTTTTTCAAAAAAAGCTTATACTTGTCATTCGGGAATAGTATAGCTTTCAAAGAGTGAAAGTTTTTTCAAATCGGTTCAGTAGTTTTGGAGCCTATTCTATACAAACAAACAAACAAATCTTTCCTCTTTATAATATTAGTATAGATTTATGGTATTCAAAGATAAGCCATGACAGTTGAGTTGATCAAACAGATTATCGGTAATGAAAAATTTTGCAACGAATTTGTCGCACAAAAAACACTAGACCTTAATATTTTCTTTGATCCGAAAAAGACTGAATACAGTCGTAAAGCTCAAAACGAACACCGAAAAACGACTCTTGTATGAAGTACCTCGAATATTCGATGGATCTAATAATCCACCCTCAAACTTCCCCCATATAATATATATTTAATAATAACGAGTCCTTCTATGGGGTGAGGGAACACAAAAATCAATAGTGCCGTCTGGGAGGGTCTGGCCCTCTGGAATCGGGGTGCATCCCGTCAAAATGTCTGCATTCGGAACCCTGCAGTGTTGCCATGGAAACCGTGATGAAAGAGCTCGGCACGGGACGAAATCAAACTTCATTGCCAAGGTTACAAAGCCTATATACGTATGTCCGTGTATATGTGTGTGTCTGGATTATAGATGGTAATTATTTTTCGTTTGAGTGATTTTGAGACTTCAAAGAGATTTCTCTTATAAAGGTTTTATTTCCTTGTTGATTATCGTAAATATTTTCTTTGTTCTTTTGTAAATGATAAAAAGTCATGTGGGCAGGCAGCGATATAGTATTTGCCCGTAGCTTTACTGGTGTCCATGGGTGATGATCACCACTCATCATCACTGGCTTCGGTAGTATAAGAAGTGGTAATATAAGTTTTAAGACGTAAATATTAGAAAAAAATATATGTACAAAATGCTTAACCCACTCAGTTGGTAATTTTTGTTAAACTTTAATCAGCCTTTCTAAAAGAACTAGCCGTACTCAACCGCTTCGCTGAGCATTTAAAATTAACATTATTATTTATTGTCATTATTATTAGGGAGTCCAACATTCATATAAATACTAGCCTATCCATTAAGTACATGTATTTTCTACATGAATACCATGTTTCAAGTCAATCGGATGCACGGTTTAGTAGTTATAACGGAACATCCGTAAAAACCACTGTAGATTTATATATTAGGATAGATAATTATTAAGCGATTAATTATAAATATAACAGGTTAATAGATTCATTTCAGGCAACACCTTAGAATAAGAGCTTAGTACAAACACAAAGTCGTCGTTTATAGTCGTCGTGGTCTAAAGGATAAGACGTCCGGTGCATTCGTATATAGCGATGCACCGGTGTTCGAATCCCGCAGGCAGGTACCAATTTTTCTAATGAAATACGTACTCAACAAATGTTCATGATTGATTTCCACGGTGAAGGAATAACATCGTGTATTAAAAATCAAAGCCGCAAAATTATAATTTGCGTAATTACTGGTGGTAGGACCTCTTGTGAGTCCGCACGGGTAGGTACCACCGCCCCGCCTATTTCTGCCGTGAAGCAGTAATGCGGTTCGGCTTGAAGGGTGGGGCAGCCGTTGTAACTGTACTGAGACCTTAGAACTTATATCTCAAGGTGCGTGGCGCATTTACGTTGTAGATGTCTATGGGCTCCAGTAACCACTTAACATCAGGTGGGCTATGAGCTCGTCCACACATATAGGCAATAAAAAAAAATAAAAAAAACCAAAAGGAACTAAAGCATGTTTGTTCCTCGACTTAAGTGATAAAAAAATTGCTACAAAGTTATGAAATATAATTACGATTAAATCAGTCAATTACCGCATATATGTACCAGTTTCGGTATGTATGCGAATTTCAACCTTAACAGTTGGAATAAAACTCGTGCAAATAGAAATATTCGTGTAGTAGTACACGGTCGCGGTAACTGAAAAGCTTTGTGGGTGCAAAATTAAATTTGTCGTTCAGGAATCAAATCGTTTATTGAATTTGTCTCGTGTGGTGCAGCGTTGAACGGTAAATGCAAGTTGGTTGTTGGCCATAGCGAAGTGTACTATTTAAGTTTGTTCATATCACACGATATTACATGCGTGTTTTAGGGTTTTTAATACGCTTTTATTAGTTGCAGACGTATGTATGTTTGTAACGGAATCTTTGAACATTATTTTGTCCCTCTTCAAAACGTCGGATTAACTCGAAATTTGGTATACTTATTAAGGACCGATCACAATCCAATACTAAAAAAAATATTGAAAAAATTGAAATTCAACTAAAACATGAGAAATAAATAATAGTTTAAAAAACTAACAAAATACGTTTTTATAGAAAATCCAACAAAAAATTAGAAAATAAATTTTAATAAATTTGAATTAAAAATAGTATAAGAAAAAATATATTATTGTAAAAAAAACGTGGGGTGCATGGTATCAGTAGTTATAAATATTTTATGGACAGATATGAGTAAAAGGGTTATTTTGATTTTTGATAATATCCTGAAAAGGACCCTACGCTTTTTTACAATAAAATCATTTTTTCTTACACTATTTTTAATTCGAATTTATTAAAATTTATTTTCTATTTTTTTGTTGGATTTTCTATAAAAGCGTATTTTGTTGGTTTTTTTAAACTATTATTTATTGTATTATAGCATACATTGTCTAAAGCGTATAAAGGTGTACACGCATCAAACGATGCGACTGTGGCGGATAATATTTCTATTAGGTAGGCATTGCAGGCAGGCAACTCGTCAAATGTAGAAGGTTACGTAATTACTGATTGAGCATTGGGTATTCACAATAGGTACAACAATCTAGCCTATTTCAGTGACGTAGCTGTTTGTAGGGGGAAATAATCCTCATACGAATCTTTTAATGGTAGGCAGCGGCTTGGCTCTGCCCATGGCATTGCTGGAGTCCATGAGCGGCTGCAACTGGTGGTAGGACCTTTTGTGAGTCCGCGCGGGTAGGTATCACCACCCCGTCTATTTTGGCCGTGAAACAGTAATGCGTTTCGGTTTGAAGGGTAGTGCAGCCGTTGTAACTATACTTGAGACCTTAGAACTTATATCTCAAGGTGGGTGGCGCATTTACGTCGTAGATGTCTATGGGCTCCAGTAGCTTAGCACCAGATGGGCTTTGAGCTCATCCACCCATATAAGCATTAAAAAATAAGCGCTCACCATCAGGTGGGCCGTACGCTCATCTGCCTACGAGAGCAATCAAATACGATAGTAAAACAAATGCGCTGCCAAAGTCGTAGTGTCTCAAGGTTGGTTTAATTCTGCCTTTTCATACGTGCCTCTCATACGAGAGTTTGTATGCACGATGAGTTTTAGAGGATACAATGTTTACGAATTATTTCGAAAGCAAAAATCTAATATTTACTTTGAACTTTAAACATTGCCGACGGTAGCGAAAACTGTTTATGATCTTAATTAAATTATGTTTTTATACAAACAAAAGAAGAAAATTTTCAAGGAAATCATGTTCTATTATAAATACAGAAAAGTATATTATAGTAAAACTCGTAAAAGAATTAACCACATTGACTTTCAAAAGCTAGATATATATTTACAATATGATTGTTATTTGAATTTTCAGAATGCATTTATTCTAATGCAAAAAGACGTGGCTTAAAGCCTCTCCAAAAGTATCCCTCTGAGACGAGTGACCACACCTGACATGAGTGTGGCCAATGCAAAGAAAAACCATTTTGTTTCAATAGATGTTTTCTCTACGCATAGATACATATCGAGGGGTGAAAAGCGACGTTTTTGCAACTTTACAGGCGAGCTATTTAAAGTTTAAAATTTGAAAAAATATCATAACAAAAACCTTCTTCAGCCATTTATTTGAATGGAGTAAACTTAATTAAAGTTCAGCTAAAACATTGAACTGTTGATGCTATTATATTACCAAATAAAACGCATTTGATTACAAAGATAAATGTCGCGTATTAAGCGAAATATCGCTTAAATCAAATAGCTTTTTATCCCTCGATATATATTTTTAAAAGCGTCATATTTTTAAAAGACGTATTTCTTAAATTGCAAATGCAGATACAAATGCGATTGCATGCAGCATAGATGCGAATGTTGCGATGGATGTGTGCAGTAACGAGAATGGATAGAATACGGAATGAATGTGTTAGAAGAAGTCTGAAAGTGGCACCTGTGACAGAGAAGCTGAGAAGTGCGCGTTTGGGATGGTATAGACATGTGATGAGACGAAATGAAAATGAGGTTGGTAAGAGAGTATTAACTATGAATGTGGAAGGATATAGAGGAAGAGGTAGACCTAAGAAGAAATGGATGGATTGCGTGAAAGACAATATGTGTTAGAGGGGAGTGAGCAAAGAAATGGTATATGATAGAGAAGTATGGAAAGAGAAAACATGTTGCGCCGACTCCAGGTGACTGGGAGAAGGACAGGAGAATGATGATGATGATATGTATTTCTTAAAACTTCATATTAAAATATACGTCAGAAACGTTCTCTTTATGACCTCTAGAATCTCGTTGGCAGCGATTTGGTCTCCCCGGCATTGCTGACTTCCGTGCTCACCTGTGCTCATCAATGTCGTTTTCATTGCTGATGACTACCCACAATAAATTATGTTTGTATGTTATGAGAACTCATTGATAGATACAGGTGTTTCACTCGATGTTCATTGTGTAATGATCAAGTTATTTATGCATATTCTGTATAAATCATAAAAATAAATAATAGTTTAAGAAAACTAACAAAATACACTTTTATAAATAATCATTTTTTCTTACACTATTTTTAATTCAAATTTATTAAAATTTATTTTCAATTTTTTAGTTGGACTATTTATAAAAGCGTGGCGGGTAGCCATCATACAACGCAAGATAATTGACAGATGCCTGAATCTCGCTTACGACATTTTCAAGATAAAGCGCATATATACAAGTTCCGAACAACAACATTAGGACCGTCGGTCTACCGAGCAATATCATCCGCTCGGTGGAAGATCTTCCCTTTGTCGTTTAAGCTTCCCCAAACTGGTGACCCCGACGTGATCTGAACACGCAACCTTCTGATTCATCATCAGCGCATCAAAAACTTCGGCTACCACAATCCCCGCATTCTCGCAGATAAAAGCAAGTCATCGACAGTCGTCCCACAGCAAGCCAGCATCGCAGCCTCAACAGGACCATCGCAGCCGACTCACCGCGCTTCCTGGTCCTACGGCACGCACCTACACTGCCTCATCGCGCAGCATTCAAGCTCAGTCTCGACTCACCGCAGACTTCGAGCAGCACTGGCGACAATCACGCAGCATTCAAGCTCAGGTTCGACTCACCGCAAACTTCGAGCAGCACTGGCACTTGCAAGCTAATCTCAGCACGGACAACGCTAACTAAATGACACGACCTCCGGTCTCGGAGGGGAGTGATGTGGCGGGTAGCCATCATACAACGCAAGATAATTGACAGATGCCTGAATCTCGCTTACGACATTTTCAAGATAAAGCGCATATATACAAGTTCCGAACAACAACATTAGGACCGTCGGTCTACCGAGCAATATCATCCGCTCGGTGGAAGATCTTCCCTTCGTCGTTAAGCCTTCCCCAAATTTTGTTAGTTTTTTTTAAACTATTATTTATTTTTCATTTTTTAGTTGAATTTCAATGTTTACAACAAAAAAAAATTTTTTTTTTTTTTTAAATATTGAATTGTCGTCGGTCCTTAATAAGTATACTAAATTTCAAGTTACCCCACTGTTTTGAAGGGGGTTAAAATCATGTACAAAGATTCCGTTACAAACATACATACGTCTGAAGCTAATAAAAGCGTATTAATAACGTCGTTCTCGTGGTGTATGAACGGCCCGACACGCGTTGCCATTCGTACATCCAATTACAGCATCAAGTCCTATGAATATTCCGCCCATATCGAGAACGGATTCGATTATGCCTCAACTCTGATCAGCGAGAGAGCTTATAAGCTATATATAAGTAACTTCGATTTTTAAATTGCAAATCTCAGTTCTTCGGACAATGCGAGAACATTATTGAATGGAGGTTGAAGTGTGTGTCGAGATTAAGTTAATTTTATTTGCATTTTGTTGATAACTTTTTTTTTATTGCTTTGATGGGAGGACGAGCTCACAGCCCACCTGGTGTTAAGTGGTTACTAGACATCTACAACGTAAATGCGCCACACACCTTGAGATATAAGTTCTAAGGTCTCAAGTATAGTTACAGCGGCTGCCCCAACCTTCAAACCGAAACGCATTACTGCTTCAAATTTTTTAATTATTTACAAAATTTTACGTAAAAATATTAATTATTTTCGAAACTGTGAAGGATTACATTAATTATATTTATAAATCCCTAAGCTATGCGATATCCTGATGCTTTTTACACCACACATTTCTTGAACATAAATAATTTTTTTGTGAAAAATGTCTAGACACTTTTAAACAATGCTTTATTTGCAGATTTGTCAGCTTTGTAGTTCTGTTAGTGTTTGATCTTCCAACTGTTAAATAGAAGGTGTCCATCATGTAAACTAGGCTGAATGTGAAAGTTTTTATTTTTTGATGCATTAATGTGTGTGATAATTTAAAATTTAATGATAAGTGTACACTTCATAGCGTGACCCTCATCTCGATCAAATTGGAACGCATGTGTTGTTCGCGGCAGATTGTATCTGCACGTGCGGAACATGCCGTGTCATCAGGAAATACACATAATCTTAATGTTAATTATTATTATTAGTAAATTCTGTTGGGCTAATTTTGATTGCACGATGTTTATCTCCTCATCGTGGAAGACATTCGAGAACATGTCACATACATATTTCAGTAGCAGATTTATGAATTAAATGTTTAAATGTTTTAATAATTTTGCTAATTTTAATTTTAATTTTACTGACATAGTTATAAGTGTTACTCTACTAACAACATATGGACTTATAATGGTCTGAATTAAATGGTTTTTTTTTCACACCAACAAGAGATTTGAACACCGGACCATATAGTGGCATCGCTCACTACAGGCCGTCTTATCCGTTAGACCATAATAACTTCAAAATCAAATTAAGCTGAAAGTTTAAATTAAAATTACCTATCTACATTAGATTCCTGATCGGCGTCAGTTTCTTTACTAAACATATTTGGTACTCTAAGCTGACTCTATTTGTTCGTATCCCGCATGTTTTTATACATATTTAAAAAAAAAAAAAAGATTTTTACTTGATCTTGCTACATTGCTCCTTAATTTGCTAAATTTATTTATACTATAACACTATGTTTAATTACTAGCAAGGTCCCCAGGTTGGGTAAAGGCCTCCTCCAATGATGACCACTTCTCTCTATCCTGTGCTAATTGCCACCACTCTGGGCCAGCAGCTTCTTTTATTTCGTCCTCCCAGCGTGTCGAGAGTCTTCCTCTCTTTTTTTATCCTTGAGGTCCTCTCTAAGCCTCGCTATATGATCGGCCCATTACCACTTTATCTTTTGGGCGTAGCTTAAGGCATTATTAGTTTTTGTTATTTCTCTTACATTTACGTGTCTGATCTTATCTAGTTTTTTTATTTTATTTAGAGCATGCTTCTCTCCTCGTTGACAGGATATATTTTAGTGTGTACATATAAATGTACCTAATAAAACTTTGTTCTGGGATTTTCGTATAGAAGCCAAATTCGATCAATTACAGTGACACATATCTTTTGTCGTGCTCAAGATAAAAAGGTCTAAGTGCGTTATGCGTAGACATTTCCATCAGGACACGGTATTTGTTTAGGCCGAAAAAAAAAATCCTTTGGACTCAAAGAATCGTCCCGGAACGCGTGAGAACAGATAAATTATATTTCGTCGAGCGAAACAGAAGCGGTATCTATATATTAATACGTGAAGCAAAAACTGTGTATCCCTTTTTACAAAAATTGCGCGGACGGAGGAGTATGAAATTTTCCACACTTATAGAGAATATAGAGAAGAAGTGCACAATGCTAATATTTTTTTAAAATAATGCATTACGAGGGCGGCACTGAAAATTTCGGGAATTAACGAAGTGACACAACATTACTATTTAAAAATATATTTATTGCTTTTCGAAGTATTTTCCGCGAAATTTGACACATTTTTCTATACGATGGAACCAATCATTGAAGCAACCATTCCATTCGGAAGTTGGGGTCTCCAAAATGGCCGTTTTGTAGGCGTCCACAGCTTCTTCAGGTGATGAAAATCTCTGTCCACGCAATTTATTCTTAATTTAGGGAAAGTATAGAAATCATTAGGGCTTAGGTCGGGGCTGTACGGCGGATGGTCTAATAATTCTATGTTTTCTTGCTCTAAAAACTCTTTTGTTCTGTGCGCGGTGTGAGAACTCGCATTTTCGTGATGGAGGATGATGCGGCGGTTGCAGTTCCCTTTACGGAGTTCAGAAATGACCTGTGGCAAACAAATGCTAGCATACCATTCTGCATTAACCGTTCTTTGTCCCTCAAGAGGAATAGTCGTAACATGGCTGGTTTTGGAGACAAACGTGGCCACCATTTTTTTTGCAACACTCCGTGAACGAACAATTTTTGTTGGCTTTAACTCATTTTCGAACACCCAAACTCGTGACTGGTTTTTTGTTTCGGGTTCGTACGCATATATCCAGGATTCGTCACCTGATACAATGTTGTATACAGCATTTGAGGATCCTGCGTGGAATCTTTCGAGAGTTCTGACGCACCAAGTAACGCGAGCCGCTTTTTGCTCTTCACAGAGCGAATACGGTATCCATCGGGAAAACAACTTTTTTACACCTAATTGTTCATGCAAGATTATTTGTATTTGACTCATGCCAATGTCTAAAGTTGCCTGAATTTCGCGGTATATCACATGTCGATCTTCCTCAATCAGCTTACGCACAGCATCAACGTTTTCTTGGATGACTGCAGTTTTTGGACGACCTTGACGGGGATCATCACTGAGCTTGACACGTCCACGTTGAAACTCAGCAAACCAGCGATAAATTGTGGTTTTGGATGGGGCTTCATCACCAAATGCAGAAATCATCCGGTCAACACACTGTTTTTGTGTTAAACCACTTCGAAAGTCATAATAAATCATCGCTCTTGAATTTTCTCGAGTCAATTCCATTTTCTCAACGACTAAACAAGTTTGACAAAACCTCGTGACAAGACCGAGAATCTTTTTTTAAATAAATAAATGGTATTCGATTTTTAAAACCAAGGAGTTTTCAATTAAAAAGATTTTAATATGACAGGAACAGTGGAAATATTCCATTCCCGATACTTTTAGTGCAGCCTCTGTAAAGATACATTAAATCAATAAAGAAAACATTACACACACTACATACCATGTATTTGACGCACACACGCATGCATACTATTTATTGTCAAACTTTTGTTCTTGACGTCTATGGTCAAATTGAGAATAGATTAAATATTGTTTGTCTTTATTAAAAAAAAATATAGTATAACCTTGGCGAAATTTGTGATTATAGAAGTATAAATTATAGTCATAATAATGTACAAACTTACAATTCCAATTAATTATAGTCGAATTTCGACTACTGCGGGGCCACTAGTTAACATAAAGCTAGGATACGGTACTGATATGAATATTTACGAGTACGAAATTAAAAGTCAGCTTCAAACGTTTCTCTGTCACAATTTAAATGCAAGCTCAATTTATTTGACGATAGTTTACGCTTTGTAAAACCACAATGCAGTACGTTGTTATGCTGGGAAAAACCCGTACCTAATTCATTTTTTTTGCCTTACCTATTCGCTACACTGCTCACAATCACTGCTGCTGCTTACTGGTGGTAGGACCTCTTCTGAGTCCACGCGGGTAGGTACCACCGCCCTGCCTGTTTCTGCCGTGAAGCAGTAATGCGTTTCGGTTTGAAGGGTGGGGCAGCCGTTGTAACTATACTTGAGACCTTAGAACTTATATTTCAAGATGCGTGGCGCATTTACGTTGTAGATGTCTATGGGCTCCAGTAACCACTTAACAGCAGGTGGGCAGTGAGATCGTCCACCCATCTGAGCAATAAAAAAAAATCAAACTCGAAAATAAATAGCTTGCGATTGATTGTAAAAAAAAATGCTGTGATATTAGAACGGATAGTACTACCGTCTTGCACTTTTCTACCTCAAATCAGTTACCGATTTTTTTTCCTACCTATGCTGATAGCCTCGAGAGGCTATTCCAGCAATGCCCGGACGGGTAGGTGAACTCACGGGCTCAACCTGAGAGAATTTGTTAACACTAATCCTAATGAGAGCAGTGCTTCACAGAATCTACCACCGGATCGGAATCGCGACCTACCTAGAAAATCCGGCCGCCGCATCCAATTGGCGCATCCCACCTTGATACATGAATACTATCTATTAATGCAATGGTCAATAGCTGTCCCGTCAAACCGAAACGCATTACTACTGCACGGCAGATATAGGCAGGGTGGTGGTCCTTACCCGTGCGAGTCCATAAGACGACATATCACAAAGAAATTTAAAAAAAATATTGCGACATTCATTTCACTATATCGGTATTTCATACTGATAATATGCGTTATCTTCTCATACTAGGCAAATGTGCACTAAGAGAAATGTTCTCTTGAAGAATCTACTACAAAAAAAAATTAATTTGTCCAAAAACGAAAGCCCATTTTATCTTAATTCACTCTCCGCTTTGACAATTAAACGAAAGAAAAAAAGGAATCATTCTCCGAAATACGTAAGAGGGCCCGTTTAAGACGCGTTATTAATTCACTTTAAAAGGTACGGCGCTAATTAATACTTCAATAGGTCCTAATTATAACGGGAGGGCGAAATGAAAAATGTCTCTTCTAATATGTAATCAGTGAAAAGCATTCGGGGTACCTACCAGTTAATTAGATCGCATTGTAAGTGCGGGCAAACACGAACCTAATATGTGTGATTGAAATACTACCACATCTTATTAGCATTGTGCTAGTGTAGAATTCATTTTGGATAAAGATTATCTCTCTCTCTAAGTAACTTTAAAATTAATAATCCACGAATATACACGACTTGTGATGGTCGTGCTTCTTGCTGATGCTTGTTTACTTGAAGTATTCCTTCGTTGCTATTTTAAAGTTTATACTGGTGGTAGGACCTCTTGTGAGTCCGCGCGGGTAGGTACCACCACCCTGCCTATTTCTGCCGTGAAGCAATAATGCGTTTCGGTTTGAAGGGTGGGGCAGCTGTTGTAACTATACTTGAGACCTTAGAACTTATATCTCAAGGTGGGTGGCGTATTTACGTTATAGATGTCTATGGGCTCCAGTAACCACTTACCACCAGGTGGGCTGTGAGCTCGTCCACCCATCTAAGCAATTAAAAAAACTCACCAACGTATCCATCCTCAAAGAGCTCCAAATCAAACAAAGGCTTTCGTCGATTGTGCAATTGCGGATCCTTAATATGTTTGGACATATCATTCGTAATGAAAGCTCATTGGAACGTTTAGTGGTTTAAGGAAGAGTAGACGGTCAACGCTCTCGCGGCCGATCATCCACAAGTTGGACAAACTTGATTAAGTCATCTACTAAGTGTTCTCTTACTGAATGTACACGTACCGCCACAAATAGAGAGAGATGGAGAAGTCTCTCAAAAGCCGCAACCAAGCATAACTAATGACAACTCCGCCAGAAATTTACGACTGAGAAGAAGAAGAATTGTAAAGCCAGAAGAGCCGGTTATATCAAAATTGATACACTTGATCCGCATATAACGTATTTTACCCACTGAGTTTCTTGCCGGATCTTCTCAGCGGGTCGCGATTCCGATCCGGTAGTAGATTCAGTGAAGCACTGCTCTTGCTAGGGCTAGTGAAAGCAATTCAGTCAGGTTGAGCCCGTGAGCTCACCTACCCGACCGCACGAAGTTGGAATAGCCTCTTACACTGACGCGAACAGGTCGGGAGAAAAGTGGCAATTGACCTCTGAATATATCGAGGTACTGTGAGATATGTTTTGGAGCCTTTTTATTAATACGCTTTTATTAGCTTCAGACGTATGTATGTTTGTAACGGAATCTTTGGATATAATTTTGACCCCCTTCAAAACGTCGGATTAACTCGAAATTTGGTATACTTATTAAGGACCGATGACAATTCAATATTTAAAAAAAAATGAAAAAATTGAGAAAAAGAAAAAATGATTTTATTGAAAAAAAAACGTGGGTTGCTTTTCAGGATATTATCAAAATAACCCTTCTACTCACATCTGCTCATAAAATCATAATCATAATAATTTTTTCTTACAATATTTTTAATACAAATTTATTAAAATTAATTTTCTATTTTTTAGTTGGATTTTCTATAAAAGCGTACTTTTTTAGTTTTTTTTGAGCTATTATTTATTTTATTTCATCCGTTACTCCGGCAGTTCTCAGTTCATTTGTTTAGGACTAAAGTTACGCAAAAGAAGGAAGACTCAAAATAATTTTGGCAGGAACCATGTTTAACACGTGTATGTTTAACATAGGGTTTCATGATTGACGTGGCAGTGGGCAGAGGACATTGCTCGTAAAACAGATAGCCGCTGGGCTTGAAAAGCTCTCGAGTGGAAACTGCGCATCGGAAAGCGCAGCGTGGGTAGGCCTCTCACGAAGTAGACCGACTTCTGGTTAAAGGTTGTTCCAATCCGCTGGATGCAGGTTTAGCTGGTCCGGTTATTGTGGTGGTCTTTGAGAGAAGCCTATGTTCGCCAGTAGACATCTTTGGTTTGTTAAAAAACTTATAAACGCAAGATGTCTCTTGTTTTCATGTTCATTTCAATAATTTTTTTGTGTTACTGCTAACATTGAAATTTAATATATTTTTCCGCTGTTTGTAAAATTACTGTAACATGTCATAGTGTGTTATAAGATATTACTGTACATGCCAGTAACTGGCTTACATACCAGTAGTTAATTTTATACTTGTTAATTTTAAGCTTGAATATTTTGTGTGTATTGCTGTTGGTGTGTCTAAATAAAAAAATAAAAAATAAAATGTCCTTGAGTTGTTAGGGGTCCTCATTATTTCCTATGGATAATTCAGAAATAACCACTTTTATATCTTTATGAAAAACATTTTATTTGGTCAGTGACATCGAGATAGTAATTAAGGGGAACAAGACAGATAATTGTTAGCGAAATTGCTTTTAACATTACCGAAAACGCTTGTCTTACACCCAACTTTTCTCAACCAAGATTTGGTGAATCAATAATTTCCTTTTGAATTCGTCATGGTCGCTCCTTGTGTCCTCTGTTCTGGTATTATTGGCCTCTTATTTACTATCCAGAAACTTGTTGTTCAGGGTAGGGTCAATGGTAAGAGATCTCGTGGACGAATCCCTATGCGCTGGACTGATCAGCTGAGGCCTCGGTTCGCAAACTATGGAAAGCATCTGTCAAGGCTTTAATAAGCAAGAATTCCACATGATCACGACTGCTCTGCCAAGAGCCACCGATTATGATGATGATGATGATGATTTACACCAAGAACTATTTCATTAAAACACAATTAACAGTTGGAATGAAAATTATTACAAAAACCGTAATCTTCTTTGATATGAGCATAAAAATCCGTCGCATTCCTTTAAGTCGTTGTCGGGTGTAACGATTCTATCCGGTCGAGTACATTGGAATCCGTTTAATAGGATTATGCGCAGTCGTGTAAAAAGCACTGCTCTGCTGCACGGGCGAACACAGCATGTGACGTATTGTTGACGCGCGGAACTCCAAAGGATTTCTTTATTTATAATACGATTTTTGCTACATTCATTTAAGTTGTTAGCCGATGAGTACACTAAAAGATAACACCTAAGATCTAATTTACGGGTTCAGGAATGACTCGGCGCAGGATATAATGAAAATTAGACTTTTTTTTATTGCCCTTGTAAGCAGACGAGCATACGGCCCATCTGATGTTGAGTGGTTACCGTCGCCCATGGACTTCAGCAATGCCAGGGGCAGAGCCAAGCGGCTGCCTACCGCTTAATACTCTCCACAAGCCTCGTTTGAAGAAGGACATGTCATAGCGCTCAGGAAACACCGTGGAGGGGAGCTCATTCCATTGCCGGATGGTACGTGGCAAAAAATACCTCTGGAAACGCACTGTGGAGACCGCAGTGGCTCCAGGTAGTATGGATGAACTCTACTCCGGTGGCGGGCGGTGCGATGGTAAAAACGAGATGCCGGTATCATCTTGAACAATTCCTCAGAGCCCTCTCCATGGAACATACGGTACATGATGAGCCATGCATTGATTTTTTTAATTGCGTATTATTGAAGTACTAACAATAACAGTGGTGGTGGTTTTTTGAGCCCGTATCTTGGTGCTGTTTATTTGTGACTAGAAATAATCGGGCCTTATAGTTAGAATTGTTGGATAGAGATTATAGAACAAAGAATTATGATAGTATAAAGAAGAAAAATGCGTGGGCGTAACGTCGGAAATCACTAACAACAGTGAGTTTGTCTGTTCATAAACCCATCTATGCACGTCATTACGGATCCTCCCGATCCATTAACGGTGCTTTTAGGTACCACAAGCACCGGTCACTGTCCCAGTGAATTAGCCCATAGACACAGCCCACTGAGTTTCTCGCCGGACCTTCTCAGTGGATCGCGTTTCCGATCGCGTGGTAGATTCTGCGAAGCATTGCTCTTGCTGGGGTCAGTGTTAGCATCACTCCGGTTTGAGCCCCGTGAGCTCACCTACACGCTAGGGCGACGCTGAAATAGCCTCTCAAGGTTATCAGCATAGGTAGAAAAAAAAAAGGACTAATCAAATAAAATCGTCGTGCCCTAAATGATAAGACATCTGAATCATTCGTGTCAAACGATGCGACTGGCCAGTGTTCCCAACAACTATCAATTTTCCTAATGAAATACGTAATTAACACATGTAGCTATATCAAATAGCTTTCTACGGTGAAGGAATAATGTCGTGTAATAAAAATCAAACTTGCAAGAATTGTAATTTGCGTAATTACTGGTCGTCTGGGCGTCTTGTGAGTCCGCACGGGTGGCTACCACCATCTGGCCTATTTCTGCCGTGAAGCAGTAATACGTTTCGGTTTGAAAGGTGGGCAGCCGTTGTAACTATACTGAAACCTTAAAACTCTTATCTCAAGGTGGGTGATGCATTTTACGTTGTAGATGTATATGGGCTCCAATAACCACTTAACATCAGGTGGGTTGTGAGCTCGTCTACCCATATAAGCAATAAAAAAAAACATGTATATATGTATTTATTTTGGCAATGTAATTATAACCTAGCGTTCATTTTACTCATGTCTACTGTAATTCTTTAAAGGATCGCCATGGATTAACTTCATCACAGCTACGCAATTCTTGTATCTCTCACTTCATCAACGAGGGTTGAAAGAGAATGCCTGCATGGCGTTAAGTTCGCCTCTTTACAATATTTTTGTGCAATAAAGAATTTCCATTCATTTATTAATTCATTCAAAAATAATAAAAATAATCTTTAGCAATTTTCCGTGTTCAACAAACCATTGCTTTAGCGCTTGCAAACAAATTCATTTCTTTTATATGTACGTAAATATTTCACGATAAATAGCTGGTATTGCGTTGACTGCAGTACTTTTTAGACCCGCAATGCAGTTAGGATATGTTTATCGGAATGCAGCCTTCTAGTTTACTTCATGCGTAGTGTATATGTATCCACCTGGCGTGATACGTATGAATTGATTGATGGACATTAAATTAGTTTCTGGGTTATTTTAAGAATGATTTGGAGCACCGGCTAGTAACATAGAATGACGAAGTGGCGTATTGTTTCAGAGTAGCCCAATGTTTCAGAGGAGTATGTAAGTATCCTTTTTTGTTAAACCAGTTTTTGTGAAATTTGCGTAACAGAAATAGGTGGAAAGGTGGGGTTTATACGTTGACAAAATTGTACCGGATCTTATCTAATTTTAATGTTTAGTTTAACTCACAGCCCCCCTGGTGTTAAGTGGTTACTGGAGCCCATAGACATCTACAACGTAAATGCGCCTCCTACCTTGAGATATAAGTTCTAAGGTCTCAGTATAGTTACAACGGCTGCCCCACCCTTCAAACCGAAACGCATTACTGCTTCACGGCAGAAATAGGCAGGGTGGTGGTACCTACCCGCGCGGACTCACAACACGTCCTACCACCAGTAATGCAAATGTTATACTAACTGAATCCGTAAATAAGCGATAAAATCGGGGCTTTAATTATATTGCTCAGGTTGTAAGCTATTCATGTCGGATTGCTGTTGTTACGCTGTTTGTCAGTGTCACGATTTGGCGGGAAGCAACTCTCTCAGCGAAAACATAAAAACGTTATTTCTGAGATGGCTTATCAGACTCATTTCAAACTTTCAGGGTTTATTTTTGAAACCAATCAACGCCGGCCAGGTCGCTAGTGAGTATTCTCAACAAATCGATCTATTTTATATATTCAGCCATAGTGGCAGCTGAGATTAGGCGCATTACTTGCTTTAGAAATGTGTCAAATAAAAAAGGTAAAATTTCTGGTCGAACAACATTAGGTCTACAGGTAAGAGACATTAATACGAATAGTAAAACCAACCGGTCGTAATCCACACAAACAAATGCTCTGGTACAGCCACCCTAATCCATTAGGGTCGTCTCTGCGTGGGGTAGACCGGATCGATTGTTTTCCCCATGGAAACACCGTGATGTGAATCAATACTTGCTACATCCCCTTTACGTTACGGGATTTTGCGCCATGTCAGCATGTTTGATGACAAGAGAATCTAATTCAAGGCCGGGTTTATCAAAGGGTCCCCGATCAACGGGTTTAATTAGTGGGTTTTATTAAGTTATTGGGCGTGTTTTGTTGCGAAATTGGAAAGACTTATCGATTCGGATATCGGGATGCTGTCTGTTTATTTGTTAAAATAAATGTATTACTTTACATGCATATTATATTGTGTGTTATTATGTGTATGTATGTATTTTACTATTTTAATACATCCTCCTCGAGTCGTGTTCCTCATGTCTGAGGGTCGTGACCACCATCACCCATGAGCTTCAATCTTAGGATCTTTTTCCACTTTCCCCTGTCCACGGCGTCATGCAGCGCGCTGTACACTGTACTCTCCAAAGCGGTGCGGATCTGATCGGACCAACGAGTATGGCTGATAGGTATATTAAATTGTAGTATGTTTATTTATGCATACAAAGTCATATGTAATCTATATAAGTACCTATATTTAACATTATGTTTATTCTATATTATTGAGATGTTATTTTAAAGAAGATTTTTGTTTTGATTTTGTTCTTTTTTTGTTTTGTTGTTGTTGTTTGTTATTCTTTGTTATTGCACCTACCATGCATTATCTCTGCACCACCCTATGGTCGACTGGAAGAGAATGCCCATGGCATTAAGTCCGCCTGTGTACAAGTTTTGTTTTGTGCATAAAGTATAAATAAATAAATAACTTTATTGTATGTATTTTCACTGGTGGTAGGACCTCTTGTGAGTCCGCGCGGGTAGGTACCACCACCCCGCCTATTTCCGCCGTGAAGCAGTAATGCGTTTCGGTTCGAAGGGTGGGGTAGCCGTTGTAACCCTACTGAGACCTTAGAACTTATATCTAGAGGTGGGTGGCGCATTTACGTTGTAGATGTCTATGGGCTCCAGTAACCACTTAACACCAGGTGGGCTGTGAGCTCGTCCATCCATCTAAGCAATAAATAAATAAAATATGTATGTATTTTTTTTAATCATGTTTTGTTAATAATACACAGCAACATACCTGCTGTATCTTTATCTGTCCAGAATTTCGGGTAATTAAACGGTTGTCCGGAAGAGATAGCTTTTAGCGATAAGACCGCCTATTGTACAAACGTATCTGCTTGTTGACTGTTTTGTAATGTTAATTGTGTTTTGATGTGCAATAAAGTATGTTCTCTCTCTCTCTCTCTCTCTCTCTCTCTCTCTCTCTCTCTCTCTCTCTCTCTCTCTCTCTCTCTCTCTCTCTCTCTCTCTCTCTCTCTCTCTCTCTCTCTCTCTCTCTCTCTCTCTCTCGTTCTCGGAGTTGATGAGTGATTGGTTTTCTAATGATTTATAAGGGATTACCTACGTCAGTTCTTATATATAAACTATTTGATCAAAACGAACCTCGAAGTTAGATAAGAATTATTTCAACTTCATTAATCAAAATTATCTCTAAAGTATAATAATGTTATATTTATACGAAAATAGTAAGTTTTTGTTTTTAATTTGATCTATAAATGAGTCGTCTATTATCAAAGGTGGCAATCTGTGCATTTGGACAAAAAAATGTTATTGATAAGTCAATACAGATTCATTTGAATATAATCGTCTCCTTCAAAGAATACGGTTCAAAACCTGCATTAAATAAAGGTTAATACTTAACCTGTTATTTATCTAAGATGTCGTTCAGAAGAGTTTTGTGACTGCCAATGGAATACAAAGTCAATAATTCGTTTTTCTGATTTACCAATAATTGTCCAAAAGTCACATTGCCGGCTTTTTAATTCGAGATGGCAGTGATTTGATTTATTACTTGAATAAATAATTAACTTAGTGTTAAAATACTAGTTTTTGGGGACATTATTTGAATTAATTAATACTAGAGGTCTCGCAGTAGTCGAAATTCGACTATAATTAATTGGCATTGTTAGTTTGTACACTATTATGATTGTATTTTATACTTCTTTAATCACAAATTTCGCCAAGACTACACTAAAAACAAATATTAACAAAGACAAACAATATTTAATCTCAATTTGACAACAGACGTCAAGAACAAAAGTTTGACAATAAATAGTATGCATGCGTGTGTGCGTCAAATACATGGTATGTAGTGTGTGGAATGTTTTATTTATTGATTTAATGTATCCTTTATGCATTATTAAAAAAAAAATTAGCATTGTGCACTTCTTCTCTATATTCTCTATAAGTGTGGAAAATTTCATACTCCTCCGTCCGCGCAATTTTCGTAAAAAGGGATACAAAGTTTTTGCTTCACGTATTAATATATAGATTGTTAATCCTAATGAAGCAGAAAGATTCGAAATTTAAAAATAAATTGTGAGTGTGAGTATGTGTCAGAAAATAAACGACATTACATATAACATCACGATCATAAAATAATATTGTATCGAATCAATATGAATTGAAAAAGTATGAACTCGTTTTTAATGTTATGAGAGAAATGTTTATTTAATTAGCACCTTCGCCGATAATATAATAATTCAAGGACACCCGTACTTAGAGAGTATTAATATAAATAAATAATAGATAAAAAAAACAAACAAAATATGCTTTTATAGAACATCAAACTAAAAAATGGAAAATAAATTTTAAAAATTTGAATTCAATATAGTTTAAGGAAAAATGATTTTATTGTTAAAAAAGCGTGGTGTGCATGGTATCAGTAGTTATAAATATTTTATGAACAGATATGAGTAGAAGGGTTATTTTGATAATATCCTGAAAAGTACCCCAAACTTGATTTAGTTTGGGGTACTTTTCAGGATTGTTCAAAGATTCCGTTACAAACAAGATTCCGTCTGAAGTTAATAAAAGCGTATTAACAAGTCCAATCGCGGAATTTAACTGAAACGCATATTTTTTTCTTTTAAATGATCCTGCACTGGCTCCACCTTTTGTTAAACGTATAAACAACATAGGCAATCTTAAAATAACTACCCGGTCGATGTTTCAATTGTGTATATTAAGTTTGTGAATTACTTGTTTCTCCGGCAAAACAGACGTGTTTCAGATTTAAATAAAGGACTTTAAGTATATAATCAAATAAAAACTTCGACCTGATGCGACAAGAGGCGACTCTATTCTCCGTTAAATCAGTAGATCGTAGACCAAAATATAATTTAAATAAATTTTTATTTTATAGAGGCGTACAAAGTTGTTACCAACACGTAATTCAGTTATATATTTTTTTATGTCTCCGAGCGCAGTCACGTTACCCATAACGACCCCCTGGAATCTCTGGGTCTGCGGAGGGACTACGGTTCTCTCTGTATTTTATACCGTATGTTCCATAGAGAGTGGTCTGAGGAGTTGTTTGAGATGATCCCCTCATCTCATTTTTATCATCGCACCTCCCGCCATCGAAGCAGTTCTGCGTTCATCGACTGTGCGTTTGCAGAGGTCTTTTTGCCACGTACCATCGGGCTATGGAATGAGCTTCCCCTCCACGGTGTTTCCCGAGCGCTATGACATGTCCTTCTACAAACGAGGCTTGCGGAGAGTATTATGCGGTAGGCAGCGACTTGGCTTCTGCCCCCGGCATTGCTGAAGTCCATGGGCGACGGTAACCACTCACCATTAGGTGGGTCGTATGCTCGTCTGCCTACAAGGGCAATAAAAAAATTCTGATCGTTAATGGTCACCATTGACTATATCAGAACCGCTAGAGACTTCAGCATTACGTCATGGGACCGAAACAAAGCGGTCCTTCCATACAAATAGACAAGCTTAATCCGAAAGCCGACCATTCTCGCTCACGACTCGGTCGTGCGCGGACGTGCTTTCCGATCCGTGGCCCGCTTGCGAGCTACGTCTCTGAACTCACAGTTGTGCTCGACAGTTTAGTGACCGTGAATACATTCTCGTTTACGACTCGGTTGTGTGTGAACGTGCCTTCCAATCCGTTGGTCGCTTGCGACCTACGCATCGGAATACACATTTGTGCGTGATAGTGTTGTGACCGTGAATACCCACCTCATACCAACTGTCTTTTTCAAGGCAACCAATCGCTACGATCAGGCTTCCTGTGGCACTCACAGGCTAGCGATTTCCTAACCCTTCCCAAAACAACAGTCTTTTTCAAGACTAGACCCCCGCTCGCGATTCTGCCTGCTGTAGCACTATACAGCCCGAGCGGGTTCCTTTCCTTTTCCCCGCCGATTGCCGTTTTCACGGCATAGGCATTCCCCCCCCCCTGCTCCTTGCTGTCCTGCAGCACAGGGGGGTTACAAATCCTATCCGGGGCCTCGCCTTTCGGCGAGTTCAACAAAAGTCCCGGGGCCCCCCCCCCGGGCAAGAAGACCGAAGAATGGAGCAAGAAGACGTTAGTGATATTGTCGGGTTCCTCCGGGATAGGTACCCGTCAATTAGGGCCGAGTACCTAGAGTTTAGGGCCGCCCGTGGCAATCCCTCCCCCCCCGCGTCCGTCGCCGCGTATCTCAAACGTGCCTCGGAGGCACGCCGCGCGCCCCCCGCCGCCGCGTTAAGTTCGAGCGCACGTTCCGACGATGCGACTCACGAAGCGCCTAGCGCTACCCCCACCCCCGCGCCCGCGTCGACTACGTCATCGCGCGTCTCGTCCGTCGCGACCTCGATCGTTTCGAGTTCAGGCTCCGATACCGAATCGGAGATGGATTTCGAATCCGCGTCAAGCCCTCAGCCTGGAACTTCGGATGGGTTCCAAACCGTAACGCGCGGTAAAAAGCGTACTCGCGCCGTGGAGTCCCGGAGCTCCACGACGAAGCAGACAAAATCCGCGACCGCCTCCCGCCCGCAGGTAGTCGTGACACCGGAGTCGGACTCCGCTCGCCGCGTAACCCCGCCGCCGCGTCCCAAGCCCGCGCCCGCTCCTAAAGCAGCTGCCCCGCCCCCGCTGATTCTCCAGGAAAAAACTGCGTGGAACCGCGTTTCCCAGGCCCTTCAGGCAAATAAAATCAACTACACCCATGCGCGTAACGTCGCGCATGGGATTCAGATCAAGGTCGCAACGCCGGGCGACCATAGGGCCCTCTCAGCATACCTCCGAAAGGAGAACATAGGTTTCCACACCTATGCTCTTCAGGAGGACCGCGAGCTCCGTGTAGTAATACGCGGAGTACCGAAAGAGCTAGACATAGACTACGTTAAGGAGGACCTGATCGCTCAGGCACTCCCTATAGTTAGTGTGCATCGGATGCACAGCGGGCGGGGCAAGCAGCCCTACAACATGATACTCGTCGCGTTGGAGCCAACCCCGGAGGCCAAGAAAAAGATCTCATGCCTCTCGACAGTCTGCGGCCTATCCGGGGTCTCCATCGAAGCCCCCCATAAACGTGGCACTCCCGGGCAGTGCTACAGATGTCAGCTTTACGGCCACTCGGCTCGTAATTGCCACGCGCGCCCCCGCTGCGTAAAGTGCCTCGGCGACCACGCCACACTAGATTGCTCGCGTGTTAGGGAAACCGCGACCGAACCTCCAAGCTGTGTCCTATGCCTTAAGCAAGGGCACCCCGCGAACTACCGTGGATGTCCTAGGGCTCCGCGAAAACGTCCGACCCACCCAGCCCCCGGAACCGTCGGCCCAAAGACTTCGGCGCCTTCAGTGCCGAAACCCGCCTTCGTGCCGGCTGCAGTTCCCACGGTGTCGGCGTGGAAAAAACCGCTGCCGTATACGAAGGCGGGAACGGAAACCGCACCCCCGCCCCCGCTCGTGTCACGCCCCGCGCCCCAGCCCCTGCTCGCACCTCGCCCCGCGCCCGCGTTCCGTCCCCCTCAACCCTCTGCCGTCAACGACTTCGCGCTCGTGCGTGACTTCGTCACCGCAGTCAACTTCGACCGTCTGCGATCGTTCGCAGACGCGATACGTAGGTCGGTAACCCCCGAGCAGCGGCTCGCGGCCGCTTTCGATCACATGGACGTCTACGAGTCCGTGTCGCGTACGTTATAAAATCTTTACCGATAATCAATGGCGCAAAAAGGTAGAGAAAAACCGTATTCCCTTACGTTAGCATTCTATAATGCTAACGGACTCGCGCGGCAACGCGATCAAATTTTTGAATTCCTCCGCGATAATCTTGTAGATATTCTATTAGTGCAGGAAACCTGTCTGAAGCCCTCGCGTCGCGACCCGAAAGTCGCGAATTACGTCATGGTTAGGAATGACAGACTCACCGCCTCCAAAGGCGGGACTGCCATTTACTATAGGCGGGCCCTGCACGTTGTCCCTCTCGATACTCCCTCGCTCTCACATATCGAGGCGTCAGTGTGCCGTATCTCGCTGACGGGACACCAGCCGATCGTCATCGCATCCGTTTATCTCCCCCCGGACAAGCCCCTCCTGAGCAGTGACATCGAGTCACTGTTCGGCATGGGAGACTCCGTCATCCTGGCAGGCGATTTAAATTGCCACCACACTAGGTGGAACTGCCATCGTACAAACGTTAACGGTAGGCGTCTCGACGCGTTTATAGACGACCTCACCTTTGAAATAGTCGGTCCCCCAACTTCAACATGTTATCCGTATAACATCGCGCTCCGTCCGAGCACTATAGACCTGGCATTGCTTAGGAACGTAACTCTGCGCTTGCGTTCCATCGAAGCAATGTCAGAGCTCGACTCAGACCACCGACCTGTCGTTATGCAGCTCGGTCGCCCTCACAACCCAGTCACTGTTACGAGGACCATGGTGGATTGGAATAAGCTGGGCACGTGCCTAGCCGACGCCGCTCCGCCAATCCTCCCTTACGGCCCGGATTCGAATCCATCCCCCGAGGACACCGTCGAATCTGATCAGTTGCCAGTGAGGACATATGGCGTGGTCCCTCACAATGTACCTTATTAGAAGCATAACTATTACGTGGCAAATACATGCAGGATAGCGATACCTACTCCTCTTAGCTCACATTGAATATATATTTTTATTGTATAATAATTGATTCTTCTTCTGAATCGACATCTTCATTTTTGAAGGTCGTGTCTAGTTCGATGACTGTTCTCTCATCAGCCATTCCACAACTCTTCTCGACGTGTCTTGATCTTCGATAGTTTTAAGTTTTAGATACAAGCACCCAGGTAAGTGTTGCTATCAATTTCGACTTACAGGTTGACGGTCGTCCATTATCCAAAACTTATCTATTTTTTTTTATTGCTTAGCTGGGTGGACGAGCTCACAGCCCACCTGGTGTTAAGTGGTTACTGGAGCCCATAGACATCTGCAACGTAAATGCGCCACCCACCTTCAGATATAAGTTGTAAGGTCTCAAGTATAGTTACAACGGCTGCCCCACCCTTCAAGACGAAACGCATTACTGCTTCACGTCAGAAATAGGCAAGGTGGTGGTACCTACCCGCGCAGACTCACAAGAGGTCCTACCACCATTAAAAAAAACAATAAAATATATAAAATAAAAAAAATAATGAAAAAGCCTCCAGACAGACTCGACCACTAACTAAATCTCCAAAAGATCCATTTAAATTGTTTCGCCGGAGGATTTCGTTCGTATCCCCCGGATCCACGTACGAGGAATCCCTTGTAACTGACAGCTTGATGCATTACCCCCGAGCCGTTTTTATGAGACTCCGTACAGATTGACGGGAGCAGACGTGATATAGCTCCTGGTCGTTGCGGTTTGAGCGCCACGTGCACAAGATAGCCGGACTAGATAAAAGATTTATTTATCAAATACCCTCTTTTTCCATCACTACTTCTTGATTGAGGTAATCATAGATATTGATGATGGAATGTATTGCGAATCCGCACGAATTCATACCAATGTAATTCTACATTGACTATGTCACATTTTCACAATGTGGTGCCACTGCTTAGCTTAATTGGTTGACTCATTGGAGCAGTTATTAACACTCTTCATAATGGGGTCGTGGGGAATGTTTTTTTTTAGTCTTTTGTTGTGTGGTAAATATCTGTATACACATGTATTGAAACCAATATAAAATAAATAAATAAAACAATATATGTATGGTCATAGACAACAAGTTAGAACTCACTGGCGCACACAACGTGCATTTATAATGAAAGAATTTGTCTACTATCACGGATAACGGGTCTTAGATAAGCTTAGACGATTTGGAATGACCAAGAATGCAGTGTCCCAGCTGCATAAGACTTGGAGATAGGATTATATTGCTCAAGACGAAGATGAAATTTGTGCGCAATCTCGTCGCCTTTATTTTTCTCAGTAGGGCTGAGTACTGGACTCTAAGGTCTGCAAGTCGCAAACGGGTTGATGTCTTCGAAATGATGTGCTGGAGACGAATGCTGCGGATTCCATGTACTGCACATAGGTTAAACGTCTCAATACTCGTATAGCTCGAAATTGAAACAAGGTTTTTTAGTATCTGCCTCAAGCGAATCTTACAATATTTCAGACAATTGCCAAGAAATATCTAGAAGAATCTAGAAAACTGGTGTTTACTGGCAAAATGAAAAGAAAAAGTTAGCAAGGGCGCAGAGCGATGCGTTGCTCTGGCCAGGTCTGCTCCACCCTCGATTCCATCGTCTACGATGCTGTCAGAGTCACCAAAGACAAGACGAGATGGCTCAATATCGTAAGGACGAAATTCAGGACCTTAAAACATGAGTAGCTCGATTAAAGGTGGAGGAAATATGTATATGTATCAGTCTCTAGTGCCCATTGTACAGAGCATTCTAATTTGGGCCAGATGCCCATGAGTGATTTGTCTCCCAGTCTTAATTTGCTCAGGGCAAGTGGTAATATATCCAATTCGAGGTGAGTTGCTTGCCCATTTAGATAAGCGGTGGCATTAACATAAATATGTTAATACGCTGCGGTTTGCTAATGACAAGCATCAGAGCGGCATTATTATAGTCTGCACATCATCAAGAAAGTTCGATTGCTTTGTGGCTACGAGTGAGCATCTTATTGTAATTTCTACGGAACTTACTTTAAACTCTTCTTTTTCCCAGTCGTACACTCTTGACAGAATGATCGTGGTCATGCATCAGTCGGATCCTCCGATACTCTCGCGATGCGACGCCACGTGGCACGGTGTTTCACAGAGTGAGACCAATTATGTTGGAGTGAGTCATAGATTTCATGAGGTCGGTCCATCGTGTTGGAGATCGTCCGCGAGAGATTTTAAGCTACTACTTTCTAATACCACATAAATGGTACTGAAACTTTTTTATTATGAATGAAAGATTACTGGTAGCCCGGAGACCTTTCCAGTTTCATCAGGATGGGCGGGCGAGCAAAGGCTTAGCCAGGAAGATACTGAAACTGTCTCGTTTCTGGGACGAGCTGCCATTTTTTTTTTCGAACTATAGGTGTTTGTTTTTAAGTAATTCGAAGTGCATATGTCTATTTGAGTATATAATGTGCTATTCGTGAAGAATTTTGTTGAGTTACTGGTGTCTTGTCGCGTATCTCTGCCACGAAGTATTAACGCGTTCCGGTTTCAAAGGTGGGGCAGGTATCTATATATTAATACGTGAAGCAAAAACTTTGTATCCCTTTTTGCGAAAATTGCGCGGACGGAGGAGTATGACATTTTCCACACTTATAGAGAATATACAGAAGAAGTGTACAATGCTAATATTTTTTTTAAATAATGCATAAAAGATACATTAAATCAATAAAGAAAACATTACACACACTACAAACCATGTATTTGACGCACACACGCATGCATACTATTTATTGTCAAACTTTTGTTCTTGACGTCTGTTGTCAAATTGAGAATAGATTAAATATTGTTTGTCTTTGTTAATATTTTTTATAGTGTAGTCTTGGCGAAATTTGTGATTATAGAAGTATAAAATACAATCATAATAGTCTACAAACTTACAATTCCAATTAGTTATAGTCGAATTTCGACTACTGCGGGACCTCTAGTTGTAGTATAGAACTGAGACTTCGAACTGGTCTCAAGATTGGAGGTGGCATTTACGCTGTCAATGGACTCCGGGAACTACTTAACACCAGGTTGATGGTGAGATCTTTCACCCGGCTAACCAATAAAAAAAGCCAAACTCGTAGTCATGACTTGTATTTAGAATGACTGCTCTGAATTAATGTTATTGATGCGTGGTCGGCTCTTATCGGAGCACGCGATAAAATTCAATAGATAATGTTAGATTATTTTCATTGTAACACGTATGTATCGAGTCGATTCGTTCGCTCGTACTGTTGAAAATGTATTTATCCTTTATATATGAGCTTGAGTAATGAAATGATTTGCGTCTTATTTAAACTATATATCTTTGTAAATAATTTTATTGATTATAATCTTATTGTATGTCATAATGTGGTAACCAGTAATCACAGTAATAATAGTTTATTGGACCTCTTGTCAGTCTGCAGAGGTAGGTACCACCACCCCGCCTATTTCTGCCGTAAACTAGTAATGCGTTTCGGTTTGAAGGGCGGGGCAGCCGTTGTAACTATACTGAGACCTTAGAACTCATATCTCAAGGTGTGTGGCGGCGTTTACGTTGTTGATGTCTATGGGCTCCAGTAACCACTTAACGACAGGTGGGCTGTGAGCTCGTTCAAACATTTTTTTATTGCCCTTATAGGCAGACAAGCATACGACCCACCTGATGGTGAGTGGTTACTGTAGCCCGTAGACTTCAGCAATGCCAGGGGCAGAACCAAACCGCTTCCTACCGTTAAAATTACCGGTAAATAAATTTGAATTATTCTTTTATCGTGGAGTTCATTCGTTCACACGTATCCGATACTTTAATATTTTAAAACGCATGCTGTCTTCTTAGGCTCTGCCACATTGTTCGATACAAGTCGAATATATTCATGCGATGGATATTCTAAATTATCTGGTCTAGTTTATCTTCTTTCTTCTTCTATATTTTTTTTATTGCTTAGACCGTGCTATCTAACGTGCCGGCTAACTAACACTGAAAGAGTTTTTCAAATCGGACCAGTAGTTCCTGAGATTAGCGCGTTCAAACAAACAAACAAACTCTTCAGCTTTATAATATTAAGTATAGAGTATAGATTATTTTAGCTCAGTTCTTTATATTCAGAGGATTTTAAGGATTCACTTTAGAGCTTATAATTTCGGGGCATTAATACTGTTTAAAGCTTTATAGAAATTGAAATTTCAATAAAACAATCCCATACAGCAAAATTATATGCCATAAATCGATATATATATATTTTTATTGCCTTTGTAGGCAGACGGGCATACGGCCCACCTGATGGTGAGTGTTTACCGTCGCCCATGGACTTCAGCAATGCCAGGGGCAGAGCCAAGCCGCTGCCTACCGCTAAAATATAATGGGACAGCAAAAAATAAAACACAAATTTTCAAACCAGTTTCTTTATTTCTTGTTCATTTCGATACAACGTACAAGTAAAATTATCATCAGATTATTTCTTATCGAGTCCTTAACTACTAACTTAGCTGTAATCTGAGTAACAATGCCTGAGTATCCATAAATTGTGTCGACATAATTCAAGAGGTCAACCCACGCGTTAGAAAAAAGAAATAAAAAAATAAAAAAACACAATAAAAAATTTAAAACATTGCTATCAAAATTGGAATGTAAGTGAGATTAATACGTTCCAAATTACATAGAAATAATATTTAGGAGAAAAAAAAAAAAATAATAATAATGCAAAACCGTACTGCAAACACAACTGTTCAAAATACAAATCATATTAATACGAATGTACGCTAATTTTGTGTAACTTCATATCACTCAAGTTTGTTACAAAGATTATCCTGTGAATGCTATGCACATGAACTGGCATACGCTTTTCATAGCCTTTCGATGGGCGTACTAGGTCACAGATCATCTGGTATTAAGTGATAAATGAAGCACATAAACATGATAACCGTAAGACCTCCCACTTCGAATATAAAAGTATGAATTCACACAAAACTAACGTTTTAAACTAAATTATTAAAAAAACTAACCTAAAATACAATATTACGAATAACATTACCAACCGCAGGACATTAATTCCCGTTAATAAAATATAAATTAAAATTATTCAAAACGTATTCACTGTCAACTCGAAGAAGATGATAAACTTGTATCAAACTTTAATGTTGGATTTGTGACATCAAAACTACAAAGTCCTATGCTGGTTTATTATTTCAAGCGAAAAACAACCTCCAGGTTTGTTATGGGATGCTATTTTTCTTCGTGCGAACCTTTGCAGATACGACTTTGTGGTTTTGCTAGCAAGAATCGTAATTCGAAATCGAAAAAAAAAAACAACATTTGTCCATATTAACAAACCGCTAAAAGTTCTTAAAGATCTAGATTCCAAAGTACCGGAGGAATTTGTTTTTAAATTGTATTTATGTTAAATAAAGAAAATACTTTATTCGACACTTTTCTAGAAACTCGTGGAAGTTTCTATTATTATTTTTTTATTATTGCTTAGATGGGTGGACGAGCTCACAGCCCACCTGGTGTTTAGTGGTTACTGGAGCCTATAGACATCTATAACGTAAATGCGCCACCCACCTTGAGATACAAGTTAACTAAGACTTTGATAACTGGTTTTAAAGTTTCAAATACAATTTGCTACAAGGAGAAAAGATAATGGCGGAAAGAATTTTTTTTATAAAAATGTCTCGGCTAAGGGTTTAAATCACTGTCTTCTTTGTGTTTGATTTACGACGGAGATTTTACTGTTTTATTTGTCTAGACGTAAATCTTGAAATGTCTTAAAGCCGATCTTGGGTTTTCGAAACTATTCTCTTACAGTACGTGGTAGATTCCGTTTTTGTATAACGAATTCACAGAGTTATTTCGTCGTGTTTTTTAAATGAAATTTGTATACAGCAATTTTTTTTATTTTATAATTTGGCTGCAACTCTTTTGGCATTCATTTTGCCAATGTCAAAATATTTACAAAAATGACAGGTGTACAGAGTTATTTGTACCCCTCCCGAAAAAGATGGCTGTAGGATAATTTGATGATACAAAAATAGTCTTTAATGTATTACGTGATTTGTATATATTTTTTTTAATTTATTGTTTAGATGCTCACGGCCAGACTGGAGTTATTGGTTACCGGAACTCATAGGACCTTATGGCGTCCAACAATGTTAATACCCACCACCCACTTTGAAACGCAAGTTCTATATCTCAGTTTTATAGTACAACGGCTGCCCCACCCTTCAAGCCGAAACGCATTACTGCTTCACGACAGAAATAGGCGGGGTGGTGGTACCTACCCGCGCGGATTCACAAGAGCCACCAGTCAAAACTCGGATGCCTTGAATTGAAACTGAATGTACTTCGGAATCTAGATTTACAAATAAAATTACAAAGATATAGTCGAACATCGTGACTAGAACGAACGCATTTCGTGTCATCACGAAAATTAAGGAAGTATTACATGTATACAAAGCTTAGCTTGTAACTTAACGCGTAATGGAAACTTAGGGGCTAACTTAACTGATACATGACTGACTAGCGTCGACGCACACAATAAGTTAAATAAATAGTTACAAAAAAAAAAACAGATGTTATTTTAATGAAAAAATTTTTCAAATTTACAACAGTTTTGACAGCAATACATTTATTTTTGTATATTCATTTTGATGTTTGCCTCGTTGTGATCAAAATATGTTTTCGTATATTTGTTTATCTCACACGCATTCGTATGGCAAATACGAGAGTGACAACTTTAAATTTTCAATTAGAGCCCACAATAAAGTCTTAACTGTTTAAATTTCAAAGGAAACTCCCATCAGCCAACATGCCTATGCCTATATGTGCCTCTGACAACGAAACGACAGCCATATCGTGTATAACCAGGAATTTCCGGGAGAGGGCCTATTTGCAAACTTAAAACGGCCTTTTGTTTGCCTATCGCGTCTCGTAAGCGGCACGATTAAAGTTGGCCTCAAGTTTAATTAAGTTCGGTGACATCCGCCCGTCACCGGCTTCATAGCCCGACTGTCAAAACTGCGTATTTTAGACAATCTCGATTGACTTACAACAATTCTAGAGTTACATTTTATTTAATTTTTTTTAAATTGTAGAATGAAGTATGCGGCCTACTTAAAGAGAAGCAGTCATCGTTGCTCGTGGACATCAGCTGTTTCAGCGGTACAGACAAATTACTGCCTTGAATTTTGTATAAAAAAAAAACATTTTTTTGTGATGCAATTTATCATTATATGTATTGTTATTATTATTATTTATGATATTATTTATCATTATATTTTTTCACTTGTTTGTCGAATTGAGATAGGGTTGTTTTAATTTAGAGGATTAATAGTCTCTCTGATGAGGAGAAATCAATTATAATTTTGGTACATAAACTTGAATGTTTTTTTTACGTAAAAGTCTTGTGAAGTAAGAAACTTTAGGACACAGTTAAAAGGTAACATTGTTTTAAATTAAGCGAATTACGTTCTCTTGCGCTTACTGCTTGTCGCGTTATTGCTGATGCCCATGGGCGTTACTATTGAAATCTTGTTGATTGTGTAGGTACTTCATATATAGGTCGTAAAATTTTCCGAATGCAAATTGTACTTTTTAATCCTGAAAATCCACAATCAAACTTTACATTCTGCGTAAGTCAATCGACATTGTTCGTTTTTTTTAAAGAAAAAAATACATTTTCTGAGCAAAATTTCAACGTAACGCGTGTATATTTACGAACATTTAACACTGTGGGTTGATATAGATATTAAAATTCGAAGGTGCTCGAGAGGCGGAAACAGGTGTGTCTTAGAGATCATTAAAGAACTGCCCAATACGATCTAATTTAACATGAACACTAAACAACTAAATTAGCATCGGCGGTTCGCCTGTATTAAGAATCGATTCCCGTATTGTCTCGAGTCTCGAGTGAATATTTAAAAAAAATCCAATATTAAAAAAAAAAATCTAGTATTAAATATAAAAAAAAAAGACATGCCCGCTGAGTTTCTTGCCAATTCTTCTCAGGACGGAGGCTAGTTCTTGTGAATTGGCGGTAGTTTGACGTTCAACAAGTGTGTACTTTCATTTATGTTGAATATATTTTTTTTTATTTCATTTGATTTGATTTAGTCAATCGGACGAGCGTATATTCTATTCATGTAACAGGCCGAACCGCGTCAACTAAATTACACCACACGTTATAATACCTAAACAGATTATAATGTTGGTTAGCGACAAAGTTCGTCATCATGAAAAAATATATCATCGGTATCATTCAACTCCACATAAATTCAAACCGTCAAAGAGCAATCCGCTTTGGACAATTTCATGTTAACCTTAACAACATTTTGGCAACAAATATCTTTTTTTTATTTATAGGTTCGATCTAATTAAACAGTTTACTTCCGATTTTGAAAACATGACTTAATCATCCATCGTCTATGAAGTATGAAAATAGAAAAGTCAATTTCGATAGTGAAATGATTATCGTTTTTAAAATGACATGGCGCTATCAAATTCAGATGGCGCATTAAGTTAACCGACCTTTTTTTTTTTTAATTTATCTATCAATTACATTTAACAAAATTAAACTAACCTCTTAGTGCGCCAGCTAAAGTTAAAAGCGCGCGTCCTTATCATATTCAAAAATTAAAAAAAAGAAAAAAAAAACACGGTTTGCTGTAATCAGTCTTAGAGTTTGAGTCATACTTTCTATCTAACAAACGAATCCTTAATTAAATGTAGGCCAGAATTAGACTGGATTCAGGTAACTTTTTGAATTTTAAATACTCAAATGAGTTCTGAATTTCGAGAGCCAATTCGACTTGGTCATGCAAAAATGCAAACTTTTTTTTTTATTGCTTAGATGGGTGGACGAGCTCACAGCCCACCTGGTGTTAAGTTACCCATAGACATCTACAACGTAAATGCGCCACCCACCTTGAGATATAAGTTCTAAGGGTCTCAGTATAATTACAACGGCTGCCCCACCCTTCAAACCGAAACGCATTACTGCTTCACGGCAGAAATAGGCAGGGTGGTGGTACCTAATCGCGCGGACTCACAGAAGGTCCTACTACCAGTTAAATTGTATCTACGAAATATTATTAATTGGGTATAAAAAGTATTTTAGTTGCATCAGGGTTCTAATAAATACTGTCAAGTGACGTAGATTACGATCGATTGTTCCCTACAACAAAACTTATCCAATTTACGTGCATTATTGCATAACCAAATTCAACTGATAAATGAGTCGTCTATTATCAAAGGTGGCAATCTGTGCATTTGGACAAAAAAATGTTATTGATATGTCAATACAGATTGATTTGAATATAATCGTCTCCTTCAAAGAATACGGTTCAAAACCTGCATTAAATAAAGGTTAATACTTAACCTGTTATTTATCTAATATGTCGATCAGAAGAGTTTTGTGACTGCCAATGGAATACAAAGTCAATAATTCGTTTTTCTGATTTACCAATAATTGTCCAAAAGTCACATTGCCGGCTTTGATAATAGTCGACTCATATGTTTGATTTATTCCCGCGTTTTTTTTTTTTACTATTCTGGTAACTTTTAAGATTTTATAGGAGACTTTTAGATTTCGTAACATTACGTGTAATATTAGTACAGAAATGCAGTGCGATTAAGACGATGCTATAAAATGTTTGTATACATAAAACGTTGTTCTTTTAACTCGTTACCAAAAATCTATCCGATTAAAATTTGGAAAGGGACTTCATCCGGCTAAGGTAAAGGCGTCTTGTATAGTAAGGCTCTCGGGGAAAATTTGCTGTCACTCATTTATCACTAGGGCGAGACGGACTAAGACGGTCCTGTACGCATACGACAAAAAGTTAATCTTATATAAAAGGAGACATGTTTGTTGGTGTGTGTGTGTGTGTGTAAGTGTCGCACCGCGATCTGCCTCTTACTCACACAAATCAGTGATTTTAAATTCCCAATAGAATCGTACGGTTCGTTATTCAAAATGGCGTTGCGTTTTCGCGCGCTTTTGTATTGTCAAATTCGAAAATGTCAAAGTGATAAGTGTGCAACAGCCGTTAGGTACGTCAATCTTAAAACATACACTACCATCGTTTTAGAGCTACCAACATCGAATATTCATATTATTAATATTAAACCTTAAACTCTAGAGAGTACAAAAAATAAAGGAAATATTGAATATATGAAAATCAACACAGCGAAAATTATCGCTTTTTTTTTTTTTTTTTTCAAGAACAACACGTATCTTTTTTTTTACGTTTACAGTAACATTATAAAATGTAATTTTACATTTACTTAATATACGTAGGTGTGAAGTAGATTTCACCAAGACTGTTCTCATGAAACCGAAGGAGAGAGAGAGAGCGCAGAATCCTACATGAGAAAACTCTGTGCGTTAGTTGAAACATTCAACATTACTTGTTTGTTTCCCATCGTTTATTTCCAAATGTATCAAAAATATCAGCCAAAATAGCCCTTTCCTTTAGTGAAAAACCTTGATAGATTACATACCGAACAGTCTCAAAGATGAGTCCAATACAAACTTCAATGAAGATATGCATAGAAATTAATAGTTACTTAAAGCAATAACTACAAAGAAAACTACCGCGATATTAATCCTTATTACATAGACAATAACGTTATAAGATACATCGCTTACGACTATATAGAAACACGCAAGGGGAGTCTTTATAAAAAATCGAAAAATGAGAATGTTACATTATCCGTTAAAGATAAAACATTCATTCAAATTTAAGGCCACGGCGCAATATGGTGTTTCAGTAGTTTTTATTTAAAACTTTAGTTCGTTTGGATTATAATAATTTTTTTTATGTAAATGGTGTCGTGATATAATCGTCGGTGCGATGGTCCTGTTGGGTGTGCATTCACGTGGCTATATTATGATTTACGTGTACAGATACAAGTTTCATATGAAGCGAGTGAACTTAAATACTACAACGTTAATACTACGGATAGCACTATGAGAGACGCGTTACAGACTACATTCGTTAAAAAAATATTCGATTACGGTGATAAGAGAACATTGAAGCTCAAATGTTACTTAACAACTAACGTATATAATGCGACCCCTAAAAATACAGACTAAACCGTACGATATCACTACGATAATTAGGACATATAGTTATAAATTTAGTTGATCATAAGCATTGGTTCATTACAAATGGCAGGATGGTTTAATATTGTATAAAACTGTGTGGACAAAGCGTGTGGACGTAAGTCTAACGCCCGGTCAAATACCGCGTTTATATTATTAAGATATAACATTTTAATCTAAAAAGCAGTTAGTACGAGGACTAGCATCTTTTGGAAAGATTCCAAATCAGTCAACCGATAGGCAAATATTGGAACGCACTTCAGGTGATTTATGTCAGCTAGGACATGCACCTCCCGCGAACCCTGGTCGGGTTATTGGCGGATGTGTGTCCAACATTTGGGAATCCTCATAACCGTTTTGCCTAAGCCATGCCGCTTGGACGATATGTCGTCCAACCAAAAAATTTCCTAATAAACCTTTCATTATCAACTTTGAACAATCCAAACCGAGTATTGTCATATATTACGAACGAAGCGTAATTTCAACATAAACTTCACTAACCGTTCCCACGCCTATTCAATTCATCAATAAAAAACGCATACCTGATATGTAATTTGCTAGACAATCTCCTCATTCATTATTTGGAATCTTTCCTAATATATTATGTAAAAATATTTATAGCTAAAACACACACGCTTACGACAATTATTAATCTAATGAAAAAATGTAAGTTGCTTAAACTACTCATGTTTTATGGTTTCACTAAAGATAGATAGACAGACACATAAGGAAAAAATACGTTCTAACGTATTATGGAAAAATACATGTCTTAATTTAAAGAAAGCCGCGTCTATCGGCCCAGTATACGAAATAGTAAGGTAAAGCATAGTATATATATTATGCAACTAGTCCAATATATTATAATGGTAAGTATAATTAATATCGTATAAAACACCTAAAACTTAATTTTAAAATTAACTGTAATTCCGTATCATTACGTGAAAATAAATGCTTTCATATACAAACGTTTTAACATAGAGCGATAGTAAAATACTTTCATTTTGTAATAGTAATAATAATAAAATGTATTATAAATTCAAACGTGTTTCAAATTTAAAAAAAAACAGCTCAATTTCTTCGAGGATGGATGGTTTGTGCTCATATGTGCATAGTTTCATTTTATCTTAACTTACAACAATCAAATTCTCATGGGAATCTCAAGAAAAACGTCTCGGAACTTCATTCCGTATTCAAAAGTTAATTTATAACTCAACGTCAATCATGAGAATTCATAAAAAAATTAATTATAAAAAATTCAATCTTAATCGAACAATGAAAATTTATCAAAAAATTACGTGAAACACCAACGTTCTGTGCATTCCACTAAACTTATTATATTTATTAGCGAATCAAATCATTGCTGCGTTATAACAATGAGCGTCGCCATACCAAGTTCGCCTCATAAAAATCCACAATGAAAGCGAAATAGATCAATCGAATACAATGTGATCATCGAAATATATATTGCGATTAAACCAATACACAATTCCTGAGCAAAATGTTGGCGAAACACGATAATGTCGATTGGTGAGACGCAAAACTAAAGGCCCGTTTACGCGTCGCGTTTACTCATATGTGTTCGCGCATTCAGGTAGAGCGTTATAAACGCGCGAACATCGTAATTAATTCAGGCGCTAAATTCGATTTAGTTTTCATTCATTCTAATGGAAATGGAAACGAAATGCGCAAACAGGCCTCACTATGTACAAACAGCTTACGTTCCAAACGCAAATTACAAATTCAACGACCATCTTAATACAAGATCAAATTTTCAACCATTTATAATCTGACAAGCTAACATCAATATTATAATCTACACGATGTATACATTAACAGGTGAATTTCTAATAACTGTCACAAATTACCGAATTATTAATTATTATTATTTTTTTCAAACAATTTCTCATGATTCGTACCTCTATCGATATGGTTCATTTAAACCCTCATGATTATCCGGTCGAATTCGGATATCATTTCATGCGTTCAACAATAAGCCCCGATTGCGTTCTCTCGACCAACAACATACGTTTAATTCTAAACAACACCTTAACATTATTAATATTATCGTTGATATTATTGTTTTAAATTTATAAAAATACACACTTTACTTTCAACATTCGGACCGTTAGTTCCATCACTTGTATGCACCCCGGCACCCCTTAATCCTATGTAACGCTACAAACATTTAGAACACTACAGTATTTACATTTTAAATACACTTCCTGAGATGAGGTGGGAAAACATTAGAGAAAGTTGAAGCTTACATATCCGTCAATATTAAAGTTTCAGTGTATTGACTTACAGGATGAAGAAAGAAAAAGAAATAAATACATTAGTAGATTGGAATACGTTTTTGGACGTCGCGTTTGGATTTTTCTTGTCAAATTCAATGTAAAAGTTGTTAAAAGATTGTTTTTGTCTTTATCTAAACGGCGACGTCTAAAAACCACCTAGCTTGGGGTAAAAAAGGCAACGCCAGCAGCATTCAAGTCATATATATGATTCTGTGATTGATTTTATAAAATTTTGGTGATTCGTTGTAAAATAATTCTTCGTTTTCCCTAATTTAAAATCTTAAGAAGAGTTGCCGAGTACAAAAAATTATAAAAACATTGCCGTGGCTAAAGGGCTTAAGTCTAATATGTGCTAATCTTAGTAAAATGTTCCCTATAGTAATTGACTTGGAAAATAGGTATTGAATGGCGCAATAGAAATTTTGATTGATCGAAACTGTCCTTAATTTGAACGTGGATGGATAATTTTAAACTTGAATAATGCGGACGCGAACTAATCAACAGTGTCACAAAATAAGTGTCTAAAAACTCGCGTTATTTTTCGCACGCGAACATATTTGAAAACACATCTCTTTCGTTAATTGATTTAAATGAAACAAACACTTAATATTTGTTTAAGCTTATCGCAATACACGACGAAAAGCCACATTGAACTAACCAAATATTTGTGTACATTACGATTCAATGTATGCAATATTGAATTTTCCAATAACATTTAATGGTTATTTAAGTCGTATGTCCAAAGGCGGAACTGTTTCGAAAAAACAACATCTCTATCACCATGCTGCTGTGGAGGGGGCAGGTTCAAGGATTAAGGCGGTTAAGAAAGAATCTACCTCACAGAAAGTAATGCTTACGGAGTTATCACTTACGTTTTACTTATCAATTACAAGAGAATATTTATAGCCTAGTCTCATAAGAATGTGTATTTATAAGATGCATCCAAAGCAGATACACAAGGTAATTTTGACGAAGTGTTAATGGACAATGTTAAAACGTCTGAATGTGTCATAAATGCCATGTTAATCGGAACATTTTATATATAGAATTCTGATTATACAAAAATATGTAAAGAAAACTTTTATTATTTAAAACTCTTTAGTTTTTAAAAAGGATTTTTCTGCAGTGTCATTCAGTGTTATAGAGTGAAGTCTATCATTCAGTAATAAGAGAGTTCAGTTTTGTATAGTTTATTAATTCTGTTTAATTTTTTTATATTAATTTTAAAACAGATTACCTAAGTGCTTTAAATGTTGTCATCTTATTATATGACAGAAAATACAATTAAATATTTTATTGTTTATTCCTTCTGAAGTACTTCCTCCATATCATAATAATAATACATAATTAAAATTTAAATATTCGAGAGTTTATATTTCCCATGTGTTATCTTTCGGCTTTTTACCGTAACAAGAAGTTGATTGATTGTAGCATGATTGTTGTTGGCATTTGATTTTTGATTACAATTCCTTTTTTATTTCGAATTCGACGACCCAACTTTATCAATTAATAACATAATGAGTTTTCTCTTCTGAATGTGTATACGTGTTATTTTGATGTTATTTTCGTCAAACTTGTGTTGACCTTTATGAATAACATATAATATTGACATTTTGGTAACAGTATCAATTGCTATATAAGGTCTATTGCAGTGATTCTCAACCACTGTTCCGCGGCACTTTTGTGTGCCGCCAAATTTAAAAAGTGTGCCGCCAAATTTTGCGAATATATAATAATGTTAATATTATTAAATTATATCATTTTAAAAGAAAAATATTTTAAACATGAATATATATTTAAATCCACAAAAAAATATATAGTATATTTTAGTTTATTTCGTATATAAAAATTTGTTGATAAACTATTTATGCAGTGTGTTGTAGTAAGTAAATAATTTTTATCTTCTTTTTTTGTGTGTGCCGCCAAATTTTGAAATCGTTAAATATGTGCCGCAACAAAAAAAAGGTTGAGAATCACTGGTCTATTGTTATCATGTCGTGTTGTGAGCGACTTGTAAGTGTATGTGTCTATTTTTGTGTAACAATTTTCTATGATGGGTCGATAACAGTTTGCTTAATCTGTAAAACGCCCATTAGGTGAGTTTGTTACACGAACACCACTGAACCCTATACTGAATTAAGGAATCACATCAGAACCGATTCATTAGTTGAATTAATATTGTATTTCGCCACGTCGACTAAATGTCAGGACAAGATCAGGGACCAAGTTTGTGTTATTTTGATTGTTTTTTTTATTGCCCTAGTTGGCAGACGAGCGTACGGCCCACTTGATGGTTAGTGGTTACCGTCGCCCATGGACTTCAGCAAAGCCACGGGCAGAGCCAAGCCGCTGCCTACCGTAATAGAAGCATTAATAATAACAGTATTTGTTGAAATAAGAGAACTCGTATGAGATTTTGCCGATGCGGGAGCTTCCTATGTTGGACCGACCAGGTTGATCCGGATCTCCACGCCCCAATTTCCGACTATCCGATTGAGAGTGAGTTCGTCAGTGGACTTTACCAGGCAACTATAAGCTCAAAGAGGTCAGAATCAGATTCAAATATAAACAGTTTGACATTGTCCCTTAACACTATGCGGTGATAATTTTGAACAATTGAACAAGGACCACGGAGTTCCGAAATCATAGATTAGGAATGTGGCTTTCAGTTACATGTTTGTCTTGCTCGTTTGCCTCTTAGTTGTAAAAAAAACAAAAAAAATGTCAATAAAGAGATACACGGTTTATAGTGTATTCTTTGAAGTGTGCTTGAACGTATATAGGCAAAATCCTTGACTGAATAGTAACGGCATTTTTTTGTATCAATAGCTGATTATGATTGTTCCCTGGTTAACTATCAGTGTTTCTAAAGACTTTTTTTAATCCAAATTATTTTAGACACAGTTAGAAGATCACAATTCATTTATCAACAGGTCCGCGGTATTGTGGGTTTCGCGTGTTTCATAGTTAACTGTAGGCCAGGTTACGATGTTAATAGACTGCCAAGAGGCAGTCGTGAGCACTCGTGAACACTTCAATTTTAAGTTTTTTTTCTGTCGCACAAAATTAATACGCCACGCGTGTAATTGTGGCATCAACACTTATTTTAGATGTCTAAGGACTAATCGGTTTTCTCTATACAGTTACCGCCTATTCACTGAGTATTGGGACCGATAAAAAAAAAAAAAAAAGATAGTCTTAACATATGCTTTGCAATTCGATTTCTAAGGACTACTCTAAAATCAGAAGAGCGTCGCACACTTTGTACAAAACATATTACGTGATTCTTTTACTTACGTCATATAGAATACTTACTAAGTCCATGTAGTATTGTTCCCGACACCAACTGTTCACCAAAATAGATGCAGTATGTACACACACGAAAACACACTAAAAACTACACCGACGACATTTGAGTCGTCTATTATCAAAGGTGGCAATCTGTGCATTTGGACAAAAAAAATGTTATTGATATGTCAATACAGATTGACTTGAATATCAATCGTCTCCTTCAAAGAATACGGTTCAAAACCTGCATTAAATAAAGTATTAACTTAACCTGTTATTTATCTAAGATGTCGTTCAGAAGAGTTTTGTGACTGCCAATGGAATACAAAGTCTAATAATTCGTTTTTCTGATTTACCAATAATTGTCCAAAAGTCACATTGCCGGCTTTGATAATAGTCGACTCATTTGTGCTAAAAGACTTGGGAGAAGATTGACTAAGGAGAAGAGTGAGAGGAATTTGTGTTGTGTTCTCGATTTATTTGATCACCACATGACAATCAAGGTTTTGAGAACTGAAGTCAGGTAAAACTGTGTAAGGGTTATCGTTCGTAGAAATATGGGTAGTAATGGCGAATCCTTGATAAATCTAGAGCAATTTAGAAGCAACATACGTATTATAACAGTTCGTCATAATGTTGTTATATCGTTGAGGCTATTTCCACGGAAAATAACAGTAAGAAAGCACGGTAATTACATTTTTTTAAAGTACTTTTTCGAGTTATTCTGTATCATGTAAAATTGATTTACTCACAAGTGTGTTTAACAACAAAATCCGATATTTTCTTATTACCAGTTGCGTCTAACACTTTCTGTGATTATTGCTAATTACGTCTCTGTAATAATATAAAAGTTTGCTCTCCAACCGTACCCAGTCTATTAACACAAACATGCAAGATTTGATCTTAAATATTTCAATCGAAACGAATCAAGATCAAATTCCCGCCACTACTGAAGCGAAAGCGAAAAGGAAAATAATAATAATAATAATAAAAAATAAAACACACGATAAAACTGCAATGAACTGGTATTATTATAAAAAAAAAAGCAATTATACAACAAAAATAATTCAAAACAAAACGACGTACATTAATTTAAAGAACAATTGTTTTATACAAATAATTAAAAAAATATAATAATAATAATAATAATAATTATAACAACAAACATCGACAAAATATATTCAAAGACAAAAAAACATGTTTTCAATTTTAATCAGTCCACGAGATTTCTTTTTGAAATGCAAATATAAGAATGAAATAGTTTTCCATTATTTTAAAATTAATTAATTAATAATTACGATATTATGCATATAAAAACAAATAATATTGAATGTAAAAAATAAGCTTAATTTTATTCTGGTTTGCATCTACTTAACTGTCATTTTGTGAAATATAAAATTAAGAAAAATAAAATAAAAAATCAAAACTATAAAAATCAGCTTTACACATGCGGAGCTGTAGTTGTCATAATTTGCAAAATATTATCGTCGAAAAATTAATAATTTCATAAACTACAATACTATACTTAAATACAAATGTAATGTGTTTAAAGTCATTTATATTAAGTAGTAGGTTGATTATGTAAAAAAAAAAACACGAATGAAAACATAAAATCGATTTCCGTTTAAAAAAATCGAAAATCGATTTTGTGGTTATGACGAATCTAGAAGTCTTTACGTCCGTTATCACTAGTTACCTCAGTTCTAGTAATCGATTCTATAAAATACATCGAAAAAAAAAACTCATTTAATTTTCTCGACAAATAAAAAAATTAAACATGCAAAAATAATTCGGTAAAACAACTGAGGCGAACCTTTTTTACGTCCCAACTGATATCCTGTCTACCTGAATGTAGCTATCAGAGGATTAAGTGAAAAACAAAGGCGGTCTCATCTTAGTTTTATTAGGAACAGGGCAGTCTATATAAAAAAAATCATTGGTGAGTGATCACTGAATTTTGGAACACACTAAGATACGACCGACGAATGTTATTCAGCTAATCCGTTGAGTTTCTAATGAGGAAGTCCAACTATGCGATCGAAGCAACGCCGAGACACCCGCATATGACGGCACACGATAAAAAAAAAAACAAGAAATGAGATAAAGATTTGAGTCGTTCCGCGAGACATTTAGCGCCGAATTCAACAATAACGGTGCTATCGGGGAAGATGATATCACGGACCACAAGCCGTTATCGCGGATATCAGCGTCAATGACAGGTGAAATCAGGAATTCAGATCATCTCTTACGCTTAAAATCAGAATATGGTACATATTTACAAAACAATACTAAATATCACTTATTCAATCACAACATTGTATGGCACATGACGAGCAGGTATTCCAAGAGGCGTTTGGATGTCAGGCAACGGTGACGTCATCGGCGTGGCTTCAATTAGCAATTTAAAAAAATATTATACGAGGATATATCACGAAGCTGTAACGTATAACCTAAAGTAAAATTAATACAGATCAATTTATGAGAACGATCTCGAGCGCACTAATCAAGGATCGCATCAGATCTTAACTTGTCATACTGTCAGCGAAGAATACTTAAAATCATTATCGAATAAAAATAAAAACCAAAATCACTAATTAAAAAAAATAAAAATCAAAACTAAAATAATTCAGCTAACACACTCAAACACACGGTAATTAATATAAAAAAAAAGTAGCATGACATATTGAATTCAAAAATAATAATAATAATGATAATACGAAATATTAATCGTTACATGCACCGTAAATACTACTTCTAAAAATATTTAAAAAAAAATCGCTTTTCTTAGAAAAAAAATATCTTACCAGTTTAACAAATTGTATAATATTTTTATTAAGAGCAGTTGTTGCAATACTCCATTAAGTAAAACAGAGACACACATCGGTGATGTATCCGAAAAAAAAATCTCAAAACAAAAACCAATCTAATATAAAGAAACTCTAGCGAAACGACATTTTACTAAAAGTGCTCTACTAGTTACTACCGTGTCCAATTCATATTATAAAATAATAATAATAATAAACTTACTTATATTTGTATAAAAACGTATAATTAACCGAGAATCTATTAATCGGTAAAAAACAACAAAGAGGAAATTATAGTTCGTGGGATCTCAGTGACTAGGCGGTATCGCGGAGATTGTTGATGAATCTTTCATGAATCAATGCTGTTTCTATTGGGAAAAGAACATTTACTTTCAGCGGAGAATTTAGACTATGAAAGACGCCAAACTCACTCAAATAAATGCTGTCCTATAGGTTCGTGATTCTCTAAACTGCTCTACTATCTATAGCTTCGAATGGTAATTCAAAATGGTTCCCGAACGCCGCGGTCAACATTGCCATTGATAAAACCCCTAAAATCACATTCCCCTCTTTTTTTTTTTAATACTACGTCAAATAGGTAGTAACCAAGATTGTCCATTTTCAGCTCAATCAATTTAACACTTACCTATAATAATGTAACAACTTCTTACTTAAGTTTTCGTATTTTCCACCGACACAGAATAAGTGCTAATTAAAAACAGGAAGTGCCATCGTGCCGTAGAATATTCCTTAAAACTAACAACAATACATCTCGATGCTCTCTCTAATACAATAAAATCACACGCTTAACACCTAACAATTTGTTAAGTAATAATAGTTAAAATATTGGTCCAACAAATGGGCTAAATAATACAAATGCCCTGAATATCATCCCTAATACAAAGGTGTTGGGGATATGAAAAAATATTTTTCGTAAAATCAATAATGATAAGGGATTCAGAACATCGGTCGAAAATTGTTTTCCGATCTGATGGAATAATCTCTATCATTGAATAGGTACTTTAATAACAATGTCAATACTATAAACTAATCTCATTACAGTTTCATTTGGGAATAATTCATACAGAGATCTCATGTCAGAATACATGATGCTTTATCAATAATAAAATCACGATCACATCGAGACAGGCGAAAGATTACGACACTTGCACTTTTAAATCATTAAGTTCAATTGATTTCACACATAATTGTCCTTCGGTTGTTTAAAATTGACACGCGCGGTCATTGTTACAGAAGAGTCTATTGCTGGCTGGGTGAGATTGGGTTCGGCCATTCCTTCAATAAAATCTTCTGTAAACGAATCGGAAGGTTCACATGCCTATTGGGGGCACTTGTACGTAGCGGTAGATGTACAGCCGGTAGTCCTTGCTCGCAAGTACAACTGAGCCGTCGTCCATGAGCGCTACGTCGAAGCATTGAGCGTGTTTGACCTTACTTTCGAGGGCAGATACGAGTTGGCCCTCCTGCGTGAAGATCGTCAGATTGAAGTTGTTGTGGTTATCGGCGATCAAGATCTCACCAGCTGCGTTGATGCCAACGCCGATCGGATAATTGGTGACACCTTCGCCCCCGATCTGACGCAAGTAAATGCCGTCATAATTGAATACTTTGACGCAATGTGCGCGATTGTCACTGATGAAAATCTCCTGCTTATCATTAACGACGACGCCGTTGGGGAATTCCAAGTGCTTAGAGCAGCCAAACTTCTGTAGTACGTTGCCCACTTGATCGAAAATGATAACCCGCATTACTTTGCATTCGACGACAACGATACGGCCCTTGTTGTCGACGGTGACTCCGCGGGGATGTTGCAAGATGTTTGCCCCGAATTTGCGTACAAACTGCCCGTATTGGTTATAGATCTGGATCTGGTGTGTTGGCGATCGTTCTGTCACAATTATGTCTCCTGATGTGCGAACAACAGCGACGCGGTTAGGATACAGTAACTGGCCGTCACGCTTGCCGCATTCCCCGAATTGGAATTTGAAACGACCTTCTTTGTCGAAGATCTGAATGCGGTGGTTGTTTGTATCGGCAACAATGATATCGTTCTGAGCATTGACCGCGACACCGCTGGGTTCCGTGAATTGGCCTTCCATAACGCCAAACTCTCCGAATTTGCAATGGTAAATCATTTTTTGGCGCTTGATTTGAGATTTAGGCGGGAACATAGCAGTGGAAATCAATTTGTTTGTTAGGTCTAGCAGAGGATCGGTATGTGCCACAGCAGTCAGTGAGTATGGGTCAGTTGTGGTTGGTGGAAACAGGGCATCACAACCACCGTTGGACCATTTTTCGTATGGATTAATTCCGTTTAGATTCATATCTCCGATAGCAGCAGAGAAAGGCCCGAGGCTGTTGACGCTGTTGAATCGTTTTGAAATCAAATTAGATTCGAATGGCGAAGTAGACTGGCTAGTAGGCCCTAGAAGCCCATTAGTAAATGGACGATCCAGAACTCCGTTCAAACCGGTAGGTAGATGAATGCCACCGTTCAAGCTTCCAGAGCTTCCGTTCACGCTGCTGCTGCTGGATGATGAGCCTCCATTCAACAGGGATCCGTTTGTTGGACGAGCGATCGGTGGTTGTTTAGTCGGACCGACGTTTGCTTCTGAGCTTGAGCGTACGTACCCGAAAGTGTTTCGTACACCTACCTGGATGGCTTGGTAGTTGGAAACAAATTCCAGTTCGCATGCTGTCTGTACGCTTTGTTCGGGGTTAGAGCTCATCAAGGATTGCAGTTTGGTATCGAGAAGTTTCCTGAACATAAGGATCTCAGCGATGTTGGCGCATTTCGTCAGTTTCTCGACAAAGTCGCATGTCTGATAAATCTTATCTACAGTTTCCTGCGCCTTTTGTCCAACCACTGTCAGGGCAATTTGTTTGGTAGAAAATACACTTTCTAGCTCTTTTAGCAGTTCTTGTTTTCGTTCTTCCAACATGGAGCGATAGAACTGGAAAGTGTCGTTTATCTCATTCTGTGCCTTGTGATACTGAACTTGTAATTTTCCAGCGGCGTGCTCTACTGTCTTGACCACGTGCCTTATTTCAGTTGCGCGGGTCTTAGCTTCGTTTACCGCTTGCTGCATGAGCTCCAACTGTTTGGGACCGGCGTCAGAGAGATGCTCGCAGTCGTGCAGAGCCGCTGGATGCTCTATAATGGTGCATTCCTTGCACACCGGCACGGAGCACGTACGGCAGTAATACTTCAAGATGTCATTTTTGTGTCTTGGGCAGAATGCGGTTTTCTCTCCGCTTGTCGTAATAGTAGTCCCCAGTATGCCTTTGTCGTCTTTCATGTCGGTGAATGCAAGAACTCGATGGCCTTCGAAGCAATGCATGAATTGGTGTGCCATGACGCAGTTGGGGCAGAGGTAGTTTGCGCAATCAACACAACGCGCTACGGCGTCAGATTCCTTGGACTTGCAGCCGGTGCAACGAGCCAAGGGAGAGCTTGTCTGTCGCCCAGATGAGAGCAGCTCAGCGTCTTGGTCGACAGCAGCGGCGATCACTAAATTCGTAAGAAGGCTGTCAACACCACCGGGTGGCAATTGAGTGTCAACACGACAAGTAACGCACGTTACTCTGTCCGGGTGGGTCTGTTCTCTGTCCAGGCAAGCCCGGCAAAAAGTATGAAAGCAGTTAAGTACTTTGGGGTCGATGAATGTCTCACGGCAGATGGCGCAAGTGGTATCGAGTCCGTCGAAGTCGCGTAAATCACATACGGCGGAGTCGCTCGCAGGGGGTGATGAACCGCTGAGAGTGAGGGGCGATATGGAGCCACGCTCCAGCGAACCTATTGAGTTGGCACCGGGCAGCGACTCAAGGGACGGGGTGCGTGAGGCCATCTTCAGGAAACCGGCATCCCTGAAACAATATGAAGCAACACTTAATTTTTTCCAATTCTATATTAGATATATACAAATCGTAGTATAAAAAGTGAGATATCTATCGAACAATGTCAGTTAATCTATGAAATACAAATCGAACAAGTGTAATGTGAGCTCGCAATTTTAGGCGTTTCTATTGGAGAGAAAATGCACTTAGCCATTACTGTGGCGTCCTAACCTTAGATATAAGCAAGGGGGTGCCATAAAAGTGATAAATAGAGAAGCTTTAGTCAATATTTTCGGGAAATTTACGATGTGTACGTTACTTTCCGGAAAGAACTGAACGGTATTTTCAAACGTCAATAATGGGCGAAATGCAGGTTCAAAAGGAGAATGTTGTGAGGGCAATGCAGTTTTCGGGATGAGGGGTTGCTATAGCGACGCTTAGGGCGCCCCGCAAGGGAGCTCGAGAGGGGAATTTATTTTAACGCCCCCGTTTTTACCTAAGGGGTGCACATTTCCGAGGTGAACGGCCTCTCGCGGCTAATACTGCCGTTTCAACGCTACATTCACAAATTGCAATTTTGGCAGTTTTCGTTCGTAGAACGTTGGCAATTTATCATTTTGATCTATTATCGTGGTACGTGTTTCGGAATAAGTAAATATTGGAAATACCAACAGCGCAAGAGGTCTCCATTACGTCTCTCCGTTATTAGAATAGACGATAAATTTTAATTTAGTATAACAATGTCTTTGTTGTGAAATCGCCTATATTGTCCGAAGTTCATTTAATTTAGTTATATTTTGCGAAAATGAATTCTACGAAATTTATTGTATGAAATACGCCGAATTACTAACGAGAGTAAATTGAAAATTCCTTTCAATCTTGAAAGATATTGGTAACTACGAGTCTGTTCACACATACATCTAACATAAATAAACGTAAAAGAATTCGGTCATAATATCAGTAAGGTACAGAAGATTTTAGACAAATGCTTTTTCATGTACTATATAGCGTTAGTCTAAATCGATTCTGTGTGTTTCGTGTAGTACATTAATTTTGAATATATTTAATTGCGTGGATTAGATCACGAATCTATACTAATATTATAAAGCTGAAAAGTTTGTTTGTTTGAACGCGCTAATCTCAGGAACTACTGGTCCGATTTGAAAAATTCTTTCAGTGTTAGATAGCCCATTTATCGAGGAAGGCTATAGGCTATATAACATCACGCTAAGACCAATACAAGCGGAGCACCATAATAAATAATGTTTCAAAATCGGGGTATTTTGAGAGCTTCCGCTGCGTGCGTTGCAGGAACGATTAAAGTTTCGCTAAAATAATGTATGACAGAATTGTTGCCCTTTAAAAAGTCTTAAATAAAGTCCGTGACAGCATATGTCTATATGTTAAGGTTAGCTCACTATAAGGTTAATGCTAGCCAAATTTGTTCTAAAATAAAGCATTATTTGTGAACTATTTATTCCACGCGGACGAAGTCGCGGGCAAAAGCTAGTAAACAAATATTACTGAATGTTTTCCCGAGCGGATAGCAAAGACGAGTGGCAAGCGAATTGAGAATTTGCAATGGATCACGTTCTGTGTGAATCGGCCGGACATTCACGTGATGGACGCTAGCCGACGCAACATTACATCGCAGACCAGGAGGTGGACTGCTTTTAGCCTACTCAATCTCTGTTTACTGGTTACACATCTTTTTTGGTTCGGATTTTTACTGGTGGTAGGACCTCTTATGAGTCCGCGCGGGTAGGTACCACCACCCTGTCTATTTCTGCGGTGAAGCAGTAATGCGTTTCGGCTTGAAGGGTGGGGCAGCCGTTGTAACTATACTGAGACCTTAGAATTTATATCTCAAGGTGGGTGGCGCATTTACGTTGTAGATGTCTATGAGCTCCAGTAATCACTTAGCACCAGGGGGGCTGTGAGCTCGTCCACCCATGAAATCAATAAATAAAAAAAAAACCATCGAAGGGTGAAAGGCGTCATTTCGCTTAATACGCGACATATATCTTTGTAATTAAAGGTGCGTTTTATTTGATATCAGCATCAACAGTTCGATGTTTTTAATTGAACTTCAATTAAGTTCACTCCATTCTAAAAGCTGAAGAAGCTTTTTTGTTATGATATTTTATTCAAATTTTAAGCTTTAAATGGCTCTCCTGTAAAGTCGCCTTTCACCCCTCGATATTGTACGCCGCCAGGATGCCAATTTAAACTACTTAAAGCTTCGCCTTCACATAATATAACAAACAATTCTCACAAGGCAACTGTGAACGAACTCCACGTACTTAATGAATCATACAAATTATTTGCAGCTTTTTTTTTTAGAATGCCTAACAATAAAATGAATTCATATTTTAATCGACTTTAGTTTTATATGAGCGATCTCTGCTTTTTTATTTATTATTTTGTCCTTGTAGGCAGACGAGCATACGGCCCACCTGATGGTGAGTGGTTACCAGCGCCCATGGACTTCAGCAATGCCAGGGGCAGAGCCAAGCCGCTGCTATGATTAAAGCTACATAATTTCCTGCCGTGTATGTAAATACATCCTGAGTTTAAGTTATCATTGAATTTTTGTTATACAGCTCTGTTTTTTTTATGTTGTTACGGGTTTAATTTACATGCCTAGCTCCTAGACCGAGTCGTCAGACAATGCCAGCTCGATTGCATTGCCATAATTTATTGCATACAGAATGACCACTCGGGACATCTCAATGAAGATACCCATCGGTATTTACACAGACAGACGACAAATAGCTCCAATCCGCGTTTCTATTGTAGAATAGAGTTGGATCTATGTTGAAATGATTCTACGATCGAAACTTGACTTTAGGATAATCACATCATGCACTGCATTCTCTATGGCTGGGCTATGCATTTTTTTAATTGTTCTTGGTTTCACCATCTGTTAAGCAGATTCATTGTGACATGATAATTATGCGTATTGAATGAAGGTAGTGTCATGCAAATCTACCAGGTACTATTTTTAATACGCTTTTATTAGCTTCAGACGTATGTATGTATGTTTGTAATGGAACCTTTGAGCATGATTTTGATTGGCCCCCTTCAAAACGTCGGATTAACTCGAAATTTGGTGTACTTATTAAGGACCGATGACAATTCAATATTTAAAAAAGAATGAAAAAACTTGAAAAAAATTGAAATTCAACTAAAAAATGAAAAATAAATAACAGTTTAATAGCACTATAATAACAAAATACGCTTTGATAGAAAACCCAACTAAAAAACAAAAAAATTACAATAAAATCATTTTTTCTTACACTATTTTTAATTCAAATTTATTAAAATTTATTTTATATTTTTTAGTTAGATTTTCTATAAAAGCGTATTTGTTAGTTTCTTTAAACTATTATTTATTTTTAGTGATAGAATAGTGGTGTTATTTAAAAAAAAAACAGTTAACGTAAAAAACGGTGGTAAGGCGTAAAGTGTAGCCGCATTGGCCTTACTGACGACCGTGAGCAGCGGTGAGTCATTATCGGTGGCCCGCGTGCCTGTCTACAAAGGCATTTAACAAGCCTATACACACGCAATATATTTTAATATCTATATCGATGTATGTAAGTTTAAAATAGGATGGCTTTGTTCCAGGGTACCCCTTAGGGGGATGTCTTCATTTTGAGATTTATAGATTCTAGAAATGCTGATAAACGAAATTTATCGAAATTCTAATTAATAATAATAATAAAATTAATCTGTAACAGAGTAGTACAGTACTAACCATATAATCAAAGCGGTCAAATTTTAATGTGTTTAAAGAAAACTCGAGAGGTTGACAGCCAGTGGAAGTTCGTCCGCCATATTATTATTAATACGGGAAGCAAAAACTTTGTATCCCTTTTTAAGAAAATTGCGCGGACGGAGGAGTATGAAATTTTCCACACTTATAGAGATTATAGAGAAGAAGTGCACAATGCTAAATTTTTTTTAAAATAATGCATAAAAGATACATTAAATCAATAAAGAAAACATTACACACACTACCATGTATTTGACACACACACACACTATGCATACTATTTGTTTATTCTCAAACTTTTCTTTGCAGGCTGTCAGTTATAATCTGTCAAATTGAGAATAGACTAAATACTGTTTTCTCTTTATTAATATTTGTCTAAAGTGTAGTCTTGACGAAATCTGTGATTATAGAAGTATAATAAATAGTCCTTGACAATAGAATCATAATAGTGTACAAACTTAAAATTTCCATTAGTTATAGTCGAATTTCGACTACCAGGGGATCACTAGTATTATTAAAAATGATAATTCAATAACGAGCATTTGAAGCTTTAGAAGCGTAAGTTATTTGGTTAACGGTATAAATCTCTCCTAATACCACATTATTATAAGATATTTATTATACAAGGGTATTTCCAGCGAAATTACATCTTAGTTCCGAAGACCAAGAGCCTGTTCTGGGAGGCCATTAATTGCGATCGGGTCGAACAGGCTTAGGGAGCTCCGGAAGGCTTTCTCAACTATCGTAAATCACTGCGACGTTCACACGAAAACAACGCTACGTGCTTAGAAAATAAAATGTAGAATTGTGTGTGGATATCCGATCGGAGGGATGGGTCTCCCGCGCTGGCCGGCGTTACCTAGGTGAGGTGGATACTATTATTTTACGGTAACATGTACTAATTTTGGATTGTTGCTAGGGATACTGTTGGTATTGTTACGTGCCTTTGTGACTTTGTGAATACGACACTTACCTATTTTTATGAGAAAAATCACACACTAGTGGTAGGACCTCTTGTGAGCCCGCACGGGTAGGTACCACCGCCCTGCTTATTTCAGCCGTGAAGCAGTAATGCGTTTCGGTTTGAAGGGTGGGGCAGCCGTTGTGACTATACTGAGACCTTAGAATTCATATCTCAAGGTAGATGGTGGCGGTTGCGTTATATATGTCTATGGGCTCTAGTAATCACTTAACACCAGGTGGACTGTGAGCTCGTACACTCATCGAAGCAATAAAATAAAAATAAAAACTGTGTTTGGTAGCCCTACAAATGTGTAATTTAAATTAATTATATATAAAATTACATTTATTGTACATATAAAATACAATAATAATGTTATTTTATTAGTAAAGGTTTAGGGCTATGAAAATCTAACTTCCTACGTCCAAAACCAACAAAATCAGAAATATTTGAATTCCAAGTATACTTAAAACTTTGTTGGTCTTGTCTCGATGGTAGTCTCTAAATTAGAAAAAAGAAATGGCATCACTCGATTGAGCATTAAAAATATGTGAAACAAGTGAAATGTTCCGTTTTGTGACTCGTTGTGTCAAAAATAGATCTATTAAAACTACACTAGCGCCATCTTTTACACACCGATGGTACTATAAAAAAACGTAACTTGCAATGCTAAGTTTCATCGCATCGAATCAACGTTAAGATACCGCATCAAAAAAAAACAAACAAACAAATACCTATTTATTTTATACTAGCTGACCCGGCAGACTTCGTAGTGCCTCAATCGATAAATAAAAGACCTAAAGTTTTGTATAAAATAAACTTAACACAAACAAAAGGAATCCGTCCGACGGGGGACACATCAAAGGAAAAACAAAATCGTTATTTTTATTTAATTCCGAGCATTTTCATATTTATCTAAATTTTAAACCTTCTCTGAACTTCCACAAATAATTCAAGACCAAAATAAGCCAAATCGGTCCAGCCGTTCTCGAGTTTTAGCGAGACTAACGAACAGCAATTCATTTTTATATATATATAGATAGATAGATAGATAGATATTATCTTTGCATTCTACAGATTAAAAAATACTTTTTAAACATCGCGAAAGCGTCGTTCGATTTTCGAAATAGATCGAAAAACACTTTGGGATGCCAGCGTACATTATTCAAAACTTCTCAACACTTGTAAAACTTAAAATTCATGAGACCCCGGCGAGCGAACGGCGAGCAAATTTTTTAGGGTTGGCAACTAAGCCCTTTTTTATACGGTCACGTTCTTTTATAACGTCCATGTACATAGGGGCTGCCATTCTGTAGTTCCAAATAATACATACACGTTTTTATCATCTCCAGATTTTACGATCGACGGTTAAATACGTTTTATGTTATTTAAGCCTTCGTCAAACAGAACGCGTACTTAACGCCGCGTACTTAACGTCGCGCTCTTCTAATTGACTAGATGAGTCTAACGCTCCTTGACGCAACGCATTCGCCAAATCATAGTGCCTTTCGATAGCAGTGTAAAAATTTAAAAGTATTAAGAAATCGAGTGATTCAGATGTGGCATTGTATAAACATGGGTATTTTCGAACTATTTATATCATTTTTTCGGGCATTATTTAGTATTTTAACACACATTCACGCGGACGCTAAAATAAAATTTGTAAAAAATTACTACGCCTGACGTCAAAGCGTCCTAACGCCGCGACAGAGCGCTGCGTACTTATAGCGCTGGGGCTCTGTTTGACGGTATGTTACCATAGTAGTACAACACATCTCGGCGTCATAGCGCGGCGTGAGTTTAGCGCGCTAATTACGCGTTCTGTTTGACGAAGGCTTTTGAGTTAAAAAAATTTTAATTAAAGTACATATCTCCACAATCATAATAATACTATTAGCCCGATTATTCGTCACCGTTGGAAACTTGAAATCTTAGCCTCATTGTCTAACGTTAATTTATTAGCTTCCATGTTAAGTGGTTACTGGGGTCCATAGACATCATAACGCGAAAATATAAAACCACCCACCTGTCGCCGAAGACGTGTTTAATATTCCCCTAAGAAGAACCGAGAAATTTTATTGGTTTTTCATTGATTTATTTTCCTCAATTCCGAGAAGAAGATTAAGGCACCATTCCAAAAATAAATACCAAAGCAATAAAAGAACTTTGAACTTTGCTGTTTTCTTTTGCAGGTATTTTTTACTGGTTGTAGGACCTCTTGTGAGTCCACCCTGCCTATTTCTGCCGTGAAGCAGTAATGCGTTTCGGTTTGAAGGGTGGGGCAGCCGTTGTAACTACTTGAGACCTTACAACTTATATCTCAAGGTGGGTGGGCGCATTTACGACGTAGATGTATATGGGCTTCAGTAACCACTTAACACCAGGTGGGCTGTGAGCTCGTCCATCCATTTAAGCAATAAAAAAAACACAATCATTACTTTGACAGAGGATTGATGGTAAGAATCGGGACGGAGTAGCTTTTTTTTAAATTTCGTTGTAATTTTACGTTGTAAATTTATATGGGCTCCAATAACCACTTTTTTATTGCCTTTGCAGGCAGACGAGCATACGGCCCACCTGATGGTAAGTGGTCACCGTCGCTCATGGACATCAGCAATGCCAAGCCACTGCCTACCATAAAGTACTCTCCCCAAGCCTCGTTTGAAGAAGGACATGTCATAGCGCTCGGAAAACACCGTGGAGGGGAGTTCATTCCAAAGCTGGATGGTACGTGGCAAAAAAGATCTTAATACCAGGTGGCCTGTGAGCTCATCCACCCATCTAAGCAATAAAAAATATATTATAATAATGTCTAGTAACATTGCCTTAGGATCCATACAAGCATCTTAGCTAAAATTTCGACTGAGTTCAAATTTAAGCATGCAATGAAATGCAAACAGTTTAGCAGCAATGTAATATAAAATACGATAAAAAATACGATAAGTTTTAGGAACATTTAGACCATTTAGCTCTATAATGTTATTATGTTGTACTAATTTTACTAATGTACTACGTTATACGCGACTTCTACTATATCGACAATTAAATTCACGCGAGACATATTGAAATTAATGTTGGCTCGATACTGGTCAGAGAGTTTAGATATGAGCAACCACCGGAAATTGAATATTCAAAACAGTCTGTATAAATATTCTTGTTTCAGGCGTCGTTCAATCTTCCACGTACATTATGCGCTGAAAGTTTACAACGAAGCAGAATGACGGTAGAGAAAAATTAAACAAGTTACGTGGCGCGACTGAATTACTTAACGTTTAATGAAAACTCAGTAGAGTGGACTAAGGACGCAATTTTCACCGGCCACCCCCCCGTCTAAAGTGGCCAAAAATATTCAAGTCGCCTTCCTACAGGTCTGTACTCGGGTACTGCAATTTTTGACCCCCCATTTTATTTTTTCCGATTGTCACAGTCAAGTGGTCAAAAAAAAAGTAATTTATTATATATATTTAGTGAGGTTAAAATCTCAATTGCATTTTATGACAGTTTTCTTTCCCTTCAGACCGGACCGGATGATTTGTTCGCGGCTAAAATAAGTAAGATGGCGGTGCCTACCCGTGAATAAGACCTACAATAGGCGCTTTAAGCTATCTAAATAGTCGAATCAATTTACAGAGTTAAATATATTAAATTTGAAAACATTTTGTCATTTGTAAAAGAATAAAAATGTGAAGTAATTGTTACAAAGCTGTTTTTCAATGGCGTATTTTATTTTAAAAATCGCGAACTGACAATAGAATACACGAAAATCGGATATGTTTTTTTTTCTTTTTCTTCTCTTCTATTTACAATTAGCCAAGCCGACTCTTTTTGCTTCCGATCTTTGATATGATTTAGATCTCATTACTATAAAATTTCAGAAGGCCAATCCGCAGATTTCCGTTTCAGAGTCTATAGATAACATACTTACATAGACAGATCGACTGTTATACCTATTTATTGTTATTTTAGGACTAAATTTCGTCACGTAGGTCCAGGCAGTCATATGCAGTCATAGTGCTATCATACGAATTCTAATAAATACAATAACAACAGCTCAACTGTTCACATGGGTATTTCGTTTTCAAAAGATTTTAGAAAATCTTCTTAGTAACTAAGAGACAATAATTACGCTACTTGGGCCACGATACTTTTTTACAGATCCTCAAATTTCGACCTTTAGACCCCCCAAATCGTAACGTTCATTTTATTTCACCTGAACCGGGATCACCTGAATCCGGCCAAGAACTTTAATCTTTAATATTGAATGACAAGACATAAAACTTGTTCAATAAAGCCGGAGATATGCAAATCTCGAGTCCTTTATAAATAAATTATATATGAGAGTTCGAAGAATAGGCGGGGAATACAAGCAGAGACGTGACGAGAGGGAGTGACGTAATGAAGTCATCTTCTTCAGATGTTTGCATCTCCGAGCAGTGGCATAGAAAAATAAAGTCGGTCAAAGGTATTTTAGTATTAACTAGTGACCCGCCCTCGCTTCGCCTCGGAAACTGTAATTTATTATTGATTTCTCCATTATTTAATGGATGTTATTATACATATAACCTTCCTCTTCAATCACTCTGTCTATTAAAAAAAACCGCATCAAAATCCGTTGCGTAGTTTTAAAGATTTAAGCATACATAGGGACAGAGAAAGCGACTTTGTTTTATACTATGTAGTGAAGTATTTTCTCGTAGTATATAATAGTTTTCGCTACACAAATAATTTTACTGTTTAATTTCGTTTTTATAAACAATTTTCGTGATCACCTTAAAAGCAATTTTGATTACGTCAAAGCCACGTTTTTTTTAGCTAGTAATAGATTCATAGAAATTTGCTACTACAATAAGTAATATGTGAGTGAAGGGAGAACTGAATATTTTTTCGTCCGTAACACGTGCGAGTTAGGCATTTTTTAAACAGACTCAACAGGTTTTTCCGTAATGGAGTTTAATAAATATACTGAAGTAACATAATATGTCATGTCACTATTTGTCATCTAAAAGTTAATTGACGCTAAGTAAGCTTTATTGGCCTTTTTTATTCAAGTCGATTTACATTCGGAGATAGAGTTCTGGAATAGACTATTAAAAGCCTATTTGTTAGCTGTCCATATATCAATGGCCACAGAACGGTTCATTGTTTTTTTTTTCTTATTCATAAACTTGTTAGGAAGTATCATACATATCTGGTGGTGGAGATTCCATATTTCAGAAATTTTGAACGAAGATTGTCATTCATCAAGTCTTTTATTACCGAGGGTACTAAAGAAACCCACAGACACAAGCCACTGAGTTTCTCGTCGAATCTTCTCAGTGGGTCGCAATTCTGATTCGGCGGTAGATTCAGCGAAGCACAGCTCTTGTCAAGGCCAGCGTTAGCAACTCCATCCAGGTTGAGCCCCGTGAACTCATCTACCGGTCCGTGAGCAGCTGCAATAGCTCGTTAGGCTATCAGGGATTAGATAGGAAAAAAGTGTACATGCCCTCCATAAGGGACATTAAACAAAACAGCGTGTTATTTTTTCGTGCCGCATCGAAATGTTGTATGAGGCTGATTTATGAAATGAACTAGTCAGACATTAAGTATATGTAAGGATTTTCGCGGCGTAAGTGCTGTGTGTTGTAACTCAACAGGGTAAAATACGCGGGACTACAGAGAGCACGAAGAAACCAGGAAACAAACCTTCGCTTGTATACGAAACAGATACAGGGTGTTTTTTTTTAGATTAACACATGTAGCGTTAGCTAAAAATTCTTGACATTGAGAAATCTTGCTGTATCCATAATCTATGTTTTATTAAATTTTATGCATGACACGCGATTAAACTTTTTTTTGTTATTAAAATATAACTTCCTTACTTGTAATACCAGATGACCGCAGTACTCACAATTTACTTTATAGATATGGAATATAAATTGATAATTACTTTTGTGAAGGGTTATCTATTGAATCTGTTTAAGTTAGTTCTATGGTGCCTTGCCTTTTATGCTTCGTGCACGTTTTTAGAAGGGACATAAAAGAATTGTATTTTTTATGGTAAATAAATTGACATATTTAAAAAAAAGTTTGTTATTCATAACGTGAGCAGTCACTTAAGAAGGGGGAATTTGTATTTTTTTTTATTTATTTTTTAATTGCTTAGATGGGTGGACGAGCTCACAGCCTGTGGCCCACCTGGTGTTAAGTGGTGTGTAATACAGATCTTTGAGCCTAGTAAAAATTCCAGCTCTCTAAGGATTTATTAGAAATCAGCACAATTTTGTAAATTTCTTTCTATCCGTTGTAAAATTTTGAGAGAAATAAAATAAATAATATTTTCATTATTATATTATTTGTTTGTTCGTAATCTCTACACGCGTCTTTATGCAATTGAATTTCCACTCCTAGCTAATCTAAGGACATTAAAGGAGGATTAAATTATAGGATATTCTCATATTGAGTTTTAACAGACCTCAACAAAAACGGTAACGGTAAGACTATTTAATACTTTTAAATTTGCTCCAGAAAACAGTTTGCAGTTTTAAAAAAAACAATATTTAATCTTAAATTTACAATATCGCGCACGCTCTATGCGCGAAGGGTTAATGCCTGCGGTGATACATGACACGGCGTCCGGTTATCCGGCAAATAAACGGGATTATGTCAGAAACGGTCACGCTGCACGATTCCCTCTTGTATCATATACTCATGCAGAAACGGATTATATACTGTCGCATTATGTAGCGAAGCAACTAGGGTGTAGGCAGGCGTACATGCTTAGTGCTGATAAATTACTCTCATTTATATCATAATACGAGGGTTGCGTAGTCGGGGAGGGTCGGATCTAACGCACTTATTGTTTCACATTATATTTTTATTATTACGAAATGTTGGCTTTGTGAAAATAATAAACTAGCGGATATAATTGACGATTAGAACATGTTGGCTCTTTGTGGCATAATGTTTACCTCGTGTTTTTGTAGGGTTTGCGGGATTTTATGGATATAGGCAGTGTAAGGGGTACAGCCAAACCGCTCAGAATTATGTTTATAATTAGTTTTTTTTCTCCATTCAACGATTTTAGCTTCATACTAATATTTACTGGTGATAATGGACAACACAGCGTGCATGGCGTTAAGTTGTGAAAGGGTCCACTCTTTTTTTTATTGCTTAGATGTTTGGACGAGCTCACAGCCCACCTGGTGATAAGTGGTTACTGGAGCCCATAGACATTTACAACGTAAATGCGCCACCCACCTTGAGATATAAGTTCTAAGTTCTCAGTATAGTTACAACGGCTGCCCTACCCTTCAAACCGAAACGCATTACTGCTTCACGGCAGAAATAGGCAGGGCGGTGATACCTACCCGTGGGGACTCACAAGAGGTCCTACCACCAGTAATACCACCAGTACTCGCCGTCAATTATTAAAAAGTCGAACGCGGCTGTTGATACTGATACAAGGTTGGTAATCTCGAATTCAGTTATCAGATGATGTTAAACAACGACCATACTTGAATGTGTGGCAATCTTTCTCAACTTTTTATTATTTATTTTTTATTGCTTAGATTACACTTATTATATACATGATTTTATTATTGTAAAGTTTTAATTGACAAACGTTATTGGACTTAGCAAGTTTTTCGTGTTCCTTATTCCAATAACCGACACAATTGAATCAAATTATTTCATTCAATCAAAATATAGAGATGGCTCTAACCGTTTCTCATGACGATCGTACGATTACATAGTTTCATTATGTTTAATTAATTAATCGCAGACGTTAATGAACGATTCTAAAGATAACGTGACTGGGTTTTGGTATGTCGGAGTCATTATGATTCGCTAGGGATGTACTAACGACGAATTATAACGTTAATGAGAAATAAGCGACGTCGCGCGAATCTGATTTCTTGAACGTTAACTACATTAGTACGATGGTAATTACACTCTATTTGATTTGTAGTTGAACGCCATAGAGATTATGAGGTTTTTTGTAGACAAGAGTAATTGTCTGATTGGCTAAAGGTTTCCTAATCTAAATAAAATAAATTTGAAGTCGTCGTGGCCTAACAGATAAGACGTCCGGTGCATTCGTGTTGAGCGATGCACCGGTGTTCGAATCTTAGGCGGGTACCAATTTTTCTAATGAAATACGTACTCAACAAATGTTCACGATTGACTTCCACGGTGAAGGAATAATAACATCGTGTAATAAAAATGAAACCCGCAAAATTATAATTTGCGTAATTACTGGTGGCAGGACCTCTTGTGAGTCCGCGCGGGTAGGTACCACTGCCCTGTCTATTTCTGCCGTGAAGCAGGACTGCATTTCGGTTTGAAGGGTGGGGCAGCCGTTGTAACAATACTGAGACCTTAGAACCTATATCTCAAGGTGGGTGGCGCATTTACGTTGTAGATGTCTATGGGCTCCAGTAACCACTTAACACCCAGTGGGCTGTGAGCTCGTCCACCCAATCTAAGCAATAAAAAAAAAATAGCTGAGCGTCATAGAGATTACGAGGTTTTTGTAGACAAGAATAATTGTCTGATCGAGGGCTAATGGTTTTCTAATCTAGATACTACTGTATTACAGAAACAAGTCGGGTAAACAATCGTTAGGAAGGTCAGGGACGTAAGTTATGTTTTTTTTGGGGGAAAAGATCTTTCGCCGAGCTAGTGGAGTTGCTTGGTAGACCGACGTGTTGGATGTTGTTCGGAACTTGTATATATTTAGGTTTATCTTGATAATATCGTAACCGCTATTTAGGCATACGTCAAATTACTAACGTTCTATGGATAGCTACAGATACCATTTTGTTTTGTGTCGTGTGTTCTCTGGTTTTTGAGGAGTAGGGATTTCTACTAATTACATTATTTGAAATTAAAAAAAAATCAAGATACGTTCTAAGGAAGTGAATTAAAACGGTTGCTAATCTTCGAGTGAGGATCAACAAATTAAGAAGGACATCGCGGGCCATGACGTCATTCCCATTTTAAAAGCGACATGAGTATGTCCCATTCTGCTGTAAAATGGCTAAGGCACCTAACTAACTAGAACGCATCATTGCTTTCCCACAATGCCCAACGAAATATCTATTTTGTTTTATTCAGTTACCTTAATTTTCGCCATATAGAGTTCAATGTCCTTTTCCACGGTGATACCGGATACTTACCTGTAAATAAAATATTAATAATTTAATAAAAGTAATTAAATAAATAGGCAATCCGAAAATATTTACAACTCTTTCTAAAGGTTTTAAGACATGAAATAAATTCAATAAATTTTTTTTATTTTTATTTTTATTATAATGTATATGAGGTAAGTTCGAACACTTAACACCAGGCGGTGCGTGAGCAGGTCTATCGTCCTGGCTAAAAAAAATCACAGAGCGGTACATTTATTGTTAATAACCGATCTGTTTATAGCTAACGTAGTGTAAACAAAAAAAAATATTAACATTTTAAAATCATCAGCTTGAAAGCTCCAACATAAAAGCTGTATTACCTAAAAAGCTCATCAAAGGTGAACCGTAAACCGCTTTATGTTTTAAATCGTTAAAATATTGTAAGTGCCAACTTTACTGTGCCGAAAGAAGACTTGTTTTTTTATTTATATATCTATATCAATTGAAATTAATTACTTCGCAGATAAATTTATGTTATGAATTTGGGTAATAGTTGGTGGAACTTGCATCTGCTAATTACCTAGGTAAGGAAGACTTAGGTGTTACTCATAGACGTACTTCCTAAGGACTGTTTAAGATTTTACATTTTCTTTATGTTTGTTTTTATTGCTTGTTACAACGGCTGTCCCGCCCTTCAAGCCGAAACGCATTATTGCTTCACGGCAGAAATAGGCGGGGCGGTGGTACCTACCCGTGCGGACTTACAAGAGGTCCTAACCACCAGTGAAAAACGCTCTAAAATCTATAAATTGAATCCGTAGTAAGGAGTCCACTGAAGGCCGACCAGACGATCACTGAATGACGCTTAATGAAGCTTAAATCGAAAATTAAACTTTAAGCGCGATCACAACAAAAGCTCGATTACGAGCCGTCAGATTTTATAACAATATTCCGTACGTAAAGCCTACAACGTAATTAGTCTATTTTGCATTAATTTATTTCGCACTCTGCCGGAATTTCAAGTGCTTAATAAACTTTTTGTATTAACTGGAGCCGGCAAACGCTGCCTTTACAATACAGCGAAATGCGAACGATGATAATTTCTAAGAATTACGTTGTTACCATTTGATTGTTTTGTTTAGATTCGATGTTTAAAATAATTCCTCAATTACTGCCCTAAATGTATGTTCATCATCATCATCATCAGCCTTTATCTGCCCACTGCTGGACATAGGCCTTCCCCAATGCCTTCCACATAATGCGGTCCTCCGCCTTCCGCAACGACTTATGTTCGCTTTATTATAATAACGATCAAATTGATACTTAAATAAATAATAATAAAACAATTACTGTCATCATATGGGAAACAGACACTTATATACGTATCGGTTTTAAATATTTATATGTCTAATTTAAAACACCAAGACAAGAGCTTAGAAAAAAAAATCGTAACACCTTTTTTTGGCCGCGGTTGAATTCGACCTTCGGGAAGAGCCAAATGGGCCAATTTCGGCTTCGTAGGGCGTTTTTTTCCCTACCGATGCTGATAGCCTTGCGAGGCTATTTCAGCTTCACCCTAACATGTAGGTGAGCTCACGGTGCTCAAATCAGAAGTGTTGCTAATACTGGCCCTAGCAAGAGCAGTGCTTCGCAGAATCTACCGCCGGAAACGCGACCCACTGAGAAGATCCGGCGAGTAACTCAGTGGGCTGGGTCTATGGGTTAATTCACTCGTGAGCCCTTCGTCGCAAGTAAGTTCTAAGGTCCCAAGTATAGTTACAGCGGCTGCCCTACCCTTCAAACCGAAACGCATTACTGCTTCACGGCAGAAATAGGCGGGGCGGTAGTACCTACCCGCGCGGACTCACAAGAGGTCCTACCACCAGTACAAGAGGTCCTACCACCAGTACAAGAGGTCCTACCACCAGTTAATGTTAACGTTAATAATTTTCGTATTGAATTTAATTATTATTGGTTGGTGCGAGATTTAGTCAGTCGAAAAGTTAAAAGCCTACGGTTCGCTGTGCGTTGAAGCGAACTTTATGCAAAAACCCGCAGTCGGGCACGTCGCCGCGGTATTTCAAAACGAATAGTTGGCTGCATTATGACGCGCCTGATTAACATATTAATCAAAACGAATAGTGCGGTTGTTGGGTTTATTATTTATTTTTTAATCTTAGCCGAAAATCGCCGGAGAATTAAGGATGTAATGAATTTTGTGAAGTGGCACTTTTAATAATCGAAATACATTAATAATGCTTAGAAAGGTTATAGGTAGAAAGAAACAAAGTTTATACCACAGTGTGCTTAGTGCGAGTTTTACGGTACCTTACCACTTATATATAAGGTATATATAAGTAATATAGTGCTACCAACAGTTAATTTAACTTTCCCTGACTATAAGTGCTTTGTCAACTAAAGAAAGGTTTTTAATTAGTATAGTAATATATTTTGTGTATTTTTTTATAGTAATATAATAATATGATAATTATTAATAAAATATTCATAACGCCGAAAAATGACGCAGTTGACATTATTTTTAAAACTCAGCGTCTGCCCTTACACTATTTGTAAAGACTGATTATGGGGAGATTCTTAAAATTGGCAACACTGCTTTCAGTCATAAAATAATACAATAAAATCAAATAAATAACTAATTAAATACATAAAGTTAACCCCACATACGATTTCGATCAAATGAACTAAGAAAAGCTAAAAAAATATTTTATTATTTATGAGTATAGTGTTGTGGCTATACTGTTTTATTATAACGCGGTGCTGATTTTGGGCATTGTCCTTTGAGTTAACTTTTACGCGTTCGAGAAGCTAAAAAGCTCGCACTGAGCACAACGCTTCTTCAATTTCCAGCGAAACAGTACACATAGATGGCGTGAACTCTAACATAACTTATACATATGCCGACACGCGTTTATCTATAATTTATTTCGCCAGCTGTCCGAAAAGGTGTTGCAAGCATTAAAACTGTCAATTACGTCAGCTGACGATTGTATAGATAGAAGGAACGATTACCAAAAATCCGTTGCCGACGCAAAATCGTTAGTAGAGAACGAAAAAAAAAAAAAATCGGCAAATGAATGATGCTTCGGCTCACTTAAGTCGCCAGCTGTTTCCGTTGCACAGCTGATCGACCGGATATTGGCCGTTAGTGAGCACCTCTCCATCTCTTTCTCGCTCCCGTAATACGTTGCATCTGTCCCTTACGGTGTTTTTAATTTTTCACTCCCCGCCCGTTAATGAAACGTCGGGCGTTTTCGTTTTCGTTAGGACTCTTTTTCTGCCAAACAATTTAACGATACGAATTCTCTCGGTAATAATTCCTGTGAAGCAAAAGTTGATGCTCTATAACGTTCCGATAAAGGGCGATAATGTTTTATATTCAAAACTCATGTTTCGGAATGGCTTTTTAATTACAAAACATAGCGTTTCGAAATGGAGAGCAATTTAAAACATTAAAGCTACTTTGAACGTACATTTTCCAGTGCATTTCGCGTGTCGTTATTACAATACAATGTAGTTATTTATTTCATAATAATGTGGAACTTCTGTTTTTTTTTGCTCTACTTATACGCTGGTAGCCTAAGAGGCTAAGCCGGTTTCTGGGGGACGGGTAGGTGAGCTCACGGGTTCAACCTGAGGGAATTTGCTAACACTAGTCCTAGCAAAAGCAGTGATTCACAGAATTAATTTGCGTAATTACTGGTGGTAGGACCTCTTGTGAGACCGCGTGGGTAAGTACCACCACCCTGCCTATTTCTGCCGTGAAGCAGTAATGCGTTTCGGTTTGAAGGGTGGGGCAGCCGTTGTAATTGTACTTGAGACCTTAGAACTTATATCTCAAGGTGGTTGGCGCATTAACGTTGTGGATGTCTATGGGCTCCAGTAACCACTTAACACCAGGTGGGCTGTGAGCTCGTCCACCCATCTAAGCAATAAAAAAAAAAAAGAATGTATCACCGGATCGGAATCGCGTCCCATTCAGGCAATCTGACGAGAAACTCAGTGGGATGTGTCTATGGGTTAGTTCGCTTGTCATACTCCGATAACTGATTAGAATTAGGTCTTATTGTACCACCATCCTGCTCTATAAATTTCTCCTATAAAATAGTTCCGATTTGAAGCGTGGGGAAAAATATATCTCTATCCATCAACCTTCTAAAAATAAAGACAAAAAGTCATTTTGTATTCTTTGAAAATTTCCGAAGAATAATAAACAGCGTTATCCACTTTCCGCATAGAGATTAAATTAATCTGGCAACTTAAAAATGTATAGGTACGTTCATTTAAAAGCTTTACAATCAATTTAAATTGAGTATTGTAATTTTGTTCAGAACCAAAAACGGACAGATTGTTTTGGTTTGAATAATTAAAGAACGCGGAACATCAGAGCTTTAAGTGAAAAGTTTCGAAGTCTGTTTGTGTGTTAACAAGGTTTAATATTAAATGTAGTGATCATTCGGGGACTATACATGTTTAAGTCGCGGAAAATAACGAAACAACAGATTCTGGGAACCAAATAATGATTACGTTCTCTTTGAGATTCCATTTCAAATGTAATGCGACATTATAATCTTATACCTTTAAACGAGCAATTCTTGTATATTAATATATATGTATATAATCTGAATCTCGGAAACGGCTCCAACGATTTTCATAAAATTTAGTATACAGGGGATTTCGGAGGCGATAAATCGATCTAGCTACGATCTATTTTCAGAAAATGTTGTTTTATTCGTTTTTTCAATAATCAAATTTATGACTCTTCCCGACATCTATTGGCGAATAATAATACTATTTTCCTTTATTGAGGGCAACTAACCGCTGTAAAGACACAACAAGATGGCGTTATAAAAAAAAAATTAAGCAAAGCTCGGTCATCATCTAGTGCATATTTACTTGAAGTTTTCTATAAATTTATTGGTACTAGAGGTCCCGCAGTAGTCGAAATTCGACTATAATTAATTGGGATTGTAAGTTTGTACACTATTATGATTGTATTTTATACTTCTATAATTACAAATTTTGCCAAGGCTGCACTATAAAAAAATATTAATAAAGACCAATTCTCAATTTGACCACTGACGTCAAGAACAAAAGTTTGACAATAAATAGTATGTATGCGTGTGTGCGTCAAATACATGGTATGTAGTGTGTGTAATGTTTTCTTTATTACTTAAATGTATCTTTTATGCATTATTTTTAAAAAAATATTAGCATTGTGCACTTCTTCTCTATATTCTCTATAAGTGTGGAAAATTTCGTACTCCTCCGTCCGCGCAATTTTCGTAAAAAGGAATACAAAGTTTTTGCTTCACGTATTAATATATAGATAATATCATTCAAACGAATGACGTCATTCATTATGCGAATTAACGTACTTAGTTTGTATACAAATTAAAATTTATTACTGGAGCCAGGTAGGTTGCCAATGACTGCTATGAGACATGAGGAGGCTAATCGGGCGGTAGCTCGTCGGATGATTTTTTGGTTTACCGGGTTTATGTATGCCTATGAAAGATGCTAAGGATTAGGCTATAATTCGTATTCAAATAATCCAATATGGCACCGAACATTTTATAGTATAGAGGGATGCACGCATTGCCTAGCTGAGAGAATACGAATTGACTTAAATGTAACGCAAAACTATAGCTATTATTTTAAGCTGACGTAATGATTTTTAATCATAAGTATTAATTATTAAGGCATATAATTTTATTATTTATTGCTTAGATGTGTGGACGAGCTCACAGCCCACCTGGTGTTAAGTGGTTACTGGAGCTCATAGACATCTACAACGTAAATGCGACACACCTAAGGTCTCAGCATTGTCACAACGGCTGCCCCACCCTTCAAACCGAAATGCATTACTGCTTCACGGCCGAAATAGGCAGGGCGGTGATACCTACCCGTGCGGACTCACAAGAGGTCCGTCCTACCACCATTAATATAAACAACAAAATTATTTAAAATCCAATGCCACTTCACAATTGCGTCATTTGTCTTGCTTGTCACGAAAAATTTTTTTTCAGCGGGTAGGCTATATATACCTGTAGTAGTTCACAAAGTTGCATAAAGATGTTAAATACCACTGTCTTGTATGTTTCTGATGTGGAGCAATCATGCAATCCAATTTCATGCTGTGATTGCCTATAATTAGAGTTGCAGTTATCAATTGCTCTCTACATGTCAATGTTATTTTATGTCTTACTGTAAACCCTGTCGGTAATCCTTAAATAAATAAATAAATTTGAAGCATGGGACAATATTAATACAATAAAATTGAGACTTCGATTGCATTTACGTATTATAAGATACTAGCGACCCGCCCTCGCTTCGCTTCGGAAACATTAAAACACACATGAAATAAAAAAAAAAAAAAAAAAAAAAAAAAAAGTAGCCTATGTTCATCAGGGACAATGTCGGCTTCTAATGGAAAAAGAATTTTTCAAATCGGTCCAGTAGTTTCGGAGCCTATTCGAAACAAACAAACAAACAAACAAATCTTTCCTCTTTATAATATTAGTATAGAAGTATAGACTACCGTGAACAATTCCTAATTTTCAAAACAATTTTTTTGTTATAATGTTTCTGCACATGTTTTTTTTTTATTAATCGTTAATAGCCTTAAGGGGTTATTCCAACTTCGCGCGGACCAGTAGGTTAGCTTAAGGGCAATGCAGTCTAAACAATACTGAGTGTGTTATTATTGTGTCTCTGGGAGGCACCGCTGCATTGCGACGCGACTGTACACGCAAAGCTATTAGCGCCGCGATTATTGCGGTTTCTTTGAAAACATTCGTGTTTCTCATTGTACACATTGTAAGCGATGGATGTGACAAATTTTTAAACCATATAGACACTAGGTGGCAACACTACATTAAACTGTATTGTAATTGAGTGTTCTTGCTGTGTATAATTAATGTGATTAAGTAAGGATCTTCTCAGTGGGTCGCGTTTCCGATCCGCTGGTAGATTCTGCGAAGCACTACTCTTGTTAGGGTCAGTATTAGCAACTCTCCGGTTTGAGCCCCGTGAGCTCACCTACAAACGTTAGGGTGAAGCTGAAATAGCCTCTCGAGGCTATCAGCATAGGTAGGAAAAAAAGTGTTTGTATGTATGTACTGCTTCTAATTATATTACTTTTAAAGAAGAAACCGATAACCCGATAATTTTCCATTATACGAGACTGTCGTAATAAGTCTTTTGTTTCTTTAATTCGACTGTTTCACGGAAGGCCAGTGCTATCAGATCTGAGTACAATCCATTTATCATAAATGTTCTCTATATTACCGTTGAGCATACATTGCGCGGTACGAGAAGTTATAATTCCATATTTTTTATTGCTTAAATGGATGGACGAGCTCACAGCCCACCTGGTGTTAAATGGTTACTGGAGTCCATCGACATTTGTAACGTAAGTCCGCCACCCACCTTGAGATATAAGTTCTAAGGTCTCAGTATATTTACAGCGGCTGCCCCATCCTTCAAACCGAAACGCGTTACTGCTTCACGGCAGAAATAAGTACCTACCCGTGCGGACTCACAAGAGGTCCTACCACCAGTAAACCTACCAAAATTTTCCGCTTAATAACAAAATTTCTGTATTATATTTAGGAGTCGACAGAGTACGCAAATCATCACGGTCCATTCAGGAATACGATGCGAACAAACCTCGTGTTCTAAGGTACAAATACTGGCGCATGCTCTCGTCGCTTTGACTTGCAAATGAAGAGCGCCGCGAGTTTGTTACAACCGACCGACGATCGAACCACGATATCCGTGTAACATCGACGACAAAAACATTGTAAGGCCCGCGTGAAAAATCGTTCGGATCTGTCGGCTTATGAGGGTTCCACAACATGATTCCTTAATATATTATACGAAAGAAAAAAAAACAGCGAATAACTTCTTGGTGTTGTACCTTATTATGTTTGTATTTCTTTTTAGGATTCCGCATCTAATGAAAACGAAAACGGTATCCTTAAAATTTTCATCCGGCCGCCGGTTTGTACTATTTTTATATTGCGTGGCATAATTAACTATGACTAGTAATGCAGTCGTCCCTCATCTTGAGTCGTGAGGTCGAAAATCAATTGTATTAGGGCTTCGATCCTTAAAAATCACTGTGCTGTGGCTAAAATAGGCGGAACGATGGTCAAGCAAGGCAGCTTCGCACTTCGCTAATTCAGATAAATTTATTTTGGAGGGTATGCGCTAAAGAATGCTTCTAAACAATGCATCTAAAATTGCGATAGGACAAAATAGGTCGGTGATTAGTGTTCCCTCCAACAGAAGAGTGAGAATTTATACTCTAGATAAAAAAATATTAAAATTTAACAATCACTCGCAACGAATAAGAATCGTCTGACTCGGTGGTGCAGTAGTTAGCACCCCTGACTGTGGCGCCGAGGGTCGGGGGTTCGATTCCCACATCGGACAAGCATACGTGTGATGAACAAGTTTGCTCTTTGTCTGGCTGTTTATTATCTATGTACTTATATATACGTGTATAAATTGAAAAAAAGATGTGTGGTGTCGTGGGACACCGGATAGGAACGAAGTTCCTTATTATAAAAATATTAATTTTAAGTTCTATTCGAAGTATAAAGAAAATAAAACTGGAAGTTTCGCAACAACCCACGGTCATTCGGTAACGTGCGAACTTATTGTGGTACACTTCATTCACGGATGCTTGCTTAAGAGTTAGAGTATTGCGCAAACAAACGCTCTGAGATCGTGGTCAATGAATGATAAATAAATATGTTATTTTTTGTACGTTATTACAAAGTTAAGTCGTACACTGTGTGCATTTCTTTTAAAAATCTTACGTTACGGACGTTTTTTCCGTTTAGGGTACAACTCCGCATCGTCCCATAAGGAAACTCGTTCGAAAACAATACGTATATAAGTATATGTATGTCAGTCTCTGGTACCCATAACACAAGGAATCCTAATTTTGGGCGGATGTCCGTTTATGATTAGTTTCCATATTTTTTTTACTATTATTTATTTAGAGTCACTGTTAAAGTATAGACTACCTTGAGTTAAGCAACCGTTTCTTCGCTAAAATTCAACAGCTAGATACCTTTAACCTCACTTTAACATTGTGAATCGTAAACCATCCATAGCGAGCCGCGAGTCACTACACAGTATAAAACAAAGTCGCTTTCTCTGTATCTATATCACTATGTATGCTTAAATCTTTAAAACTACGCAACGGATTTGGATGCGGTTTTTTTTAATATATAGAGTGAGATTGAAGAGGAAGGTTTATATCGACGGTTGAAAGGCAAACGTGACTAAGCGAGAATAATTGCTTTGTACATAAATTATAGGCAATAACCATATTCGATGCGAAAAATAAATAAATTTCTAGGTCTATTAAAATCATTTCAATCCTACAGCTAGATTCGTTAAAATAAATTATTATTAGTCTACTGTAAAGTTCACGCATTGTCGCTTAGTCACGTTTGCCTTTCAAGCGTCGATATGTATAATAACATCCATTAAATAGTGGTGATCTCAATAATAAATTACAGTTTCCGAAGCGAAGCGAGGGCGGGTCGCTAGTTAACTATAAAGTGAACCTTGCTTTCAATTAAAAGAGCGCCACATCCAAAGCCATTTCGCAAATGGTCAAAAACCATAACTAAGCTCTTGCGTATCTCGCACTTTTTTTTTTTATTGCTTAGATGGGTGGACGAGCTCACAGCCCACCTGGTGTTAAGTGGTTACTGGAGCCCATAGACATCTACAATGTGAATGCGCCACCCACCTTGAGATATGTTCTAAGATCTCAGTATAGTTACAACGGCTGCCCTACCCTTCAGACCGAAACGCATTACTGCTTCACGGCAGAAATAGGCAGGGCGGTGGTACCTACCCGCGCGGACTCATAAGAGGTCCTACCACCAGTAATATCAGTTAAATCAAGTTAAATGGTAAACGTTGTAACGTTATTTGTACGGCGCATTTAATTTCAGTGCAGCGTTCCAGAGATTTCAGTGCTTCGTTGTCTAGAATGGTAATAACGCGGTTTTATTAGAGCACAGTGGTTCCTAAACTTTGTAGAGATTACATTCGAAATTGTCAAAATGTAACATTGTGAAGATTCGGTGAGCTTTCGTATGAGTTTCACGTTCAAGTTCTAGACAAAGTCAGAAAGGGACAGATTTTTGTTCGTTAAGCCATTAACAATGTTAAGGGTGACAGCATTTTAAGATATTTTGCGTTTTTGTTATCCTAAATGGGAAACTGCTTTACAGATAGCTATGCCTAGTGACTATGAGAAGTATGTTTTTAATTTCGCTAGGAAGCGTAGATAGCCTCTATAGTAATGCAGCATTTTCTTCGGCTATCGCGATTGTAAAATAAACAAATAATTTTGATGTAAAATTATAATAGGTGGTTGTCATGTACATCTCATAAATGTCCGCTAGTAACATCTTAGTCATGGTCCTAATCTATATATTAATACGCGAAGCAAAAACTTTGTATCCCTTTTTATGAAAATTGCGCGGACGGAGTAGTATGAAATTTTCCACACTTATAAAGAATATAGAGAAGTGCACAATGTTAATATTTTTTTTAAATAATGCATAAAAGATACATTAAATCGATAAATAAAACATTACACACACTACATACCATGTATTTGACGCACACACGCATGCATAATGCATACTATTTATTGTCAAACTTTTGTTCTTGACGTCTGTTGTCAAATTGAGAATAGATTAAATATTGTTTGTATTTGTTAATATTTTTTATAGTGTAGTCTTGGCGAAATTTGTGATTATAGAAGTATAAAATACAATCATAATAGTGTACAAACTTACAATTCCAATTAATTATAGTCGAATTTCTGCGGCCCTCTGGTTTGCCATAGATATTTGGGCCATTAATATTGTGCGAACCAAACACTTATATAAGAATAAATTTAACGATACAGCATTAATATCGCGTTAGGGCTTAAAAGCGTCGTTGTAACGTTATAAGGCTTAATGTATTCACAGTGTTACATAACAAAATTATTCCCAACTGTGGAACTGTCAACAGCAGTCTTCGTTGCGTGAACAACTTATTTTATAACGTTGTATTGAAGTTCAGAAGCTGACGTTAATTACACCGAAAACGCAGCCGGTGTTTGTCGTGAAGGCAAATTATATTTCTGAACTACGAAGAAACATGTGAATACAAATTTTAATCGTCTCCGACAAAACGAAATGAGGTAATCTATACTAATATATAAGTAGAGTGTTTTTTTTTTTTTTTGAGGGCTTTTTGGAGGGAACGCGAGTAGTGAAGTTGTGTGATTTGTTTAATTTTGTCTATTTAGTGTTTCTTCAGGTTTAAATGTGTAATAATGGTGGTTTATTAACTGTTTGATATCTGTGAAAGTGCACAAATGTGGGAAAATAAAATAAAGCCGCTGGACGTAACTTCTCGGGATGTTCCAAAAAGTCCACTGAAAAAAATCTTAGTAAATGACCACCATTTTACTGAGATTATATTTCATCCAATTTCATTTCATTTAATTTCAACCCAGTTGATTAATGTCTCAAATTAATCATCTTCATTTCATTTCACTCCATAATATCATTTTTCATACAAATATGAATATAAATTAAAATAAGACATGACTTAAAGGTCTCAGTTACCAGGTCATAAAATCCCTTTAAAAAAAAAAGACAGTGGTTTTTACGGATGTTCCTTTATAACTACTGAACCGTGCATCCGATTGACTTGAAACTTGGTATCCATGCAGAAAATACATGTACTTAATGGATAGGCTAATATTTATATGAGTGTAGGCCTCCCTAATAATAATGACAATAAATAATAATGTTAATTTGAAATACCCAGCGAAGCGGGCGAGTACGGCTAGTCTTTTATGTAGTCGAATTCAATGAACCATGCACTATTAAGGAGAAATAAAAAATCACTCAGATCAGATCTTGATAAAATTTAGCCCACGTCATCTTGGATCCTCCCGATCCACTATCGGTGCTTTTAGGTAACCCAAGCATCTGCAATCGTCTTCTCAGTGGGTCGCGTTTCCGATTCGGTGGTAGATTCTGCTAAGCACGGCTCTTGCTAGGGTTCGTGTTAGCAACATCGAAAAGAGCATCAAAATCGGTTCGAATTTAGAACCTCTTTTTTTTTGAGGTCGGTTAATAATTAAACAAAATAAGTGCATCATTTAGAGATGTAATTTTTTTTATTATTATTACTTAGATTGACAGTGTTAAGTCGTTATTGAAACACATCGACATAAATGCGGTCACCCACCTTAAGAAATGAGTTCTAAGTCTCAGTTTTATAGTGCTGCCCTACTCTTCGAACCGAAACGCATTACTGCTCCACGGTAGAAATAGGCAGGGTGGTGATACCTACCCGTGCGGTAACAAGACGTCCTGTAACCAGTAAAATTCGGAATGTAGTTTCACTGCACCATGTTATCTATCGTAAACAGAAGTAGTTAGTAATAAATTAGTAGTGATTATCTGATAACAAACATAAGGGCATGAGAGAAAATAAACTTCTCTTTGAAAGTGTATTCATGGCTGTAATGTTCGCGGATTATAATATTTATTGGTCGTCCAAAGTTCTTATTAAAAATTTGGTATTTTTTTTGTTTTTGTAAAATGTCTAAATTTAATTAGTAATCGATCTGTGTAAGATTAATGGACGCCCCCGCCCTCTAAAATATCCATTTATTATACTCGTACCTTGAAACTATTATTTATCAATATCTATATACCGAGGGGTGAAAAGTTTTCTATTTTACTATAATATATAAAACTATTTGGTTTAAGCGTAATTTTAGCAAGTTTACAGGAGAGCCATTTAAAGTTTCAAATTCGGATAAAATATCATAACAACAAAAAAAAACTTCAGATATTTGGATGGAGTAAACTTAATTGAAGTTCAATTGAAAACATCGAACTATTGATGCTAATTAATAGCAAATAAAACGCACTTTTAATTATAAAAATAAATGTCACGTATTAAGGGAAATGGCGCTTAAACCAAATAGCTTTTCACCTCTCGATAAATGATGTTATACTCATTATAAGCTATAAACTTTATTATAAAAAAGTATAAGTATAGTATTATATATAAGTATAGTACTATAAAAAGTCCTAAGTTAAGTTTTGCGTCTGTGACGGTTTTTTTAGGATTGAAGGATAATTCTTTTTTTCTTTTTTTATTGCCCTTGTAGGCAGACGAGCACACGGCCCACCTGATAAGTCACCTGATAGGTAGTCACGGTAAGTGGTCAACGTCGCCCATGGACTTCAGCAATACCAGATTACTGGTGGCCCGGAGGCCTTTCCCGAACCTGGCCTCAGAAACGGTTGTGATCTCCACAAAATCTTGCCTGTCCCTTTCAAGAAGCAGTTGTGAAGAGTTTTTGCATAATCTATGACCTCCGATAACGACCTAACACCAGGTGAGCAGTTAGCGTGTCTATCTATTTAGTAATAGCCATAAAATCAGTTACTTATAAGCACAATATAAATACAAAAATCCCTTGCGATTAATACTGCTGAGAAAGAAAAATATCTTACATATAATACCTTAAGCTAATTCACTTACGTAAGTGAAACCCGAAATCGACAAAAGACACACACACACACACAACAGAAACAAAATTCGCAATCCCGGTACAATATAGCGGAATCCCGGAATACGGAATCTATGGAATTCCTTTGCCACGAAGTTTTATAGCCCAAAAAAAAACCAATAAAATTGTATAAAGAAATGGCCCTAAAGTTGGACAATGCCACTTACCGGATTGCCTCTGTCGATATATGTGTGTGAATGTTTCCTCTAAGCCATTGTGTACAATTCTGTTCTGATCTTATTGTTTTGAGGGTAGAAGTAGGTATCTTACCGTCATTGAAACCTGGTACCTTTTAATTGCCAGTTCGTCCGATGATCGTAATTCTACCATAATCAATGACACTTGACTATTTAGATCTATTTATGTATTACATTACGTCTTTAGCTGTGTTACTGACAATTTGAAAAAAAAAACTCTTATTTTTACTTATGTCTAGATATAAAAATGAATTGCTGTTCGTTAGTCTCGCTAAAACTCGAGAACGGCTGAACCGATTTGGCTAATTTTGGTCTTGAATTATTTGTGGAAATCTAGAGAAGGCTTAAAAGGTAGATAAATATGAAAAAAGGTAGATAAATATAAGGTAGATAAATGCTCAGAATTAAATAATAACATAACAATTTTGTTTTTCCTTGGGTGTCCCCCCCGTCGGACCGATTACTTTTTTTTGTTTTAAGTTTATCTTATAGAAAAGTTTAGGTCATTTATTAATCGATTGAGGCACTACGAAGTCTGTCGGGTCAGGTAGTCTTTATTAAATTTGTTAATAACTACAAAGAATCGATATGATCGATTCACAAAAATACTGTTATGCCTTTGCCTATGCCCTCAACGATTGAAGAGGATTTTTAAAACTAGCTAAACATTGATAACGAGATAATTGGTTGTGAATAAAACCGTCCGAAGTCACGAGTCTTGTTGGAGCTTCACACCGAATCAAATACAGCAGACAATAAAACCTTTACCCGATACATTAACTGATTAAATTGCAACAAGGGTAGTCTGATGTTACTATGTAAATTGTCGGTGTACAAAGGTCGGATTCGATACCGTCGCCAATATCCATCGTGACGTCTGACTGAAGCCTTGCTCGTTAATTCGACAACGGTTGATTAAAACGACAACAACGGAATACATATTTTTTTAATCTTTTAATGCCCTTGTAGGCAGACGAGCATACGGCCCAGCTGATGGCGAGTGTTTACCGTCGCCCATGGACTTCAGCAATGCCAGGGGCAGAGCCAAGCCGCTGCCTACCGCTTAATACACTCCACAAGCCTCGTATGAAGAAGGACATGTCATAGCGCTCGGGAAACACCGTGGAGGGGAGCTCATTCCATAGCCGGATGGTACGTGGCAAAAAAGATCACTGGAAACGCACTGTCGATGGATGAATTCTGCTCCGATATTCATTATTTTCCTCTAAAACGTTAATGAATTTTTAGTATTTTTTTCACAAAAACACGCATCGATACGAACATAATGGAGTTAAAGAGCCGCCGCGTTATAAACCGTTCTTTGTGCGGGCCAAAATCTATTACAATCGTACACGGCACTGTAAAAGAACACTCAATCAATCATTCGCGTTCATCCATCAAAAACATTCAACAAGTAAAAACAAAATGTTTTCGGGCGTTCAGCCCTGAACGAGGCGATGGCTCGCAACGGGCAACACCCTGTAGCGTGCTGAGCGCATCTGTGTGCGTGCGCCGGCGTACACACCTTCACATCAGTGTGCGTGACCGGCCGCGTAGCCACGTATAATGAACTTGTGCGAGTGAGTTAGGGATGGCAGATGTACGTTTCACACGCAGCTGTCGACATTTCCCCTCTATAAGCCGTAAAGTGCTGTATTAAACATACGGCACGCGCTTTGCTTTCACATTATTAATTTCGTCTCTTCATTATTATTATTCAATTGTTGTACTTTGTAACGAATGCTGTTGCCATGCGCCGGTGAAACGTTGGCCGATTGTGTTACCGCCGCGATCTATTGTGCGTGAATTAAAACCCTGAATTAATTTATATAGAACGCTTTTGTTATTTAACTAATAACCAGTTTTATTTTTTTATTTTTCGTTTTTGTTCATGTTTCTATTTATGTATTAACTAGATTATGACCGAGCTATGCTCGTTTTTTTTTTGATAACGCCATCTTGTATCTTTAAAGCGGTTAGCAATTAAGAAAAATAGTATTATTATTCGCCAATAGATGTCGGGAAGAGTAATAAAGTTGATTATTGAAAACACGAATAAAACAACATTTTCTGAAAATAAATCGTAGCTTGATCGATTTATCGCCCCCGAAATCCCCTGTATACTAAATTTTATCAAAATCGTTGGAGCCGTTTCCGAGATTCAGATTATATAGGTGTATATATTAATATACAAGAATGGCTCGTTTAAAGGTATAAGATAATCATGAAGCTCCCTTTGATGTAAAGATAGTTAAACTTTATTATATTAAGTTATATTTATGTACATAACAAAAATGTTATGTGATTTGAATATGAAGATTTGTTGAGTTTCTCAACAAAAGTCATAACTCACATACAGTGATAAACAGCTTACAAGATAATTCACTCCCTGTGCGTTTTATGAAGTAACATATCAAGTCGAGAGTTCTCAGCCAAGAATGAAGTCATTTTTCAATCCTGGTTTGCGATAAACATTAAGGCAGCGTTCACACACACACGTCTTGATTTTTTTGACTTGTTAGTCCAACATAAACCCTTTTTTTATCCGTTCCATTTTCTGTTACATAGAATTATTTGAACATTACACCGAATACATTTTTTTTTAATAGCTCAGCAGTGTAATTTGAAAGTAAAGTTTTACTTTTGCGACAATTTTGTTATAGAGTTAACGGACAAAAAAATGGTTAGTATGCCCACACCCTATTGTGCCCTACGTTAATTTTAGACAGAAGGAAACACGAATACAAAGATAAAATGTGTACATTAACGAAATTTATGTATGTGGGTGTGACTATAGTTTAGGGTTGCCACGTATCTAGATTTAAATCATTCAGAGAGTGCCTTCTCAAAACGTGATATTACTTTGATTTACGTACAAACATGGCTTTTGAAATTACAGTATCAATATACACTAAAATACTACCCTTTTATTTGTCACATAACAATTTATGTGACAAATAAAAGGGTAGTATTTTAGTGTTTAGTAGTGTTTATTAGGGCACGGTGGGGCAGTAGATACTGCTGGGTTCAAACTGCTGGGTTGAGGATCGTGGGTTTTACTCTAACCTCTGGCAACATCCGTGTGACTGCAGATTAGTTTGCTCTGTGCTTTGGCGTATTTAATGTTTTTAAATTTTATATATTAGTTTATACATATGTATATCAGTCTCTGGTTCCTATAGTGCAAGGAATCGTAGCTTAGAGCTTTTTAAGTTTTGTAAATATTCTCCAAAATTTAATTTGTTTATTTATGGGCAGTAAGAATATAATAAGGTCATGCACTTAAGATAAATAACATATTTTAAAGAAGATGCGGAATACAAGAAGGAATTTTTTATTTGCATTATACATATAACAATGTTTTTTCTATCATCTACCAATGTAAGAGGAGTTATATAGTAGAGTAAGAAGTTATCAATAATCTAGTTAGTACTAATTTAATATGATTGATTTTTTTTCGTATTATTTGTCTGTCAACCCTAGCTATTCAGAATTATTAGGGCTCAAACGATTCCGTGCAGCTCCGGTGTATTTACGAATGTTTGCGGATGGAACTCAAAGTTTAGAAAGTTCAACGGTTTCAAACTTTTCTATAAATACGATTCGGAAAATAAAGCCATTTTCAAATCGGATTCGCTTCGATTGACGTTTGACAAAACGGCTTAAGTTATTACTTGTAAAAAAAATATTATGTTTTTTTTTATACTTTATAACTTAGATGGATGAAAGCGCTCATAGCACACCTGGTATTAAGTTTATACTGCACAATTCCGAAATAGTAAAACTGTATTATAACCCCGGCTCCGCGACATTTCCTACCATCATAAAACGCAGATATATCTATTTAATTTTACCAAAAAAATTGGGTCATAAATATTATTTTCTCGCTTATTATTAGCATGTGCACATATTTTATTAAAACTAGATAATTAAAAATCGTAAGGCCTGTAGACGTGTGGAAACGCCCTTACTATGGCTTTCAATCAATATTAGGGTACGATGCTCCCTTCCTACACATACACTAGAATATTTATATGTTAATAACCTCAAGGTGTTTTGTTTTATATGTGGTGAATAATTTCATTTATTTAAAAATTTACGACAATATACTACTATGGATCCGCTGATCCGATATTGCAACATAAACACATTGTATGATGTTGTTAATAATAATAATCGAATATCGGGGCCGCGCTCACTGGGTTTCTCGCCGGATCTTCTCAGTGGGTCGCGTTTCCGATCCGGTGGTAGATTCTGCGAAGCACTGCTCTTGCTAGAGCCAGTGTTAGCATCACTCCGGTTTTAGCCCAGTGAGCTCACCTACACGTCAGGGCGAAGCTGAAATAGGCTCTCAAAGCTATCAGCATAGGTACGAAAAAAAATCGGCGCCGCATGTAAATACACTCAGTGTGAGCGCACCCGAGTTATCGTATTACAATCAATACGATGTAGGTACTACGAAGGGGAATGCACCCGCTGTTCTCCCTAAAATTTGTATAAGCGTGATCACGCATAATAATTAATAAAGTGAATAATAAATTATAGTTTTTAAACTACTAGTGAAACTCGATCAAGCTCTAACCCACTTAGTTTCTCGCCGGATCTTTTCAGTGGATCGCGATTCCGATCCGATGGTAGATTCAGCGAAGCACTGCTCTTGCTAGGGTCAGTGTTAGCAATTCTCTTAGGTTGAGGCCGTGAGCTGATCTGACTGTGCGTAGTTGGAATAGCCTCTTACTTTGCTGTGACTGGCGCTATTTGTATTAAAAAAATATTTTCTTTTAAATATTTGAGCGCCACCTGTCTCTTAACTTGTTAGCTATTACATTATGAACTTTCTTATTAGTTAAATACAGTTAGTTTTTGCGTAAACGTGAACATCTATCCATTAGAAAACTCTCGTTTATAATATTATTAGAATATTATGTAATGTTATTAGTAGGATGAATGCTAGGTTCCGTAACTACTAAAATGTATAAAGCAATTTTTCTATTTACTCTTACAGAATTACGGTGTTGGTCAGTAGCTGTTGTAGGTGAATATTCGCGATTGACTACAAAGGGGATGTTAAAAAATTATAGTTGCGTAAAAGGGATTTCTTTTTAATCAGTTTTTAATCATCATTTTGTAGCTTTAAACAGATAACAGTGTGGTGTTCGTCAACGTTATGCCCTTTTTTTTTTTTTTTTTTTCGGGCCGGGGGCCGAACCTCCTACGAGGTCCCCGCGCCTAGGGGGCGCGCGGGGTATGTGAGACTCAACGATCTGCAGGTGTTGAGAGCAGATCGCGGGCCCAAGGATTTTAGGGCCCACCCACAGATCAACTAAGTTAGTTACGATATATCGAAATACGCAAAGAAAGGAAACGAAGGGTGCATGCACAAATATAATAATTAAAATTTAATTTTATCGCGAAAGTTGTCTTTTGTAAAAAGAGTATTCCTCTGCTTTGTGGGAGAATGAATGCGCATAATTATCTAACACGCAGGTAAAAAGGTAATGAAAAACATCTTGGATAAAAATTAAATTAGCATATGACATAGGCGACGGAGCACACGGCGTTCCTTTTTAAAATCTTTTTATACCGAAATAAATGTAGGGGATACTTTATGGCGGCCATTTTCATTTTTTTCATTTTTCGTCCGTCCATTTTCCTTTCGCGCAAAAACATTTTTCCTTTGTCGTCGGATTTAAAGTGACAAATGGGAAATTACGGTGCATTCTGCAAAATGAATTATTCCGTTTAATTTCGAACCCTCCCCGTTTGGATTAAATGACGCAAATTAAATTGTGTAATAGCGTTTATCGTCGGCCATTTTGAATCTAGAACTGTCATTATTGGCGCGCGTTTTAGATAACAATTTATGTTCTATGAGAGTTGGTTTGGCAAACCGAATAACTAATCCAGTTCGTCATTGACTCATTAGTTCTGTGCTTTATTAACCTCCACTCCTGATTAGGACGAAAAGACGAGCTTTTTTATATTTATAAATAGACATAATATAGGTTTATCGTATACCTTTTTTTCTGTTAAGTATTACTAGATGATAGAGAATTATTTTTGATAACGCCATCTTGTTTTGTCTTTAAAGTGGTTAGTTGCCCTCAATTAAGGAAAATAGTATTATTATTCGCCAATAGATGTCGAGAAGAGTATAAAGTTGATTAACGATAAAGTTGATTATTGAAAACACGAATAAAACAACATTTTCTGAAAATAAATCGTAGCTAGACCGATTTATAGCCCCCGAAATCCCCTGTATACTAAATTTTATGAAAATCGTTGGAGCCGTTTCCGAGATTCAGATTATATATTATATATTAACATACAAGAATTGCTCGTTTAAAGGTATAAGCTTAAAATACAGCTATGCTCCCACCACACTACGTTTACAATAGAAAATAACTATTTCGAGAGAAGAATATCTACATCGTCCGACCCCTCACGGAATCTGTCTGCTAGCCTACTCGCTCGCACCTATCAAAACACTAGCGAGTGCGATAGAGATGAAGGCTCCAAAAACAAATTTGGACAGAACCCTTGACAGCGGCTCCTCTAAATACAACTGACACGTGACCATTTTAGGGATGATTTTATAAAATAGGGCGAGTTTGTGGAGCCCTTATTTAAAACGTTCCCATTTTATTTTCTTTGATACAACCTCAGATATTACTTCAGCTGTGAGATAATTAAATTTTATATTGCACTATCAGAACTAATAAAGTCTTGGTTGTTGGAGAATTTATTGAAGTTCTAGCTTCGACTTATTAAATTTTATATTAATTGAAGGTCTAGTCCTATTTGTAAAGTTCAAATTAATAAAATAATTTAGTATAATAATTTTGAAATCTACATAACTACCGCCGATCTCATTCTATTTTTTGCAGAGGTTTAAATTTACTGTCTGAAAATCCGGTTACCGTCCTCGTCGAACCCGTCGCTTGCGACGAAGGGCTCGACGAGCGAATTAACCCATAGACACAGACAGCCCACTGAGTTTCTCGCTGAATCTTCGCAGTCGCGTTTCTGATCCGGTGGTAGATTCTGCGAAGCACTACTCTGGCTAGGGTCAGTGTTAGCAACACTCCGGTTTGAGCACCGTGAGCTCACCTACACACGTTAGGGTGAAGCTGAAATAGCCTCTCAAGGCTATCAGCCTAGGTAGGAAAAAAAGAAGTCTGAAAATGTATTGAAAGCGTCGAATTTGTAAGCAATGTTATGGTGTGCGATTATTTCGTTTTTTTTTTTGCCTATTCATCCTAGTTACCTCGAGGGGTTATAGAGTATAGTTATAATAGTATAGTTCATCGAACACGTAGATGACCTGACAGACTTAACCTGGATATTTTTTTAACACTAGCCTTATAGACATCGCGATTCACTGAGAAGATCCGACGAGTAAATTCAGTAGGTTTTTTTTAATCGACTGTCGCTGTTACATTGGACAAAACTTTTAGTGCCATTCCATCGAACCGTAGTTCATTAGTAAAAGTTACCAATAATGAGCAAGTGGTAAAAATAGTATAGGAGTCGCAGACATAATTAAAACTTTTTTACTGTCATTTTTTAATCTATTGCATTGTAGCTTTTATCGCGGGCTTTGAACGCGGCGACCGAATCAAGAAATTCCATAACGAAAATAAAACCTAAGATCCCCCACTCCGCCTACCATATAGCTCGCGTTCAACACATTCACACGTTACGCTTGTGTAGGTAGTGTTTGTGAATAAGCGCGCGGCGTGACGTCGCACTGCATCCGCATCATGAAAAGTCTGCACATCTCTCTCTTGCGCGGGTCTAGCTCATAAGTGTGAAGGGGACAGTTAATGTTTATAAATATAGCGTGATATCATTTTATTATTGTTTTAATATTAAATTATTATCGTCTAATTACAATTGCATAAGTTGATAAAAAAATGCTATGCAATAGCTTTACCGCGGCAGTCCCCGAATGCCCCACGTGTTTTATTTAAATGAAACAAAAAATTCTGAAGTATATAACTGACATTTAGAAGTAATTTCTCAAAGTGATTCGAGGCCTATAAGTTGTTGATGTCCATGGACTCCGATTCCACTTAGTACGAGGTGCGTCGTTTTCCCATCAAACCAATGAAAACATGTAATCACGAGACGCTGTAACTATTATACTTGTTACTAGTGACTCAGAAGCTCAGTTAGACCAGTGAACCGGATAAGACCGTGGATTCAGTGCTAATATAAATCAATAAAAAGGTTTTTGTTTGCAGATCATCGAGTATATATTAATATAAGGAAGGAATGAGGGTTCGGGTGTAATTACAGAAGTTCCATAACGATAGCGATCGTGAATAGCTTTTAGTTTTATTGTTAACGTTATAATATTATTAATTGCTGTTGTTTTAAACTTGTAATTTATTAGGACGTGTATCGGCGTTGCGTTAATTTAAAGCTCGAGCCGAAACAGAGATTGGTATTGCTGAATTTTATGCTTCGTTATTCATTAAAATATTGACGTTGTTATTTAAAATGAGGTTTTTTTTTGTTTTGCGTATATCGGTTTAATGTGTCTTATTTGTTAGTAATAATTACGCTTTGTTTTATTTATTTTTATGTACGATTTTATGTACGGTTTGAAGGGTGGGGCAGCCGTTGTAACTATACTGAGACCTTACAACTTATATCTCAAGGTGGGTGGCGCATTTACGTTGTAGATGTCTATGGGCTCCAGTAACCACTTAACAACAGGTGGGCCGTGAGCTCGTCCACCCATTTAAGTAATAAAAAAAAAAAAAATTAAAGATCAATAGAACATATCCGCGAATACAGTCCGCACGGGTAGAGGTACCACCACCCTGCCTATTTCTGCCGTGAAGCAGTAATGCGTTTCGGTTTGACGGGTGGGGCAGCCGTTGTAGCTATACTGAGACCTTTAGATTTTCATATTTTCGTAAAAGATTACCCATTTTTTTATTGCTTAGATGGGTGGACGAGCTAACAGCCCACCTGATGTTAATTGGTTACTGGAGCCCATAGACATCTATAACGTAAATGCGCCACCCACCTTGAGATAAGTTCTAAGGTCTCAGTATAGCTATAACGGCTGCCCCACCCTTCAAACCGAAACGCATTACTACTACACGGCAGAAATAGGCAGGGTGGTGGTACCTACCTGCGCGGACTCACAAGAGGTCCTACCACCAGTAAAAAATTTAAAAAATTAAATAGTATTTACATTATTGCTTTAATGTTTGATAAAAATCCATATTTGCGATGCGCAATACATGATCTTGCTATTACTACGGTCGATTTAATTATCAAAATATACTGTTTAGTTAGCTGCGGGATCGTAGTAGCGATTTTTCCTTTGAAGTTCTCATTTCGACTGTCCCGAAAGTGCTTTTACGTCTTCTCATCAATTTCACAGGGGTTTAATGTAAGCTCCTTAGCCGTGAGTAAGCCACGTTCAATGCGTGAATACTCATGGATGAAGCAGATTCAGCCGTCTGTACTATTGGAAGGGACATTAACTTTCTGCTTAAATTGTTTTTACGGTTCGATTTATGAGAGGAAGCGGTTTCTGCTTTATATCTCTAAACTTTTGTATAAAATAAACTTAGAACAAACAAAAGGACGACGTCGGACGGGGGACACATGGAAGGAAAAACAAAAATTGTTATTTTTATTTAATTCCGAGCATTTTCATATTCATTTACCTTTTAAATCTTCTCTGGACATCCACAAATAATTCAAGACCAAAATTAGCCAAATCGGTCCAGCCGTTCTCGAGTTTTAGCGAGACTAACGAACAGCAATTCATTTTTATATATATAGATAGAAGATTGATCATGTTTAAATTGTGATTTCTGATATGATGTCTCATAGCTGCTGCGGGAATTGTAACTGCGTTGATGAATACATGGTGGAGCGTACGCTCGCATCCTGATGCGTCATCGCGCAATTTGCACTGGACTTGCCAATGCTCGACATCGAGTTCTGGAAGGTGATGTTCAACTTCGATGGGTCCACCATCTCGCGTACGGGCCCCCAGCGCACGGATTCCGTTAGGATTTTCCCCGGCCCGAATAAATATGTAGAAGTATCGAACTCGTTTTAGTTGCTTTAACATGATAATATTTATGATAACATTCGTGCAAACATTTCGTATATAAATTAAAACATCAAAATTTTATAATTTACTAGTGGACCCAGCGAACTTTGTTCCGCCACACGGTTTGTTTCAAACACATCAACCGGTCAACTTCAAAATTCTACTATAATTAACCATAGACTACATTACGTTTAGCTGTCAGTTGCGTTTTTTTATTCCATATCAGTTGCGTTTTGTTATGCCACGTTTTATGTTTTATGGGAACGTGATAAAAAGTATCATATGTCCTTTTCCTGGTTCTAAGCTACCTCCTCACCAATTTTCAGCCAAATCCGTTCAGCCGTTCTTGAGTTATAAATAGTGTAACTAACACGACTTTCTTTTATATATATAGATAATTTGTTGAAAATCATTTGTTTCATAATTTGTTGTAAGTTCTTGAGACAACCTTTGTCTGTAACCAAGGTTAGTCATTATTACCATTCTCTTTTAGTTTGGACCACAACGACTAAGTCCCTTCAAGGTACCTGCCAGTGTTAGCTCCCCAGGAGGGCAGGACCTTTATGCTTTACCTGTCTCCAATATATCGGAGTGTGGATTTATTTATTTGCCGTTGTAGCGAACATTCCATTTACTTTTCATAACACAGGATTTGGGTACCGGTTTTCTTATAAAGATTTTAATAGGTTTGGCTTTTTTTTCACCGTATAAAGCTCGAGTGTCCCGAGAAGTTATTAATTTCGTCACGTAGAACTAGGCAAACTAAATTTTTTTATTTTTTTTATTGCCTAGATGTGTGGACGAGCTCACAGCCCACATGATATTAAGTGGTTACCGGAACCCATAGACATCTATAACGTAAATGCCGCCACACACCTTGAGATATGAGTTCTAAGGTCTCAGTATAGTTGCAACGGCTGACCCACCCTTCAAACCGAAAAGCATTACTGCTTCACGGCAGAAATAGGCAGGACCTACCCGTGCGGACGCACAAGAGGTCCTGCCACCAGTAATTACGCAAATTATAATTTTCTGGGTTTGATTTTTATTACACGATGTTATTCCTTCACCGTGGAAGTCAATCGTGAGCATTTGTTGAGTACGTATTTCATTAGAAAAATTGGTACCCACCTGCGGGATTCGAACACCGTTGCATCGCTCAACACGAATGCACCGGACGTCTTATCCTTTAGGCCACGACGACTTCAATATATTATAACGTTTCGTTAATTTTCTTGATTGGCCGGCGCTTTATCTACAGGACGAAAGCCAATAAGAAGTTAAACAAAAGAGAGTTTTAATAAAACTTTTGGTGTTCCAAACATGCGCCCCGAATCAACTCATTCTACTTAAACAAACTTATTTTTGCTTCGGGTAAACAAAACAAATCCGAAAAACTTCGGTTCACGAACGAACTCCGCCTTCGAACAATAACGGAAGAATGTTCTCGAATATTTCAGTATTTACTTAATTTCGAAATTTAATTAACAGATAATCGAAAGCCCGATAAGAGCCTTAGAGCTTGTAAATCTGCGAACAGATTTTTGTTTGTTTTATAACGCGACGACGTGTATAAATTTATAAAGATTCTGTCTGAAGTTCCGGTCGAGTGAGATCTAACGATTACATATCGACGCTTAAAGGGCAAACGTGACTAAGCGACAATAACTGCTTTGTACATAAATAATAGGCAATAACGATATTCGATGCGCAAAAAAAATATATTTCTAGGTCTATTAAAATCATTTCAATCCGACAGCTACTAGCTAGATTCTACTACAGCTAGATTCGTTAAAATAAATTTTATTTTCAGGTATTTCAACTTTAAATTAGTCTACTGTAAAGTTCACGCATCGTCGCTTAGTCACGTTTGCCTTTCAAGCGTCGATATACACATAATAAACAACAACTACACAGTAAGAAAACTATTTAAGAACAAATTGGTATGTGTCATTCCGTGTATTTCTATATTGGTAGATGGCACCGATCACCTGATGTTAGTTAAGATAGCAAATTTAAACTAAAAATTGTCACTAACTCACCTATTTCTTCCACGAAGCATTAATGCATTACGGTTTGAAGAGCACATGGTATATTGTGTATGTCTGGTCATTATTTCACGTCTCAAAGTTGACAAGCGCGTTGTGATGTCTATGAGCTCCGGTAACCACTCAACGGCAAGTGGCCGGATAACTAGTCCGCCTTGGACCCAGAAAATTTCGCGTAAGTAAAAATTCATTAATAATAATAAATGACTTGATCAACATTTGTCGAATGAAACTAAGTCTTTTCACTCAAGATTCTTGACTAGACTTCTTCTAAGAGTGGCCCCTTGCCGATTCAGATTTATAATCAGATTTTTAACGGCCGTCTGGTTTAGTGGTAAGTGACATGGTCACTACACAAGGGGATCGCGGGTTCGAATCCCGCCAAGGGAAGATATTTGTTTGATAAATATAAAATGTCTTTTCCAGGGTTATGGATGTATATTAAATACATGTATGTCTATAATAAAAATCTTACATTTATTTCCATTATCTGGTACAACACAAGTTCTTCACGAACTTAGTATGGGGCCAGTTAACGTGGCGTGATTGTTAGTAAATATTTATTTATTTATATTTATAATTGTAAAATTCATTTAAGTGCGTAGTGTGTTTTCGTTATTTTACTTACAGTTTACAATTAGGCGATGTGACGTACTTACCTGTAAAAAGAAAACAATTATTAAATAAATCAAAATTTTAAGTGTCGATAATTATATTGCTTTTTTTTTTCTAAATACGGATTGATGGGATGATTGACTCATCGTTTGGCGTTTTTTTAGTAACTTTCCCCATCATCCCAGTTTTGAATCATAAAGTATAGGTATAAATTTTATCGTAGCAGAGGCTGCGTTATTTAAGCCAGAACCCAATGCTGCTTGCGAAAAACCTAGAATAATTTTATTGTCGGGGTTCACAGCAGTAAGCAAGAAATTAATTAGGGGCGAAAGACTATTTGGTTTAAGCGACATATCTCCTAATACGCGACATTTATCTTTGCAATTAAAAGTTCCGTTTTATTTACTATTAGTATCAACAATTAGATGTTTTTAATTGAACTTCAATTAAGTTTGTCCCATTAAAATTGATGAAGAAGTTTTTATTTATTTATAATGGGTTTTTTTTTTCAAATTTCAAACTTCAAATGGCTCTCCTTGTAAAGTTACAAAAATGTTGCTTAAACCAAATGATCTTTCACCCCTCGATATAGATTTTGTATCTTAAGTAAAACGAATTAAAGATGACTTTAAAAAATAGATCCCAATTCAACTAAACGTAATGCTTGCTGTAAATCCCCAATATAAATAAGTCTTAACAAAACCAAAAAAATGTACAGCGTTCGTAATCTTTCCACGAATCCTTTTGTATTGTATTCCGTTGAACAAATATTGGAGCAAACATAATATTCGGCTGATACGTGGTAACAAAAATATTTATCAGTTTTTATAAAGACACACAGTTTTAATATTTCTTTTTTTTACGAAAAATAAGTTTATTAAAATCAAATCTTTTTTTTTTTTTCTTCTTTATACAATTTTAATTTGTAAGTGTTTGAAAGAACATTTTCAGTGAAAATATAGTCGCCTCTCGCTAATAAACTGAAAGGTTTGGCGAGTTCATAATTTTAAGTTGTGTGTTTGTAAGGTATTACTGGAAATAAAATGAAACTTGTTTTAAAAGCTCGTTCAGCTTAAAATATAACTTCGTACGTACAAACTTGAAAAGATTCATAAATTATGGATATCATTCAAACGCATGTTTCGTAGCACCGCGACACGGATCGTATAGGAAAAGTCTTATCTTCACGAAAATAATTCATTAAGCAAGGTTTAATAAATCACAAAATTAACAGATTTTTTTTGATATAGACGCACGTAATACCGATTTCTGGCGTGGCGACGCATGCCGTGGCGACGCGTCGCCATGCGCAATAGACTGTGCGATTCTCTCCCACTCGATCCGGCGTTAAGCCATCTCTCGCTACACTGAGCTCGGATAGTGTATACAGTGTTGTTTACTCAATGAAGTAGGAAACCTATGGAAATGAAACGTCAACCAAAATTTCGTGCCACTGTGACGTCATCTGGCCACAAAACATGGCGGCTTTAGTGCTGTACAAAAGATTTCAATGTTATCAGGTTTTATCGATAAACGTTCTTGGCTCATTTTATTTTAAATATTGTTGAGTATTATTTATTTGTAGAATTTATACTTTAATGGGAAGTAAGTAGGTATATTGTTATGTGCAAATATGATATGATTTAGATGGGTGAAATCTAAGACAAGTTCGTCCTTCGAATTTGCCAAGTAAACGATATGATGATTTTTAAAAGTTGCTACACTGATTTTATAAAGTTGTCGTTTGTCGCAAAACATAAAGATATGGCGTAGTTCAAAGCCATCAGCCCATTACTAGCATGCTAAATGTTATCGTATTTTGAGTACGTGTTTTTCTTAGACTATAACAATCTATTTTAATTGTTTTGCTGACTCTAAAGTCCGTAACATACTACCGCAGCGCACCCCAAGGAAGGTGCGCCGCACCATTTGAATCACTTTCGCTTGAGAGTGATTCAAATTTTAAACTTATCAAGGGACCGCGTGAAAAAAAAACACCTACAGAACATTTATTCATTAATTACAAACGTCATTCCTTGTGACTTCCTCTCTAAAATCACTTAATTATTAAATATTTAACAAATTTACAATAGTGTTTTACTCACTGCGGAATAAAACTATTTTATTTAAATGGTTCCGAAGAGATTTTGTCGGTAGCCTTTTTCCCGAAATATCTAAACAGAATGTCTAAATATGTTTTGATGACATATTTTAAAGTGGTATTTATGATTAGTGTCATGATCAATAGATTCCGACCGAAAAATGGATTTTTCGGATGAGGGCTCCATAATGAATTTAAATACATATAGATAATAGTTTTAGGGCATCGACTTTCTTGAGATCCTATAAAATACGTTTTAATTATTATTTTTGTATGTTTTAAGCATGATAAATTATGAAATTTTATATAATCAATCATATTAAATCGATATCAAAGTTAATAAATAATATACAACCCAAAACAGACGGCCGAACTGACGTGACAATGACATTTGGCGCGCTAAACATGGCGGATTTTCGGCCTCATTAGACGGAGACGGAGATATTTACGTATATTCATGTTTCATTTTATGTACGCACTGAAATACTGTTATATTGTTTTCCTGCGAGTTAAAGTGCTGAGTAAGAACGAGATAGATATATGTTTATGTATGTGCCTTCAAAATGGGTGCTATTTATATAAGCAATTGTACATATAGAACAATATGTCGTGTCCCTACTATATAGGTCTATGTGTTTACTACAGTACACATAACCTGTGTTTTACTTGAAAACAAATTATTTTTTCGTAATATTTTATTTGATCATTATGACATATGAGTCGTCTATTATCAAAGGTGGCAATCTGTGCATTTGGACAAAAAAAAATTATTGATATGTCAATACAGATTGATTTGAATATAATCGTCTCCTTCAAAGAATACGGTTCAAAACCTGCATTAAATAAAGGTTAATAGTTAACCTGTTATTTATCTAAGATGTCGTTCCGAAGAGTTTTGTGACTGCCAATGGAATACAACGTCAATAATTCGTTTTTCTGATTTACCAATCATTGTCCAAAAGTCAGATTGCCGGCTTTGATAATAGTCGACTCATATTTAGTTCCTATCACAATCTGTTCTTTTCTTTCACATTTTTTTTGTGCGTCAACATAACGAAATCATTTGATCCAATATTGGAACAAACATGGGAGTCGGCAAACAATTGTGAATGTCAAATAGTCCCCAATCGAGACACGAGAAAGCCGTTTCGAGGTTTAAGAGTTTCAGAGTAAGCAGAATTAAGGGTTGCGAAATAAGGGCAAGCACAACTCTATAACGAAATATACTTTTTATTTTCGTTGTATCTATTTGTCCGTGTGTCACAGCTGTAACACTATCAAATATAAGTATTGCCCTAAAATATATGAATTTTAGAAGGTAATATAAACTATGAACTGCTTCACAATTGTGAGTTTTATTGTTTAAGCGCATGAGCTCACTGTTCATCTAATGTTAAGCGGTTAATGAAGTCACACGACCTGATCGTGTAAGTAGTAAGTAGTCCTTCTAAATAGATGCGATTTAAAGTGAAAAAAGTCAACGGCACGTGCGTACATGGATATGCGTATGCTTAGATATGAAAACAATAGGTGTGTTTTTTCATTATATTGGTCACTAATTAGTAAGGTACTCGTTTTTGAAATCATAAAAGTGTTGAACACTTTGGATAAACGAAAAAAATCATGTTGATACTTTAAGGGACGAACTTAGATTTTTATGTAACTGTAGATATACGACAAAGGGAAGATCTTCCCCCTTTTTTCCTACCTAAGCCTTGAGAGGCTATTTCAGCGTGACCTTAACTAATAGGTGAGCTCGCGGGGCTCAAATTGACGATATTGCTAACACGAATCCTAGCAAGAGCCGTGCTTCGCAGAGTCTACCACCGGATCGGAAACGCGACCCACTGAGAAGATCCGGCGAGAAACTCAGTAGGCTATTGTAGGAACTCAGTAGACTTCAATGAAGTCCATAGAAGAACGAAACACGAGTTCGCTTTATTTTAGAACATGTTCAAAACTAACACGACAGTTTTTTTGTATAGCAGTGTCTAAGATTCGTCAGCCATAGACGAAACCTCCAAAGGATGCTCTCTGAGCCTTTGAATAAAACATCTCATAATATAATCTATGCCGTTCCCAGACGTCTCTCATTGTGGACGAAATTGAATTTCTCCCTGTACCTTATCTTAGGCATTCACGAATATAGTTTGACTAGACCCTTGGAGGTGTCGCAAATCGAATGAAACTTCGCACGAATTCTAGACAAAAGGTGTCATACGAATCAATAGTGAAATAGTATTCTTGTTATTCGAGTTGATGTTTTGAAATTGCTTGATTCGGTGATTCTGTTGATTGATAACATAATAATATGTCGCACCTTTTCTATTAAATATAGGTTTCATGCTTCAGTGATTAAATAGTAAACATTACGTACTTTACGTCAGTCGGAAACAAAAAAAAACCGAAGCCTCGATACGCCTTGACACTTTAGCTAAAGTAATATTTTTAATAAATCCTTAAAAACCTTAATTATTAATAGAGTAATCATTTTAATAAATTATTACTTAGCGTGGTATAGACATGTGATGCGTAGAAAGGAGATGTATGGAAATGGTAGTGCAAAGTAGAGGGGGAAGAGGTCGACCGAAGAAAACATGAATGGAGTGAATGACGATATGAGAGAGAGGAGTGAGTGTTGAAATGACGGCTGATAGAAGAGAATGGAAGAAAAAAAATAGCTGTGACGACCCCACCTAGTGGGATAAGGTGGAGAAAATAAAAAAGAAGATTTATAGTTTTATTGAGTACCTAGCTTTAAGGAAAGCCCTATTTAAGTAACAAACACTCTGTTTGATAAAACTGTGGTCCTGATGTTCATTACTAAGTCTATGGCATATTGCTGACGTCCATAAGCGAAGATGACAACTAACTATCAGATACGTAGTATGCTCATCTGTCAACAATGGTTATAAAGGAAAATTGGAACGAAATTGCTGACGGAAAGGCCATTACAGTGAAACCAACCCGTGCCGCGATCATATGTCAAATAAGCAATTACATAGTAACTGTTTGAATTATGTGCTATAAAGTCATGTTTGGATAGATGAGTCACTCGCGCCCAGTTTTAGGAGCGGTTTGGCCAAACATTAGTGGAGGGCGATAATGTGGGGCACACTTGTTGCTGTGCCCAATTATTTGTAGATTCTTTTTCACTTATGTTTTATGTATATTTGAATATAGTGTTATGTTTTTTTTTAAATATTTATTTCATTAACTTAATGCACAGAAGTACAATGGCGGACTTAATGCCTGAGGCATTCTTTACCAGTCAACCAAGGGTGGTGTAGAGAATCCTGTGGTAGGTGCATTACTTAATGTGAAAATAACCAAACTGATAATAATACTTCATACCTATACAAACACATACACGGTATATACTTATATATATCATCGCATACAACAACGTACACAATATTATATCATGATAATAATATAAAATTTACACATACATCTATATATAATCTCTATCATATATTCGTATATTCACATACATATTCATATACACATATATTTAGCGTCATGTTTTAATTAGATTCGAAAGTAACGCGCTGCCATCAATCAGAAATTCTAAATAAACATCCCTTGAGTTATGTATACTTCAAAAACAAAAAACAACGGTCAATGCCCTAGTTCGTGCTTTCAGCCCCTATTTTTAGTGAGAAGCTTCCGGTCAATATAATGTTAGGTGATTCTTGAAGATAACGCCGTATTGTGATACATCGCATCTGAGGCTAAGTTTTTTTTATTTTTCTACCTAATCTGATAGCCTTGAGAGGCTATTTCAGCGAAACCTTAACTAGTAAGTGAGCTCACGGGGCTCAAACCTGACGACGTTGCTAACACGAACCCTAGCAAAAGCCGTGCTTCGCTGAATCTACCACCGGATCGGAAACGCGACCCACTGAGAAGATCCGGCGAGAAACTCAGTGGGCTGTGTCTGAGAGTTAGTTTACTCGTCGAGCCCTTCGTCGCAAGCGACGGGTTCGACGAGAACGGTGACCGGTGCTTGAAGTACCTAATAGCACCGTTAGTGGATCGGGAGGATCCGAAATGACGTGTTTGGGGCGACGTCGACTGCTTTCCATTAAAGAATGGATTCCCAAGGATTGAGATAAGAACAGCTTCAATTCAAGGGCATGAGAGGCAGACTGATGCCATGAACACACTTCGGATGGTCAAAATCAAGGTCACGGTTTCTGTGAAGGCTAATAAGGCTGTAATAAATGTGGATAAACAAAAATTTGTCTAACTTCGAATTATTAACACATAATGTAACCTCAATTTGTTTTAATTCTTTTTTTTTGTTTTTTTTTTAGCTTAATTAATTATTATTATTTTATTATTTTATAAATAGTTTATCTGTATTTTTTCAGTGAGAAATTGTTAGTTTTAATTCTATAAATATTGTAATATCAATTCTACGTGTATAGGTAGATGCTTATTTCTGTTTCATTAATGTACAATTTTTAATAAGAAATGAGTTTTCGTCTAAATAAAAACTATTAATTATCATTTCCTAACATCGATGTTTCTTTTCGATAAATTCGATAGGTTTCCAAGCAATTACACGGAAACTACTATAAAAAATTCTAAAATATCATCATCGTTATCCTGCCCTTCTCCTAGTCACCTGGGGTCGGCGCAACATGTTTTCTCCTTCCACACTCTTCTATCATATATCATTTTTTCGCTCACTCCCTTCTTACCCATATTGTCTTTCACGCAATCCATCCATTTCTTCTTAGGTCTACCTACCTCTTCCTCTATGTCCTTCTACATTCATAGTTAGCATTCTCTTACCAACCTCATTTTCATTTCGTCTCATCACATGTCCATACCATCCCGAACGCGCACTTCTCAGCTTCTCTGCCACAGGTGCCACTTTCAGACTTCCTCTAACATATTCATTCCGTATTCTATCCATTCTCGTTACTCCACACATCCATCGCAACATTCGCATCTCTGCTGCATGCAATCGCCTTGCAATCGCCAATCGTAATGCAATAAAAAATTCTAAAATAAATAATTCATATTCGAATCATGGCAGTTCTTCGTATAATGGCGAACGAATTAAATTCGATTGCTAAAGGGAGTGTGAAACGTGATCGTAAATGGCGCGAACTTGATAATTTATCTACAAGAATCGATTACATATCGATTACGAGACGGCACGGATTTAGAGACGGGCCATAAAATTTCATTGAGCGTTTGCGTATTAAAAAAAAATCAGACGACGCCGATATATTTTATCCTAATACATCCGCCGTTACCGAATACAGGCCTGTACTAGGACCATATAAATAGATGGATGTAGATAATGTGAACGCGGCCCCACGGTCGGATTGTTATCATCGTAATCTAGCGCTCGGCGAATTGAAAAACTTATATGAAGCGTAACTTTGAATTATCGTTTTGTTCGTTACGAGAAAGTTCCGTACGCGCCTCGATAATTCCACGATATTCGGGTTCAATTTTCGAATTATTATTTGAACGAAATTATTATGAATATTATTATGATGTGTGTAGGTATGTGTAGGCTTCTCGAATTGTCATTGGGCGCGTTCCTCGGCTTCTCTCATCCAGCAGTGGACTGCTATAGGCTGATGATGATGATATGTATGTATAGTTTTCATTTTTCGATTTGCAAAATTCTTTCTTTTTTTTCTTTATATACATTTTAGAGTTCTGTATTTATTGTATTGTATAATAATGAAAAGAAATTTGGACATTTCGCTTTTATTTAGCGCATTCAATGTTATTATGAAAATATCATGTATGATTAAAAATTATAGATTTGTTGCCAATGGCTAAATATAGACGTTCAATTCGTTATATTTTTTTTAATTTTTAAAACATAGCTGCCACAATTTATGGCCTTTCATAAATATTTTTTGTTTTCGCTAAATCTGTCCGAGAACAACGTGCGAATAATTCAATGACATTTTCTTAAATATTTTATATTAAAAACACTCCGGTTATTAATCATTAGAGGCGGATACATACCACCACCTCCCATTTCTACCGCACAGCCATTAGCGATGCAATTTGAAAGGGGACGTCCGTAATGCAATTGAGGTTTCGACCTCACGTCTCAAGGTGCGTTGCAGCAAGGTCTATGGGCTAGTCAGACAATCTAGATCGATAAAAAATCCTAGCGAGACTATCAAAATCTCGAGTTCGGTCATCGCATAGTATTAAAGGCGGTATTTTTGGTGAGCACAGAAAAAAAAAAGTGAACATATATGGGACGTTTTAAAGGCACACATGAAATTAGCGTTTTCTTATCTATGTCGTAAATCATCATACCACACGTTTTTTACTTCTTTACAAAGGTTTTTTTTTTCGTTTCTACCTAGACTCGCGATTTCATTTTTGGACGTGCTCAGACGTTCATCCACGTTCGAGATTTTAGATAAAACGGAGGGGACACAGTATTTAAATTGTGCTCCGTAACCGATTTTCCGAGACCCCCCACAGTGACGTTAGTCGTTTGACATTAACGATAATTCACATTATTCTGTATTACATGAATTTAGTTCAGTATTTAAGGCGGGTCAAGTTAAGTCGGCTAAGTCGGAGCCGAGCGTTTTCGGGGTTCATTAATTACTTTTTTTTTTTTAACGTTATACAGGAAAAGGGGGGTGGTTAGGCTTTCGAGTTTTGTTTGTCCAAAAGCTTTCAAGTCGACTGTCACTTTTTATTAACATGCTTTTTTATTCACATATTTCTTTTATTTTTACTTATTTAATTGACAATTTTAAAATGTTCGGTCAAATTGTCGTAGGCGGTGGATATCTATGGGCTTCGGTAAAACCTTAACACCGCATGAGTCGTGAGCTTGTCAAAGTATCTAGTGCCGTAAATCAACTCTATTTTTAGGAATATGACAATCGGGTTTTGAACACAATGAATATTCAAGGTGAAAATAAAGTTATTGCTATTTAGCTACCTCCAATTCAATACAAGACCTACAATTTTCAAGGACGGTTAACAATGAGTAAATAACGCGTCATAAATCTGAGCCAGGCCAAATTTCTATTTACAATATTGTTTCGATCCTATTTAGTAGAATATTAGGTCGTAAACGCCAACAAAACAGAAATACTTATACGATACATACCCTACGTTCGTCATTGTAATATAGGTACTTTAAACAAATCAACCCGATTTTGTAGGTAAATCTAGACTATTATCGAGTCGCGCGCTTCAGCTCTTACAAAAGGGTTGTTACGTGACGTGTTCGCGTTTAGAAGTGATTAATATTCGACGCAGCAAGACCGCAGTTTTATATTCTGTAATTGGCGTAACTTTAGAAGAGCCGTGGATTACTAAGCAATCGACATGTACATTTGGATTGTTCCAATTGTGAAGAAACTTCTTTTTTGGGTTCTCAAATAGTTTGTTCCGTGTTTACTCCGGAAAAACCAACCGATTTGGCAAGTCGTCGTGGTCTAAAGGATTAGATGATATACTGATATTGAGCGATGCGACTAAGCCCATGTTAAAATCCCTCTGGCAGGTACAACCTTGACGAATGACTCCTGCAATGAATGAATCATGTAATAAAAATTGTAGCCTTTTTTATTGCCCTTGTAGGCAGACGAGGACACGGCCCACCTGATGGTGAGTGGTTACCGTCGCCCATGGACTTCAGCAATGCCAAGAGAAAAGGCTAGCCGCTGCCTACCGAGCCTATCCATTGCCGAGTCTATCCATTGCTCGCTTGTCGCAATTAAATTGGGATCAATGAAAAAGATACTACCTTCAAAATCTTAAAATTCGTCTGACCGTCAAATGATAGCAATTTACTCTCCCTGATTTCACTGTCTCGGTGCAGGCTGGCTACGTGCCAAAACATAGGTTGGCCATTTAAAAGGATCTTAGCGGAATTAAAAGGTTCAACCTTGAAGAGATCCTTTTCGTTTGGTTTTCAATCAAGTCAAATTATTTCTCGGAAGTCTCTTTATATATTTTCTAGAAATAAGTTGTAGATATATGTATTCATAATGGCGAACAAGTTTATTTTATTTTATATTATTGCTTAGATGGGTGGACGAGCTCACGGCCCACCTGTGATGGTAAGAGGCAGAAATAGGCAGGGTGGTGATATCTACCCGTGCGGACTCACAAGAGGTCCTACCACCAGTAACTACGTAAATAAAGTGTACCTTTGTAGATAATTTTGCTTCCTGCATCTGAATAAGGATGTTACAGGCTTCTGATGATATACATTATGCAGGTTTGGTTTTATTAGCGATGTTTTCTTTTTTTATTGTTTCATCCCTAACATTTACTGACGGCTTACAATAAAAAGTTTATGTATATTATATTTTTTGATACCAAAAATGTATCTGCCTTACGCTTTCTACTTCGCCTCGCTTAGAGGAATAACAACTGTGGTCGAAATGTTGCTTGGTGTCTTCAATCAGGCGTTTGAATACAATTGTTTTATTTTTAGCTTACCACCTTAAGCATTAAGGCTTATCCTCCTACGCCTTGCGTCATATTCTTCAATGATCTTAATGCCGTCTTTATCACTCTCTAGCACGATCTATCTCAATCTGTTCCTTTCCATTTATAGTCTTAGACCTTACCAATATTTCATAACAAGCAACGCGGTGAGCGGCCAATCACAATCAAAGATAATTTAATTTTGAAAATCGAAACACACAAACCGTTACAGAGCGCGCCATCTTGATTTTGTTAAAAAGTCAAGAGACCCTTTTCTAAGAATACACCTGACCGTGTGAATTCGTAGTCAAATAGGGGAATACTCATAGGGGATCGTAGAAATATTTCGAGCCAGAAACCAAAAAGCAAGCGAATATGACTTTAATAGCCTCATATTTCTCACATTTATTCTCAAGCTAAGTCTTTAAGAACACGTCGATGATTTTACGGTTGAATTTCCCGTGGAACTCTTAAGTGTGTGTTTAATAGTTTTAACGGTTTCGTAACTCTATTGTAAATGATACTAATTTGTGTACGTAGTTGTATTTTCTTTGATTCCGGTGAGAATTTGAAGTCTTTTGTTGCGCAGAGGTCGTTACTTGATTTAATGTCATTGAACTTTTATTATACATATGTGTGTATAATTTCGCAGTTATATCGAAGAGTGTTCTATTGTACTTACAATTTTTTTTATATGGTATATTTTTTATAGTGATGTTTTTCGGGAAAGCGTTGTGAAATATATGGGAAGATGTTACTCCAATGCAATATATACTGATCCCAGGCTACGTAACCATGACGTAGGGCTCTGAGATTATCTTCTCCCCGGTGACAGGATGTTGTATAAGTTTATACATTTTTTTATTGCTTAGATGGGTGGAGGAGCTCACAGTCCACCTGGTGTTAAGTGGTTACTGGAGCCCATAGACATCTACAACGTAAATGTCGCCAATCACCTTGAGACATGAGTTCTAAGGTCTCAGTATTGTTATCGTCATTTTTAGAGCTAAAAACTCGAAACTTATTTTTGAGGCTGTGGATTCGATATAAATAAATATTACCATAACCTTAAACATCAAAATAACAAACAGGCTATCTATATATATAAAAATGAATTGCTGTTCGTTAGTCTCGCTAAAACTCGAGAACGGCCGGACACCGATTTGGCTAATTTTGGTCTTGAATTATTTGTGGAAGTTCAGAGAAGGTTTAAAAGGTAGATAAATATGAAAATGCTCGGAATTAAATTAAAAAACAATTTTATTTTCCCTTTGATGTGTCCCCCGTCCGACGGATTCCTTTTGTCTGTTTTAAGTTTATTTTATACAAAAGTTTAGGCTTTTTATTTATCGATTGAGGCACTACGAAGTCTGCCGGGTCAGCTAGTAATTTATAAAAATATAGTGTGTATTACCGAAAATATAACGATAACGGATATTAAGTAAGAAGGAAAAAATCTGCTATCTGCGAGCTATTTTTGTGTGCGCCGGAAGTATTTGAATTACAAGTATATTATTATATTGTAAATGGAAGTGTTTTTCTCAAATAGTCCTTCAAAAAAGCCCATTACACCATATAATCTGTTTATTTGTAAGCCATTCTCGTCAAAATAGTGAACCATAACATGTATAAGAAGAGGAAAGATTAGGTTTTGTTGTTTTTTGTTTTTTACGTTGTATTTTTATTGTTTTTGTTACTGTGAGGACCAGATTTGTATAAAAGATAATATATAAAACAATAATACATTACATTTCTCCAAGCGAAACAAGGGTAAGTCGCTAGTATGAATTTTCTAACATTAGACGCATAATAGTTAAATGAAAACGATAAGTCAATGGCTTGTTTGTAAAAAAATACTAACGTAAATCTGGCTAATCAGTTTCTTAGGTTATTATAGTTCACTAGCGGCCCGCTCCGGCTCCGCTCGGGTCTTTAACAAAAATTTCAACGATATTTGACGTTGTTTTATTTTTTTAAATAAAAGAACACTTATTGCGGCATAACTATAATAGTTAGACATATGCTGTCGCGACACTTTTTGTAAATAATAATGCGTTCTACAAAGTCGTTGTACATTGTTTTATTCTATCATCAATAGTTTTCGCGATGTAAAGAATATTATAGGTCATTTTTTTACACCTTGGGTTACATTATTGGAGTTTTGGTAAGGATCCCTAATTTTTTCAAAAAAGATTATATATAGCCTATGTCACTCGGGAAAAGTGTAGCTTCCAAACAGTGAAAGAATTTTTCAAATCGGTTCACTAGTTTCGGAGCCTATTCAATACAAACAAACAAATCTTTCCTCTTTATAATATTAAGTATAGAAGTATAGATATATAGATTTCACCCCAAATTATGCCACGCCTTATAAATTTGAATTTCGCATTTAATAAGTTTTTTTTTTTTTTATCCGAGTAATTACCAACGTCGGAAATCGTAAAGTAAATCGCAACCTAATGACTACCGACCATACGCCAATCTATTTATAATCCCCCGGCCAGTGTCAGCGCGTTTCCATTTATCCGTTTATTAACCTTTTCAATCAATTAGCGCTTTATAGCTATATTGTAATGTGCATGTTAATTATGAACAGCCGGAGAGCCGTTTCTCAAATCAATTCTAGATCCGAACCGATTTGCCGAGCGTCACATCAAAACGCACGATGTTGTACGATTTTTTATCTTATGCGCAAACGTTAAGGGTGACGTTTGTCTGTTTGATTCGAGAGTCACGACCTTCTTTGTTCCGTGTAACCTTTAAAGGCGGAATGAGTCCTAAGCCTCATTAGGACAGAGACCGCGATTTAAAGGTTCTTGCATTAATTTGTTTGAAATGTTTTTTTAAATTTTAATTTTAATGTCAATATGAGTTTCATTTAAGTATTCCCGCCATTTGAATAACATTGAGTTTATGCACGATCGGGATCTCATTGTTGTTGTTTTTTTAATGTGGCAATTATCGTTCAAATATCGAAGGAGCCGTGGTCTAAGCGATAAGACAGCTCATGTACTTGTAGCGAGCGATACGACTTTGTTGATGTTCTAATCCCACAGGCGGGTATCAAATATTCTAATGAAAAAACGCACATATTATTATTATGTTCACAAAAGACTTCCATAGTGAAGGAATAATATGCAAAAATACATGATTGCAGAACAATTGAGACATGAACCTCAAATATAAAGGAGGGTGCTGGCATTCGCGTTATGATGGTCATACCCGATCCTGTAGACCGAATGGTAAACAGTCGACAACACGTCGTTACGGATCCTCCTGATCCATTAACGGTGCTTTTAGGTACCTCAAGCACCGGTCAGTTCTCGCCGAACCCGTCGCTGGCGACGAAGGGCTCGGCGAGTAAATGAACCCATAGACACAGTCCACTGAGTTTCTCGCCGGATCTTATCAGTGGGTCGCGATTCCGATCCCGTGGTAGATTCTGCGAAGCACTGCTCTTGCTAGGGCCAGTGTTAACAATACCTCTGATTTGAGCCCCGAGAGCTCACACGCTAGGGTAAAGCTGATATAGCTTCTTAAGGCTATCAGCATAGGTAGAAAAAAATTGTGATGCTCACGGGCTAACCACTTAACGGCGTAACTAACACGGTAGGCCGTGAGCTCGTTCACTCATCTGAGCAATATTATTTTTTACCGAAAACAACCTTACGTCTAATAACAAAAAGCTGAGCAAAAACAAAGGATATGTACCAATTAGTTTTCAAAGTCCGAGGCGCTTCTCACGGTAAGCCGAGACAAACTTCGGCCGGAACGGATTGATCACGTTTTTAAACTATCAAAGGCTGTTCCGATTCTCGATTACGGCCGTTGTGACGTAGGAACAGGCCTAAATTGTTACGTGACGTAACGAAGCCTTGAACAAGATACAATGCCAAAAAAAAACATGGTAACCGACACGCGACATTGACGGACCAACCACTTTTAAAAGTACGGACCGCCTTTGTCAACTGTCAAACTTGTGACCTTTTCGTTCTGAGCGAAATTAGTTTTTAATAATCAATAATAATTTTGTAATAGTGTGTGTGTGTTTTTTTAGTAATGACCGACTCATTCCGTTCGCGGTTCTTAGTTTAGAGCATCTGTTGAAACGGTTACATTTTGTTTTCGAATAAAGCCCCGGTCTTATTAACGTTATGAAACGGTGTCACAAATACGTTACTAAATTACTCTGAATAGTTACATAAGAGTAGTTTTAAGTAATACATAATCTTAATCCACAAGTTTCACTTACCAAAGCAAACCGAATCCGTGCATTAAAAAAATTAAATATGTTTTCTTCGTTTACTTATAAAAGACCTAAATTACGGAACACACACAAGAACAGTAATTTCAAAAAAGGAACTCACTTATTCTAAATTCGTACGTATAGTTAATAAAACAAACTAAGTAATTTTGGGAACAATGACTAGAATTCAAAAGCGCGCGGGAACACGACCGCTCGCGTCGACGGACGAATCATAACTGAATGCGAGGGTCATGTTTTCGAAAATAAAAAAAGTTGAGCCGCCGGTACAGGCACCCATACTTTACGGACGAGATCATTACAACAAAAAGAACCCTAAATATTATCGGTTCGAGCTAGTCGCTTCTCAAACTTGAACGCGCAGGTTTAATGCACTTTCCAGTACTCTTTATTATTCAGATATGGGGTCATTTAAGTTTACTAACTCTGGTTTTCCTTAGATACATCAGTACAAATCGAAGTAAATCGAAGTGTAAACTTTACAGAGTTTTTGTTAAATTTGACGACTTTAACTTTGTTTATTCTTAGCACGTTACTAGTATATTTTTACTTAGATCATTTATGTTGTTTGAATTCATGTTTAAGACGGATTTTGTGTTTACCAATATTATATTGTGAAACTAATGCATTGATGTAATAATGGCATTATAATTAGTCTTGAAAGAACTTGGATACGCGTGTATTTTATCAATTTTAACATTTAAAATTACGTAATAATTAAATCACTTCATGAAATTAAATTGGTTACTTAACCAACTGTTCGTGTTTATTTAGAAGATGCTACAAAAAAAAAAACATATTATATCGCTTTTTTCGTTCATTTATTCGTTTTTTTTTTATATATTTTTATTTAAGATATTTTGATGCAACTTTTTAGTCAACAATTTTAGCTATGCTTCTGATATTTCCAATATCTGAAGACTATTAGATCATGGTACTTATGGTAATGAGCAATCATTAATAACATATAAACAACCTGATGTAAGTTAAATGAATTTTCATTGACTCATAGTTTGTTTCATTGTATTATGTATTAATAAAATTTATTTATCTACCAATTTTTACATGCATTTATTTTTATATACATACGGTTTTGTGTTTGGCGAATTTACTTACATTTTAATGTTCTGACCGGTTTTCAAGGCGAACGGCCAGCGTTCATTGTACTCAATATTACGGACAGGCGAATAAAAATAAATAAATCTATATCATTAGATATAGCTTACGCAATGCTTTATCCGTTTATATACTTTTTACATTTTCTCACGTTCATCAATCAAATGTTCGGATTTAGGTACTATTCGTTTAAGATCAAATAGTAGAATTAATATTTATTTTAAAGGTTGTTTGGTGAGAAGATGAAAAGAAATGACTTGGAAAAAACATAATAAAACACATAAGTAGGATGTTGACATTAGAAATGTTGTTGGTGTATCTTCGATAAGTTTTTGATTTTCACTAAAAGCTTTGCTACAACAACTTGCTACTTTTTTTTACGACAAAGCATTTGAAACACTAAAAGTGTTAATAAAATTTATGAAACTAAAGGTTTTTTTTTAAACCAAATAAAATTTTATATCATGCGTATTATCATCACAAGTGTAATTTGATCATGATAAATCGTTACAAGTTATTCTTGTTAATAAAATATTCAATCAATAACTTGTTATCCTTATAATAATGCAATTTTATTCTTCCATCGTCGATGTCATTCATCAGCACGCGTTAAAGTCGTATTCAGTTCGAAAAATCTATTTTTTTTTTTATTAATAGATGGACGAGCTCATATCCGACCTGGTGTTAAGTGGTTACTGGAGCCCATAGACATCTGCGATGTAAATTCGCCACCCACCTTGAGATATAAGTTCTAAGGTTTCAGTATGATTACAACGGCTGCCCGCCCCACCCTTCAAACCGAAACGCATTACTGCTTCATGGAAGAAATAGGTAGGGTGGTGGTACCTACCCATGCGTACTCACAAGCGGTCCTACCACCAGTAAACTGTAACTGCCCTATCATTAAAGTCGCGACATAGTCACCACTCGCTTGAATTCCATCGTTTCACTCATTAGACCACGATATATTTAAATGATATGCAGGAAAATAATTATGAAATGAACCACGCTACAACGTGTGGAATTGTTTGGTCAAGAGGTTAGCGACGGAGTTGTGTAATACTTACAACACCAAGTTGAGGAAAAAAACAAAAAGCACACACTGTAAATATAAAATAAATATTGTTAGTAAATATATATATACTGTTTTAAATTACTTTTGAATAGGTATGCATACATATTTATAAAAATTACATAATTTTAACGGGCCGTTTAGATAGAAATATTTGTTAAAGACAATTTACTGCGATCTATTAACCTAGGTCAAGAATTCGAAAACTTATAGTTTCTCGACTTCCTGCATCAATATTATTTACTAGAATTGTTGTATTAAGATGTATTTTATTTTATTTATTTCTTTAATTCAAACTAAATTTGAGAACCGCTCGCCTGGGATTCAAGTTGTGTTGCAGCTGTCGTTCCTACACGCACATCGCGTGCGTGTGCGTTACATTTATTTGTATAAGTGTGAGTGTTTTCTGCAGGGGTGCCCAACAGCCATTTATATTGTTTCCGAGGGGGGCCTTTAATTGATTTTTCGATCGATACGCGTACTGTGACTCGTACCAAGTTCAAATAGATCTTATTATTATTACCGATTTTCATGCCTTCGACATTTAAAACGCCCAAATACATTGATTATTTAATGACAAAACAGAAATTGTATTTTATTTGATTTTTTTGCATTTTAAATATTATAATGTAACCAAATATGTGTGTATTTATTTATATGAGAGCGTTAAACTATTATTGCGTTCTTTATAATGAGATAAAATTTACTGAACAACAAAGGAATCGAGTGCCAACTGACAATTACAAGAAATCCAGGTAGAATTCGTTCCTTACGAAGCAAAAACTCGAGGTGAGTCACCGTTCTCCGAAGCGATTGTGATAAGAGACAGCCAAGCGATTTTCGTCGTTACGCAATCAGGATTAAGAGCGTTCTGTGTAGTTGCTAGGCTGTTCGAAACAGTCTGCCTAGATCAATTGATATGCTAAACGCGACAACGACTAGGAAATCAACAGCCAACGATGAAATACCAAGTTGTTGGTATAAAATGTATTTTTGTACGACTTTTACAATCATAGCTTTGATGAAATTAACGCGTTTTAAATGACAAGACTTTTCGGGAACCTTCTATAATTGGGTAAGCGGTATAGTTGACTACACTTTTTTATCAAAATGTTGCCACCCATAATTAGACGTACCGCAATTTTTTTTTTGCTTTGACGGTACTTATACAAACTTAAGCCCACTGAGTTTCTCGCCGGATCTTCTTAGTGGGTCGCGTTTCCGATCCGGTGGTAGATTCTGCGAAGCACTGCTCTTGCTAGGGCCAGTGTTAGCAACGTCGTTAGGTTTGAGCCCCGTGAGCTCACCTACTTGTTAGGTTCCGCTGGCATAGCCTCTCAAGGCTATCTAGCTTAGGTAGGAAAAAATAATATGGATCTCATAATCGCCTTTTACGACAGAACAAAGCCAAGTTCTATATTAGAATAATCTTAGTACAACAATCTCCTGTAACACAAGTTCTTTACGAACTTATCACGGGACCAGTTAACGTGGTGTGATTGTTAGTAAATATATTTATTTATTAAAAACTCAACAAACAACAAATTTGCTAAGCAGATAAAAATGTTTTATTAACCTACCCCTATTCAGTGCGTCACAGATGTAAAACCAGTGACTCTTGACCACCAGCTGTTTCCTTCGAGTCTAATTTACGTATCGCCATATGGTATTACGGTCATGCTGGTAAATTTAGGCATGAAATTTTTACGTGGGTCGGTAAAAGAATGTTTCAAATGAATAAATCATCGGCCGTCGGCTGATATCAGGTCTGCGGACTCTTAACACCAAGTTTATCTTGAACTCGTCCACCCACGTTGCGCCCGAGCTTACACCACTCTTCTTAGATGAACGATATGATGGCTGCCTTTTCAGGTATTATTGATGCGAGATCACAATCCGCCATTTATTAATGACTCACCGGAGTCCATGGACATCAGAAGGTCGACGCCATCATTAACTTTGAGAGAAACCTTCGATCGTTTGCATTACAGTTGTTAAAATGTTCAATTAGGTATCCACGGGTGATGATTCAGTTTCAATAGATTTTTGGTCAGTATAGTTTTTTCTATTTGATGACAAAGCTTTTGAGGAGTCAAAAAACAATAAACAAAGCCAGCGTATAATATACAGTTCATGTGAACATGCAACGCGTTGAGGTAGGCCGGATGTTTTAGCAATTATCTATAAATAGGTAACCGAAGGTATGATGCAGGACTGCATTCAGGCGACGGGTACTGGGGGCGATTTGCTGTATTCGCTCCTGAAAACGCGATCTTGGTGATGATTATGGAATCGTTTGTAATTATTTAATTACTGGTTTCCTTTTTTTTTGTGGTGAAAAATTATTTCATCATAGTCGGTTACTCTTGGCAGAGAAGTCGCCCATAGACACAGCCCATGAGTTTCTCGCGGTTACTCCCGGTTTGAGCCCCGTGAGGTCATCTATATGTCAAGGAGAAGCTGAAATAGCCTCTCAAGGCTATCAGTATAGATAGGGGGAAAAAAAAGAGATGTCGTGGTCATGTCGAATCCTTGTTTATTATAGGAATTATGGAGAACAGCTGTCAAGGCTATAATAAACAAGAAAAACCTATTTAGGTGATTTGAAATTTTAATGGAAATTCATCATCATCTATACGATTTAGCCCGGGCCAGAATGAGAATAATTCTGAAGGTTTCACTTCTAGCGCATGTGAGGAAACGTGCGTTTTTGCTACTATGTGAATCCTGATTGTTTTTTTTATTAAATAAATATTACAACGACATACTCATAACAGTTCTAGAGTTAATTAAAAAATAAAAAAAACTGCACCTTTTGAGATTTATTTCTTTGAGTCGATTCCGAAAAAAGAGCAAATTTTTTGTAAACTCATCAAAATAAATCTCTAGGATTTTAAACGTAACGAAACTCAAATTAAATACTTTGAGTAAAATCAAAGTGTAAAATTGCTGAACTTTAATTCTACAGTTGAAACGTTTTCAAATAAATCATTGAATAAACAGCTACGCGATTCAGGTTCAATAAAATTTGCCGCCGATACGAACGATGATAACTAACAAACAAACTTAAATTATTTTCAGTCTAGCGTCTTCGCAAATGCTTGTTTGAACAGATCAACTTAACCTTTGCCCGTGACCTCCTCGCTCCGACCCTGCTCCCATATACTACCAGAGGTCAACGGACCGGTGAACGACCCCACATGACTCGTCACATGGACAATATTTTTTTATTTATTTTTCAACTACCCACAAGTGTGTGATTCAGAGGCGAAGCGTTGACCCAGTTGGTTTCGAATTTCAAACCTTCGACGACGCAGTACACATCCTTTATACCTTTTTTTATATATATATATATATACATCTTTTAGGGCTGTGACACTCTTGATAAATGAAAAAATCGATGCGAAAAGTTTTCTTTTTCCAACATAAAACTGATTAACATCTTTTGTGTACATATTCACTACATTAGTTTGAATCAAACAGTCCGCCGATTTTTAGTGTTGGAGCTAGAGCTGATATGAACATGTAAATTCATTAATTTATTTATTTCAGCAGTTTTAAAGCTGCTGTACAGTTTAAAAATATGACAGGTTATGAGCGCTATGCGTTCTATCACACGTTGTGTTTTTTTTCAAAGGAATTAATGTGTTTGTTGAATAGTGCGGCCGTAGTAACAACATAATTGAGCCTCTTATCTTATGCTCCAATGTGGCTTTCACGACGTGGTACCGATCTTTGCGAGGCTGCAACGTACCCACCCTATCGTACCGCAGATGGATAGGAGAGTAAGTGCCATAGCTTCAGGGCAAAATCAACCATCTTTTGATATGAAACTCTTCTGGATTTAAACTTTATGTTTCTTTATTTCTTTTTTAAGGAAAAAGGGTTAGTCGACATCACAGGAGACCTACCTAGGACAAAGAATTAGTCTAACTATTCAAAGGGGGGAACGCTGCTAGTATCTTCGGAACAATGCCTAAAGGGACTCCTTTGAATAATATATTTTAGTTTTTATTACATTTTTTAAGGTTCTGATTTACGATTTAATTAATTGATATTATTATAAATGCGAAATTGAGTTTTTATCAACATTAACGCGAGCGAGGCAGTGGGTTAGAACTGGTATTTAATAATTAAGGCTTTAACTAAACGCGATCAGCGGGTTTTCCCGGGCAGGGCGGGTTAATAAATAATGCAGTTTCTTTTCAATGAATTTGTTGACATTTTACATTACTCGCAAAGGCGTTGGTCGGGCAAGCTTTGATCGGGAGGACTAAAAGTACTATCAACGTAAATTTAGTGACAATCAAAACCTTAATCTGACAGAATATTTTTTTTTCTTTTTCTTAGATGGGTGGACGAGCTCACAGCCCACCTGGTATTTGGTTACTGTGGAACCCATAGACATCTACAACGTAAACGCGCCACCCACCTTAAGATATAAGTTCTAAGGTCTCAAGTATAGTTACAACGGCTGCCCAACCCTTCAAACCGAAACGCATTACTGCTTCACGACAGAAATAGGCAGGGTGGTGGTGCCTACCCGTGCGGACTCACAGGACGTCCTACCACCAGTATCTATATATTAATACGTGAAGCAAAAACTTTGTATCCCTTTTTACGAAAATTGCGTGGACGGAGCAGTATGAAATTTTCCACACTTATAGATAATATAGAGAAGAAGTGCATAATGCTAATATATTGTTTAAATAATGCATAAAAGATATATTAAATAAATAGAGAAAACATTACACACACTACATACCATGTATTTGACGCACATACGCATGCATACTATTTATTGTCAAACTTTTGTTCTTGACGTCTGTTGTCAAATTGAGAATAGATTAAATATTGTTTGTCTTTGTTAATATTTTTTATAGTGTAGTCTTGGCGAAATTTGTGATTATAGAAGTATAAAATACAATCATAATAGTGTACAAACTTACAATTCCAATTAATTATAGTTGAATTTCGACTAGTACGGGACCTCTAGTTATTTTAAATTGACACTAAATTTAGAGTTTGGTTCTTTGACTATATCTCCTAAATGGAACTGATTCGATGCGAACATTTTGCTTTATTGAGAGACTTAAGTAGAATATACTTCAGTATTGAATAGACTGCTCCTTTGTTCGCTGCGGGGAATGCAATCTCTTTCCGGGGTTTCGGAAACCAATTTTTCGATTTCCTTTAAAACGTATTCTAAAGCAAGCTCTCCATTGTACGTACGTACGTTTTAGGCGATCGTGATTTTAAATTTTATATTTTACTAGCTAACCCGGCAGACTTCGTTGTTCCTCAATCGATAAATAAAAGACCTAAGCTTTTGTATAAAATAAACTTACAACAAACAAAAGGAATCCGTCCGACGGAGGACACATCAAAGGGAAAACAAAGTTTGTTATTATTATTTAATTCCGAGCGTTTTCATATTTATCTACCTTTTAAACCTTCTCTGGACTTCCACAAAGAATTCAAGACCAAAATTAGCCAAATCGGTTCAGCCGTTCTCGAGTTTTAGCGAGACTAACGAACAGCAATTCATTTTTATATATATAGATTATATAGGTTAGTAAAAGATTTTTGATATACAGTACATATATTAATTATTATTAAGTAAGTACATATTTCATTTAAAAAACTTGGTACCCGCCGGCGAGATTCGAACACCGGTGCATGGCTAGGTACGAATGCACCGGACGTCTTATCCTTTAGGCCATGACGACTTATAAGTATGTTTATAAGTTTAAGGCAACACATGTTAAGTCAGACATCCCCGGCACCTGCAATCGATACAGACGGTGTCCGCTTACGTGTGGTGCAAGGAGATACCCGACGGAAGGACTCGACCGTGCTCCATTTGTTATGTTAGTTTAAATATCTGAACCGACCAGATCAGGTGGAGATGAGAGCTACTCGTGAAAGGACACGTTGCGGCCAACAGGATTGATCCTATTATAGGAACGCGCAATTTTTTTTATTTTTTTTTTATTGCTTAATTGGGTGGAAGAGCTCACAGCCCACCTGGTGTTAAGTGCTCACTGGAGGCCATAGACATCTACAACGTAAATGCGTCACCCACCTTGAGATATAAGTTGTACGGTCTCAAGTATAGTTACAACGGCTGCCCCACCCTTCAAGCCGAAACGCATTAGTGCTTCACGGCAGAAATAGGCAGTAGGACCTCTTGTGAGTCCGCACGGGTAGGTACCACCACCCCGACTATTTCTGCCGCGCAATTCCTTCCAGTTTAAAGGGTTATTTTGTTGTTTCAGTGTACTTTACGTATTGTTGTGTATTGCGAATTCCACCTGGCTGGGCACTACCAGAATATATCTATCACACAACGACCCAAGCGTTCTGGTTTTTAGGGTAGATAAGTCTTTCAATTCCATTGGAATTACAATGTTTCTTCGCGAGTGGTACCGCCAGAATACAACTGTTAGTTCATTCTGTATGGAAAGAAATGTTAAGATTTTTTTACAGCAAATTAGAGGGTAGTCAACACCAGATTCAAATGTTTATACACCTTAATCGTCCGTAAGCACGAAGCCCTGTTAAACATTCAAAACGTCGGATATAATAACAATATAACAATAATGACTACGAGATTAAACCGTAACAGAACCTGCCACCTGTAATCAATAAATCATTCGATCATAAACAAAATGATTTCGAATCTATGGCCATGGTACGAACACGCAATTACTACATTGCAAAGAAAACATTAATATTATATATTCGATTTGAATTTCATGTCAAAATGTTACTTGTTCATATTGTTTTCGCTAAATTAATTAGAAATTAGATAATTTAACGAGGTAGATTTAAAAAAAAATAGGACTCCTCCTTTTGTGTCCGAGTAGCTTGCGGCACGGCAATGGAAAGCAAACCAAATCTGAGCCTTGATTGTTTGTTTGAACAGTAATGGGCTTTGCCTCTTCATATACAGACGTAAATGAACACGCTGATAGATTGATACTTGATGCTTTATACTTAAAATTATTTTGTTCATAATTATAAGGCTTTATGAACTCCAGCCTAACTATTCGATTTTCGGACATTTTCATCCTCGCCTCGGCATGCGGTGGCCCATCGGTTTAACAAAGCAAGCAGATTTTAATATTGAGATCGAATAGAGCCAAAATATGCACATCAGAACTCAAGCTATTGCGTGCTATCAAATAACAGTCCGAAGCGAACGTACAATAAACAAAAGAAAATGATCGACAACAAAATTACGTAAAATTAAAACTGACTTTCGGCACGCGAAGACGACAACGCTATGATTTGGGATAAATTATTTAAGAAAATTAAAATACATTATTTATTCTTTATTGACGTGACAACGTCTTATAATTCGATGGAGCCGGCTGCACGCACGAAAAAACATGACTCGTGCGGCGTTACCTCGCTCTGAGGCGTTCCATTTGAAGCTTGAAGTGCAAGCGAGAGCGCGCAACGAGCGACAAAGAGGCACAATCGTCTTCCGCGTTCGGCAGCATTCGACATGTGTCTCACTCCTACTTGAGTGAGCGATGCATCCGCGTGGACAGCTGCTATACAATAATACATTTACATGTTTTCGTCAAGTATGAAGTTCAGTGAAAAGTGAATGTGGTGTCAAATATATATCAAGCAAATAAAATTAAAATTTTCTTTTGAAAAATGAAATCATTCCATCAGTATTTTCTTATGACGTTGTCACGTTCAACTATCGCCAGTAAACCGACTTTACAGACAACCGATTTATTTTTTATTACTGCGCCATTTCAGTACACTGTAGTTGTACTAGCGACTATCATATACACCGATCATGTGGCAGAATTAGGATGTATTGCGGCACTTACCCAAGTAAAAGCTCCTAGTTTATTTACTAACATATTACTTACTGTGTATAAAATAAGTATGATTGTGCTGTAAGTACTTAGAGAACGTAGGTTGAACATACTACTACTCCAAGTGCTATTATTCTTAATTAGTTCTTAAAACTAAAACTATATATTTACCTAGAACTTTTTATTTGGACGTTTTATTTATTCTTAAATGAAACCCAAATTTCATCCGAAAATATTTCGCGAGAACTTTATAATCAATACCTACCCTTGAGAATAGGGGACGCAAAGTACCCTATGACATCCCCTTGTAAAGGCCAGGGGTAATCGAACTACCCCTCTTGCAGTGGGAATGTAAACAGACGCCGGTCGGATCGATATGGGGGTGTAAACACGGCGGTTGCCATGACGACCGCGAGATTTCATAGCTTGAAGCTTCCGTATGCCGCCAGACTGTTGCACCACAGAGCATGGTATAGTAGCAGCTTCAGTTTATTTGAGATCGCAATGATGCACATAAACATAACACAAAGGGGAATGTCCATTTCAGGCCCAAAGTGGACAATAGATTAGAGAAAAAATACTTAGTGCATTAATTTTGGCATAAATAAATGTGCATTTACTTTCTTCCAAATGGGAGCCACTGTAGTTTACAATAATTAGTCTAAAAAAAGGAACTCTGTTGAAGAAAACAAGGTTTTTGATTTTTGCGGGAAAACATATTGCGAGCATCAAGACATTTTAATTATTAAATAAGCATTTTAGGTATATAAATAAAACATTTTAAATATTATCATTAATCATTAAAATAACATCAAAGACATACCCACTGGACTTTACTGGTATTGTTATTTAAATGCAACTAAAACAAAAAATAAAAATAATGTGTACTCGTAAAAAAAAGTTTAAGAAAAATAAATCAATTATCGGTTATTTAAAAAAATTCTCGATATATCGATTTAATGTTATACTGACAACACTGAATTTAATCTGACTGACTGACACTTCGCTTGCTGCTTCGCTGCCTGTGCTTACGTTCAAAATGGATGTGTTTTGATTTTTCTTGGATTTATTTTACTGGCATTGACCTTTTTTCCATTTTACTATCATTACTTTTACTATGATCTTGTGTATTGGCGCTATGAAACATTGTAAATATTTCCACTGAATTACTCCAAGAGCTGCTTTGCTGCAACTTAATCTGGACTGTGTCTGTTATGACGCCGACGCCATAGCTTATGCAATGCACGTAACAAAGAATTAAACAATTATTCATGAAATTATTATATCAGTTCATCTTGCATTACTGTATTATAAATATGTACTGTAAGGAATACCCTACAAAAAGGGTATAAAACCGGCACGCAGCTCCGTCACCGGCGCATTTGTCGGTTGACATTCGTCGAGAGACCATCGTTCAAAGACTTTAAGTGTTAATTTAGGAAACACGAATTTTATAATAATGTTGAGGGTACAGTGCCTATAAATAGCAACGCCTTTGTTCGAAACATTCATTCGATCGGCGGCGTTCGTGAGAGAAGGTAGTCGTGGACGTGGTGTGCGTGAGTCATTGTTTTAAATCTCTGTAAACGTGTGCTAATTGTTATTTTTTTAAATGGTTTTTCTTCTGATTCCTAATATCAGAAGTGGGATAAAGGACTCAAATAGCCCACAGTAGCGTAAAACTCTGAACTTTGTTTTGTTTTACAAAGACTGCTTACTTTGATGCTTTCATACTTTATTTGTTATTTTTCTTGTGTGATTGCAAATTTTAACAGTGATAATGAGACATACTGAAACTCCTAGTACACGGAGGCGACCGTCTCGAGATGATTCTCGTAATCGAAAACGATATTATGCTTTCGCGATCACAGAGATGATAGACAGAATCGCGATACGAACGATGCGCTCGCGCACGATAGAACCTGTCGCGACACGTTCTAACGATAAGGCGCACGCTGAACAGACCACGTGATATTCTACGGACAGTTACGACTCCCATGTCGAATATCGTTGGTTCGCAACAAGGTCGCGTAGAATCTAGTATCCCTGGTTCTGAGGCGTCTACCCTCGCTAGTGCTTTAATAGAACTTTAATAGTGATATGGGGCATAACGGGGCCCTCCGGTTAGAGCCGCGAACACTAATCATTTTTGGTGGAGGTCAGGTTAGGCAGAGTCCTTGTAGGTTTCAGGCATTAGTGGTCACCAGTGACGCGTAATATCAAACAAGTAGACGGGACTGTGTTGGCAAAATGGTCAATTAAACTTTTGAGATTACAGCTCATTCTGAACGCAAGACAACAGACATCCGCCCTGTAGCTTCTGGTAGAAAAGACGCCACCACACCTGTGGTGAGGACTCTAATTAATGATGTCACGACTGAGGTGTTTCCGAGCCGTGAAGTTCGTCGAGAACTAGGTCAAGGTAGAGCTTATCAATTGGTACCACGGAGTGTAAAGCGACATGATGCTCGCGTGGACGGGCACCGACGAGCAGCAGCCGTTTTTAATGTCGATAATCTTGTTTTGGTAATAACTCACAGTCGACAGGAAATCTAGATCCGGCAACCCGTGGACCTTACTGAATGGTGAGGATGGTGCCTCACGGGCATTGCCGCTAGCTCGAACCCGTCGATGGTTCCTGCGGCAGTAACACGCAAGCGACGTGCCGGTAGCTGCGTAATATCGGTCGGCAGGTAAACTTGATTCCGGCATGCGTGGCTCGTATAAGATTGTCGAAATTCTACCCAGTGGACGCTATACCCTACGGCTGCTCAACGGCAGTTATGGCAAAACTACGCAAGCAGCTGCACAACATATGGTGTCGTGGCGGGGCGAGTGGACCCCTGAGACATGTGCTGCCTTCTTTGAGAGTCAGTAAAGTTAATAATTATCATTGTTCACAAGTATACGTATTCCTATGGTGAACCTGAAGGGTAAGCTATAGATGATTGCTCTCTAGTTACGTATCCCTCATTCGTGTGATTAATTCTACACGGTGAGATGCCTCAATACAATTTGCCTAAGCTGGCGTATTGAGAAGCCTCGACACGTTTGAGTATGGTCGGCGTGTCGGGAAGCTTCACACGTTTGAATACACTCTGCGTGTGGAATGCACTCGTACGTTTTTAATACGATCTTCGTACGAGTGGGTCTGGGACCATTTTACGTATCCCTCACTCGTGTGATTAATCCTACACGGTGAGATGCCTCAATACAATCGGCCTAAGCTGGCGTATTGAGAAGCCTCGGCACGTTTGAGTATGGTCGGCGTGTCGGGAAGCTTCACACGTTTGAATAAACTCTGCGTGTGGAATGCACTCGTACGTTTTTAATACGATCTTCGTACGAGTGGGTCTGGGACCATTTTACGTATCCCTCACTCGTGCGATTAATTCTACACGGTGAGATGCCTCAATACAATCGGCCAAGGCCTGCGTATTGAGAAGCCTCGGCACGTTTGAGTATGGTCGGCGTGCCGGGAAGCTTCACACGTTTGAATAAACTCTGCGTGTGGAATGCACTCGTACGTTTTTAATACGATCTTTGTACGAGTGGGTCTGGGACCATTTTACAGGGATCACTGGTAACCAAATGCAGAAGACACTTAACGAAGGGCGACGCACACTGGCCCTTGGATACTAACAGGAATATGCGCATTAAGGATGATTGTGCTACTGCGCGTGCTGCTCGCGTGCCGCTGCCTGTACGCGCTCACCTGCTTCAGACGTGCATACTGCGCGTACTGCTCTCGTGCCGCTACCTGCGCGCGCTCACCTGCTTCAGACGTGCATACTGCGCGCACTGCTCGCGTGCCGCTGGCTGCGCGCGCTCATCTACTTCTGGCGCGCATACTGCGCGCACTGCTCGCGTACCGCTGGCTGCGCGCACTGCTCGCGTGCCGCTACCTGCGGGCGCTCGCCTGCTTCAGACGTGCATACTGCACGTGTTGCTCGCGTGCCGCTGCATGCGCGCGCTCACCTACTTCTGGCGTGCAGACTGCGCGCACTGCTCGCGTGCCGCTGGCTGCGTGCGCTCTCTCACTTCTGGCGTGCAGACTGCGCGCACTGCTCGCGTGCCGCTACCTGCGGGCGCTCTCTCACTTCTGGCGTGCAGACTGCGCGCACTGCTCGCGTGCCGCTACCTGCGGGCGCTCGCCTGCTTCAGACGTGCATACTGCACGTGTTGCTCGCGTGCCGCTGCATGCGCGCGCTCACCTACTTCTGGCGTGCAGACTGCGCGCACTGCTCGCGTGCCGCTGGCTGCGTGCGCTCTCTCACTTCTGGCGTGCAGACTGCGCGCACTGCTCGCGTGCTGCTGCCTGCGCGCGCTCATCTATTTCTGGCGTGCATACCGCACGTGCTGCTTATGTGCACACTGCACGTGATGCTCGCGAGCCGCCGACTTCACGGGCCGTACGACTGGCAGTGACGCAGAGGGCGATGTCGCTCGATCTGTGGCCTGCTGCTTCACTCGTCGGGGACTATGATGCCTTTGGTCCACTAAGCCCGACGCAGGGAGTCACGAGTAAGGAGTAGTTCGTTTGCAGTCCTGCTGAGCTACTTATGCGCTCTGCCTGCATTTTCAGGATTATCTATCAGGACGGTCGAGCGGGACGCCCGCCACACGTGGTGCAGCCTCACATCGTGGTTGCAGACTGGAGCTGGGACAGCCACCCTGCCGAACTTTCGGGAGGCGCGGACCTAACAAGATCTTTCGCACGCTTCCGCATCATCGTTACGAGTAGACCCCAGTTATGTGGTCGAGGACGAACCACAGTCAGGAGAGGCCGTGTAAGGAATACCCTACAAAAAGGGTATAAAACCGGCACGCAGCTCCGTCACCGGCGCATTTGTCGGTTGACATTCGTCGAGAGACCATCGTTCAAAGACTTTAAGTGTTAATTTAGGAAACACGAATTTTATAATAATGTTGAGGGTACAGTGCCTATAAATAGCAACGCCTTTGTTCGAAACATTCATTCGATCGGCGGCGTTCGTGAGAGAAGGTAGTCGTGGACGTGGTGTGCGTGAGTCATTGTTTTAAATCTCTGTAAACGTGTGCTAATTGTTATTTTTTTAAATGGTTTTTCTTCTGATTCCTAATAGTACTATATTTTGTCTTTTATTAAAAACGTAGTAAATCGCTATTTTTGGAAACACATGTCTTGTTTATTAAAGCCGCATAATGGAGAAGACATTGAAGTTTACCTGGGTATATTACGTGCAATGAAGAATCAATTAAAATTGGATAGGAATTCTCTGAACAGGTTTAAAAATTTTGGTAATGTTTCAGATCGTATCGAGTGTCTCTTTCCCGCAACTCCGAAGAGGGTATTCACCGTCCCTTTCGCGCAGCGCGGTAGATGATATCGCGTTTGAAATCGAATTGAAATTTCTTTTGCGCTGTGTAATAAATAGTATGGTGGTTTTCTTAATTTTTAGTGATAATTTAAAATACTAATCTTTGTAAATATTTTAGAAACTAAGCTGTTCACACCATTGGCCTTGTAATGTAGTAGTTCATATGTAGTCCAGTAGATGTCGCTAAACGAAATAACGTCGAGTGGTTCCCGAGACGCTCTGTCTATTTTCTCACTCTCGCTCTTCCTTAATTGTATCTTTTCTCTCTAGCCGTAACGAATGTGTCGCGAGTTAAATTTTACCCTCAACGTGCCTAACGAAGTTTCACTTCAAAAAGTACATACTAAAACGTGCCGACAACTGCACATACAAACATTCATATTTATATTAAATGTATTAAATGTTTATACTGGTGGTAGGACCTCTTGTGAGTCCGCGCGGGTAGGTACCATCACCCTGCCTATTTCTGCCGTGAAGCAGTAATGCGTTTAGATTTGAAGGGTGGGGCAGCCGTTGTAACTATACTTGAGACCTTAGAACTTATATCTCAAGGTGGGTGGCGCATTTATGTCTTAGATGTCTATGGGCTCCAGTAACCACTTAACACCAGGTGGGCTGTGAGCTCGTCCACCCATCTAAGCAATAAAAAAAAGTAGTATGTTTTGGTTAGCGTATACTAATTAATATATTAGTAAGTAAAATTAAACATAGCCGAGTATAATTTACATAATATATTCAAAACAAAAACACTAATCAATGTTCACAATACACAAATTGTAAAATGGGAAAAGTATCTTAGAAACGTCAAAAACACGCGCCCCTCTTTCTCTCTCCTCTCTTACATTACGAAACAAAACAGCTTCAAACAAACAAACCCAAGTCTAGTATGCACGCCTTCTTGTTCTGCGAACAAACTTTGTTACAGCACTTTGTTGTTATTGTTACTGCAACAATACAGTAATTTGTTTACATTTCTAACTTTTTATATTGTTCGATTACAACTCGAGTTTTGTTTTTTTAAATTGCGATAATCATTATTTCATTAAACTTTACAAGAAAATTGTGACTTCCTAAATTTATATCTCTTTTTGTCTTTTTAAGTTTTTGCTTTGCGTAACATTTCATTTTAGGTTGCTTTACGAGGGTAGTTTATAAATATTCTCACTATATATCATCGACCGATGCTGAACATAAAATTTTTAAATCGGATATTAAAAATCTATGTTGTATCGAAGTTTGGAACTCAAGATAATGAAAAAACTAAGTGAACGGTTTCGGTTGTCAAGACTGATTCATTTCAATACGATAAGAACGATAAATTTGAGATAAATTAGACACATTCGATTAAGCGCTCATCATTACGTGAGGCACATTAAACAGACCCTAACGAGCTCTTACTTACTAATGCGTAGACTACCGTCCTTCTTCACGAACGATCAGGGAACCTAATCGATGTTAAAAATTTGCCGATGATTTTTTTTCCCTACCTATTCTAGTAACCTAGAGGGGTTATTCTAGAATTACCGAACTAGTAGGTGAGCTCATGGGGCTCAAACCGGGAGTGTTGCTAATACTGGCCCTAGTAAGAGCAGTGCTTCGCAGAATCTACCACCGGATAGGAAACGCGGCCCACCGAGAAGATCCCGCGAGTAACTCAGTGGGCATGATGATATTGCGCACCTACTTTGCGATACTACTAGGTGGTTATCGCAACCTTGCCATTTCTTTCGTGAAGCAATAATTCGTTTCGGTTCGCAGAATAGGAAAGCAGTAAGTAACTAAAAAACAAACGTGACTTTGGCTTCAAGTTTCAAGGTCGCAATCTGTGTTTACGTCTATGAGCCTTGATAACAACTTAAGGGCGAGCTGCGAGCTCTATATACTAATAAAAATCAGGATGCTTCGTTTGTTTTTAATACGAACCCACTAAAATCTATCTCACACCAAAATAATGAAAATTCAGCAACGCAAAGTCACATTGAACCTTCCAAAAGCAGTGCTTACCTGAAAAAGAAAAACATTGACTCGTACAATAACAATGCCTTCTAATATGAAACAATAACCGTTCGGTTTACTGAAACCCTTGCGGTAGGTACCCTTTGTTTGGAGAACAAAGGGTACCAAAATACGAACTTCAGTACAACCTATCTGTTTCATAACTCGCGAAAGGTACGTAAGAATAGCTTTAAGAGTTTTCATGATCATCAAAAATTACTAAACCTATCTCTGTTCTGTCAGTTATGGCAATCCTGAAAAATGAACTGAATAGCTAAGAGAATAACATTTATTTTACCATACACACAGCTACCCGCAGGGCTACTAAGATCCGCAAAGCAGCAGTAAAATTTAATTAAACTTGTTCTTATAGGACAGAATTATTTGGGAGAATCGAAAAAGAATTATTCTTTCACTTTTAGTAGGGTGTCTTGTGAGCCCGCATGGGAGGTAACACCACCCTGTCTTATTTCATCCGTGAAGCAGTAAACGTTCAATTTGTTGGGCATTGATTCATTTACCTTGGTGACGTCTATGGATTTCGAGAACCATTTAACACCAGGTTCGACAATCTAAGTAAAATAAAATAATAACTAAAAATCTTGTAATTTTCATCTAGTTCATTTGTCTATATGTCCGTATCTTAGACACTTTACTGCAGAGATGCAATTTGAAATTTAGTGCTCTTAATCAACCCAGAAACCCAAATGGGTGATGATTTGAAATTCCGAAGGATATTAACTAAGAGTGTATTTATTTAGAAAAAAACGAGACGTATAAAAACAATGATCCAAAACGCCAGCTTTTTATGGGGATCTTTTAAAGTTACATCGAAATTAATCTTGACTTGCGTATGTTCCACATATTTGACTAGTTTCTCTTAGTTCTTAACTATAGTATGATGATTAATATTTTGCAGCCATAAATCGGATGATTACAAGAAAAGCTGGATATTTGTCAATGGTGAGTCACCTTAAATAGCAAAAAGTAGCTAACTTAATTTTAAAGAAGAAAAAATGGATTTAAACTATACATTATACATTGCACTAAAATTTTAAGATCTCAAAAAAAAGGTATATAAATCAATTCTATGCTTTTTAAAATTGTAATCATTAACTTTTAAACCTGCCGTAAAAAAAATCTCGACTGCAGAGTTAATATTAATGAAACAAAAGACAATGAAAAATCTCCCTAATTTTGAACAGAAAGAATACTGCAGTAGTATTATCGCTTGGTCGCTCCAATATCCAGATGCGACATAACCAGTTACATAACAATATGATCAGTTTAAAAACTAAAACAAACAAAAAAACGATTAAATACCAAAAAGAACTAACAATTGATTTCATATTTTTTTATCGTTTTAATACTAGAGCGATTTTTTTTAAATAATTTTTTTATCATCGTTACTTGATTCGTGTACAAAATTTTCAAGTTAATTTAATCAAAGGTGTTAAGGTCGGTGATAACGGTGATTAAAGACAAAAACAAAAATACACACCGAGCTAATAAAAACGTGTTAAAAACCTTTATACAATGTTTAGTGAAAATTTCGCACGAAACCCACCTCGGAGGCTCTGCGGATTTTCATGCAAATGAACGCGACGAATATGAGAATTACTTAATTATGTATATTCAGGAATATTTGCACGTTATAGAAGCTTTAGAATTTAAATGGGATGTCGGTAGCGTGGCGGTGTTCTCGTATGTTTTCGAGTTTGAAAGAGAACAACTCAAAAAATTCAACCCGGTATTAATATGCGATTTTTTTCCCTAACTATGTATTCGCTGGTAGCTAAAGAGGCTATTCGACTTAAGAGAACAAATTGTGATACAAGAACAATAGCTGTAGTGGTTAAAAGTGCACCTAGTCCTAATTTCTTTTTTTTTATTGCTTAGATGGGTGGACGAGCCACCTGTTAAGTGGCTACTGGAGCCCATAAACATCTACAGAGTAAATGCACCACCCACCTTGAGATATAAGTTCTAAGGTCTCAAGTATAGTTAAAACGGCTGCCTCGCCCTTCAAACCGAAACGCATTACTGCTTCACGGCAGAAATAGGCAGCGTGGTGGTACCTACCCGTGCGGAATCACAAGAGGTCCTACCACCAGTAGAAATTCAATATTTCTGTATTGAATTTTTTAATTGACTATTGTATATTGAAAAGACGTCAGGATTAAATTAATACAGCCTTTTTCAGCTCCGAAAGGATGATAGAAAATAAATTTAAAAGTAACAATCATTAAAAATCGCGTTCTCAAATGTAAAGAAAAACCTTTAAGTATTTAAAACCTTTAAAACTCTTTAGTTCTAAAAAGATCATTCTTTGACGAATTCAGTCACCTATCGTTTAGTAAAGAGAGTAGTTCAGTTTTGCATAGTATATAATTATATAATGCTGTTTAAAATATTAATTTAAATAGAGATTAAAGGCTTTAAATTTTCTTTTCTTATTTATATTACAGATTAATGAATATTTTAATAGATACATTTCTTGTAACTTTAATTTTACATTGTCAATAAAGTCTTACTTATATTACAGTAAACGCAATTAAATCTTTCATTGTATTCATTCATTCTGGACTATTAACCATCTAAACAATATTTAAAAAAAAAACATTTTATTTATTGTCAGTAAAAAAACTGGCAACATTCGAATTTCCATTGTACACGGCGACAAATACGAAATTACGGAGTACACACACGCGTTGAGTATTTAGAATTTGGCACGTCACCGAATTCACCGGTATAAGCCGCTTTGAACGTCTCTGACTCGTGAAATTTCGTGATTACGTATTACATATTATTAATGAAAGCTAAAATTTTGATATCGGTGTTGCCGAGTTTAGAGAAAATTTCGAGGTATGTATGTATAAAGGACAAACCCGAAATCCATACAAACTTGGGCCTGGCGTTACAGTGCTAGAATTTGGGCATAAGTTACAATACCTAAGAAGGTTTCATGAGCCCAATTTTCAGGTCTCCCAGCAATGGCCAAATTGGTAAAATCAGACAATGTTTACATTTTAGGTTATGTTTATTGTTCGAGATATTTTAATAAAAACGATATTTTTGAGGCTGTTTCCTACTAAAGATGAGTAATTTTTTACGAAACATGTTGCAGCAAGAGGTTGCTTTAAAATAAAAATGGAACCTGTTACGAGAAATCGCGCGTTAGGTTGTTTACGAAAACGAACGAAAGCCAAAAATTAAAAACAACGTAATGCGAAACGCGCTGCGCACGAAATGATTTTTTAAGGGATTTTATGACCTGGTAACTAAGACCTTTAGGTCAGTCTTATTTTAATTTTAATGAAAACTTTTTTATATGAAAAACTATATTTATATGATAACTTTTTTATATAAAATATTTATCATTACGTGCTCCCATATTATCTCATCACATTTCATTTCATTTTATTTCATGCCTTTTTTATTTTTTATTGCTTAGATACCCATCGACGAGCTCACAGCCCACCTGATGTTAAGTGGTTACTGGAGCTCATAGACGCATCTACGACGTAAATGAGCCACCCACCTGAGATATAAGTTCTAAGGTCTCAGTATAGTTACAACGGCTGCCCCGCCCTTCAAACCGAAACGCATTACTGCTTTACGGCAAAAATAGGCAGGGCGGTGGTACCTACTCGTGCGGACTCACAAGAGATCCTACCACCAGTAAAATTATTAATGTAACTACACCATAGAAAAACTCAAAGTACCAAATCGACTTTTTCATGTTATATTTAAGATTGCCAGTTGAAAATATTTTGAATAGCCGCAGTTGCCGACATGATTTCGTGTCATAACTAAATGTCACAGTTATTTATTTATTTTAATGATTTTTGTTAGTAGATTTTGGTGCTTTACGTTACGTTATTCAATGAGATTAAGTTTATAGTCTGGCCAGCGAATCATGGCACAACTAAATAGCGGCAATCCAAAATATCTTCAGTTGGCAACATTAAAGATAACATAACACGATTTGATACATTGGTGTTTTTCTATGGCATAGTCAAATTAATATAAAAATGCAAAACTACCCTTTCATGCTATATTTAATGTTGTCAGTTGTAGATATTTTGAATTGCCGCCATTGTAAGTAGTTGTGTCACGATTCGATGGCTATACTCTATTTACATTGATTAAAATACCTATAAAAACAGTCATTTATCCTAAAGCAAAAGAGTATTAATAATTTTTTACACTCGATTTCCACGAAATCGATCCTATTTTATGGATGCTCTAATTCTAATCCACACGTTTGTGGAGCTAGTTACGTATATTGAAATAAGTGTTGCAGATGTTTACAAAGATTGTTTAAAACAAAAAATACAATTCAACTTATTTTCTACACTTGGCCATTGTCAATGAAGCTAAGATTTCAATAGGTTAATCAAGCAAAATAGACGAATTTTTTGGTACATATCCCATTCGTGTAACGCTTAGGCCCAAAATGGGGTTTCTCCTTTTGAACAGTCTAAAGATTAGAAAATTTAACCATATAAATTTGGGCTTTGATGCTGATGACGAGTTTTGAAAGAAAAACTATGAATAAATAAATTGTTTATTAGCTGACATTTCGGATTATTTGCTCGTTAAAAATTGGAGAAAGTCAACGTTGGTTGGTTGAGTGGTATATTTTGTTTGTATGAGATCGATAATCTCTGGGTACAATTAAACATGTAACCGATTTATTAAAATGTTTCTTGTGGGCATATTATAAGTATAATGCCCACAGAGGGGCTTCGGCTTGAATGCGCTTCATTTTAATATATAAATATGTATATAACCTTTATTACGAAGAACATAACACAAAGCATCTTTTGAAATTGAATTACGTAACTAGATATAATGGTTCATTAAGGCATAAGACCTTTTCATGAGAGGACTAATTAAAAAAAAAGATGTAACACAGATTACTTTCGAAATATTTTTTCTAGCATTCGAAATTCAAACAAGCCGCGCATCCACTCACAACATCTGTTTAGTTTAAACTGAAGTTGAGAAAGAGCAACGGCACATATAAAAACAATTCCTAAGTGTTTGTGTCGTGTGGAAATTTGGAACTTAGGTTTTTTTGAGGTCTCATCACGACTTGTTCATTCTGTTTTTCGTTCGATCTATGTAATTTCGATTTAGATTTAAAACTTAATTCTATTTTTTTAATAAGTTTTCGTAATTCATTCCTTTAATCCGCCTTTCGATCTAATTTCGTTTTAGATTTATAACTTAATTCTATGTTTTTAATATGCTTTTCGTAATTCATTCCTTTAATCCGCCTTTAAATTTGGAATCAAAATCTTTTAAACTTTTAAATAAATTTAAAAAGTTTTTTTTTTAACATCCCTTTTATTTGTTTGGTTTTTAAATTATGAATACGTGAAGAATAATTATTTTAAATGACAAAATATTGATACTTAGCTAAATTCAAACTTCTTTCTAAATTCTTTATTGGACCATAATGATTGTATGTTTAACGTGAAATAGCGATAATTAAGCTCCAAAGGCCAATAAAAAGGTTTTAGTTGCGGCCATTTTGGAAATTAATTTCAGACGTTACAATGTGGAAATTGAATAGGTCGATTTCCGGAATTTAAATTTTGCAAACGAGCGAGTCACGCGTCATTTTCAGCAGCCAGTCAGCCTACTGTGGTTGCATACAACGCGACCGACTCAACCGCAATAACCCGATGCAAACTATAGTGATTTAAATTTTAATCATACAACAAAACCGACTAATGTTTGGTTTAACTTAAACAAACCGTTAATCTGATGATGAGGGCACATTGCCCTTTTTTTTCCCTACCTATGCTGATAGCCTTGCTATTTCAGCTTCTCCTTGACGTGTACGAGTATGTGAGCTCACGGGGCTCTAACCGGGAGTGTTGCTAACCTTGTCCTCAACAAGAGCAGTGCTCAGAATCTACCACCGGATCAGAAAGGCGACCCACTGATAATATCCGGCGAGAAACTCAGTGGGCGCTTGCCCTTAAGATGCTACGGTCAACTATTGTTAAAAGTGTACTAAGTTGTATCTCACAAAGTCGATTTAAAGTTTTTAAGTTTGTCGATTCATTTATTCGAATAACACGCAAAAATTATCTTAACAGCCGATTCCGGAGATACGCTTTCTTTTTAAAATTTTGATCAGAATGAAAATATGTAGTATATAATGAAAATAAATCACTTATAATGGTGCACCTGAGATGGTATTATATTAAAAGATTTTTATTGAATCAATAATCGATAATTTTAAATCGATTCACGATTCTTCTTAAGAAGAAAAACTCTAGCTGGAATTAGACGAAAATGTTTTTTGGAAAATCATTCTAGAAGGTAAGTTTCCTCTAAGCAAATGAAGTGAAGTTTGGGTTTTTTTTTTTTATTGGTGGATGAGCTCACGGCCCACCTGGTGTTAAGTGGTTATTGGAGTCCATAGACATCTACAACGCAAATGCGCCACCCGACGCCGCTCCGATTTTTTACGACCCAAACTGCACGGACAAAATAATTCTACCATAGGTCTGTTTTATAAAGTATAGTAATATAAATAATATTTAAGCTGATGATGATGTTAAAGTGTAAGTGTATTGACAGAAAATCATATGATATAGGTAACCTAAAAATCTTATATAATTTTTTAAATATCTCTGTATACCCATAAACAATATTGATTTTAATTTGTTTATAATAAAAGGGATATATAGTCTGTTATTTAAACTTAATTTCATTACTGTCCTTGAACTTCGTTTCGTGGGCCGTGCAATGTATGGAGAGTGGCCCGTGTCCTTTGTTCTCGTATGACCGAAATGCAGACCAGGGAATCGTTTCTTGACTAGGGGCACTCTTTATTGGAGTTAGTAGAACACTCAGATATACAGAAAGTTTGAAAATTACCGTCCCTCCAAAGGTTCGGGACGCACAAGCCGTAATCACGTAAATCGCATTTAAATAGCAAAAATTATTAATACGCTTAATACAATTACATTTTGAAGGTAAACAAGTTAATTATATTAATTTGGTTTAAACAAAACGGCAAAATATCCGCTCATAATTAATTGCTTCCTCAAACGGTGAACTCAAGTAAAACACGTAGGTAGATTCACGAATTAATTTCTATTTAGCAAAATTTTATTTCTTATTAAATAAAGAGTAGGTATTTTTATGATTTAATTCAGAGTTTTTTTTATTGTTTAGATGGCTGGACGAGCTCACAACCCACCTGGTTTTAAGTGCTTACCGGAGCCCATAGACATCTACATAGTAAATGCGCCACCCAACTTGAGATATAAGTTCTAAGGTCTCAGTATAGTTACAACGATTGCCCCGCCCTTCAAACCGAAACGAATTACTGCTTCACGGCAGCAATAGGCAGGGTAATGGTGCCTACCCGTGCGGACTCACAAGAGGTTCCTACCACCAGTAAAGGTATGAGGAAGAAGGCCCAGAGGCAGAAGTCCAATGCGATGGTTGGACCAGATACGCTCTACTCTCAACACCTTAGTCCAGGTTGGCATCAGCGCAGCCTAGAATAGTCAGGGCTGGCGCAGGATAGTCCAGGAGAAAGTTATTAAAGGCTTTTTTTCTCAGCTTTTTTTTGGCTCCAGTAACCACTTAACACCAGGTGGGCTGTGAGTTCGTCCACCCATCTAAACAATAAAAAAAAAACTGTCTGTTACCAGCAGCTTCTTCTAAATTGTCACCTCTCTTTCTGCTACTAACTACGCAAGATCACTAAAAATATTTTAATAGATAATTTGGAACAGCGAACGGATTGTGAAAAAAGCATTAAAATTTTATTAAAGTTTTACGATGATAGGTTTTTGTTGATGCATTACAGATGAAACAGGGTCGAACTATACGAAGAGGTGAATGACATCTCCTTGAGACAAGAAGTGATGTCGCGCTAACCTAAATGCTATTCATTACGGAAATGGCTTTTTTTTCGGGTTTCGTTTTTGTCACATGTGTAGCATGCTGTGTCAGTTGACATATCAAATATCTTACATAAGAAGTCGTCGTGGCCTAAAAGATAAGACGCCCGGTGCAAGCGCATCGAGCGATACAACTGTGTCGGTGTTCGAACACCGCTTGCAGCTACCAATTTTTTTATTTAAGCACGTATTAATTCATGTTCATGAACGTCTTCCACGATGAAGAGATAACTTAACGTAATAAGAATCAAACCCGGACATTTTATAATATAATTTGCGTAATTACTAGTCGAAGCGCGTTTTGTTAGCTCGCACGGATAAGTACCACCGTCCTGTCTATTTTTGCTGCGATGCAGACATAACTACGACACGATTGAGACTTATACCACCAGAGACGACCAGAGACGAGTGGCGGCATTCACAGTGGGTTCTATTCTGTCTATGGGTCTGTGGAACAAATGGACCCCAATTTCATATTCACGGTACGCAAGGTCATTTCACATTCTGGTTTCTGCTTAACTCTAAATATCGCGTGGAACGTGTCCCGTAACTATCTGAGATGAAATTCAGATTTGGCCACTTGTATGAAGACGCTGCTTCAAAAGTACATATTTTGTTGTTAATTCGGATTATTCAGTTTAATAATTTTCCCAACTCCAACGTAAATCTCGGGGGCGAATCAAATATTCATGAGTCGCTGAGATACTGAATTTGTTGTAAATCATCTAAGTTTGGTCGTTTAAGTGTTAAGCGTTTGCGAGATAGACTCGGCGGGTACATTTTTAAATAGCCTTATGCTATGCTTGACGGGCTTTTGTTTTAATTTTGCGAAAGCTCTCGCGTCACTTTAAAGGTACTCAATATAAGACCCGCCTCGTTTGTCTAGTTGTTTGTGTTCCAATTGCGAAAATCAATTCGGTTATAGATATGGTGGGAATTAGGTAGCTAGAAAATCTTAACTTGGACTTATCGATTTTGAAGTTCTTTGTCTGACCAATACTTTATTGTCTTCGTAGGCTGGCGAGCATATGGCCCACCTGATGGTTAGCAGTAGCAGTCCATTCCTACTGCTGGAGACCCTCCGCAAGCCTCGTTTGAAGAAGGACTTGTCATAAGGCTCGGGAAACAGCGAGAGGAGCACTCATTCCAGAGATGGATGGTACGTGGAAAACAAAATATTTCTGGAAAAATATTGTGAATGAACGCAGTGGTTCCCGATAGCGTAGATAAACTCCGCTCTGGTGGATGGTAAAAAGGACATGAAGGAATCATCCCGAGAAAACAATTGCGCAGGGTTATAAGACTACAAGAATTTTATATCGGCGGCAGGGAGTGCATTCGGCAGAGATGCGAATGTTGAGATGGATGTGTGGAGTGACAAGAATGGACAAAATAAGGATTGAGTATGTCAGAGGAATTGTTAAAGTAGCCCCAGTAATTACAAATTAAAGAGCGGACGGTTAGTGTTGTATGGACATGTGCTGCGTAGAGAGAAGATGCATGTGACTAGGAGATGTGTGGAAATGGTAGTGCAAGGTAGAGGGAGAAGAGATCGACCGAAGAAGATATGGATGGAGCGTGTGATTTACGATATGTGTGAAAGAGAAGTGAAGATTGAGATGAAGGCTGATAGAATAGAATTGAAGAGAAAAATTAACATTGCTGACCCCACCTAGTGGGATAACGTGGATATAAAAAGAGTTCAGTCGTTCTGTGGCGAAACTGCCTTTATGATTTTCACAGACATCTGTGCCTACTTAACTCGAGATGAACCGTGACCTCGACTGCCTATATATACTAAACACTATTTCGGATTTGTTTGAATTACAAATATTAAATATGTTTTACTACTTTGCTTGTCCCCGCCCGCAATTCCCTTTGCTGACATTAAAGTTATATTTATATTATTAGTACACTCTAGAGATGTGGTAGAGCTTGTTTTTTTTTGCTATATTTTTAGGATTTTTATTTCAGTCAATATTACATTTTATTACTCTATTTTTTTGACATGGGTATTGAAATAATACCCTTGTCACTCCAACTCCAGACGAATTAAATGACACCTAATAATATGTCGAAATCCATCAAAAGATCGACTGTGCAACGCGCCAAATAATTAGACATACACACCTTATATATCACACCTTTAGAATTAAGTGGTTTAACTTAGGTTTAACTAACAAAAAATTAAGAAAATAGGTTTTATATGCACTTCGAACGATTTATAAACATTCTATTAGTTTATAAAATTAGTTTACTTCAGAGAGGGCGCACGTACTCTTTCCACCTCTTTGAAATCATGCGCATACTTTAAAGTATTAAAATCGAAAATAAGAAAATGTTAATTAAGCCAACTCAATTCTAAAGGTGCGATATGTTCGAAAAACAAAGCCTAAAAATTACAATTTAATGAATTTTAGTCTCTTTTTACACGTACTTACGTTTTGATATCGTTTGTGCGATATCTAATTCATGATTGGCTCTCGGCACTCCGCGTCGCTGATGGTGCGGCAGTTTGGAATAATCTGGAACAATAATGCCAAGATTAGTACGATTCGAAGAAACCTGAAGACCGTATTCACCTTCAGTAAATTCTTATTCGACACCGAAGAGCTCATTGGTCAATTCACAAGTGTCATGTGTTTAATATTGTTGGAATTAAGAAAAGAATGGACTTATTGAATCACTCCGAAAAACCTCGAGGCATTTTTTAAAATTTTCACAGTCAATCTTTAATGTTTTCGCAAGAATATTCTATGCTGATAGATTAGCAATATTCACAAATTGACGTTTTTAGTTTTTTCCCTACTTCTTTGCTGGTAGCCTAGGGGGCTATTACAGTTACGCCCGGACGGGTTGGTAAGCTCACGGGTCTAACCCGAGCCTTGAGGTCTAGCCCTAGCAACAACAGTGCTTCGCAGAATCTACCACCGGCTCGGAATCGCAATCCACCGAGAAGATCCGGCGAGAGACTCAGTAGGCTGTGTCTATGGGCGGTTTTTAAGTACCGGCACCGGGTTTTAGTACCGCCAGCTTTGATTCCCTTGTTTTTTCTTTTGCACACGTATTTTTACTTAGAACGATAACAGATGGCATGGATAGAGGATTGAGGAAGGTCCAAGGGAAAGGAAGTACCAACAATAAGTATTGCTGCGGATAATTTCAAAGAATATGTTAGATACCGGGCATCTTTGCCAAAGATATTGCCCACAACCGGGAATCAAACTTTCAACCCGTGTAATCAGGCAACGAGGCAATACACCAGCAAAAAACGTTAATTTTTAATGGACTTCAAGGGGGACTTCAAGGATTCTCAATTCGAAGTGTGTGTTTTTATCTGAAACTTTTGGAAATGCAATCTGAAATTTATTCGAGATTATTTTGTACATTTTTGTACGATACGAAATTCACGATGCCAATCGTTTCGAACTTGTTAAAAGTTGGCGATGATAGTCAGACTTTGGCGAAAGAAAGTTGCTTTTTGGTAACAATCACTATTTTCCGACCGGTATACCTACTTCGTATTTATGAAAATATCATTGTAACGTGAAAATGAGAGTGGCAAAATTTGAGCAAATCGAGTTAAATATGAAATGAAGAAGTGTCTACTGTCCAGGATAGGGGCTTAAAATAGCATATTGTTACGACGGTAAGAGTAACGCCACCTATCGCCGAACAGTCGAAAGAATATCGACGGATCTAGTAGCATCTAGAACGCTCGAGAAGTACAACGCTATCTATTGTCAGATAGCCGAAACACAACACTAGAGAGGTGTGAAATATTTTCGATAATTTTAGGGATGAGGTATCGGCTATAAAGGCGTTGTAGAGATGACACGCAGTCAGTCAGTAATTAGAACTACTCGAAGCGAAACAGCGAACGGATCACCTGAAGCGAAGCGGAAGAAGCCAATTGAGAATTTTAAGGCGTTTGTGAAGTGTTTAAGTGTTTTAAGTGTTGAATAACGTTTTTAGTTTATACTTCGGTGAAATTTTATTTATCCCGAAACCCAGCGCGTAACAATATTTAGGCCGAAATTATCCTCGAAGCCATAGAAATAAAGGCAGATTGAAACAAAAAGTTAAGATGATGTGACCGTTTATACGGAATACCAAATTTCACATTTTTTTATTACAAAAGATTTGTGGTATTAATACGAAAGTTGTGGATGGAGGTGGTCACTACCCTTACGACACGCGAAGCGAGAGGAGATTGGTGATACTCTACATGACTATCTCACCCCACAAAACCGCATGACTGATTTGCGGCCGAAACAGGTATCATGGTGGATGGAACCTACCAGTGCAGTCTCGAATGAAGCTCTGCCTTACGCGTATGTATTAATTTAACGGGTTCGGTTTTCTTACTAAATATTATACTTTGAGGCAGTCTTTCGTAAATCTTCTCTTCTAAATCATTCCCTCACTGCTGAGGATCGCAATCACATGTGACATTTTTCCACTGTGTTCGATCATGGGTGGCATGGGCCGCATGGTACAGAGAATGGTAAATCTGACTCACAAAGAACTTTGCGTCCTAAGTAACCCGCAACTATGTCTGCAAGGTCGATCGTTCGGTACATGATTCCGTTCTAAATGGGATCACGTAATATTTCTTATTATTACATTTAAACATTATTGTTTCTGTTATTTGCTATTATATTGAACTGGCATTATGTGTGTTTCCGGTTATAATGTATTTTTGATGGCGGCGTGTTGGCACGTAAATATGAAAGAAAATAATGTTTTGCGAATCGAAAGAAAAATGATTAATTTAGTTTTTTGTTTGGGTCGTTGTGTTATCAGACCTCGTGAGTTGGTATTGCCGTTCTGGCTGAAAGCAATTAAGGGTCTGAAGAGCGAGGCGACAGGCCCTAATTCAACGCAAGCGACGAAATGTCATCCGGTCCTTCATATCGTAAGGTGATGGTTGTCGCGTTAGTCGTTTGTTTTTGGAAAAAATACTATCTTGTTCTTCGGCAGTCAACGAGTGGCAGCCACCCCTACTCTACAAATAATTCAACTCTACAATTGAATATGCAATTTCGAAAAGGGCACGTGTCGCATATTTTGTCAAATACGTTTTTTCATGTACATGTAGTTTTGAGGCTTACCTACACTCATTTTATAACAATTCCAGTAATTTTCAATTGCTATTTAACACTAAAATATATCTCAAAAGTTAATATTTTAAATTTTACGCTGCTTTAGAAAATAATCAGTTATTTTTTCATTTCCTGAACATTTAACCTTTTCAGAGATGTGCCTTTTTCGAAATCGCATATTCAATTATATCAATAATAATCAGCTACAAATTAGGGTACATGAAAGTAACGATTTATTTTGCTTTTTGTTGTTTATAAATGAGCTAGCGATCATATTATAAGTATTTGTTATTCAGAACACACTTCAAGTAGCTACGAGCCTAGACTGTTTGATTTCCACAATTAATTTTGACCTGAAACATAAATAACTATTGTTGAGAACAGATTTCACGAAAAAACGTAAGAGTTCACAAAACAACTGAACGCCAGGAACAGTTGGAGCGCTATTTAGAAACTATTCGAAAATTCTTCACAGAGTCCCGAGGCATCCCGCGAAGCATTCGGTTAATGAAAACTGCGAGATTAATTGCGAAACGTAATCGCAATTGCGAATGCTATTCACGGTTATTGAAAACTGCAATCTAATGACGAAAGCTTTTAGAAGACATTAAGAATTTATTGAATAAATAAAAATCAATTTGTTTCGCTTGCATAGGTACCATAGTAGAGAAAAAAATATCCAACAAATAAAATGGACTACGCTAAAAACTACTCAAATATAAAATACAACGTAAAATTAACTTGGAATAAAATTTAAATTGAAAAAAAAAAAAAAAAAAAAATTTATTTCGTCTGGTTGTAGTGTTGACCGCGGTAACTCCCTTACGTCATCCGGGTTCTGACTTCGGAGGGGTCGGACGCTTGAGCGAAGAGTACAGGGGAGTCGTTTAATGGGTAAGGTCCTGAAACATCCTTGGGACCCAGTTGCGTACCAGTCCCAAATACCTGGGCGCGGGGATCTCGTAGGAGGTTCGGCCCCCGGCGCAAAAAAATAATAATAATTATTTAAGGCAAGATACTCTCCGACTATTGATCAGCTTCGAATGCCTGTCCGTAACAGGAGAATGTCTACCTTATATTCATATTTAGCTTCCTCGACTTGAATATCTTGAGTACTGATGGTTGAGAATGCTCTAAGCCCGCACGTAATAGTAGGTACCAAGATCTACTATTTGACTTCCGGAACAATTATTATTGCGCTTTCCAGTCAAAAAGTATATAGGTTATGCAATTAAGTCTTCAACCTAAACTGCCTAAGATAGACAGATGGTGACATCTTGCAGTGTTTATGGTCTCTTATAACACCAGATTAACTATGATCTCGACTATCCGCCTAAGGTGAAAATTCCAAATAAACCACACTAATGCCTAAAAATAAAAAACCTTCTCTGGGTGTGACTCCTTAAACTATTCGCAGATAGTCAAATTCTGCTGAAATACTACGAGGTGCGTCCTTGTTCATATTTAATACACGAATAAATTTGCGCATTAAATTATTTTATGTGAATAAGCGGTTTAAATGACAGCAACCGGTACTAATATTACTCGTAAACAGAAGAATAGTTAGAGCAGATAAAAATCATGTTTTTGTACATAAAACTAGAGTTATACAATTGCTTTTACTAAGAATCAAAGCGATATTAATCGCGAAGGCGGTTTAATAATTAGGCCGGCGGTCTCGGGACGAAACTGGGGACCCCGATAATGGACTGCCAAATGAGAGGCAAAAGCACTTCTGCGTAACTGCTCCTAGCTGTTTTTCGTTACGACAGAAAATCGTTTCATTTCTCGGTAAGTGAATTTTGTTATTCATTTACAAGACATTTTTGATGACGCTTTAGAATTAATGAGAGCGAGGTTTTTTTTTTAATTTTGGAGAATAATTTTAGACTTCCCCGAGCGAATGGCACATACTATATTGAGGACATGCGTTTAAATTTGCAACGCCTTGGCTTTGTGTTGACATTGTAAGGCCAAAATCGAAGTTTATAGGCCATATGAGTACCGGTCTTAAAAAAGAATTACCTCGCTAAATTTCAAACGAAATGCCATTTCGAAAGTTTCCACACGAAGCTGGGGAGGGCCACACGTAAAACTCCGATCACCGTTGTGAGTTTTGACTCGAAAACTTTTAGTTTGGCACGTCAGGTGTTCGCCACGTTGTTCATTCATCTAAAACTAATTATAACGAAACGAAATTCGAAAGGAGCCCGAAACCGAAATGTTCAAGGTTATTTGGCGGGATAATTTATTTATGTTTATGATTTTTACCTGGGAGTGCGTCAGCTACCTGTGGGTGGGTTCCTTGAAATTTTTTGCCCTCAAAGGATTACTTTGGCTTCGCGGAGACCGTTCGGCTAAACAGGCTTGAGTCACGAACGTCTATTATTATTCATTTTAATACGAATCGATTTTGTCGAAAATTAGAAAATCGAATGATTTGAATTTCGTTTAGTGTCTAGACTCTGAATGGTTACAAAGATGATGCCTTTTGTCTTTTACTTATCAAACCAAGGTTGCTTTGCTAGCCGCTTTTAGATTTGACTTTAATCCAGTCACAGCCAAATAGAATCACCCGCTATGCAAATCCTATTGAAGGTTTCCTACAAATTTAATCAAAATCAGTCCAACCGCTTCGGACTCCATAGAGAATATACACACATCGACTTTATTATAACATTCTTCATATTTATAAATATATAAATGTATATGTAATGTAATTTGTTTCCTAAAGTGATTCTTCTCCATCTGATGATATTCTGGAAGAGCACGCTCTTAGCGTTAAAACCGCTTATTGTATTTAATATTTTGCATTATTGGTTTTGTGTATAATAAGGAATACTCTCTCTCTAATCGACTTTTATATATTTAGATTACATAGGTGTGCGAAATCACGGGCCAAATGGTATTGGCGGAAACAAGAGTGCTTACAGTTCACTACGTCAATGTCACCGCCCGCCATTGGTAATCGAAATCTCAATTGTATTCCGCAATTCAACCACATCACAAGCCGGAAAATATTACTACTGCACGGCAGAAATAGGCATTGGAGGTACCTACACGTGCGAGCTCACAATACGCCCTAGTAGTAGGTAAGGTGCATCCGGTATCTATAGATAATATAAGTCGCCGTGGTCTAAAGGATAAGACGTCCGGTGCATTCGTATCTACGATGCACCGGTATTCGAATCCCGCAGGCGGGTACCAATTTTTCTAATGAAATACATACGTACTTAGCAAATGTTCACAATTGAGTTCCACGGTGAAGGAATAAAGTCGTGTAATAAAAATCAAACCCGCAAAATTGTGATTTGCGTAATTACTGGTGGTAGAACCTCTTGCGAGTCCGCACGGATAGGTACCACTACCCTGCCTATCTGAGCCGTGAAGCAGTAATGCGTTTCAGTTTGAAGGGTGGGTCAGCCATTGCAACTATACCGAGACGTTAGAACTCATATCTCAAGGTGTGTCTATGGGTTCCGGTCGACATCTAAGACCAGATGGGCTGTGAGCTCGTCCACACATTAACGCAATAAAAAAGACATCTCTCTTAATCTATGTTATTCAAGATCGTGTTTCATTTTTTAGTGAAGTCATCAGTGAATGCAATGAATGGTGACGTACTTATGGGGACGAAATCTCAATTGTACTCGTATCGTATAAGGATTTATCTACTCTATATAGAGAAACGTATGACACTGACAGTTTCGCGGTAAAGGCGAACGAAATTGAAGTTCAGTTCGTGACATTTTACTAACATCTATACTAATATATAAATCTACAGTGGTTTTTACGGATGTTCCATTATAACTACTGAACCATGCATCCGATTGACTTGAAACTTGATATCCATGTAGGAAATACGTTTACTTCATGGATAGGCTAATATTTATATGAGTTTTGGACTCCCTTAATAGTAATAATGTTAATTTTAAATGCCCAGCGAAGCGGGCAAGAGTACGCCTATATAGTAGCCTATATTATCTTTTTAGGAAACATATTATTATGTAGGTAAAATTAGGATCTCCGAAAGTCTCATTTGTCCCCAACCGAGCCCAATGATAAAGCTACGTAAACACGACCTCGCTCGAGGCCAGTCTAACACGTACAGTCAACACATAAACTGTAACTTACTTAAACTTGTTACAGCTAATGAATTGTTTGGGGAATTGTACTAACTCTCGTCTGTTATGCGCGCCTGGTATTCCAGCAGAGGTTGTTACTGAATTAATAATTGAATTATTCGAATATATTTAGGGGGTTTTGATTAAATTTCGATCTAACATGAGAATATATTAACGGTATCTTAATGATACAAAACAAAATATATACGTATCGTAAATAATGATTCTGTGGATTAACGACAAAGGGAAGATCGTCCACCGACCGAGTGATATTGCTCAGTAAACCGACGCTTCGAATGTTCTTTTTTTTTCCCCACCTAAGCTGATAGCCTTGAGAGGCTATATCAGCGTCGCCTTAACTAGTAGGTGAGATCACGGGGCTCAAACCTAATGACGTTGCTAACACGAACCCTAGCAAGAGCCGTGCTTCGCAGAATCTACCACCGGATCGGAAACGCGACCCACTGAGAAGATCCGGCGAGAAACTCAGTGGGCTGTGTCTGTGGGTTAATTTACTCGTCGAGCCCTTCGTCGCAAGCGATGGGTTCGACGAGGATGATGACCGGTGCTTGAGGTACCTACAAGCCCCTTAGTGGATTGGGAGGACGAACGTTGTTGTTCGGAACTTGTATATATGCAAGCTTATCCTGAAATTGTCGTAAGCGAGATTCAGGCATCTGTCAAATATCTTTTGTTGTATGATGGCTACCCGTCACAATTCTATTACAATTCACATGATATACGCGATTGGTTTGTGGCTTGTGTTACTTTGTTTTGCGTCATATTATAACAATGAAAGTGTTTTTTTTTATTAGGCACTTGCTCTATAACGTTCAAGTGGCCGCCAACGAAATTTGTCAAATAATCGAACACATCATTTACAATAGATCGTCTCGCCGGAACTATCATTCGCACCATCTGGATGGTTGGCGTTCCACTACAATGCGTTTCAAAAACAGTTTTCTGCCACGCACAGAAAATCTCTGGAATTCGTTGCCATCAGCGGTCTTCCCCAACAACTGCGACATTGGGTTATTCAAGAAAAGAGCATATTTTTACCTGAAGGGTAGGCAACGCACTGGCGTCGCTGGTGACCATGGGCGGCGGTGAATCACTTACCATCAGGTGACCTGTCTTGCTCGTTTGCCTCCTAGTTGTTATAAAAAAAAAAAAAATCGGAATGTCGTCTCAGTAACCACAGTAAACAAAAATTTCAGAATTGAAACTACCTAGTTGATGAATATCCAAGAGTTTATCTTTGACAAATTTTGTATTGATGTGTCAGTCTGATAACTTTTTTCGGAGATGCCGGGAGAGATCCCTAATCTAGTTAGAAGAGGATGAGCGATCCCTCAAATACAAATATCATACACTACGAGCTCTGGTGCATAGTGTTACTTTCTCTGCCTATCTACCTGCCAGTAGCCTCGAGAGGTCATTCTGGTTTCACAATGACTGATGGACCAGATCATGGGGTTCAAGAAGAAATAATTTACTAAAACTAGCCCTAGCAAGAGCAGTGCTTCGCAGAAGCTACCAATGGATCGGAAACACTACACAGTGATAAAATTCGACGAGAAATTTAGTGGGTTAGTGTACCTTCAGAGACGCTTTTGAAATTTACCAGTAGCTAATGCTGAAAGATTTCACTTGCACTAGAATAGTGATGAGCAAATTGCCCACTGAGTTTCTCGCCGAATCTTCTCAGTGGGTCGCGTTTCCGATCCGGTGGTAGATTCAGCGAAGCACTGCTCTTGCTAGGGTCAGTGTTAGCAACTCTCCGGTTGAGCCCCGCGAGCTCACCTACAAACGTTAGGGTGAAGCTGAAATAGCCTCTCAAGGCTATCAGCATAGGTAGGAAAAAGAAAAAAAAAGAGCATATTTGGTTGGTCTTGCTTTGTTCATGACTACATTAGAGGCAAATGAGCCGGGCGCTTTAGTCAATCCGAGGTTATCTGAGAGTGTTGGCACATAAAATGTTTATTCAGTTAGCCAGCCAGCACTGACCAGGTATTACGACTCGCTGGGCCGATGTAAATGTAGCATGCGTGCCGATGATTTGCTCACCGGTAACATTAAATTTAAGGGTAATTTAAATGTATATAGACACTTAAAAAACTCGTTTATGGCTTTGGTGGTAAAAAGTCTATAATTACTTGACTTCTGGCATTCACAACTGGGCTTTTAGTGAATATGATTGCAAACGAATTCATTAGGCATTTGTTTTTTTTTATTGCCCTTGTACTTGTAGGCAGACGAACATACGGTCCACCTGATTGTGAGTGGTTACCGTCGCCCATGGACTTCAGCAATGCCAGGGACAGAGTTAAGC